>NC_092016.1:5237500-5838750 GCF_042242105.1 Pempheris klunzingeri | reverse complement strand
CTTCGCTAATCGAAAATCTTAAGGTTTTTAAGCTGTCAGTCAAAACAAGCAACGAAAAACAGCAAATCGTCACATTTAAGAAACTAAAACCAGAGAAAGTTTGGCACTTTTGCTTGAAAAATTTATGCAACGATTATCAAAATAGTTGCCTATTAATTTTCAGTAGACTGACTAACATATGGATCAACTACTCATAGCAGCTGCAGAACGTTGCACGTCTGCTGCAGTCAAAACATCTGAATCCTTTCCAGAGCTCTAAATCTAAATGATTCAAGTTTTTCTGCCTCTTTCGTGATGCATGGACAGCCTTATGTGCTTGTAGTGAACATGCTCAGAGTGATAAATCTCATCATTGATGCATACTGTAAAACTTTAATGAAGCCTGAAGTATGAAGGCTTTAAAAGTAGTAAAGTGCTCACATAACCTAGTAACTGTGCGGCAGGCCCGCCTTGAGCGCATGAATGGGTACAGTGGTGAGTCTTTACAACAGCCTGCTAACCTAAATAGATGGGAGGTCAGCCGGACGTCCTTGTGGCCCCTACTGTGAATGGGGTGAAGCTAGGTAGCATGTGGATTAGCTCAGCTGCTGAATAGAGGAGCGTGTACTGATAGAGGCCTCTGTTCTTTTGTGTCTCATAGCCCGTCGCTCTCCTCCCCCTCCTCCCCCTCCTCCTCCTCCTCCTCGCCCCACGTCTTTGTCCTTTAAGCACAGGCAAGAGACCCCGTCTCCACATCATCTCCGCTGCCATAAATGCTCAACTGTAATATTTATAAATCAGAGGTGTCACTGGCAGGTTTTTTGGCCCTGATCCCAATCTGAATCCTTTAAAATTGGTTATCTGCCGATACGTAGATTTACGTAAACCTTGATTAAAAGTGTATCTGACACATGGAAATGGCTGCTGAAGATTATTTGATGTTTTTCACAAGTTAGTACAGTGTAGAGCCCGGCTGTCATTAGGAAGATCAGTGCTGAAACACCAACCGGGTGAGGTGGATAAAACACAGTAGAGATCAGTAAAGAAAGGATCAGGTTTTCATCCGTTTTAATTTAGCTCATACAGAGCCATTCAAATATGTCTGGATCTGCTCACGATATTATTAGGGCTCAAGACATCCCAACCAATGGCTTGCAAAATCCAGCTAAATACCCACCTGTCTTTCTTATTAAGAGCAACTGGAAAAAAACAGACTGAAAATGCTCCAAAATGTCTTACTCTGAGTTTGTACTGCTGCTGTTCTACCTGACGATGCAGCTTCTGCCAAAATACCACATGCCCCACTGAGGAAACACATGCAGCAACTACCCTGTGCTCATATGACTGTTCAAATTACCTAATTTAATAGATAAATCTGAAGCTTGAACAAGCACCCACACAGCACTGCATTTTGATAGAAGTCTTATTCTGCACTAAACTAATTTCGTAACTGATTTTAAACTAATTGAACGCCTGGCAGCACAGACTGTGCTTCCTCATTCAGAGCATTTGGAGGTCTGAACATGCAACGCCACTATACAGTTTAGACAGTTCTTGTTTTGACAGAGGAATCGCGTATCGTGCATCAGTGTTACCCAAAATGCCTTGTGTATTTGTTGCATTTGTTCGAATAAATCAACAACAACGCAGAACAAAGGGAAAGCATCTTGCCAAGGACCGAAGAGACTGGAGAGAGTGAAGAGCCTCTCACTGTCAACTTCAGCCTTTTTCTCATCAGCCAAGGTGTGTTTGAGTCACACATGACCTGTGGTTACACATCGGGCCCTGCTGATAATGATAATTAGGATGCAAACCCATTGCCATAACAGCAGTGAAGCCCAGGTGACTTGGGGGGGGGGGCTAATTGAAGCACTGAGTAATAGAACAATGTCGTCATTCAGTGATTTGCTTTACTTAAAACAGTGCTCCTCATCGCCTCTCTTCAGCGGAACTGCATTCATGAGCCATTTATTCCTGAACAATGTACACCTCACCCCGCCCCCGCTGCCATCACAAAGTACCACCCCGAAAAAGCATCTCCTCCTGGTTGCTAGGCAACTGAAAATAAGCGTGAGAGGAGTGTGGCCATCCTTCAGCAAGAGGAAAAACGAGGAGAAGGAGAAGGGAGGAGAGAGGGAGGAGGAGAGGGACAGTCCATTAGAGAAGGCCCAGCCGAGATACTCCACAACACCTGATGTTGGCACAAGTGTGTGCGATAATGAGGTGAGAAGAGGTGCGAGCCGCAAAAGCACAAAGAACCTAACTGTTCAATATTCAGATCTGCTATCTGGACGGTGCGCCACCAGCTCCATGTCATCCCATCTTTGACTTAAAAAAAAGACAACAAATTGGTACACGTGCCACCATGTTCAAAGAATCAGAAAAGCCCTTTATCCCTTAAAACCATTGGATCTTGCACCTTCTAAAATTCACCGGCCTCTGTCAACATCTCCCAAGCTTAATAGGTTTTAGGAAAAGGCCAGGATCTCAAAATCTTGACAGGTTTCCCACCAATGTTTTTGCTAGAGTTGACACCTCACCCAGCCAGAGGCCTAGTTCCTTGTGGTCAGATTTAGCATTAGCTGGTGGTCACTTTCAGATCTGATGAGAATGAATTTACAGCACTCGAAGGCAGCCGGTGAGAAGAAAAATGGATTGTGCCCACCACATCCACCATGCACACAACAGCAGGGATTGGCAGTCCTTTTGACAACCAGACAATCGCGGCCCCTGTTTCCTTTTCAGAGGAACCAGACTCAACCACAAAAGGAAGGTCAGCGAGGCTTTGATTACCTCCACTGGGTCACAATTCAAACGCAGCGGCATCATTCAGCTAACTGGGTCAGGAACGCTGTGACCGTCACTGCTGACACCAGCTGGTCAAAATGGGGAACTGTGTTTCTCCAAACACCCAGAGATGCCATTACTGGCCCACTGATGCATGCACAACCAATGAAATCAAATGAATTGCAGCCTACTGGTCTGACACTGAGCCATTTTCATATAAAAGTTAAAACAATACACCAAAACCCGAAACTACATCTATTATAGCTGAAACTGAGGACTAACTGAGGACTGAATTTCCTTCTAAAATTGTGCTTTAATGGAACTGCATTTGTGTATGTTGGGTCTGACCATAGAATTCCCTGCAACATCAATAAGTGGCTTCAAAGACACAAGCCCACTGAAGTGAATGCACAAAGGGGAAAAAAAAAACCTTGATAAGAGACAGGGGCAGTGGGCTGTCACTTCCTCTTCAGCAGTTCCTTTGAATGGTAGAACTAATCTGAATAGGTCCAGACAAGCTAAGCTCAGTCAGGGCAGTTGATACAGGAAGGATGAATACATTTCTTTTTTAAATCTCTATCTGGGATACATTTGGTAAGCACATATTCTCTTTTTCCCCGCAGGGTCCTGCTCCATACTCACACAGTTAAGGAGGTAGTATACTAAAATATAAATTGAATGCATTGATAGGATGCTGACTTTGTTTAGTTTATGTTATTTACACACTATACATTTCTAACAGAGCTGTAGTTGATCTGCCATTGTTGTTTTCTTATACCGGACCAGTATTATGGACTGCAGTGTTTAATGGTTTAATGCATAGAGCCTAAAGGAATGCCAACCACTCTGGAACAGAAGTGTGATTGAATGTCCATAGATTGACACAAAATTACATACACTAAAAAAAGACTTTCCAAATCCCTACATTGTGACTATGTCTGAAAAGACTGACTCGGTGCCAGCAGCAGACAAAGTGGCACAGTGCAAACCACCAGCTCCAGCACAGAAAATACAACTTCAAGTACAAAGATGTAATTTAGTCCTATTTGCTAAGATATATAAGAGCACATACCTGATGAGTGCCTCGGGCAGACTGTGTCAGATGTTTCGCAGATTCATGTTAATTTGATCATACAGTTTGCATAAATTCAAATATGTGCAGGCAGTCAAATCTGGAGAACCTTAAGTACATTTAAATACAAGCCATTGGACGTGTCATTCATCAAACTGTCTCTGTATGTAAAGTAGGAAGCCGCAATGAGGAACAGAGGGTGGGGAAATAACTACCACCAGGGTTGTGGCCGTTTGTGTGATTAACTTGTGTCTTTAGCATGAAACCTACCAGTGTACAGAACTTATTTTCCAATTTGTTACAAAAGTCTCATAATAACTTACAATGGGAAGAAATGGGCGGAAAGGAAAAGAAAAGGCCACAAACAGAAATGTTCATAAAGTGTAAGATGTACGCTGCTGGCCGGTCAGCATCTTCTGTTCGATCATGTTCAGCTGGTTACCGCTGAATTTGACCTGCAGACATAGAGGCTAGTTGCTGATAAGACTATAGATTTTATGAGGGGATAGATTGGATAGAGGCTTTTACCTGAATTCACCTCATCACAGAACTTCGTGAGCAGGGTGTCCTACAGATTTTGTGCAGTCAGGGTGCCTACATAGCAGCCGTGACCTTTCCCTCACTTGGCCAGAGCCCTCACTGGCATGGCGGGTCAGATATTAGGAGGCCAGCTGTGAGGGCTTTGGGGTGTTTGCCTTGAATTACCACTTTGGGTGCTTCAAGGTGCAAAAGTCTAAAGGGTGATCCAGGCTTTCTGATGTGGATGTTCTCATTGGGTACAGTTGATTGAACGCAGATGGAAAGTGGACAAAAAGCAGACTTTGATCGTGGACTTTTTTTTTTTTTCCAGGCAGAGCAGGGCAGGGCAGGGCAGGGCTGGCTGCCCTGCTAAAGGTAGGGCAAACATTTCTGGCTGAGCTCACATTACCAAAGCAGTGCACAGGTTCTAAATAAAGGTTCCTGACTGGTCTGATCTGGCTTTGTGGTGACTGTGCGCTGTGTCTGAGTGTGTCACGTCATTCAGCAAACTACAGGGTTTCTTTATATTGTTCAATTTTCAGACTTCTGAATTGCACCTTGATTTCAGACTGGATTGTAACACTTAGGTCAGTGTTCAGTGTTCTGTGTGGAAAAGTTTGTCTTGCACTGTGACGTGTAAAAAAAAAAAAAAAAAAAAGTGCCTTATTTTTGTATTTCCAAAGACCATTCCTTGTTTCCAGAGCTGTGAAATGACCTTGTTCATAGTTAAGAGGCTTGGCTGTCGCATCCCAGGCTGACAGAGTCTTTTTGCAGTAAAAAGTCTGTAGGAAAAAAAAAAGCTTTTATTTCTGATGCACGGATTAATTCTCTGGGGGAATATGAAGCCTGGGTAAAATACCCTGCAGAATCTGTCTGAACCCAGATACACGTTATCATCAGTGGTATTCAGTGCAGAGCCTGCCAGCAGCAATCTTCACAAAACATATAAAGACGCATCATACACCATTTCTTCAATTTTAGCAGCTCCAATGGTCACTGAGGGCTACTAGCAGTGGATAAGGTACCACAAAATGGACCGTGAATCTTTCTTTACACTCTGACCTTTAGAGTCTTATGGCTGTGTGACAAATTATAATGCTTATTCCACAGTCCACACCAATCATTTTTGGCAACTGTCCTGCAAACAGCTCATTGCTGAGTTTAGCAATGTGCACAATTGTGTGAAAAATGTGATCTTGCTTCTTTAAGTTCAGTTTAGTTCAACCTCCAACTTGCAAATGCAATGTAATCTCCAAGTGCACTGGACGCCTACAGGATGGAGATGTATTAATGCCAATCTACATCTAGATTGGCAAACCACAGGTTTGCTGCAGTTTCTGACTGAGAAGACACACAGAGCGAGGTACAGGCCTGTGTGATCTTCAATGCAAGTCCATCAATATGAAAACATGTCTCAGAACTGCTCTCCAGCATACCATGCTTTATTCATCAAATGTTTTGACCATCTCATCTTTATGCAGTCCATCAGTTAGTCAAGGGACTTGCCAGGAATCACCAGAGAAACTCTGTGTTACAGTGTCTGTAAGTCACATGACTGATCGACAGACTGTAGAAAAGGAAACCTAAAACAACATCAGCGCTGTGTAATGGAAGAGTTGTGCAACATTTTTTATGCTTGATGATAACACGATTAAAAGTGTATTTATCAACTGTATGCTAAAACTACACGAGAATATGCATTACACACTATTTTGTGATTAATAATGGTGATCCACAGCCCATTATAAAGATATAACACAATCTGTCCATATCTTTAAGGAAAGTACACTATATTAATGATTTAATCTAATCCTCACTCTGTTGTGAGACTTTTGGTGATCTACTAAGTATTTCTGGGCCATTTTATAGGTTTAATTTATTCCACCAGTTACATAGCCAAACAAAGATTATCTCAAATTTAGCAGAAGAATTTTTAGCTGAAACAGCAACAGTGAACATCAGGCTGCTGTATTACCTTTTTTAGAACCACCACCAAACACTGAGGCACACACAGGCACGTCAATGCGATGGAGACACAAGATAAACTGCACTTTGGGGCATGACTTACACCCTCTCGCTCTTACTATGTAATTGCTATGGTAAAGGCTCTTTCCGTAATATATTTACACAGTGAAGGCGAAGTCTTGTTGAGTTGTTGAACTGACCTCACTGCAAATAAGAGTTCTAAGTGCATATTAATCCTTTGGTTATTTCTGTGGATACGAATAAATGTGTTTTTAAACTTAATCATAAAACTCTGGTTGGTCTCAGATCCAGTTCAGGTGCAAGTTCACCCATTCAGACTGGCAGCAAACACGTGTTTCTACCAGGTCACCCAGTCTGAATCATCTGTCAAACTAGTATGCAGCAATAAGTGGTCAACGAAGTCAATGAGTGGATCTACAATAGTAGCCTCAATGGTTCATCAACACAAAGAAGCAACATATTGCTATTGCTTTTGCCTCCTATGGTATTTACCTGAAACAAGACCATAGGAGTCATTCTGGGAAATACACTCAACCACTAACTACATTATATTTAGAGGGGCAAGTTAAGAGAGAATCCCTTATTTAAAGACCAAACTGTTCGTGGTAAAGGGCAACTGGTGTTGCTGAGAAAGAGGAAGTGAAAATATGTTCAAAACATCACTCTCGGTTTTAGGTCTGTAACATGAGATCAATCAGGACCATCAACAATCAACAGAGTAGCTGCGGCTCTTAAGTTCCATGCACCATCCCACTGTGAAGTAACCTGCATTCATATTTGCAGCAAAGAGTCACTGCCAGCATGTCATTAGTCAAATCTGATAAGGGAGGTCATTCTGAAACTACACACAACCAAGGTCAAAAACTCCATATAGCTTTAATGACGTAGCAGCATAGAAACGCACTAGTACATCTGGCAGAGTGCATTTGTCCACTCTAATTTACATACACATTACACGGTTCACAAGTGCCAAATCTGGCACATCAGCAGAACTGAGAGGTTCATTTGATTATGAAAATCTGCTGTTGTTGTATGAAGTTAAATAAAAATTTACATTTTGACACCCCAGCTTAAAAAGCCCAAGTCTGCGTGTGTCATGGATGTATTATAAGAACTGGTTACCGGACCACCGCTCAGCCATGACTCCAATTTTTCCCTGTGGCCACTCATGGTATTACATCAGAAGATCCACTGCAGCCCAAAAAGCATTTCCCCCGTAGACCTCCACTGTAAAAGAGATGTCTGTAAAACTAGACAGGACACCTCCAGCTATGAATGCGGTGAATTGTTACTCTTTGTTTCATATATTCTTAAACCACAGGGATTTAAATTTGGTTAAACTTTTCCAAAGCCCAGACAGGTAATTTTGTTTTGCTGAATGACATCACTGCTATGTGTAGGAGACATTCACCAGTGCAGCTGGGCCAGAGGCATGGTGGGATGAACACCACTGCGCATATTCAGTGGCTTGCCACCTAACCCCGGAGCCAGAAACGTTTTTTTGCCATATGCACCAGGAAAGCAACTCTCACTGGACTGAATAAGCTGCATCTTTGCCTTTGGTACCCGGTTCACAGAACACATCCATGCTGTATGTGTGTCCCCTCCTTCGCTCTCTGTTTAGACACAAACTGACAAAAATGTGGAATAAATTTGTAATTAAAAAAAAAAAAAAACCCATTAACAAACAGCAGTGATACTAGCCTGTTTCTGATAAACATAGTGGGTGAGGAAAAATCTGAGGAACTGAAACTCCAGGGGGGAGCGGGGAGATCACAAACCTGCAGCCGCACGCTGAGCAGCTCTTAACGTGCTCTGGGGCCACGTTGCCATCTGCAGTGTTACTGTTATCTACTGTTGTGAACGCTCATTCAGTCGTCCTCGTTAGCCTGCTTGTGCATGACCGCCTCCTCCGTGGCGAGGGGCTTTGGAGGCAGAACTAAAGCACGGCGGCGAGGGAGGGAAAGGGAGATGAAGCTGTACCCTTTCAAACTCTGAGGCAAAGTCCAGTCTGATCTCAAGGCTAACGACTGCTGCTATAACGTCTCCTGTCATTACTAAACTACAGTATTAGACAGGACGGAGATATATCATAGCCCAGAATTTCTTTGGCCACTTCATATAAACTTTGAAACACCTTTATTGGCCCTAAATTGTTTCTCAGGGACCTCGATTGGTAGTGACTGACATAAGCAGAACAGTCGTGGAAGTATATTCATTTTTATAGCATCTCTTTGTGAGCTGAGGTCCAGTGGGAGGACTGCCCAGGTCTCAATGGCATTCTTAACGTCCTGATCCACTTTGACATAGTTGGATTTTTATAGGTTACAACTCCTCTTGTTATAGAAACCCAGAGGCAAGTCATTTTTCCTGAGTTGTGTTTTTAGTCATATAATGTTGGACGGGTCCTGTTAAACTCAAGTGTTTTGTCCCGCTTGTTTTTCATTGATATATTGTGCACAGCATCTAACAATTTGTCCATTTATATTACAACTTACTCACTGCTACAATGGAGCCAAAACGTTTTCTACTCACTACAAAGTGAAGAAGAAAATCAATGTATTTAAGGGTTTGACAGTGTACAAGACATTATTTAAATCAATACATCCACATATTAATAAATGCCTCCAAAACTTTCCAGTCAGCTGACTTTATGACACATGACCTTTTCCTTGCTCTGTAAACAGCATTAATGTTCAGTTATAGGAAACCTCGTGAACAGTAAAGGATGAGGATTAAAAGAGAATAACTCAGCAGTCACAATATCAACCAAATTTTTAAAAAAAACTAATAATCAAGCAGAAGTAATAGAGGTTATTATGATTTCAGGGCTTGTACACATTTTCTGTTTAGAAACACTGTCTAGGAACTCAGCAATCAATGTTTGTCAGGGTTTATAGCAGCAGCTAATGACTACTGAAGAAAGAAAAGTGATCAAACTCGTCTTTCATGCTTTCCGGGACTTATGGAGGAGGTCTGGGATTTGTCAGACTGCCAATTCAGGAGCATGCACACTGTACATTAACACCCAAAGGTGCCAAGGTGAGAGGGAGCATTAACAAGTTAAACCCATGCCTTTGGTTATGACTGCTCAGCTACAACATGCACACACACACACACACACACACACACACACACCATTATTAGGACTCCTCATCCAGCCTATGTGCGCCTAAAGGCTCCCCTGCCCTCTCCAGTCCGAGCCAGCTGGCTTTCTGAAAGAGCACATTCTTCCGTCTGCTGCTCAGCACACAGTCACAGGAGACTCATCGCCGGCTGCTGTGACCGCAGGGAGACACATAAAGCCAACTGGACCACTGAGGCGACGTTAAATGCCCAGCAGAGGTAAACACTAGGGGTCCACAAGGCTAACAAGCAGCGGCAGACTTGGGACTTAACTTAGTCCTACATTTTTTTTTAAGTCACAAACTAACTTGCTTCAAATGCATCCTTGCACAGAGGGGGTTCTCCCTCCGATGGGAGGCTTGGAGAGCACACAGCACTGCAGCACAGACACGGGACACGACTGACATTGTGAACTCTGCAGCACCAGATAAGACATTCTGCAGTGACTCATGATGGAGACCATAAAACACTGTAGAGCTCCACTTCTCCAGCTGGCTTAAGGTGCCTGGCAGGGGAAACTACTGACATGTTAGCCCGGAACATCCTGCCGACACTCTAATGTGCATTTAACATCAGCCAGGCACGTTTTCCAAGTGTGAGGATTTCCAGTTGATTCACTCCTGGCTACGTGTTAGCCACGCATCCTGCTAGCTAACGGCTAGCCGGCTAACGCTTGCTAAAAACACAAACTTTTTAAAAAGTGGAGGCAGCGTTTCTGGGAATCGTTAAAGCAGCGTGTGTGCGCGAGTTTACCTCAATTTGCGCGCGTGCAGAAGCCAGTTAAATCCTCGTCCGTAGCTCGCATTTCTCCCACCAGCAGTTCAACATGTGTCCAGTATCCAGCAGCAGCGGCGGACTGTGCAGACGTGTCGGCAAACGGGGCAGGCTAACAGTAGCTAACAGCTAGCTAGTTAGCCACCGGCTCGCTAACCTGCACAGTCAGTTCCCACCGCCGCCTGCAGGTGTCGCTGTCGCTGATTCACCTTCAGCTCAAGGCTCATATGATCATGGCAATATCATATAATAGTATGAAGTGGGAAAACACACCATTGCACAATGAGAGAGGCATTAGTGAGTGGTATTCTGCTCTGTAAGTGTCTCTTATTTTGCATTTTCATGTTTCTTCATTCTGCATTAATATAGGATTCCTTGTAATGTGGAAACACACATGGTAATTGACCTGATTCTGATTAACTTAACTTAAATTTACAACATCTATAACTTCCTCCTACTGTGCATGCATAGTTATTCTTTACTCCAGGCGAAAGGCAACATTTCCTAATGCGATGCCCCATTTCTACACAGGCTTTGTGTTTCTAAAGCTTATTTTCTGTGTGTAAATGTGCTCTTACATATTTCCCAAAGATGTTTCTTTCAGCTGAGAATAAAAGACGTAGTCAACCAAGTCGACACTGATGGGAGACTTTATGTAAGCCTAAATAAAATATCTAAAAAAGTGTTTAACACCGCAGATAAAGAGAGCGTTGGGGGTACAAAAGCTGATAGTAATATCTTTTTCTTCACACTGATGTTTCTCAGCCACACAAAGCCTCTTTTTTCAGTTCAGTCTATCTGGTTCTACCGCTGTTGTAATCACATTTCTTCTCATATTAAAAAAAAAAAAGAAATGTAAGGACATTTGGCCAATGTTGAGTTTTTCAAATACCCTTACTGAAGTGGAGGCTCTTTAATAAATTTAAAAAAAAAAACAATTCTGCAGTTCATGTTCATTTCTTCTTCTTCAAAAAAGGATCAATACCAACTCACATGTACAATATTCCCATCATCCTCTGAGAATATCACTCAATGAATGACTGAATGAAAATCAATCACTCAAAAGTATTTTAGTATTTTAGATGGTTTTGATAACAGGCATCGACATTTTCAACCTCTAATTTAACTGGATAATTGGTGATTCTGTTGTTTGAGTCAAAGTGTGAAATGTAATCATCCTAATTAGATCCCAGTGTGGTTGAAGACCTTTCAGAGTCTCCACCATCAAGGGAATATTTTAATGTCAGTGTTGATGCTCTCTGCTGATTTCAGAGCAATGAGCAACTTCGTAACATCCAAGTACTGCAGACTACACTAAAGGCTGATTCTGTGTAATTTTATCTAACAAATTAACCTGATGGATGCTCTTCTTTAGGCCAAAGTGCAGTGAAATGGTTCTCCTACTGTTTTTTCACATTACACCTTGAGTTTATTATTTTTTTTCATGTCTGTATCAGAGTAAATGGTATCAGAAATTATGACTGAGTCAGTAAATAGAAAATTTGTCATTTAATGCAACATAATTGTGACTGAATTACAATTAATCTCATGGAAATAAATCACCAAACTGACAGACAGGATGTTTCATACAGGTATATATTACAATGTGCCTTGTTATATAATACAGTCAGGTTCTGTTTTTAATAAAAATAAGCACTGGAGGAGGAAGTGATACGTTCTGATTTTATTGTAAATTGGACATTATGCACATTACTTAACGACTGATGACTTGTTAATTAAGCTTGTTAAGTGGTCACAGAACTCCCCGCGCTGAGTGAGAGTTCAGACGATGTCAAGTCAAAAAGGCAATTTAGCCAGGAGCGCTGCGAGCTTGAGAACTCGCATACAAGACAGAACGGTGAGGGAAGTACCAAAATGAGGAACAAGAACATTGAGTGGCTGACAGTGGTGACTGCTTGTGCCGAAGATACCAGTCAATGAACACAAGAACTTTTTTTTTTTTTTTCTCCATTGACTGTATGGGACATTAACCGTGAAGTGAAGGGAGTCGTTCTTTTCAGCCAAATATCTGAGCTCGTTTGTCAATGCGGTCAAAATTCTCCCAAAATGAATTGTTTCGCCATCATTGCAAATTCAAACCGTTTTTCAGCAGGTCAAATAAAAGGCGTGGTCTCACTGACAATAAATATTGCACACGTGATATTGTATTTTATAAGGATGTTTTTGCATACAAGTGTCCGCCCCCTTTCCTATGTCTGGTAATATTTCCTTAAGTTATATTTTCCCAAATATGATTATCTTGATCACCCTAGATTCAATATACAGAGGAGTTATCGGTGTCTGTATAAAAACAAAATAACATCAATAAAAGTAGACATCCAATGTGTAATGTGACATCTGGCTGTGAGACCAAACCTTCCTTTGTCCCTGTTTTCTCTAATTTCTGTACAAAGACGATACATCTATCCAGTCATGCAACGTTGTTTGGGAGGGGGGAGGGGTGGGATAGGGGGTTGGGGGGGTTGTCTGTTATGTTCTCTGTTGTTTTTAAGCGTTCTGCATCTCCTTGCCGATCTTGTAGCTCAGGATCTTGTTCCAATCGATCTTGGTGCGTGTCACAGGAAGCTGGCGGCGTAAGGCTTTGAAGGTAGTGTCCGACATGGTCTGGTAATTCTCGTTGATGGCCGTCTGGAAGGAACAACGGCAAGACAGAGAATGAAGGGAGATAATTTTAAAAAATTCATTTAAATAAATGTTAATTGTTTCCAGGTTTTGAGAAGTGCTGTGTGATCGCCAAGAAAGCATTGTAGGTGCCAGAGGCTGAGTGTGAAGGATGGTGAACTACAACATGAACTCTGTTTTACTTAATTTGTAAACTAATATAATTAATATTTCAAAGAGCCAAGATTCAAAAATATGTCCACAATTCAGTGGTTTCTTGGAAAGTGTCATCTGTCTTTAAACGACTGGATAGCCACAAAAATGCACATTTCTCTATTAAAATACAACATGCAAATTCATGAGTGTGACTCAGCTTTCTATCCATTTGAGCCTAAAAAAAATTAAAATCCCGAGGAAAATCCTGTGACAACGGTTTGCAGTGTGAAACTCATGTAATCCTGACAAGAGTAAAACATGAGCTCCTACACACAAGAACAGTCTCTCCCCACAGGCCGTCACCCAGATGAACACTTTAATGCACAATCGCCCCACATTTTTACACTTGTACGTTGTTCAGCTTTGTCGTCCTTGTTTTCCTGTAGGTCTATTCACATGTAAGCACGTGAGAGCAATGGAAAAACCAGAGTTAAAATTCTTGTACGTGTTCACATACTTGGTGGATATAAAGCTGATTCTGATCCTTGTATTATCATTTTATCCCATCGCACATCTCACGGCAAACAATCAAATCAATAAATGACTCAAAGTTTTAGTCAAGTGGGAACCATAACTGTACTCAGATACAGTTATAAAAACTAAAGACCACAAGCTAAGGTGCTAGTTTGGTTTCCCAGCCTGTAACTGGCATATTTGACACAGAATATCAATTATTTACATACCTGATAGTCGTTCTCTGCAGCCTCCATGATCTTAACAAACTCCTTTGCAGTTGAAGCCTCATTCTGAAAGACCACAAGGCACATTTCATTCACTTCAAGAATAGAAAACAAAAAGCTGGGTCGTCGTGCACCAAAAGCTTCAGAGTATACACAAAATAAGACCTCCCAACTGCAAAGAAAAAAAACTCTTCCCCAGGGAGTTGTCAGCGGGTAAAACTAAAACTGGGGTGTATTTGGATTACAGAAGAACAACAGAGATGACGAAAATGGAATTTACTGACTACTGTCGCCTATATTTGAAACCCAGGTCAAGAGCTTTGGTCACAGCACATCAAATGTTCACATTCCTCTGTGTGCATAATAAAATGTGTGCAGTTGTACTCACAGAAATGGACATGGACTCCTGGACCTCTTTGTGGCTCACCAGCTGAACGTTGCCATCTTCATAGTAATGAACCTGGAACGATTAAAGGTTTAGTCTCTATGTATTGTCTACATATAATTCATTCTGTGAGTCAAAACCACAGAAAAATGTAAAAAAAAAAAAAAAAGGAGCAATACAAGCTGTGTGGGTGGCACAGCAAAATACTAAGGAATCTATCTACATGCTCACATACACCACAAGAAACTGGTCTCTCTTCACAGAGTGGAAGATTTGACGAAAATACCTGGATTTTCATGATTCCTGCCACTTGAGTGGTAGAGGGGGAGATGGTAAATTTCCATTCTGACCTCCAGCGTCCATTCCTGTGTGGAGAGGAAGAGGAAAACCAGGCTTTAATCTCTCATTACATCTTTTAATACGTCTGACTAATATAATATAACATCTGATGCTTGCTCATGTGGGAATTCTTGAATCCTTAATTTTGAATTCCTGAATCATTGGGTCTCTCTCTAATTAAAGAGTTTGGTCTAGACCTGCTCTTT
Organism: Pempheris klunzingeri; assembly: GCF_042242105.1. Classification (NCBI taxonomy): domain Eukaryota; kingdom Metazoa; phylum Chordata; class Actinopteri; order Acropomatiformes; family Pempheridae; genus Pempheris; species Pempheris klunzingeri. Next base: position 5,824,059 of record NC_092016.1, on the reverse strand, counting down.
ATGTAAAGCGTCTTGAGATAACGCTGTTGTGAATTGGCGCTATATAAATAAATATTGATTGATTGAATGATTGACTAATGACCACTCCTGTTCTGCACACATGCTGATAGATTAGAAGACCGATAAATACCTGCTTGCAGTTAGAATCCTCTCACACAACATTTTACTAACCCCGAAATGAAGTTAGGTTTTCTGTATTTAAATCATATAAGGAGGAGACTGCCCCGACGTCTAAGAGACGTCAGAGAGCTCTTTTGAAGCAACATGGTGTTGATGTAACTGTTTTATTTATCATATTGTCATTGTATGTAATCCAATCTAATCACACAGAATGGTCGAATAACAGACCTTGAATCAAAAACTGAAGAGGAAGAATTTATGGCGCCACATTCTTCACATTCTTATCCAAAATCTGCCCTATAGGTTCCTCATTACTGAACCATGGCAGACAATGGTGGCACTCACATACAGGAGCTGTGGGATCATTACACCCTGCAACCCATAAGCCTAGTAAAACCCCGCAGCAAAGAGGATTGGTGCAGTTCTTATCCAATTAGATTAACCTGATCAGAAACAGCTCAGCAACGCTTATGAGGACCGTAAGTCTAACGCTCCACAGTTAAATGCCAGTTAAAGTAATTCCTTTGGATCGTCTTGAACATTTCAAACAACATTTGAAGGCTTTTCAAGCTTATTCAGTATTTTAACATCTTTTTAAAATCATGTTTGATTTAGAAACCATCTTTGGGGATTCTAGAGGCCCTTTTGGTCTTTCTGGCAAAACGACAAAGAAAAAGAGAATTAAAATTCACATTAAGAATATTAAGTCTGAAACATACCAGAAGTTTTTTGGTTGAAACTGATGGCACTCGATGCACACGATGATGGTTTGATGTCCGTCGATGGTTTTCCCATAAATCTGAAGGAAGAAGAAACATTCTGAGTTTTCACATGCGGGGAGATTTTCTTCTCTCACTTCTCTGCTTGTTCATGGTGACTTTTTTAAGGTCTGCTTTACTGCTGCGCATGTGAAGCAAGTGAATGAGTCAGTGGTTTGTGGTCAACAGCTCCAAATGAAGCTCCTGCTGGCCTGTAATATACATGCTCGCGTTCACAGGCAGTTTGGCAAACCAAACACAACCAAGTTTGCAGAGCAACTCCTCTGTAACAGAACTGTATGGTTTACTTTGCATGAATAAGTAAATAGCACAACAGGAACTTTACAGAGCTGACTGCAACCATGTCTAAATATTGGCCTACTATTGCTTCCTGCACTGCACTGTACCGAGTGAGTTATACTAATTCGCACGTCTCGTCTCTCACTGAACGACTACATTAGATAACACACAATCCAATTATTTTTGTCAACAGGTGCCATTTAAAGGTGTATGAACATATCAGGCTGGAAAGAGTAGCAACAGCTGATGTGACTTTGATTGTTTATTCTTTAAAAGCAGAGATATGCACATTTAAAACCATGAGTTAGGTTGGAATTCTTTACTTTTTTAGTAATCTTCGCAGAATTAGTGTTGAATGTGTGGGGTGTTTATAAATGTAGGTGTTTTTGGGGCTCTAGTTCAGGCTACCCAGGGTAGTTTGACCTTTGACTCTTGGAACACCCTTGGAAAGGTGCTATACAACTAAACCTGCCTAAATTTGATGTATCTTATAGCAAGGTGTTTAGAAGTGCAGTAATCATAACCAATCTCATTTCATTTATATGTAGTTGGAGAGAAAGCTGGGATGGAACTGTGGTAGTAAAACTGGATCTTGTTTGATGTTCATGACATTTGAACCAACTGACAGACCTTTCACTTTTGGAGGTCAACTGTTCTGACTAAAAGGCACATCACTGTAGTTATGGAGTAGGCTTGGACGTACGGTGCAGACTCCATTGGGATAGTGCTCCTTGACGTAGGCCCTGACGGCAGAATCCACAGCGCTCCTCCAGCCCTCCAGGGCGCCGTCGACGTCATGGGGCCGCGGGTCGCTGGCCTCCTTCCTCAGGTGGTCAAACTTGAAGGAGATCTTGTTCTTGGGGTCCAGGACCCGGCCGTTCCCGAGGTCACCATGCTCTGTGATTAAGACCTGGGAGGAATGAAGAGGCGGTGAGAGAGAGGGAAAGAGGGGAGAGAGTGAGGAGAAAGAGGGATGGAAAAATATAATAAGGAAAGCCAGAAAGAAAAACAGACAGACAGAGGAACAAGTAAATGAATGAACAACATAAAGAGCATCAGAGAAAGAGGAGATGTGGCAAAGACAGAAACAAGACCAGATGGCAGACGGTAGGTGATTGTGTGGATAGGGAGAGAAAATCAAGGGATTAATTAAAAGGATGAGATAAAGAAAAACATAATGGCACAAAAAAGAAAAGGGGGGTGGGGACAAAGGAAGACAGGAACACAGGCGTCAGCGTTAACTTTCCATCTACTGGCTTCCACCGTAATACTTCCCTCAGCCTGCTGGGTATCAGACGGGGGAATTTCAAACCGTGATGCGGCAACAGAGGGGCATGATGACATCTTTACATTAGACACTGCAATCATTACTGAAGCTAACGCAAAGCCACATTCATACACAACCCTGTTCAACCTTCACAGACGCTACAGGAAGTCAACATGATGACATTAAAGCAAAGATGTGTTTGTGATCTTGTTTCCCGTGGAAGCAAAGGAGAACACTTGTTTCATCCTTCATCCATCCCCGTGTGTGCTTCAATGCTCATGAGGTCATAATACTAGTGCAATAATAACAGAATGAGTTTGTTGCTTTCACTCCTTTCATGTCCCTTTATGATGCTGCTTTATCTTTTTTCTGTTGTTGTCTCTTCTCTCCATATTCTTAACATTTGTTAACATATAATCTTGACTATTTTTAATACTTTTCACTTTGTGGTACTGCAGTGTTGCTCAATGAGTAAAAATAAACACTATACCTCTCTATAAAACTTTGGATTTTATTCCTGGCGTGTACTGTGATACATTTGACTGCTGAGACAGAGTCATACTTTCCTCAGCATCAGCTATAGCAGTACACAACTATGCCTGAAATGATGTCTTTTGAGTTATGAAATTAATTGTCTCAATTGCTACTCTGCATTTAAATAATCTCACCTTATGCCCTATTCCCATTTAGAGTTGTTGGGAACAGCAAGCACCAATAGGCATGATAATAAGTTTGTTTTTTTATGACATACTCAGAACCATGATGTCACCCCAGTTCATTTAGCCTCTATGCTGCCACCATCAGTTTGGGTCAAAGCTGAAGCGTACACTTACCTGTTCTTCATAGCCCTCGATTTTCACTGGGGTAAACTGGTCCAAGTTGTACTGTGCAAATGCACTGCAGAGAGAGACAGAAAGTTATTCTATACACTTTCAATGCATTTCTATAATTCAATCATTTCTAACCTGGATTTAAAGATTTGCCTGTGTGCCAAATGGTGACAGTGTTTGGACGATATGGATATAGACTAAAGCCATAATGTGCTGTAGCTTAAGACTCATTTTCTCTTTAATTTTCATTGATGCCAAGAACAAATTTAAAAAAGCAAATAAATCTGGCACTAACATGTAATCTTGCCCTATTATTTGTTTAAATAAAACTGTGGCCCGTGTTTCCCTTCATACATTATAGCAAATTAAAAAAACTTTTTTTTTTAAGATCTGAAAATAAAAGACTCTACTGAGGGAGACTTACTGCGCGGCACCTTCCCTGAGAAGATTGTCATTGTTGAGCAGCAATCGCACATCTGAGGGGAAAATGGAGAGATTATGAGGAGAGGAGAGAAAGAAGACAGGTACAGCCCATTAGCACCATGAAACACACACCAACACAAAAGACAAAGCTGGCTGCAGTCAGTCTTTGCAGCATTTATGCCGGGGGAGTGAAGCAGACATGGTAAATTAGTTGAGTGGAAAAGGCTGTAAAATAACACAGAGATGAAAGGGGACAAAGTGGCGAGAGGGGACTGTGTTTTAGTATGTCTGTGTGTGTATGTGGCCCACTGTCTGCCTCTTATCACAGGCCGACAGCCCGCCGGCGCTCCTCTGAGGTGACGACATTTATCGAGGCAGGTTGAGGCTTTAACGGTGCCAAAACACAGACACACACACCCTCTCGAGGGGCACTACTTTAACAGTGTGGTGTCAACACTGGCGCTGCAGGGTGAGCTACAATTTGGCCAAAAAAAAAAAAAAAAATATGTACTCTCAATTTGCTTTCTAGGTGGCAACAGTGTGATTAGTAACATATGAACAGAATCAGTTTCCATTTCAGCGCCTGTGTAGCAACTCCAAAACCAGTATTAGAGAGAGCATTGTCAAATTTTGCTCAGTTTCACAACAACAAACCTGCAATATATCTAAAGAGGAATTGTAAGATGACAAAAAAATATATGTGATCTATTTCAACTTTTTCCTTACAGCTATTTTGAACAGCTTCAACTCTGGCACCACCCATTGGCAGTATCAAATAAGACACTAGGATAGGCAGCAATGCATGCTGTAATATTGCAGTAACGTGTAAAATTCCATAACTTTCCCACAAATTTCTTGTGCCTTCCTGACCAAGACAGTTTAATTCTTCCCTGCTTATTTTATTTCAGCTCAGAAATTTGAAGGGGTAAAACATTTCTTTCCGTGAGGCAGTGGTGGGATCAGTCTAATCTGCTTCGCCCTGCAGCCACTGCTGTGTTAGAAACTGCAGCAGTCAGTATGACTATTTCCATACGCCTACAGTGACAAAAATAAACTTATGGTTCAGCTGCCAAGGGTCACTGAACTTTAAAAAACTAAATACTAAAAACCTACCCAGCCTACATAATACAAACAGGTACTTTTTATTTTAAAAATTAAAAAAAAAAAAAAAAATTACAATAAAAGATACATTGGATTTAGTTTAGAAATGATTTTGAAATAAAAGTACCTGTGTTGTCAAGAGACTGAGAGAAATTTTGACTTGTCATTGCAGAAAAGCGGAACTGTAAGTAATAGCATTAACAATTAAATTAATTCCATTTGGGTGTGCCAGTGAGCCATAAGATGGCATGCATAAAATTAGGTTCCTGGCACTGGCAGTGGAATCACCAGTATTAGTTACACCTGTGTTTGACAAGTAAGCTGTCTATTCCTCTAATCATCTTTGCTGCACTCATGTCAGGCTGTTAAATATTCTGTTGTTGACATATGGATAATCTCTACTGTATAGTAAAACATTATTTTGGGGTAATGACAGGTTAATAAAGCTCAAAGCGCGGCCTTGTTTCCATGTCAACCTGTCTCTCAAGAGGGCGGCTGAGAGATCAGAAGTAAACACTATATTAATCATAACAATCATGAATCATAATTTTGACTATTGCAGTTTCCACATGCATGGAGACTTGTTTTTTTTTCTTAATAAGCATGGAGCCCTAATAATGTTCATAAAACACTCCACACAGGAAGAGAAACGATGTACTCACCGTTGAAAACTTCGTTGAACTCTCCTGGCGGGGCATGGATGACAAAGTTAGCTGCTATGCGTACCTGCAGACAGAAACAAGGTACAGGTTAAGACTGGAAGTCACTGTTAAGGAAACCAGCAGAAGTATTAACATGAGTGGTTTCCTATTACACATTACATTCTAATTGTTTAATATGCATTTTCTTTTTTGACTATTTGCAATAGACAATTCCCACAAGAAAAACGTTATTAGTCTTTAAATGAAATGTTTCCTCATTTTGTAGCGTGCTGAAGTTTTAGCTCACCCTCATGCTATGCTTTCTGTAATTTAATGCCCAAAATTCACAATGTAAACACTTAATATATGTATGCAATGTGGCCAACAGAGGGTGTAATGTTACTGTGTCACTGGTTTGGAGGGTGGAGTGAGGCGGTTCAATGTCTCTCACAGTCTACGGTGCATCTGAGCAATTATTTTCCCCCCTTCCTCACTTCTCTTCTGCTGCTGCACCACAGCACTTCCTGTTTCCAGGTCACATGTCAAACTGACAGCGAGACAACGGTCCCTCCCTCCCCCGCATGGTTTACAACCATATATGGACATAAAAATGTGCTGAGGACTAGTACACATTCTCTCTCTCGCCCTACCTCTATGTCTCTCTTCCTCTCTCTATCACTGCCAGGGTACAGTGGCCCAGCCAGGTCCCCCCCCCAGTCTCACAAGCTGGTGTATCAGGAAAGGTGTTCATACATGTATGTGTGTGAGAGCGTGTTTGTGTGTTTGTGTGTGTGTGTGTGTGTGTCCCCAGGGCCCTTATTAGCGGTGTGTGTGTACAAGTGTTCTGGCAGTCGCGCAGAGCTGCAGTTCGATTCTTGCTAATGAGCGATGCTGAGAGAAAGGAAGGCACACTTGGGAAGGGACATGTATATATATGTGTGTGTGTGTGTGTGAGTGATATGTGAGATCAAAGTTTATCAGCGTTTGCCTAATCCTCCGTCATGAGATCAACATGACCCACTTATGTTGAGCAATCTAAAATTATAAACACAATGGAGGTGTGTGTGTGTTTGTGTGAGGCACATCACAGACTTTGTTAAACGGCTGGTGGAAAACGTTGTGTTTGTTTGTGTTTACGACTTGAAATCCCTGCGGGAAGAGTCATTTGCATTGGGTCTCCCTCTGTACGCTGGACAGCAGTGCAAACAGACTTTCCATATGCGCTCCCAGACACTCCGGGGGCCTGTTCCAGGCTGTAGGTGTAAGTGGTAGTGAACCGAACTGATCCAGATCAGTCATCTGATCGGTTGCTGAGGCAAACCTTTTCAGATGTGTGACATGGACTGATGTTAAAAGCTCTAGTCTAGGATTTATTCAGCGGCTTAGAACAGGACGTGACCAAACAGTGGTGAACAACGCTGCTATTTGTTTGTCTGAATTAATTACGCTTTAAAGCCCCCCCTCAAGCGTTCTTGCCATTTTTTAACCAGAAAACAAAGTTTAAAAGTGTCATTTGTTGAGGTAAATTTAGTTTCCTCAGTTGAAGTGCTGCCTTTTTGGATTCAGAACAGGGAACACATCTTGATCTCAAACAACTTGTCTCTACATGCCAAACGTCAAATTTTGTCCCTAATAAACACCAAAAAGTTCTTTTCAGATCTCTGGTCCTCTGATTTGGGACTTAGTATGGGTCTTTTAAACAGTATCTTTTAAATATCAGGGCTAAAATGATTATTAGATTAATTATTTGTTCAATAGAAAATTAATCAACCACAAATTTGAGAACCACTTTACCATTTAAGCTCTTAATCAAGCAAAAATACCAAACAAACTGCTTGTATCTTTGTTTCTTAAAACTGTACATTTATATATACATTTGTTTTTTTTTTGTAATTGTTGCTCAGAGAAACAAGCAATTTGATTACTTTAAACTAAGGAAAAGATTTTTTCACTTTTTTTTGACAATTCATTAAACGGTGAATTGATTATTCAGAAACGTAAAGGGAATAATAACAATAAACATCAGAAAAACATGCACATAAAGAAGATTCCATTATCAAATGTGTCTGCATTTTTGTATCAACTTTATCTGGTGATAAAAGTACAGTATGATAGTTATAGAAATATGGAACAGTTGATAACTATGAGACTTTCTATGGGTGTGTAAATGAGATGATAAACTGAGAGCACCTCAGATCTGATTTCAATAAAGTCTATAAATAGAGTTTAAAACCAGCGGCACCACAGTAATTACTGCTGGACACTGAATGCAACAGTCTCACAGTCAGAAATAACAACATTACACTGTGCTTTTTAAAAGGTTTTTTCTGTATCTTGTCTTACTGTTTCAATGTAATGTAATACCGTAACGCCATCCATAAATCCATTTTCTGAACCTCTTATCCCATTCAGGGTCACAGGGGGCTGAAGTCTAACCCAGCATGCCTTTGGTGAGAAGCAGGGTCCATCCTTTACAGGTAGCCAGCCTATTACAGAGCTAATACCCTCAGTAAGACATACCAGTCACACCTATAGGAAATTTAGTTTCTAATTCACCTGCCTCAAAGCAGGCAGGCCATGGAAGAAACCTGAGCACTGTAATGATGGTTCAGGTGTTTGTTTTTTTTCTCCGTCCTGCCAAGAATAACGTTCTGGTTAAAACACAGAGACCAGACACTGAACACTTACAACACTGGGTTAAATAATGACAACCACAAATATTTTAATCCTACAATTAAAAACTGCATGAATGTGCACAACTGTCTGTGCAGCGCCTACAGCGAGGGAGCGACCTGCAAAGAGGTCGGGCGGGAATGGTTTTACAGTCACATCTGACAGCAAAACTATGCTAACTGTTTTAGGGTGCACTGAGAGGAGAAGAGATGAAGCCAAGGGAATGTGATGTGGTTTAAAATGAATCTCTGACAGGAGGAGGAGGAGGAGAGCTATACTCCATTAGTGGATTATGAGGACGGCATTGACTGTTAAAAGCTAGTTAAGTACAGGGCAATACTTCCTCTTCCTCTAAGTACCTCAAACCAGTTCTACTAATGCACCGAGATAAGATAGATAGATCCTTCTAAGGCAATACAGGAACAAAACATTAAATAAAAACACATACATTCACTTTTTTTTTTACTCTTTCTTGCAGGTTATTTACACATAAATACACATCTGTCTGTGTTTAAAGTGATGCTGGACACAAATACTGTTTGAGAATCATAGCTTTCTTCCTGGTTAGGGATTGAGGAATTAATCATTATTCTAGTGCTGTATTGTATCGTGACATGCTGCTAGATAGCAAGATGGTACAGCAAGTGGCAAAACCACAAACCTATTGTGCAGATGGGAGGAATTAGTCTGCTTTATGTAATAATTTACCAGTTTACTACTGCAAAAGAATCTACGCCAAGCATCCCTAGAAAAATTCATGTAAATGTTTTAATTGGTCTGCCTCGGGGGGAAACCCAAGCAAAGAAACTTTGACCAAATGTAAACCTAGAAGACTTTCAGAGGTCTTGTTATCTAGCAGACAAATTGAACTAACATCATGGCCTCCTTTGCAGAGGTAATTACTGTAGAGCGGCAATTTGAATGTTGAGCTGCGAGGTTAAGTGTTCCTTCCGATGGCAGTCTGCTACGCTGGGACAGAGGCTACTGGGACACTCTGGAGCTCTGAGACGTAGTTTTGAGCACCGCCTGCCACCGTGGTACATGCAGGGCCGAGCTCCAGGCAAAGAGTCTTTGTGGGGAATTTAATTAACTAACTCAAAAGTCCTTCGTGTGTGCTGTGCTATCAAATAAACTTCCCATCAGTCTCACTAAGCTAATGCCGATTGAGTCTGAGAGACACAGCTCCTTTGGCCCGAGGATCAGTTGATGAAAACTTAGTGATGGTGACAAAATTAGCCAATTAATTACTTGGTTGATCATTTGAAAAGTAATTGATATTTGTATTGTAAATTAAATAGCGCTGACGTTTTCACAGTTGGTCAAACAAAATGAGCTCTTTTTAAAAAGTAACTGTGGGTGAGGGGAACTTGTAGTGAGCATTTTTCTCACACTTAAACGATGATTGAGTGAATGATTAAGTGTTTTAAGCCACCGCCATTGTTTTGTTTCAGTATCTGGGACTTTGAAGTGAGCTGACGAATATGGCATTACGGAGCAATTTCACAGAAAATTGGTTCTTGAAGAGAAATAACGAACCACATCTTATGGAGGGTGCAGCTTTGGAAAATTGGTCTACAGTTGAGATGTCCTTGCTTAAACACACACTGTGCATTAGGGGGAATCAGAAGGAGTGACTGCAGTTTGGTCATTTCACAGGAACAAAGAGAAAGCTGGGCTGACAATTGCTACCGTGTGTTTTCATTTATGAGTGAGTGTTATCTAGCCTAAATATGACTCAATCACTTAGACAAAATCATTCTTCTGCTGGAAATAAGAGGTTTTTATCATGCAAAGTCAAGTCTCCAATGTTTTTAAGGATTCTTAGAGTCCAAGGAGCTGACATGAGCTAGATTAAAGATCTGAATAATAATAATAATAATACCCACTAAAGCTAAAAGACACAAACACAAAGAACGTGGGACATGGCCACCTCCTGTAGTGTGGGATCCTTGTGTCTTTGTGCTCCCTTGGCCTACACACCAGCTGGTCTCTTTTCTTTCAACCTACTCACTGTACATTCATCCTCATATTACCCAGAGACCCCTCCTTTTCCTTGCAACAGACACTTCCACAGCACTATCCCAAAATCAACCCCACCCTTTCTTAATCCCAAACGACACCCGCTGACACTGAAACCACATTTATCCTAATCCAGCCATCAAAATCGCCTTATCACGCCAATCCAGACCCATGAAACTAACGAAAATAGTAAAAAAAAGCACAGCAGGAGCAAACCGAGGCAATATTTTGGCCTGCGGGCATTTTAAGCCGCATCATCTCCCTGAGTTTGATCCCCTTCCCTGGCATGCCTCCATTTCAATATCCTAGATAGAAAGGAAAAAGAGGGAATCTTGAAATGCTACAGCAGAGACGGGGCCAAGTTTAGAGGAAAACCACCCTGATGTGGGTGAATATCGGGGGGGTTGGGTGATGGGCTGGGGTGTGGGTGCAATAATTTATGAATAATAAGCGTGATGGCAGAGAGAGGAGGAGGACTGTCAGACAGCCAGACAGCCTGAGGCTAACTAGAAGTGTTCCTCTGCTAATCACAATGACGAGGTGGCGGCTGGTCGGCTCAAGGTTAAATTGAAGAAATAAGGCCCAACGTCTGTGATGTTGGAGATAAATACCCTCAGAAGCAGAAGCTTGTCACTTCATTGAAGGGGGTTCCCTAACAGTAATGACTTTTTATATCATTACGACACCATGTTCGACAGAGTATTTACCTTCTGGTGCGCTCTAATCTTTTCTACCAGAGCTGTGCTTCATGTTCACTCAGGTTGACACAATGCCACCTGCTCTGCTGCCTTAGCTGGGCGCCCACATATCATACCAGTGATATAGCAAGTTGGCAAAAAAATGGCATTACTAATGACTGTTTCAAGTTTTCAGACTGATTTCATTTGTTCCTGGCAGCTATGGCTTTTACTTAATCTCAGTCGAGCGTTAATGTTGACTTGTTCACTTCAAACTTGCTTAGTAATCCATCACAGTGAATATTTAATCATCTTTACTTTCCTGTCAAATGCATGCGAATGTTTTGAGGTAATGCAGCCGTGGCAGTGATTGAATTCTCCTGAATGTTGCCTTCAACAGCACTTGAGATTTTGTTGCCTGCATTTTCATTCATCAGCTTAGTTGTCAAAAAAATAGATAAATAAAAAAAATCAAATCCAGACGACAGGCGAAAAGTAAACAGGGATGTGTATATCTTACGCATTGCTGTCTGCCACTGTGTCTTCTTTAATACCAGTCAGACAAGGTCAGACAGTTTCATATCCTTTGAATAGTCAATAAAATGTCAAAAATACTGGCTGCCAGATGCCCTTAACAAAACATAAGCAATATTTATTGAATCATCTAACTGCTGAGCACAAAATGAAACACACACACACACGCTGGATGCTCTGAACTAGTGACCTTGCAGTAACTGGATGTCCTCTCACTGTGCTGCATAAACACTGAGGCTGAATAACGCTACCATGTCTATCTTAGATGTGCACATTTGTCACATTCAGCTTGTCACTGCAATAACTTATCCTTACACCGTGCTGGTAAAAGGTAGTGTCATTTTACCCAAAGCAGCCAGCTATGCAACATAGGGAACATCACCAGCTTGTGTTACAACCTGCAGAATGCAACCACAGTGTAGGGCCACTGGTCTTTACAAATAAACATTTAACATTTGGCCCTACTCGGCACGGTACGGTACGGTACGGTTGTGTTTCCATTACACCAGGTACCACCACAAACGTGGGCGGGGTCGTCATAGCAAGGTGGGCCGAAACTCCGGTAGCGTAATTTGTATACGGCACAAACAAACCCAACTAAGGACATGGAGCGTTTGGTTTGTGTGTATCCGTTTACCTCGTTCTCAGAAATAATAAAAACGCTCGGTCTCCGTTTCCGGGGTTTTAAAAACGGCGGGTTTGATAGTCGCTCTCATGACTCAGCAAGTGACGCCGCTTCCTGGCCAATCAGTGGCCTGCAGTCTGGTGACGTCGCATTGTCAGCTTGACTCAGCTCGCTTGGAACCCCAGCCGAGGAGGTACTAAAATAGTACCTGGTACCAGGTACTAAAATAGTACCTGGTACCAGGTACTAGGGTCGGTGGAAACGCTACCTAAAGCGTACTGAGTCGAGTCGAGTAGGGCCAAGTCGAGCCAGTGGAAACGCGGCATTAGCATTTTATAGGAAACCCCAGGGTCAGGTTGTAATCTGGTTTAAAGCTCAGTTTCTTAGATGTGATTACTGATCTAGAGTAACTCAAGCTTCTAATAAAACCTGTCAACAAAAGACACTGTTGCAACGGGCTTCTGGAGAAATTGTTCTCTGCCCTGAGATCAACCAGTGAGGATTTGGCCTGTTTTAGCCTGTTTTAGGCACCAGTTTGGGACCCTCGAGGCGTGGTACTCTACCTGTGAGTGTTTAGACAGAAAAACATGCACAGTTCATTCCTCATCTCCAGATCGCTCGCTCTGCTGCAGGCACGTACAGACAGCGCTCCTCTGTCTTTGCATTCTTCAGTTAAAGGGGGATGCCACAAAGTTTTCAGCTTTCAACTATGCTATGTCCCTATCCTATGGTCTGTCTTACGGTTTAGGGCGACTGATCACGTACAGCTCATGAACACGTGCAGGGCTGTTGGGAGTTTCCAGTGGCTTTCCACTAAAACAGATTGTACTTTATCGGAGGTTTCTTTATGATCCTTCAGACCCAGACAGCAGTAAAACTTTCAAACTGGAAAATCTGAGCAAAAATTTTAGCTGAACGAGGTGCTTTGGTTTCACGTGTAACTGTGAGAATCAATAAGCAGTTTGGTTTAAATAACACATTTAAGTATCTCCTATCACAAGAAGAACGCATTTTATCTCTACCTCTGTAATTTATTTATGGAAATCACTTTGTACTGCAATTCTGCATGAAAGGTAATGAATACATAGCTTAAAGTTGATTTGACATGGTTTTCTGCCGTCATGGCCTTTGCACAGATTACATCGGATGCGTAGCCTAAATATCTACATAGGCCTTAATCCCATACCTGGGATATACTAGATGCCTTCATCTGCAATACCTTTCTGTACCATGACTATGTGCATTATTTATGTTGGTGCACTCAGTAGGAATCAAGCCATAATCCCTGCTATTGTCAGCAAGTACGCTCTGTGTTGTGTCAGTGTACCATCTCTGGTAGTTAAACAAGTTAACTGGCTTGTTATGCTAACTTTACCTGCAGACAGTGCCATTTGGCTGTTGCTGTCCAGCACTCTTCTTATAGAGAAAAAGAACTAGATCTGTTTTACATGTATGCAGGACACATTCAGATGCTTCATTGAATGCATATGCTGCTTGCTTCAAAGAGCAGTCTTTATTTTCTAAGACTTTCTATGAAAACGTAGACTTTCATGCCATCTAACTCTTACCTTATCTTACCCCTCTTGAAAATAAGCCTTTTCAGATTATGGAGGCTATTCACTCCGTGCCAGTTTTTGCTGACAGAAAGTCCTGCCACTTTATGAAACAGGAACTACAGCACAGACGCCTCCGTTTTTTCTTTTAACATGCTGCAACTTCAAAAACGCTACCAGACTGTAGCTCTGTGTAAAGATACAATGTAGACTGTGCAACAGTGGATTCTGCAGCGAGACAAGGTGGGCTGCTGCCACCTGCTTATAAATTAAGGCCGTGGGTAGAGAGTTTGCCCACTCTGTCAATCAACTGTCTTTTCTCACAGTCACAAATGATCAAGTTGATAAGTAAAATGGTAAACGTGCTTAATGTCTGGTTCTGCTACCTGCAATAAAGCACCGACAGCAAACACATTAAGTAATGACAGTTTCCTGTGATACCCTTGTGCGGTTTCTTTGCTGCAATCAGGAAGCTGACAGGAGGGTTCCCAAATGACTCAAAAAGACAATAAGCAGTGCTTGGTATCTGTGGCAGAGAAGAGACTCTTTGTGCTGTTTAATCATTTACAAAACGGAAGAGACTCTTCTGTAATTCCAGTTTTCAGGTCTTTTTTTGGAACAGCAAAGTGACGCCGACAGCCACAACAGCAACAGGACAGAAACTTCTTGGTCTGTTGAGACACTTTTGGTTTGCTATCAAAAAAGGAATGCCCTGGGTTAAATTCTCTAACACTACGCCTACATGCAGTGTTGCTTCTTCCAAAATTAAACCATCATCACAGTAATGTCAGACCACCAGCAATACAGACACAGGCTTGCAGATTTGTCACTCAATGTGGGAAAGTACCATCAGCTGAGTGCTGGGAGATTCTGGCTGTCGCTGGTCATTTTATCCACTCTACTGGTCTCAGGTAAGACAAACGTCGTTTGGAGTGTAATTTTACAAATCATGACTGATCGGTGAAAGAGTTATTCAGATGAAGTGGTGAATTCTGAAAACTATTACCCACTGACACTATTACACAGATGAAAATGCTTATTTCCTCCCTTTGCTGTGAGTTCTCTAAGCTGCACAAAACCGGCTGAGGGGCCACAGCAGATGGCTGATTGCTCTGAGCTAATGCACTAAAGACACGGCCTTCAAAGTACAAAATACAACTGCAGTGTTTGCATGGAAATGTTGTGCTTTTAACAGCACAACATATAGTGGCTGGATGCATAATGCAACCCACTTGTTCAATCAATCACATTCAGAGAAGGAAATGAAGAGTTTCCTCCAGCTAAATGCTGCGTCTTGGCTGTGCCTGGTTGTCTACCAGTCAGCCTGGCAGGTCGCCAACCATCATTCTTTCAGCTCCACAAAATCAAACTGTCTGGTCAAACAGTGAAAGTGGCTTGACAATTGTGGAAACTAATGCGGTTACGAGATGAAAAGAGCTCCAGTTCTCTCCACAGCGTCAACACCTAAAGCTGTTTTACCACAGCTTCATGTCATAAGCGTACATCTGAAAACAAAACCCAAAGTCAGCCAAGCACATCAAGAAGTCCTAATGTGACCACAGTCACCTACACACCCTCACTCTGAGATGAAATGCTTGGCTAACAGCTGATGTCGGTGTGTTGATGAGCGTGACGCTGTCACACCCGTGGGTCAATGAGCTGCCTGAACTCTAAAAAACTTCTGACTCAAGCTCGTGTGGAACACAGCGAAATAAAACCAGGCCTTGTTCTGTGTATTACATAACCTACAGCATGACAACTGAGGAGTTTACAACCATTTAATAAGTTCATAATGGTTTACTGTGATATTAACAGTCATGGTGGGAATTTTGACTGCGAGGTTGGGATACACACAACACAGGGTATCAGGTACACATACACATAACTCCATGCATGTAAAGCCATTAAAACGGCAGTGAGCAGTGTTTGATTTGATCACTTATTAATTTGCTGGCTATTTTGGTATTTAATTATTGTAATTTAATTCACAAAACATACAAATGTCAAATACACATCACAACTTTTGAGAACTTTTAGAGATGTCTTACTTACTAGGTCTGACCAACAGTGACTAAGTTTACAATGACGGACAGTTATCACAGTTATCTTTAAATTCCCAGCATTTTTGCCAACTGACTGAAACAATAAAAGCACTTATCAAGTTGTCAATTCATTGATAAATAGTTTCAGCAGTAGTGCTTCAATCAGCACTTATATTGATTATGCCTCTCCCAAATAAAGCTGGTTGTGATGAGCCTTACCAACATGCAAACAAAGCTTCACAGAGACTGAAATGCGCAACGATTCTGTGAGGTTACAAAATGAAATCAGCCCCGTTTAGCAGGACATTAAAATAAAGTGCACACAGCTCAGACACACACAGCTGAACACTCATGGTGTCTCAGGGTTGTTGGCTTTGGCTGTGTGTGTGTGTGTGTGTGTGTGTGTGTGTTCATTTAAGGAAATGAGAAGGTGAACAGGGCTTGTACTGCCCGACACTAGCAGGGGTGTATGTGGTGTAACTCCTCCTTACAGTAGAAGCTTTAATGTCCATGTTGCATGACAGTTTTCGACTACACTGTTTTACACAAATATAAATGTCGGCCTTTACATCCGTAGATATAGATGTTTTAAAGGAGAACAGCATGTATGAGTCCACTTCCTGAGCTGTAATTGCTTAATGTAACGTTAGACGTTGAGTCGTTTCCATCATGTCGCTGATCAACTGGAGCACATAGTTCCCACATCTTTTCACTGACTGAAATGCTACTTATTAGATGTACAGTGGTTAGCATGCTAGCTGTTATAAAGCATTATGGTCGCTGTCACACAGCCTATTAAATCCAGCTCTGAATTAAATAATCTGACGATTCATCTCTTCCAGTATTTTAGTGTAACGACAGAAAAGCGGTATCAAACAGCGAAAAGGGCGTGTTAGTAAGTCTAGCTATGTGTTAGCATCCTGCGGCTATGCTAAACTAACTAGCTAGCGATCTTTGGTGTATGAAAA
The DNA here is from genome assembly GCF_042242105.1 of Pempheris klunzingeri. Classification (NCBI taxonomy): domain Eukaryota; kingdom Metazoa; phylum Chordata; class Actinopteri; order Acropomatiformes; family Pempheridae; genus Pempheris; species Pempheris klunzingeri. The sequence continues at coordinate 5,807,528 of NC_092016.1, read as the reverse complement.
CTTCCACAACACAAGCGACCGGAGACACGGGGGAGAAACGACATGTCGACGGGACGAAGAGGGTGCGGGGGGCAAGCTCAGGTGAAATTATAATATGTACACGGCTCCTATTTTGAGTCAGGACCGTACAAGGAGCCTCCGTTTGAGATTCGCAAATGAGCGGAAGTTGAGCTAAAAATAATAAGAGCAGAAGCAGCAGCGGCGGTGCTGAGGCCTGGGTTTTCATCCAATTTAATTACGCCGGTCGACGCCGGGATGCGCGGACAGAGTCGCCCAAACGCTACACAAAATCCGAGAGCCAACGTTCCCGCTGGAGTCTATCTGGCCATTAAATTGTGCGTCTTACCTTTTCCTCGTCGGATAGCTGCTCCTCATGATCCGCCATCTTTTCTTCCGGCACCACCAGCTTGTCAGAGCCCAGTGACGTCACCAGCTGGGTGGATTCCCAGCTCGGTTCAGCTCAGTGTTGATGGTCCTGATTGATGCTCAGTCCCTGCCTGTTTCTGCCCTCTGTGGCAGCAGATCTGGTCGCTCTGGCTCACATGCAGCTTGTGCATCCCATAGTTTAGTGCTTAATGCAAACATGCATGTTGCAAAATTGCCTGGTTTTGCATATGCGTTTGGTTTATGCACACTAGTATAGGGTTATGTACTGCACAGCCCAACTAAGTTTATTTATTTATATCTTATTCTTTCTTCTTATTTGTAACCTTCTTCCTTATATCCTTCTGGATTGCTGCTGTAATGCAAAAATTTCCTCCTCTAAATCTAATAAATCAATAATATCTTAATGTTGCAGAGTCAGGTTAATTTGGCCTATTTTTTTTTTCATGAAGGTTTGTGCAGCTTTTGGATATAAAATAACGAGCATTGTCCTCTGTTCAAAGTATTTAGTTAGTAGTTATTCTGATGACAGAGCATGCACGGCTTCTATCCTTCATGTTAAAGATCCCAAAAGGGAGCATTTTTAACCACTGAGCCTTGTCTGGTGATTCAAGAACAACAAGTCCCTTTTGAGAAAATATACTGTTTTTCTATACATGGGTGAGTATAGCCTGGCAAGCATTCCTCCCTAATACCAGGTTTGAAGGTTTGAATTTACAGCGTTGTAGCAGTAAAAGTGGGTAGCAAAAGTAGGGCATTCAGTAAAGCAATAAATAACCGTGACAGACAGTGTTATAGAAAATATGTACAATTTAAACAAGAAGAAGTATAAAAATAGGAACAATATAAACAGGGGGAATATAACAAAAAAGGGGAAATATAAAGAAAGTATTGCACATTGTGAAGTGAAGTTGCTCTGAATGAATATATTGCACTTTATTTAATCAACAGTGAAAATAAGATATTCCTTCTTTGTGTCCACCAAGTGTCCCTGTAAGTTACTGAACCTCACTTTTGCAACTACTCAAATAAGATAACCCTTAAAAAGTCTTATTATTTTAGATGTCGTCTTTTAAGTTTTCATCAATGGCATTAAATGTAGCTGAGAAGAAATGCTGAAAGACAGTTTTCCTCTTCTGCACACAAAGAAAATACAATGTTTGGTGTGGTATAAGTATGTCATCTTCATCATCACCAAAATCCAGGGAAGCCCCAGAGAAGCTGCCACCTTGTGTAAGCCATGTTTTCCAACACTAGATGGAGACCTAATGCTAATTTCTAAAACTGACAGGGTTTTTTTTTTTTTCTTTTTAAAGTCTTGTCTGCTTCTGAGAGGAATGAGATCAGTTTCACGTCTGACTCATTCCCTTTCACACCGCCAGCAAAAAAAAGATAACATGTAACTTAATGCGCACTACAAAAAGCCTGCAGCCGCACAGAGACAGCAGGAGTGTGAGACATGGAGAGAAACAGAGAGAAAGGTTTGTTAAATATTATCACAGATGGTGAAATGATTGTTGGTTTAGGAGGTTGAACGAATTCAGTTTGAGCATTGATGAGAAGGAGGTCTGGTTGAGTTAAAAACAAGACGGGGCTGAAACACAATAACCTTTTAGCAAAAGCTACATCTTAGGCCATCCACCTCTATTGTAACATAACTAACATGTCTGTAGTGTTTTAGCAAGGTTGTTATCCACAAGTAGATTTTCCTGAGGTAACTGTAGCCTCCAGTGAGCTTCAAAATGAACACTTCAAACTAAACTGCGGCCTAACAACTAAGTTCTTCTCCAGTGCCTTGCCCTTTCCCTCTCCCTCCAAGACTGTAATTTATACCTCCTTTGAAAAGACTCAGTCTTTATGTGATGCCAAACTGTAGCTCTGTATTTATTTAGGTGGGGTCACTCCGGTACTCATGTTGCCCCGTATTATACCACTCTTACAGGGTAACAGCGGTGAAGTGATGATAGTAATCACTGTCTTACAACAAGCCTGGCTCTGTCCATCCTTCACCTTCTCTTTCATCCACGCATCCTCTAATATACCATTACTGTATCCATCATTACGGACCCATAGCACTCAATTTCCAATCTTTTCAGTGCCTTTAGCTGCATCAAGCTCTCTCTCACTTGTGTCATTTTCCTGTCATGTCAGACTCCCATCAAATACATGTCTTGGTAGTCTTTGTTTGAACTTTTGTCGAGCTTAACATACTTTATACTTTCCACATAGGAACGTAAGTTATGATGAAGCCCAAAATTATCAGTGAGCTTTCATCTCTCTCCCTTGAGTGAGGCCCCACCATCGCTATAAGAGGCTGAACAATTGCGCTGCCTGAGATTCGGGATGATGAGACACACTGGAGGATCAAACCAGGAGATTTTAAAAACCCTGTAATCTGCAGACAACTTGAATGGCCTGCAGTGCAGCCATTGTGTTGACACGGGAGCTACTCATCATCTCTGGGGACCAAAGGGAGCATTGAGAATTCAGTTTCTCTGCATCTGAAAAGGGGGCCACTCTGTGACTCACCCCCGGCCACTGGTTAGTCACCTCGGATACTCATTACACCGTTCCCACTTAGATGATAATCACCCAGAGGATTCAAAAAGCTTGTTGAGGCATTAAAGATACAGAATGATGGAGCGTTAAGATAGAAAAGTGGCACAGCTTTTGTGCGTGAGTATCATTTTGGTTACGCCACGCTGAGTGATTGTGTCCCTCTCTGTTCTCCAACCGTCTGAGTATCAGTGTGAGAAATGCCTTCTTGGCAACGCATCAAAGTCGAAGGAGGAGACTGTGTTTCCACACCTCCTGACAGTATCTGTTGTATTCTGCTTTGTGCCAGTTCAATGGCTTCTGTGTTGAAATATGGGCAGCAGCAATTCAGATGGATTGGGGTTTGCAGAGTTGAGCTAAAGCATGGGTTTAAAACTGCAGGTGGAAACCTCTGGGTGAGGGCAGGGTGTGGGTTTTAGCAATTGTGTGTTGATATACGCAAGCCGATTTTTTAAGCCACGCTGGAGGTGTCGCCTTTTAGCCATAGCCATAGCAATGTTGGTCAGTCGGTCCACCACTTTCATTCATGATCCCCAGAGGATGAGTCCTACTGACTTGGGTGATCCCCTGACATTTCCTCAACAGAATTTGGATTGCCACAGTGTTTGGTACAGATGCCTCTGGTGCCCAAAAGATGAATCCTTAAGACTTGATAGCCATAAAATTATCTCCAAGCATTGCTGTACAGCCTCACAAGACTTTTATTCTTGTTAATTTAAGAAAATAATACAAAAAATAGTCTGAAATCCATGTCATTCTACAAGATTAAAACTTTTTGGAGCCAATTTAAGCACATTTAACTACATTCATTTATAATGTATATGTTTTCTTTCTGCTTTTGCTTTTGTTTTTCAGTTATTTGCTTCTTGTTATTTCTTTGCATGTCGTTGGTTTGCTTTTGAGGATGCTGTTGTCACCTGCCATGTGTGGATACAAAAGGGCCCAAACTTAAACTTCATTCTGGCAGGAAATGTCGAGACCCACTGGTTTACAAAAATACCGCCACCTCCTCCCAGCCTCCATGTGGCCCTGGGGACTTTGGTGCCCCACTAAGCCACAGATATGGGCTTTCAACGCCAGTCTGGCGGTGATTGCACTCCCCTGGAATTCCTTGGTACACCAGCACTCCCAGTCCTGATTACCGGCCCTTTCACAGTGATTACATTTTTGTCTGAGTGATTGTGGAGTTATGCTGGTGAAGAGGCTTCAAACCAGACTGGTTGGTTTAATTGAACTGAAGTTTACATTTCTAGATTAACTTCTCAGAAACTTGCAACCCATGATGAAATGAATGTTTGACACCACATTCCTCCTGTGTGAAATACTGTAAGCAATAGGTTTCTCTCAGTCCCATTAGAGTGTGACATTGCAAAAGCCTCTAAAGATTTTAAATCTGCAAAGAAGGGAGCAACAGACTCACAGTCTCAGCAGGTGAAAAAGAAAACTTTTCTCACGTCATTTCCATCTGCTGACCTTGGAAGAGATTGGATGCTGGAATGAACAATCTCAGCCAACAAGCCTGAAGGTCTGAATTTAAGATGTGCTCACCGTAAAGTACCTGGACCACATGTTGAATTATGGATTTAGGTCTCACACACATGCATACATGCTACAGGTGAAGGTGAAAAATGCAAGTAGTAGCTCACGTTTGAGTTGTTGAAAGTAGAAACAGGCCGCTCTGTGATAAATAGCAAGTAAAGACGAAAAGTGTGCCACAGTTCATCAATTGGAAATACACACTGTGTGTGATTAATTGTGAGGGAAAATACAGAAATCATGTTCTGTTTTAACAGAAAAGCCGACGCGAGCCCTTTGTTCGTAGCACTTAAATCAGCTTGATCTTTGTTATTCTAGAAAAATCGACACGAAGAGAATATTCTTAAACAAAGTACATTAAGTAAATCTCTGTGTGTCTTAACACAAAATGTGTGCACCAGCAGACGGTCAGATCACATAAGAAAACTGTCCAGGTCAAAGGATCGCAAGTAAGGCCTCTTCTTCCTCCTCTTCTACACTCAAAGGCTGTACCAAGGAAAAGAGCTACATGAAGCCTTGAGAAAAGCATCAATTTTACTTAAAATGTTGTCCGTTCATGAGACGTGTTCCTTGCACAGATCTTTTTTGTGGGGACACAGGAGTTTTCTTTTCCATAGTGCTGTAGTTCAGTGATGTTCAGATTTGATAATTAAAGGCATTTGATTTCATCTTAGTGTCCATGCAACAAAATCTTAAATCGTTTAGCTGTGTGTAAGAGCGGTATTATCAGCCTGGAATCTGGGGGAGGAGTTATCAGCTGATATAAGACATTGTGGACTGAGGGCATTCACGGGCTTTATCCCAGCGTAAACCTGTCCATTAATAGGGCGAGGGATGAATCATCAGACTCTCTTACTTCTCTCCATTGCTCAAGGCTCCAGAGTTTATGTTCCCTTCACACCAGGTTATATGTCTCTGTGTGCTGTGCATGGATAGAAGTGCTTTCCAAATGGCAGCCCGGTCATAAATTCAAGCTGTATCTTCATGATAAGATTTTTGGAGGTCTTATGGTTCGCAGAGGTGCTGCTCCAATTCTGTCATGATTACTGAGGCTTCTGTGGCATTTAGAAATAATCGTGTGAGCTGTCTATCATGTCCCTGGCAGTGAGCTTTGGTTTGCAACCACTGCAACTGCAGTTTTATTTGGGTTTTCTTTTCTTTTCTTTACATTTTTTTTTTTTTTAAATCAGGTTTATGTGCCTTATTCTGATTGAGATACTCCACTTTCCCACACCTAGACAACACACTTCTAGATTCTGACATTTTGATGCAACAAGGATTGCCGTTCGATCGCTGCACCTGCAATTATACAATAGATGAAATGCTACAGTTTTTGGATCTGACAGCAGAATAACAAAGCAGGAAATGAGCAACAACCTGACCCTGAGTTTTGCCTCTTTGAAGCTCTGTAATTCGCCGCTTGTTGTTTTATGAACTCACATATCAAGTCAAGCACTAATTGTAATCTTATAAGTGCTGCTAGTTGGTAGCCAATCTGTGACTCACTGTTGCAGCTGCGGTGCAACAATACTTCAAAGTTGAAGTATTTCTCTTTCATGTGGTGTTCCCATTATTTTGTCCACGTGCTGGATGATGTGTCCGCGTAGGTGCAGAATGAATGCAGCATCAATAGGGGGCGCCAATAATCCAATAACAGGCTTCTCTGATGTGGTGTACACAGTTTCATCCTGATAGATTTAGTAGTAACAAAACCATCTGTGGTATCTGCATCTGTGTGTGTGTGTGTGTGTGTGTGTGTGTGTGTGTGGGTGTGTGTGTGTGTGTGTTTGGAGAGTGCCATCACCCTCCCTGGTTTCTCATAGGCCAACAGTCATTAACGGATTAATGATTTTGAGTTGACTCAGCAGGTCAGAATGGCACCGACTGGTTTTGGTTGCTTAATCAGATGATAAGGTTGTGTGTGTATGCGTGTATGTGTGGGTGTGTGTGGGTGTGTGTGTGAGTGAGTGTGTGTGAGTGTGTTACAGTGATACTCACCCATCTATCAAGTATCACTCGAACAGTGATACAAGTTTGCAACTTCTTAAATCACAGACAACACTGACCAGTAACTGGTCAGCTGCAATTGACTCTGACAATGACACGTTTTCGGAAAAAAAAATGTCTATAGAAACTTTTTAAACCGCTCCTGAAGCACCATCTGTGTGCTCAGTATGCAGTAGTGAAAGAGATCTTTTACTTACTAAGATCTTTTAAACTGACAATACCACAATGTAAACTTAATAACTTTTTACTTAATTAAAGGGGAAGTCCACCAGTTTTACACATTGAATTCAGTGAAGTCATCAGGAGAACTACTCAGCCTGTGAAAACAGCTGCATAACATCCCCCTCTGTCGCAGGAGCTTTCCAAATTTTGAAAAAAGTAACTCTGATGACATCAGGGGGTCAGTGTTTTAAGTGGCCTATCACTTAAACATGTGCGTGTGCTTACATGCGTGATGTGAACACTATGAGAGTTGTGTGTGTGTGTGTGTGTGTGTTCAGGTTCAGCGCTCTCTCTGACACGCATGCCATTGCTGCTGAATCACCTGATGACTCCCGTGCAAAAAGCTTAACTTTTTAGTGGGTTCCTCTCAACAGGCGCACCTGTCCTCTCTTTGAACACGCGTGTGGCCATGTTTGTAGTATGTATCACTTACAACAGGAGACAGGCAAACACACAGAGACACAAATACCCAAACAGACGTGGGTAGAGAACAAGCGGGAAAGAATAAGGCTGCTGGTGTTGATTTAAGAGAGGATTAGGAATGGGTTTGTGGACAGGTTATTATGTAATGAATACTCAGATTACATTAACTTCATGCATTTAACTTTTATAATCTGTGGGTAATTTACAATGTTGTTGAGTCAGTTTTTCATATAATCTTCTTCATATAATGTTTTTAGAACAATTTTAGAAGAGAAATCAATCTTTGTATCACCATCAATCATTGTAATGCAGCAGCATTAGTTTTTAATTAGAAACACAACTGTAGTTATTTAAGTTACTAAATGTGTGACTTTGTTAAGCAATGTAAAATGTGTACTGTATACATTTCAGAGCTGTCCCATGCATACGTGAGGCTTTACTGTGTCAAAACACACTCTTAAACTCATGATCGGAGGAGACTAGTAGCACTGGAGGAGGCTGAGTGAAGCACTGAGAGTGACGGGCGATGAAAGACAGACAAACCTGGCGTGGCAGGCGAGATGGATGCTTAGAGTGAGACGCAAAGACAGACACGCCTCGTGCTCGTGTTGGTAAGGGCTTAACGTGGATTTTACTGGGATGATTTAAGCCTTTGGACAAAGATGCTTTGGCGAGGTTGGAGATAACTACGTCTGATTGTCCATGTTGTCCTGATCACTTGGAAAATTCCACCACACCCCTTATTTCTCTGAGCCCAGCTACTGTCTCTCTCACACAGCCTTCAGATCAGAGGAAACCCAATGTTAAACATTTGTGGACATATGCACTTGCCCTCTGTTGATTTAAATTACATGATGTGTCCTTCATAAAGAGATCTGACTTTTGCTCTGATGAGGGCTTGCTGCCAAAACAAGCAGATTTTGTCAGCCTGTCGATCATAGACATGCAATTGTAAGTGTGAAGATAAATATATTAGGTGACACTTTGCTTTTTTGACTCATGGCTGTCTGTCTTCCTGCCTTTGTTGTTGGAAAATACAGACTTCACTACAGTAGGTTCTTCAAAGGAGACAACTTTGGGCCATACCATCTAGATTTTGCTGCAGGCAGCGAAAGCAAAGTATGTTTCTATGGAATCAAGAAAATAACTCAAATCCTCTCAGCCATACCCACAGAGTTCTGATCACGTAGCATCATTGGACGTTTTTAGTCACGACAGTTAACTTTTATCCCACCAAAGATCTGAATAAGTTTAGACAGGACAGTCTACTTGCTTTGTTACAACGCCTCATAACATCTTATATCTTCTTCTTTAGTACTATATCTATTTTCCTACCATTCATATTGTAAAAACTCTGAGTTACAATCATAAATTTGGTGTGATCGCAATGTTTGGTGAAATATTTTCATTATATTTCTACAATATTTTCTCTAAGCATAAAAAGATCCATCCATGTTTTACCAGAACAGTAAAATAGTGCCATAAAGCATTGTGCTCTGTGAATGAACCATATGCATGTAACTTATTGGCACACAATTAAAAAAAATGCATCATGAAAGCTACTAATTTGATTTGAACTTTTGATTTGAACTCCTCTTGATGTTGTAGTGCTTTACTGGTTCTAATGTGCTACGTGTAGCACCTTTAAAACCGTTTATGGGGGTCAATGAAAACAGGCCCACAGAGGGGCCTCAGAGTTCAGTCTTTCAAGAGCAGTGATTTATTTAAACATGACTCACAATGCCGAGTTCTCTCATTTCTTTAGAGACGAGGCTCTTGGAAACTGAGACCATGTACTGTATGGTGTGACTTTACAAAACTCCCAGGTTGCCGAGCAATGGCCAAAGGACAACTTGTCTTGAAAGCCACAGTCACGGCTCAGTCCGACAGAGGGAGGGGGGGGGAAGTCTAGACCACAGCACTTATAGGGGTCAAACGAATAGAGGAGAGCTGGAGGTGAAGGGTCAGAGGTTAGCGCCAACCAGTGGAACAAAAAAAGGGTGAATTTCTGTTAACAAAAGCAGACACAAAAGGCAAGGGCGGTGTACTCAAAATGTTGACCCAGTGTGTATCTTTGTCTAAATGTTGACCTTTTTTTAGACCTTTAAACCTTTAGAGGTTTCTTAAAACCGACATCATTGTGTTATTACATTGAAAGCATCTCGTCTTATTGTTCACTGCGACACTGATGCATTTTTGACTTAAGTGGCTGTTGCAGAATTGCACAATATGGAAAGTACGATGCAGGGATAAACTATGTGTAGCAGGTAGTAGTTTAAACAACGGGGTACTTGTAATTACAGCTCCACTGTACAGCCGTGCTTTACGTCTGCCTGGAGGGCAGGTTTGGTCAATAAAAAAGATTAACGTGGCGGTCGTAGCTGTTTGTCTTGTAAAGAAAAAAAAAAAACAGGAGATAACTCTAATAGTATAGCTTTATTACACTGACAAAGTTCATTTGACATTACATAGGAACATGTACCTTCAGGATTTATTTTATGGACAACAGACTCATACATACACGTAAAACAGACAGTGTTAAGCACAGACATAGTGGTGGAGAATCACATGATCAAAGTGACGGCAGTCTGAGTTTTGTGTGGGCTGTGAAGTTGCTCCAGTTTGTTCAACTCTAGGTTCTTTACTGTTTGTACGGTGATGGTCACAAGCTAAATGATCATCCACTCACATGTCTGTCAGACTGACGCTGCATGCTGCAAACCCACACGCATCCCTAAGATCCCTTCTCTTTATTTACAAAATGGCAGTGGTTCGTCTTGGAAACAAAAGGATTGATTAGGTGGTTTTTGTTCATTGTTTGTGGCACTAGTCACTCACCACTGGTCTTCTGACGGGACCAGATTTAAAGAAGAGGCTCATCATCAATACAAAAATATAGTACAGCAATTTTCTTGTCATAGCAAACATTCATACCTGTCCATCAATGGCCCAGTCACATCAGCAGCCATTCACAAAAAAAAAATAAAGACATAACCTGCTACATAAAGCAAAGATAAAAATGGGCACTGACCACATCAGTGGTTTGCAAGTTTTAACTCATTTGCAACAAAGTTTTCGCTTCGCATCACAGCTAAACGCATTTTTAGCAATTTAACAGTTAGTTTCCACTCATTTCTGGACAATATGAAGATCACACTCTTGAGTTCTGTTATGCCTCATAGTAAATGATACTAAAGGACGTCTACATATTTATTCATTTATTTTCAGTCATAGACGCCTCAGCTATTACCATTTGTCCATTCGATCACAAGCAGTCGATATGATCACCAGTTGGCACGTCTCTACATTACTGTATGACATAATGTAGAGAACAAAAATCTATCTGCACTTTAACTGCATGGCACACAATCATATGTCACTGACAAAACTGTTCATAGTCTTGACGTTGACGGTGATGGATTGTACGACTAGAGTTTCAGTAATTACACTAGATTTTCATGCCGTACAGAAATGTATGGAAGCCAGTGTCTGCCTGACAAAGAAGAAAAATAGTATAAAAAAAACTATAAAGCATGCTTTTTATATGGTCAACAAAAGCGTAAATGAGTTGGGGTTAAGATGCTAAGATTTGGTTCTTTTAACATTGAAATACTTCTTCATTATGACTTAATGCACAGCCGTCTTAAAGATACAGTGATACACAGCCGTCAGTGATAGCCACACAATAAACACACTCCTGGTTTGAAGCCGCATGAACACATTGACCCGCAGGGGTAAAAGTTTTACATGAAGCGCCTCGTGAAATCTTTTGGAGACAACAAACTCTTATTTAAATTGTTTAAAAGGTTATTTAATTAATAAAATGTTTAACTTTTAGGTCTCTGGTTAAATGAACCAAAAGTGATCTAAAAACAACCTTGCTGCAAACCCTCATGTATTTTGTCTAGGTATCATTTTGTCTCAGTAAAATGTACGTCATCTAAAACAGACACAGTCCTGACACACACTAAGCCACTTAGACAGTTCATCAACTGACAAAAGAAACCCCCCCAGGACATGGTTACCATTTGTTCACTGTATGTTGTCAGAATTGTACTGCTTTGTCAAGATGGGGCATTTCATGCTTAAAAAAAAAAAAATAAAGGGCGCTTCTAATCTTTTTCACTGCGAAACATATGAAGACTACACAGGTGAGTCACCGTCAGGCTGCAAGACGTTTTTTTTTTTTTTTTTTACAAGCACATCAAAAGCTAATCGTCCAAAGATAGTTTTACAAATAAAGCATCCAGTGAAATGCACACAGGCAGCAGTTTTTTTTTCCACTCATCCCACCTTACACCTACACTGCTCTTCCCCTGTTACTTGTCATTATTGACCACCAAAGAGCCTTACTTTACTTACCCGAGGCTCTACAATCTATCAAAACAGGCCTCAGGTCTCTCGAAGTGCAGGCACAGTTCATGCGAGGGTGGTGATAGTCTTGTTAATGGCGTGTGGAGGTGTGACTTTTTTCTACACGACACAATACACAGCCATTTGTCGAACATTCACATTACAGACGGTGAAATGGGAACGGCCACATCGGCGTATCGAAGCACGGGCCACCCAGAGGAGAGCGGAAACGTATCTGTCCTCTCCTTGTGTGGGTACAGCAGTCAATGAGAGTTCTTTGGGTGTTTGAATGGAGTTGTGCTTCTGTGACAGTTGGCTTTCTCCGCTGGGAATCTTCGAGGAGGAGTTCCTGGGCCTTGAAATTGTCTTGTAGAGGACGCAAGAGGGCTGACCTCATGCTCCCCGGGGTCAATGACAGGTCAGAAAGGTTGGCCGTAGTCGATCAGGTCAGCCCTACTGTTCATGGAGGGCCCGGTCATTTGGCAATGCTTGAGAAGGTCAAAGGTCGATGATCTATGTACATTGAGTGACTGTTTTTCCTCAGCATACAGTGTCCAGTGTTTGGCAAGTACATACAGTAGTTCTTCATCCTCTCACTGCTTTCTTCTTCGCTTCTTTTCCCTCAATTTCTGAGTCTTTTTCCACCTGCCGTCCTTCTCTCCATTTTCCTCTCTCAGGTGCAGCAGTCTCGCTCCACGTGGCAAAAGAGGGGCGACTGGGTTGGCAGGGACGTGGAGGCGGAGGGGTCGGATGAGGGAGACAGAGGGGAGGGAGCGGTGTTGGTGGAGGAGGAGGTGAGGAGGGAGGGGTAAGGGCTCATCTTGTCGATGTTCACGTAAGTGGTGTTGAGCAGGACGTAGTGCTCCCCGCTGAAGCTGGAGAAGATGGCGGAGATGCGTGCCACCAGCTCGGAGAAGGAGGGCCGGCGCTCCGGCTTCGGATGCCAGCACTCGATCATCACTGTGTAGCTGGAAGGGAGGAAGGGGGGGGGCAGGAGACACCAGAAGAGAAAACAGGTTTCAATGCATAGCTAAAGCTTATCTTTTGCATATTTCAATAATTCCACCAGATAAATAAGTAATAACTCTGCTTATATGGTTTCATTTCATGAAGGACTTTTTTCGAGTATCGGAAAATAAGAAAAAACGAATATTGTTTCTGAAATAACTACTTGCACAATAGAAAACTGACTGAATGACAACTGTCAAGTCTCTTATTAAGCAAAAATACAGAACATTTTTCCAGCTTCTTAAACGTGAACTGGTCTTCTGTTTTACATAATTGTGAATTGAATAGCCTTTAGTTTTGGTTGAACATCATAAGTAATGTGCAGACATCACCTTGGCCTCTGGGAAACTGGGATACATGTACAGTATTTTATAGACAACATAATTAAATAATCAAAAAAGGCTTTTAAAAAAGTCCACAGACATGATCATGAAAATGATAATTTAATGTACCCAACTGAATATTTAAATATGAATAAAATGATAAATAATGCATCTTAATTGAATTTAATGTTGCATAATGCTTTTACTTTTTGTTTTCCACCATTTTGTTTTTCTGCATCTCCTCTTCTCTTTTTTTCTCCAGGTTTTTTTCACCTGGTAACTTGAGAGACACCTTTATGGACCCATTTCATCGTTCACTAGAGTAAGTTATCCCTCCCTCACTCGTGAGTGGAATGAAAGGGTCGCACAGCCGCTAATTGCTTCAATGTGTCTCAATGATAAATCTGACACCAACAATCAATCATTTTTATCATTTTGCAACACGTATCTTTGCCCTGTTAAAAGCTGATATTACCTTTATTATGTTTCTTTCCCTGGCTTGACAGAGCCACCCTATCATTGCTAAAAATGAAGAAAAATGGCCCCATTACCCCATGTCCAAGACATCTGCCAGCGACTGCTATCAACACATCCAGTGAACGGTCAGGAGTGAAGTATTGTTGGAATGTTTGCAGACGTGCATCACCTCCTGATGTCTCTGTTTAATTTACAGCTTGGGAACGTTGGGCCCCTGCCTCCCTCACCTGAGCACTCCCACTCTCCCCTAATTTTCACTCATAATATAGACATGCAGTGTACCTCATGTTATCTGAAGGGTATGAGATCACACTTGGCATTCATTTCACAGCACCACTGGGTCAGAGTTTCATGGATAAGGTGGTGTAGTGTTTAATGATTTGATGAGTACATTTTATTGATAATGAAATGACATTGTTTGTCATTCATTGCTCACAAGATAGAGGTTGCTCTCGTTGTAGGCTAGTGCCAGTGTTTTATCAGCAGTAAATTCACAAGTTCAGTTCAGACTGCCTGGCAGTCAAGTTGCAGTTCACATCCATTCCTGTCCACATCCCAGATTAGTGTCTCCGATTCAGAATCTAACCAAATCTGAAATATGGCCACAATCTCTTCTTCTGTTCCTGAGTAATGGCATTGAATAGTGGCCATGTAAAACATTATGATGTCACACTGAAGTTGACCTTTGGGACATAAAATGTCCTCACTCCATCATTTCATGCTATTAGATACTTGTGTGAAATGTCATAATTAGCATATGAATTCTTGAGTTACGGCCAAAAACATGTTTTTTGAGGCCACAGTGACCTTAACCTTTGACAACCAAATTCTAATTAGTTCATCCTTGACTCAAAGTGGATGCTTGTGCCAAATTTGATAGAAATTCCCTAAAGGCGCTCCTGAGATATCACATTCAGAAGAAAGGGGCGGACGGAAAAACCTGAAAACATGATACCTCCGGCCAAGGTATGCTGTGTACTTTGTAGGAGCAACACCACTTAACTGCCACAGCAACAAGTGCTAGGCAACAACATGAGACAAATAACAAAAGAGATACTAGTTTGGCATTGGTTTCACATTTAAAACTTGTGTTGTGTTTTGCGGTAAAGCAAGAAAAGTGACTTTTATTTGACCCGCAGCTGTGATGAGATGCAACGCTTGACTGAAGAGACTGGGGAGCTGTGAGTGTGTTTAGGACTCCTGCTGAGGTAGATGATGGATGGTCTGAACTTGAGTGGTTTTTATTTATGACTTCCACTGCTTATGCAGCTCCCTGCTACACTCTATCACTTGCTTCATGATGTATCTAAGTGCAGCTCTACAGTATATCACTCACACTAACTGAGCCGTGGCACTTTGCTGGAGGAGGTGAATGACAAGTGAAAAGTACGTCTACATGTGTGAGTGCAAGTGTGTGTGAGTGCAAGTGTGTGTGTGTGTGTGTGTGTGTGTGCGCTTACAGGGCGTCAGGGCAAAACTCTGGTTGCAGCAGCCTCCTCCCCTGCAGGAGGAACACGGTGATGTCGAAGGAGTTCACATCAGAATATGGTGGGGCTCCACGGGTCATCAGTTCCCATAGCAACACGCCAAACGACCACTACAAGAAAAGCAGGAAAATTAACTCCTTATCTCACTATTGTCCTTTTACTAACATCTTTTAGCCCATATTTATGGAGATATTTACATCCTCCTATTTATAATTGGACATTTTCCTTTAAAAATAGGATACAAATATGACTAGGTCCTCACCACGTCTGACTTGGTGGTGAACTTGTGTGTCTGCAGACTCTCCAGAGCCATCCATTTGACAGGCAACTTGACTCCACTCTTGTTGTGGACACTGTAATATTCTTTATCATAAACGTCTCTGGCCAGGCCGAAGTCTGCCACCTTCACGGTGTAGCTCTCATCCAGCCTGTCGAGGCAAAGGAGTATTTAATTTCTACTGTACTGTTTTTCTGCTTTGCTCTTCTCTCTTCTGTTCTTTCTAATTTTCTTTTCACTTTGACACTGATCTCTTTTTCTTAACTCTCTTTAACTCTGTTCTACTTCTTTAGAAGCATATGCAGTATTATGCTTTTTTGTTTCCTTCCAAGCTGTATTTAATTCTATTTCCGTCTAATCTATTGTAACTTGCTCTCTATACAGTATAAATCACATTCATGAGATGATGAATGAATAAATGTGGACTCACATGCAGTTCCTGGCTGCTAGGTCTCGATGGACAAACTTCTTGCTGGCCAGATACTCCATCCCTCTGGCCACCTGCAGCCCGAAGCCCATCAGGTCCTTCACTGTTGGGTTCTGTAGGAAACACAACCATTAGAGCACTGGGGAAAAAAAAGTTTTTGCGGTGTTGACGGATCCATGCAGGATGAACTGTAATCACTGTTTTGTACATTATGCAAAAATTGTGTGCACATACATGTCCCTCATCGCGGATGAAGTTGCGCAGGTCGCCATGCTTCATGTAGGGCAGAACCACCAGTGGTGAGCCCTCTGGCGGCAGGCAGATTCCCAGCAGAGAGAGAACGTTCGGGTGGCTGAAGTCCTTCATGATAATCCCCTCTTTCAGGAACTGGGACACCTCTTCCAGGTCTGTGATGCCTTCATAAAAAAATTTATATATTTATATTATTAGTTATAGTATTTAGTATTTATAAAAACATTTTGGAGCTGAAGGTGTATAAAGATAAGATAAAGATAAAGGTATATTGTTTACTGAAAAGATCTTTCAGACAGGGAGCAACTCTGCTGCACTGACATAAGCATGAAGGTCATTCCTTATATACCTTTGGGAAAAAAAGGCTGATGATGGTAAACAAGCAAAAAATAATAATAAAAAAAAAAAAACCTTCAACAAATATCCTCACCCCGACCTGACCCCCGACAAACTCCCATTTGCCAATTGCATCCTTGCCTCTGATGTCCCGCACTTTAGCCCCACTGACTCTGCTGTAATCTGGTTAGAGATGGAACCTCCTTAGCCCTGAAGAAACCAGCTGCTTGGCCTTCATCTGAGGTTCGACCCCAAAGATAGAAAGAGCTGACATTTGATTTCAGAGCTTCAATGTGAAAGTTGGGCAAGACAATTATTTATTATTATTATTACATTATTTCTGTGTGGAAGATGGATATTCCTATGCCAACCATACTCTAATCTTCTGGAAATATAGTGTCTATCTTTACTTATCTCAACTACTCGTCTTAGTATGTTAAGATAAAACCATCCCAAATGTAACAAAAGAATGCAAGAGACAATAACCCGGTTCCCTGAGAAATCACTAAACTCAATAAAGGGTCCAAATCCCAGAGGACAAAACCCCAGGAGGCTGAGTTCAACCCACCCCGCCGTGGTTGGAAGCTCCTTGTGAGCTTTTCTTCATATTGCTCCAGCATCAATCTCCCTCGTCCAACTGACAGGTTACACGATTAGGGGGAACCCTAATGCCGTCCTCACCATCGGACGCTCATTCATCACCATCAACTCAGCCAAAAAGGATTCAGGCCTCTGATGAGATGAGATCCTTAATGCTATTGGAGCGTTGTGATATCATACAATAAGTATGCTATATAAGCAGATGTAGGATGGAATAAATTATATTGGATGTGATTATGTTTGGACAAGGAGAGAGACTGTGTTGAGTGTGAGTGTATGTGTTCTGAAGGGGAATCTGAAAAGTGCTGCATTTGATTGTAAGTCATAACTTAGAAGTCCTTATTACAACAAACAATAAAATAAGCCAAAAATCTAAACATGGCTTCTCATGCAGTCTGTCAACAAATGTCGTTCTTACAAGGCTGCATGCCTTTGAAAACAGTTAGATTTTTGCATGGCATGATTTAAAAATCAATGTACAGATTAGTTGTAATTCCCATTTTCAACCTTGAACTAAGCATCACAGGACCGCCTTCAGCAGGGCACGTCATCCTAAAACGTTTCCAATGTGGACCAGGGCAATGCTGAGGAACAGCTTTGATGTTTGTATCAGTTGAGGGAAAAAATGTCAGTTTCCTTACGTCTAAAAGCGTTTGGCTGACCTGCATACATGTGGTGGACTTACGGTTGAGGGACTTGACGGCACAGTGATGCTTCTGTCCATCTGGCTCAAGCAGAGTTCCATGGAAAACACAGCCGAAGTGACCTGCAGGTTACAACATGATGTGTTAGTCAGAATTACTCAGCATCAGTGACATGAAAAGCTCATGTTCAAACCTGTAAAAGGAATCCAAATAACCTTTTTTCATCCAACACTAAACAAGCCTCTCTGAAAGAGGACTATTTAAAACAGTGACACATGAGATGCACCACTTTCAGGCCTGTGAAAGCCGTGAAGCGGATGAACAACGGCAGCCAGGCCGACGTCAGCTGGCAAGAATGAGCTGGTAATGAACGATGTTAAACCAAGGATTTCTTGTTTTGTTTTGAGGTAACGGCTTTGTTTGTTTGACTACCTCCATGTAATGAGCTTCACCTGGGTGGGAGGTTCTGACTCTTACATCCCTACATGCGGGTGTCCCGGCTACCCGATAACATGTGAGTCACTACTGGACATACAGCAATCCCTCTTTGAAATGCACCACCAGGCCAAGGCACCATTAGAGGAGACTTTCCTCTACTTTGGTTGGTAGGATTCTGTGCTCTCCATGACCCAATGATTTAGTCATAAACCTGGATGGAACACATTTACATTGTTTGTTAAATGTGATTACACTGTAATGGCTTACTGGACGTCCAAGCAAGACAGATAGCAGACATTAAATTTGATGCTTAATTGGTGACAATGTAGCACCACCATCTGAATTTCACCATGACTAAGAAACATCAGAGCATGTGTGTGTGAACATACTTGGCCAATAAACTTGAATGTTATTCTGATCACATCTTCCATGGTTTGTTGTATAATGTGCACATAGCAAAGAGTAAGTAAACCACTTTTTCTAAATCTTGTACATAAATGGTAACAACTACTTAACGTGCAGGGAAAAATTTCTGGAGTTTGCACAATCGGCATCCTTCATTTATAGCTTGGCTAGGTGAAGCCTTCTTCTCGTCAGAGCCTCTATGATTAAGATCTTGCGTCACTGCCAGTTGGCTCCATGATCAGAGCAATTCCAGAAATCAGATAAAAATATGTCTGTCCACTGCTGACACATAAGAACTAAACTTTGGAGCAGCAGAAGTATTGGGATGATTTCATATAGTACATGCAGCATGTTGGTCCATGGTAAACAACTGGCTGGTTTGTCTGACTCTAGTGCAAAAGCCCTCTGAACAGCTAATTCTATTTATCTTAAATTACCATCATCCTCACACTAAATCTGCCCCCTCAAGTAATTCAGTATGAGGCTTTAATCATTAATAGTCCACACAAGCTAATAGGCTATGCCAAACCCCCTTGAGTTACTGTGCATTTTAGTGAATTATATCTCTTAAGACTTGAGGGCTTGCCCCAGAGTGTTAGGGGTGCAGGAATAAAATGAGCGAGGCGTTCTCCTATCACGTCCTCGCAGATGGCTGGGAGTGTTGGATTACGACTTCCAACAATGGACCTCGGGAATACTAGCTGTGAACAAATCTTCCTATGCCACTTTAAAAATCCTGCCTCGATATCCATGCTCGGGTTTGGGGTCTTTGTCCTCCTGATGTTGAATTTGATCTGTAGGTCTGCTTAAACGGCACAAAATGAGGTGATTTTGTGTCTGCATGTCAAGCTTGTGGTTTGATAAAGCAGGCAATTAAACTCTGTGTGGGCAACTTTAGCTTTTGTATAGGTTTACATAAATCCCACGTTTAATCTAAGATCACCGGCTGATAGTATCACTCCACATCTGTTACAATCCCATCATGAATTGATTGCAAAGATTTAATACTTTGCTATTATTTCCTATTAGCACCTACGGTCAGAAGTTACAAACGTGAATTTTTAAGATGCTGGAAGCTAAACATAGTGAATTTAAGGTTTAGAATCAAATAAAATGGAAAACACACTTTGATATAAGAGATTTTGGAACTGTATACTAGAGAAAGAGCCATGAAAGGAGAGGTTGATGTAATGAAATTGATGTTTCGTTGATGAATGCAGGTTATAATTACAAGTTCTTGACAGTTATTGTTTTTAGTCTAACACTGATTCTGCAGTCTCTCATGCTTTAAAGAGTTTTCTCTTTATGATTATGCACAACCATTTGTAGCTTGAGTAAAAAAGCTATAATGCCCCTCACAATGTTCTTTCTTCAGTGATCACCCTCTGGCATTGTTGCTACACTGGTACTTTACTTAATAAATGTCTGCATTGAAACTTTATTTTGCACATTAGCAGCCACTAGGTCCTTCCTGGAAAAACATAATTTCTGCCAGGAAATGCAGAGGAAATTATGCAATTTTACAATTGACCTTGTTTAGAGTAAGTAAATGAAGAACAAAAATGAGAATATACAACGAAAACAACACTAGACTCTTAACACTAGAGACCAACTGATATATATATATATAGAAAAAAAATATTTAAAAATGTTTTCGGTAAAGGTATTTCTGTAACTGACCTCTGCCGATGACCTGGTTGAGGTGGAGCAGCAGCTGCTCCCTGGCAATCACCACGTGCTGCACCTCAGTTAACAGGTCTGGGTGGAGGCAGGACGGGTCGATATGGACAGGCACCATCAGTAGGGGGGACACCAGCTCGCCCTCCATTCCCAGACCCATCCCACTCCCTAGTACCCCCAGTCTGGGGGACAGCAGCTCCCCGTTGCCCCCATAAATGGGAGGAGCCCCTCGGCATGTCTCGGGCCTGTCGGTGCCCTGATCTGGAGAAGTAAAAGAGATGGAGGGGGGTCAAAGGTCAGTGACCGTATCAGTGGGGCTCTAGAAGTCAAGATGTGTTACATGATCAGAAAGGGAAGGCTACAAAAGAGCAACTTGACACTGTAATAAAGGGTAGGGGAGCTGGAAAAACAAAGTTTCTGATTTCTTCTCTGATGTTAGTGGGAGGAAGATAAATGCAAAGAAACTGCATGCAAAAATATCGAACTTTTATCACAAAAAAGCCAGAACAGAAGACAGACAGGACTCACAGACATAAGAAGAAAATGGCCAATATGAATTTTCAACCACTGATCACTACCCTGCCTGAGGACAAGCATTAGTTCATTAGTAAGTCTACCTTCTCAGATTTTAAGCCTTTCAAGTCACTTTTTAACAGCAGGAAAATTGCTTTGCCCATCATAGTGAGGATCATAATACATGGAGCCCCCTCACACCCTCAGGATTCAAGCTTAGGAAACCAAAACCACAGGTGACTATAAAGATTACATTAACGTTCTGGTAGACTGGCCTGTTGGTCAGCTTATGATGACAACACAGACAGCAGTTTTTCTGCTGTGCTGAGACTTCGACAGAACAGGTCAAATATAATCAAATATGACATAACAGTTGACAAACCTGGGATGGTTTTTTGTTTTCTTTCTTTTCCTCAGGAAGTGAAATGACAAAGGATTGTTTTTGGCTAAAAATAAGTCAGCAGCTGAAGTTGAGTAAAGATATTTAATGTTAATGTTTTAGTTTAATGTTACTTAATTTGCCGTCAGTTATGACAGTGTTAGACCACAGAGTTAGCAGGGATCAGTAACACTGGGAATATGATGGGCTACAGTGGGCACATGATGATTATGATTCAAAAAACACAACAGTTGATCCAAATCTTTTAAAATCTTTCACTTCCTTAAGGCTGCAGGTGTTAGTTCAGGACATGTAAGGCATGCACTGCTTGCATAGCGTTCAGCCCCACAGGGAGGGAAGCCGGTAGATGGGAGGGAGGTGGGATGTGGGGAAGAAGATATCAGGTGAGGTTGGGGAGGGCTTTATATGGTTGACGTACCCTCCAGCAGGGTTGTTCTATAGTCGACTGACTCGTGGGAGACCATTTCGTTAGTGGGGCTGACGCTCCTCGCGTTAGCCAGCCTGTCCAGATGCTGGATGTGACCACGGCCATCATACCACACCTCAGACAGATCTGGAAGTAGAGGGAGGGGGGTGAAGAAGGAACGATATAAGAGCATAAGAAGCATGTAGAAGGAAATATGACGGAGAGAGACAGGATGATGGGACAGAAGGGATGTGGGGAGAGAGGAGACCAGTGATGGAGTGAGAGAAGTGAGAACAGAAAGGGGGGAGATGAGGAACAAGAAAAAAGATAAAGGGGAGATGAGAGAATTACTGAGAAAGGCAAAGCGTTTCCCCAGTGTGCCCCACACACAAACTTATTGTAAACCCACCAGGCAAAACAAAACCCAGCAGACACACATGCACACAGGTTAGAAAAGACACACTGAACTCCAGTTGCAAGTATGCAAACACACACACACACACACACACACACACACACACACACACACACGGCTGGGACTTATTCATTCCTTTATGTCACTTACTTCACATCTGTATTTTCCACTTATTTGTGACATGGCTAAGTTCCTTATATAGTACATGACTACTTTAATACTAAACTAATTATTTTTATCTTGATTCACTAACAATAACAACTAACAACTAACTTTTCCTCAGTTTGCATTTGTCCGCCTCTGAGTTGTGCTGCTACCCTCTTATGACAAGATATCTAAAATTCATTTAAAATGCAAATATTCCTGCCAAACCTATTTGCTAAAAACACTTCATAAATTAAACTGACTTGACCGGTCTGAATAGTCTGATTGAATTCAGAGTAGATAACATTACAAAGGACTATGAAGTCAGTCTAAGAGTTTAAAACATCTTAAGTCTCTGAATATGTGGCAGCTGCAGAAGTGAACTGACCTCTGACACTTTTTACATCTTTGACGCCTATGACGCAACCACAACCTGCCATCTCTTCTCTTACCATCGATGTGTTTGTTCCTTTTCCACATGAGCAGCGATCCCAGCAGCAGCAGCAGCAGGCTGACACACACGCAGCCCACGATGAGGCCCGTGTAGTCCTGCTCCTGAGCAAGGGTCACCTTGCCCAGATGTCTGATGGAGTCTGCCTGGCGCCACTGAAAGAAGCAAAAGGGTTTGGAGTGTCATAGAGGGAAGGGAATGGTTTTTAATATGATTAACAATTAATACTGAACAATTAACACTGAACTACCCTCCATCCATAGGGAGGTCACAGGCCAGGTTCATGGCTGAATCTGAATCTCAGCTCAACAGGCTGACATCACTAACTAATTTGGGCACATTTCCAGGTACATAATGGAGATTTGGGCCTAAATATATAATTGGCCTAAATCTTTCTATTAAGTATTGCTTTAAAAATACAAATTACAAAGTTACACATTTTACATGAGTGACATCAGCAGGTCTCGACTTGCCAACAGCAACATCAGCAAGTGTTGGCTGTCTGAATGAAAGCTGGAATGGTGAGCAGGAGCTGTGGCTGCAGTCAGTGCATTGAGCAATCAAGTGCATTACAGCTGGAATTAGTCCACCTTATTGCAAAATGATGGTCGGATATGGCTAGAATAACACAATTCAAGCTGTCCGTCAGAGCAGTGACAAAATGCAAAAAAAAAAAAAAAAAAATGCAAGAAGTGAAGGTGCCCCTGAAATCTGAGATCTCAGGCTGACACCAAATAATAAATATCATTACTTTAACTTTGTGTTAATCTGACTAAATTACTGCCTATACTATATGTAGGCAGATGCTTGATAAACAATGACTACCACTGTATACAGGACACATACAGTGCGCCATGCATGGAATATATGGTACACATACAAGCACAAAAGCATGCAACTGGCATTCAGACATATGGTATGCAATAACACACGCACATACACACACACAGTCTGATGGCAGATTACATCAGCGATATTGCTTCTGCCATTATTAGGTTTAGTGGAAATGAGGTTTCTACTGGTGCCTCTTGCTGCAGATGGGACAGTGTGTGTGTGTGTGTGTGTGTGTGTGTCTCTGGGCATGTCTGGAGGTAGGTGACACATGAATGTCTGTGTGTAAGTTTGTGGAGCTGAGGGATATTGGCTGCTGACCATCCCCTGAGATAAAAGCTTTCTTCTGAAGGCCAGTTCACAAGTCGACAGCGATGAGGCTGATAACGTCTGGTCTGGAGCACACTGCTGTGTCACCACCAGGCGACCACTGGTTATCATTTTAGAGGATGACATAAGCTCTGCATTTAATATTAGTTTGTATCATAAAGGTTAGAAATGATTTCTCCTGTCAATACTCTTATAACCTGTTGTTTGGAGCCTGTTTGTTGATGCTAAATGTCTTGTGGAACTCTTGTATTTCTTATATGTTGGATTTCTCTCTGTATAATTGTTGAATTTGTTTTTTTCTTGAACCCTTCGCTCTTTTTCTGACTCCAAAACCTGATATTCACTGTTGATGTTCTACATCACTGAAACATTTCCTGCTGTCAAACTCGAGTGCAGCTGCTGGAAATGATTGCACATTGATTTTGGCCACTTATTCACAAAGACAAATGAAGTTACACTAAACACTAAAAAATGGACATGGAGTTTTCTTTTTTCCACAAACTGGATTTTGATTGTGGCAGAAGCAATCACAAGATATAATACTATCATAGACTGTGAGTTTTATTGTTTATACGTATTTACTGACTAAAACACAAGTTATAATAAGTTGGGTGGCTCTGTTAACACCTTAAATGTTCGTCTATTTCACCACAACCTGCGTCACTGATGGGTGTGGTGTGCATGATCAGAGTGCTTTGTTAACTTCTAACTAAACACCAAACCTGTACATCAGAGCAGCAAGCTAAAGAGCTAAACCATAGCAAAGGGAGGTCAGATAATGTGAGACTTAAATTGATCTTTAATTATTATTTAAGCATATAAACACAAAATTACTTTTTAAATGTTTTATAAACACTGATTTCTTTTATAACACTGATAAGAGTTAACCCTAAGCAATCCTATATACAGTTTGTGTGTGTGTGTGTGTGTGTGTGTGTGTGTGTGTGTGTGTGTGTGTGTGTGAGTGTGTGTGAGTGTGTTTGGGGTATTCCTCTGACATTTCTATACTGTACGTCTCCTTCTCATGACTCAGAGGATGGTTGACTTAAACTCAAGTGACAAGACAGCTGGATGCTGAGCCCTTTCACTCAACACACTGTGTTATAAACTCCCTGAGCTGGTTTTATAAGGCACTGCATTAGGACAGGAGAGTTATTGAAGTTCGCTGTTAATGACCTGGAACGCTGGAGGAATGTGGTATTTTCCATGAATTTCCCAGAGCGCAGTATGAAGAGCTCAGTGCGGCTGATGGCAGGATGATCCTGTTACTGCCTTCGTACAGTGAAATTTGACTTTAACTTAAAGCAAAATTCAATGAAATATACCACACTTAATAATGACTCTTTGAAAAAAACCTCACCACTGTAGTTCTTGCACATCCTTTAACCATCTATCACCACTGCGTGTTATGTCGTTGATATGTGGCGAGTCAGCCTCCTCCTCCTCAGAGACAGGTGCTGTGATACGATATGATACCTTTTATTGCTAAAAATTCTTTCCGTGAGCCCGACAATACAAACAAAGGGGAATTTTCATATAAATGCATTAAAAGTGGCTTTATGGATCTCTGCTGTATCGAATCCACTTGTGTCAGAGCAGATGTTTGATACAGAATATCTGTTTATTCTTTATCTGTACTCACAGAACTAAGGTTACAATAGATCATTTCTAGAGGTGATTGAGAGACAGGATAAGGCAGATACACTGGTTTAAATAATAACGCTGTCTACGAAAACAAGCTAATTTTAACTGGATTGAGTTTCAGAATAATCTCACCATGTTGGCAGATAGTTTTTACTTGTTTCAAACCGTTTGATGCAGGCATGTCTTTCGCAATACTCTCTGCTATTGGAAATGAAAACTGTTTGCGTACTCTTGTGTTCCCCACTTTAAAAAGATAAGGTGCTCAGCCACAAACATGCAAATGAAATTAATCTCGGCATCAACAGTTTAACACACCCTGACACACACACAAACACACCCTGCACTGCCATCTAAACACCACTTCAAACACACTGCAGCTTTTCTCTGCTGTCAACACGCAGAGACACCAGAACAAGACGTCTATTGAGTGAAGTGAGTGCAGAGGGTGTGTGCGTGTGTGCGTGTGTGTATGTGTGTGTCTGCGGTTGGGTGTGGATGTGTATTTGTGCTGAGTCCGGTGTCTTCATGAACAAAGGTTTAGGGTTGTGTCTCAATTAAAAATGTCTTTGTTGACCCACAGTTACACAGGCGGCGGAGAGGTGGTGTGTATGTGTGTAGCTGTGCACACCTGTGTATGAACCTCTGTACATGGGTTTGTAGCCTGTATGTGTGAATATGTTAATGTGCACGTGTCTACATCTACATTTTGTGTGTTTGGATCAAAGTGCAGTGCTTAACCTAAAAACAAGAAAAAGAAAAAAAGGTAGTAAAAGGCAGCCAGGTGCAAAGTGGAGCTGAGGAACGAAAGAACAAACAGACCTTTTCTACTTTTAATGCAAACTATTAACCAAATTGCATGTGACTTGCAATCTGTAAAGTGCAGGTGCGTCTCACCTCCACCTGCAGCTCCTTGGCGGTGGCGGCCTGCAGCTCGGTGGGAACGGTGCACTCCAGAGTGTTTCCGACCAGAATGAGACTCTCGCAACTGTGGTTGGACACGGTCAGAACCTGACACTTCATCGCCTCCCTGTCCATCCGGTCACCCTGCCATGGAGGGAGGGCAGGAGAAAGAGAGAGAGAGGGTGAGACGGAAAAAAGGAAGTTGGGATAGAGAAGACAGCAAAAGGGAAGGAGGGAGTAATGGAAGCAGACGGGAATAGAGAGACAGCGGAGAGAAAAAAGACAGAGAGATATGATGTAAACATTTGCAAAAGGGTTGAGGTCAACTTCTAGATCAGCAACATTACAAGTGACTATTACCAAGGTCAAAAGTCAGTTTGTGCAGATAGAAGATGGAACAAACTAAATGTTTTTTTTTGAAAAAAGGTGCCAACATACTATCAAAAGTGCAAAATAAAATGTCAAGATTAAAGATCCGTCATGATTTTTAGCTGAAAAAATTGAAATTGAGAAAAAAAATTGATTGATTGATGCCGATACTTCACATTAAACCTCTTTAGTCAAATGCAAGTCTGCTGTCATGTCATTTCTATGTAGTGTCCAAAGGGAAGATGAGTAAACATCAAAGAGCAAGGAGAGGCCAGGCAAATTGGAAGTTAAATTAATGGATGGATATGTGATTACATGCAATAAAAACACAACAAGAGCAGCCTTAAGGGGAGCCCTGTGTTACTGACCAGCGTTGAGTCTCTGTTACATGGAGAGACCCTATTTAAAGATTCTTATTATGTGGATACTGTGCCTGTATGGTGCACATTCCTAAAAAGATTCGCATATAATCAAATTACCACCAAATGGTTGGCACAAAGAAAAAAACTCATTCCATCACAAGGAAGCTTGTTTAGTTTTTGGGCCCAATACATCATCGAGGTGCTGAGTGTTGGCGAGGATGGCAGGGTGGACTTATTTTCCCCAAGGTCCCCCTGAGAGTTTGATCTGGCTCTGATAAGTCCTAAACATTCACACTCGCACTAAAAGTTTCCTTGTGCAGCTTTTAAACAATTTTAAAGACTTTTTAAAGTCTAATAGGCGGATGGTTGACAAAATCATACAAATTTTGTAGTATGAAGTGCAAATATGTTGGAAAAGTGTACAGACGATATCTTCAGTGAGTTGAGGTCATACTGAAGTAAATAATGTAGATGAGGGTGAAGAGGCTGATCTCTCTTCTTGGTAGAGTTCATCATGAAAAAATAGCTCAGCCTAATTTGTTCTTTTTCTCCGCTTGCATACTTCTTCTTGCTCCCTTGCTGTCTCTTCTTGTTCTCTTTTGTTTCTCCGATTCCATCTCTCTCTCTTGCGCACACATAAACACACTTGTTTGAGCGCAGCAGAAGGCAATAAAGAGAATGATCACATTCCTTGCGTGACAGCTTGGGATTTTCCAATTTGCCACAGAGTGGAGGCTCGCACCTGTTCCTACACTCTCTCCCTCTCACTTGACACACACACACACACACACACACACAAACACAAGCAACACAAACCACTAATTCATCCACTTGCCTGCAATTACGGCCCACACAAAGTCAACACTTCGTAACAAGATCATCCAATGTAATCCCAATTCATTGTGTTTCCCAGCTGTGGGCGTGACAATACACACAACAGACAGGAGTTATCAAAGTTATTAAAAAGCCATCACAGTATTATCAGTCCCTCTAAATAAATGGTTATGATGATAATAAATGGATGCCTCTCAGTCTCCCATGCAGTGATCGGCAGCGATAGGAGCCTGGCCACATGCCAAAACCAACAGCCTGGCCCCTTCATGTGCTGCCATACTGGTGTGGAGCTGTCAGTCAGAGCTAAACATTCCTTTATTTGTCTGTTATTGGCAACAACTATGGGGCTAGAGTTATCAGATGGCGCTAAATGAGCCCAGCATTTGCCCTTTACTGGGGGCCATTGCAGGGCAGGCTTATCAGATGGCGTTAAATGTGGCCTGTTTCGGTGCAATGCCTGGTACCATCCCCCCCGGGCTAAAAACTAGGGGTTTGTCTGGGCTGAGGGGAGAGATGAAGGCTGGGGGGGGGGGGGGGAGGGGGGTAGAGGTTGAGTTGGTGGTGGATTTAGCATCGGGGCCAAGGTCACGTCTGGGAAAAGAGAGAAAGACGAAGAAAAAAAACATCCAGGATCCCCTGCGAGAGGTTCAGCCCAGCTGCCACAAACCATCGAGCTGAGGGCAACAAAAAAAATGAAAGAAAGAGGAGAAATATGTATTTCATTGTGTTCCTAAAACAGGCTCTGGGGAATGTGGTGGCTTGTTTGAAAAGCGGCATTAATATGTCAAGAGCTTTGACCTCGGCAGCCAGAACAATGCAAGTCAACAGAGAGAATACATAGAGGTATAGCAGTGGAGAAGGGATGGGGAGGTCAGGCTAGGGGGTGTAAACGATGGGAAACAGGCTCAACTTCCTGTTTTTCTTTCAGTATTGTTTCCTTCCCAACTTGACCAGGACCATGGGGGGCTGTACGTGTGAATGTGTGGATTGGGAGGCAAAGTGCAGCAACCAGCAGCATGAATATCCAAAGTTCTGTAAACTAAATTCTCTGAATTAAAAAGAAGCTATGCCGTATACAGAACTCCACCACAGTAGAGTTTCTTATCAACTAAACACAACAAGCAGGCGTCTGCAGCTCAGTAACATTGTTATATATTTGCCAGAGTAAGCAGAGCGGTGCAGTGGTGTTAGTATTCCTCGTATTTTGGTTTCTGATTTTATGTTTCTGCTCTTGCTGTTCTGTGAAACACTTCTTAAGCTTTTGAAATTTGCTACAGCACATAAATAGAGACTTTAAACTGCACCATTGGAGTTTCTGCTGGTGTCTTGGGTTTCTGCACCTGCAGACGTCTGCCCTGCTGGAGTTCTCTCGAGCAACACTTTGAATCTTTACCAAAGGATGCAGTTCTGTAGCTGGCCGATACGTCTGACCTCTAACCTTCTGTTCTGTAATATTTTTTTCAAACGTGTCACGTCCTCCTCTCTTTTAAAAAACAGCTGTTGTGGTAGACTTGAGAGCTGAGCCTTTTTCGTAGTACAATGGAGCTGACTGAGGGTGTTTATTGTGGTCGTACCTTGAGCTCCACGATGCTCTTGTTATCCTTGGAGGTAAGCTTGGGGTCCTGGAAGAGGGGGTCCTCCACGTAGATCAGGTCCCACTGATCCGTGGAGTAGCCGTCCAGGACGAACGCCACCTTGGTGACCATGGGCGGCTGCAGAGCCAGTTTGGCCAGAGAGGGCGTGGTGCATTGGATGGATGTCCGGTTCTCACCATACACACAGCTCTGGAGGAGAGAGGCACAGAGAAAATGATATAGGTTATCTGAAGGCACTGCATCTTGTGCCCATCTTCTACTGCTGAAAGTAGTTTTTTTACTTATACCAATCCAGTGAGAGTGTGTATTGCATTTTGACTGTGCAACAACCATATTTAAGTTCAACTGTAACTGAATCAACCTTTTTCAGGTACATTTGGGTAGAACTTTTTGGTATGTATCCAGGTTGGGAAGAAACCTGTATCAGAATCCGAATTCCTTTATTGTCATTGTGCAAGAAGCACAACGAAATTTAAATACAGCAGCTCTCATGGACAGTGCAAACAACGGAAGGTGCAAAATACAGAATAACCATGTTGCCCGGTCCCACAAAGAAATGAGGACCAACATTTTTAAAGACCTTTCAAGTCCTTTAAAAGAGTCAGGACACAGTACAGACATGCCTGAAGAGCTATAACACCGCTAATCCTCAGCTTTACTACTCAGTGTAACGACAGCGTCCTCCAGGTCTTCACTCAGTCACAATGTACAACAATGCAGTAATGATCAGTCTGACTGCTTCCTTCAGACTCAACACATTATATGAGACACCGTCTGTTTTCAGCCACTGCAGTGTTTACATGCATGGCCTGAGGGCACAACAGCGTTTTATCCCATGTTGGTTTCAGCCCACATAGGCCTCCCAGCTTTAGTGCCTATTAAGAACCCTCAGTGAAACCTAAACTTGGAAAACATAGAAAACACCCTCGGCCCTTTTTTATTTAGGTGTGGCAGAGTTTCATCTTGCCTCAAGAGGAGTTAGGCATCAAACAGGAATTGGCGCACTGAGGTTGATGTGTCCTGTCTTTACACAGCAAAGATCTAAACTTTATGTGACGGCATTAGGGTTTGAATTGGCCTTTTATTGGTTGCTTAATAGGATCCATTCTTTGAGAGCAGGACTTCACGATTGTGAAGACGCTCATATGATAGAGGTCAGAAAAGCTGTAACCAAGTATAGATTAGCATATTCAACATTCAAATACCAGTTGGATTCCAGCAGTAGCTCAGTGATTTTATTGAAGTGTTAAATCGTCATTGAGGATAACCAAATTTCATAAACTGGCTCATTGCCTAATATCATGTTATTAGTACAGTATTATATTGCATTAATATATATATTAGAAAATATTATATTGAATTGATATTTGCAATTTGTCTCCTTGTGGTGGAACATGTGGACAGTTGCTGTAAATAAAGACAAATGTTCTCACACAAGAGCAAAATACCGTGTTGATTAAGGCTCAAAATTCAACAACAGCAAAGTGTTCTAAAACTCACGGTCTTACACACATACACTACTCACAAAAAGTTAGGGATATTTGACTTTCAGGTGAAATATATGCAAAATGTAAAAAGTTAATGCTACAGTGATATTATATCATGAAAGTAGGGCATTTAAGTAGAAGCATGCAATGGTAATTTGTTCATCTTAAAGAATTTATTGAAAGAAAATCTAACAACAGTGGTAGGTATACCACAACAAAAAATTTTAATGTCTCAATAAATTGGGATGTGGCCAAAGGACGTCCACTCCTCTCCTTTCTGTGACTCTTCCAGTCTCTGTATCACTGTTACAACCTCCTGATGACACTCTGTGACCCTCTAACCTCAGTGAACACCTCCGTCTGAGGACTTCCTGTTTGAAGCCTCCAGTGTTGAGGTGATCAATTGTTAGGTGTCGTCTTGGTCTCATGATGTCAGAATGTGAACAGCAGGATGAGGAGGACTGTTTAAATACCAATTCTAACTGAAGCAGGAAATGTATTGGTGGATTCATGGATCAAACCTGTTGTGAATGTTGCTGTTAAGCTTCTTGTTAGAGAACAGCAACTGGTGCACAAAGTACTGAAACAGTTGGACATGTGCATTCAAAAGTTTAGAGAAGGTCACATTAAGTTCACCAGGAAAGGTTAGAATGCATTTTAGGTTCATCCTGAAATTTCACCGGAAAGCTGAATATCCCTAACTTCTTGTGAGTAGTGTGTATCAGACAGTAAAGCCACTGAACAGTCCACAGTTAGAGAGAGGGAGGAAATTTGGGTAACAGCGTCCAAATGGGGGTGTTTCTGGGATCTGGATCTGGGGCAACTTTCCCAGAAACAAGAAATCAATACACAGACTAAAGGGGATATGGAAAATAAATGTGTGCTCTAATCTGAAATCTGTTGTTTTTATGACCTGACAAACAACAGTAGTGGGAGCAGTTAAGAGGCTGAAAGTGATTAGAAAATGATCTATTATCCCATTTTCTGCTCGTCAATATGCAGTTTCACTCAGTTTGCTGCTTATGTGGACAGTCCAGAATTTGGGTTCCATATTTCTGTGGTTAAACTGTGCTGAAGATAAAAGGAAGAGGAGTTTAAGACTACGTAGATTGAGGTTTACTGGTTATGCAAAGCAAATATCAACATAACGCTGTCAAAAAGCAATGGCGTCATATTCCTATACACAGGTGTGCTTAGAACAAACCGGACTAGTTTGGTTGCGTGCTCAGAGATCAATGTTGATATTTGCACTGTGGTGGTAAATGACAGTGTGTGTGTTTATCTTTTGGGCTACAAAGGTACATGTGTTCTCGAGTCGATGTCCCATGTGGACAGGAGAGGTGCTAAGATCAATATGCCTTTTGTAACCTTTGAACACAACAGATGCTACCTTCAAACTGTTGTTCGGTGAGTGAGTGCGCGCTTACATTGTTGAGGTCATTTAATTGACTCATTGACAAAGTGTGACCGATACTGAGGAAGCAGTGAGTTTAGAATCCTTTTGGGACAAACCAGCTACTGAATAGATTAATGAAAGAACAGACTCATGTAGTTTTTGACCCCTGATTCGACCTCAGAGTCACTGCACTACGGCCCGTTAAGTTTGACATGCTCCAAAACAGCTCAGCAAATTGGTTGAAATCTGACTTCCAACACACTGACTGATATGTGACTCCCAGGAGAGTCACTCTGACTGCAGCAGCACCAGCTCTATCGATGAAACATCCTCATGCACTTCCTAATCTGACTCCCCAGCGAGCCCCAGCAGCCCAGAAGAACACACACAAACACACACGCAAAGTTAAATGCTTAAAAAGATTTGAACCACACATGCATATACAGAAGAATATGTGTGTGTCCATGTGTGTTTTGAGTGGAATGAGGAGATCAGGACTGTAGGGTGAACCCCCCCCTCCACCCAGTCTCCCAGAGGTGCGACCAAAGGAAAAATATCCTGTGAATTAGTGGAAACCTCAGTCAGTTTCATTGTTCAGTGGATGTCTCCTCTTATTTAAGGGAGAGGAGGTGAAGGGCTGTAGGTTGGGAGCAGCTGTAAATACAATCGCTTGGAGGGCCAGGCGGCAAGCGAGCCAAGAGCTTCACTGTGGGGTGATGAGAGAACCAGGGATCTTGAAAACCTCCGCCGTCCCTTAAGTATCATTAGTGTAACGGCCTGCGAAAAAGCCAAGTCATAACGGAGCTCCCACGTACAAAAGTGCTTGTCAAATCTAGAGTGATTTATATGAGAGGACTTTGCTGCTGTTTCCTACCATGCTGTGTTGTTTTATTATTTGCTTTCGATTTAAGGTCTCCAGTTCGGCTGTGTCTTTGCTTATTATCTTCATTTTTAGGTGTAAATTTCATTGTTTTTTTGCATCAAATGTTTTATATTTGCTCTCTGCATCTTGCCCTTATAACTTCAGCTATCTCTTGTTGTTTTTTTTATACTCCACTCTTTTTTGTTTAGCCATTGTGCAAATGTCCAGCACGTCACTACAACCAATAATCATTTATTTATACTTTATAGTTACAGATTGACACGACTTATTCTAAAGCCTGCAAAAATCCCCAAGCCTGTGATTCATTCTTTGGCCTGAGTTTGACTGGCAAAGTCTAACTTTCGGGAATAACTGCTCCATTAGGGTTGGGGGAAATTTGTCAGCTCTCAATTTTGCTTCGACCTTCATGAACAGACAGCCCTCTCTTTTGCTCTGTAGCTCAAAAAAAATCTGTTGCTATTTGTTTTTCAACAGGCTTGAAAGGGTTCAAAGCCTGGCAGAAATGTCTTAACTCACAGAGCAGTAAGTAATCCTACACATGAAATCACTGCCAGTGTGATGTGTTGTGATGTCAACAGGTACTTATTTTTTTGTCACCAGTTTTACAATGACAAATTTACACACATCCGCACCACCACTGCATAACTAGTCTTGTCTCATAACTGCCAATGAGCAGCCACTCAGTGAGCAGTTGGAGCTTTAAAGCACTTTGACTGCTGACAGAGAGGAAAACGTTACTCATTCACTTTCATTCACTTCCTTCTCTCTGTTACCCCCCCACCACCCCACCCCCCCCAGCTGTGGGGGGTATGAGAAAGGAAAGAGGCTTCATGAGGCATTCAGGTGTCAGCTGGAAGGATTTATCCCGCTGGGATGAGATAGGAAGAGGAGTCTGACAAGAAACAAGCCAATTTGTGAATGCAAGCGACAGGTGTCTGGCTACAGTGAAGCCTGTAGTTAAACCAGACTGTGATGGTGCAGCCTGGCAAAGCAGCGCTGGTATGAAGAACTCCACACACAGAGCTTTGTGAGTGATCTGTGAAAATGCACTGATCACTTTTTTTTTGCTGTTTTTTGTGTATATGCAGCCCCCCTTTTGGCTTTGTGACTGTGCCAGCTTTTCACGACGGATCGTAAAAAAAAATCTCTTTTATCTTTGTGGGAAAGCTGAGATTGGCTCGGAGACCAGGCTTTAGTGGAGATCTGAGAGGCAGATATCAAGTCAACACGGGCAAGTTTTTTTTTCCTCTGGCTCCAGCGGAGACCCATGAACCTCTGCTGTTGGCTTTAGCAAGTCTTGGTTTCTTCCTCTCTCCAGTGTGCTCTGGTGTGAAGATCTCATAGATTCTGGAGAACAGATTTTGTCAGCTGAACTGAACATCTTTCGACTGCTGTGGCTTCTTGTGCGGAGACTAAACCAATCGCACGGCCGTCATTTAGGTTTATGAACGCGGCTCTGGAGGCATGACAGGCGGGCTCACATTACCCAGAGTGCCGTTCCGCTGGCGATGAAAACCTCTGGGATGTCTGTTTGTGAAAGATCCTTGCCTCTATTTTGAGGGGTTAAGACAATAAGACACTTATACTGTCCCTTCCCAGGCTGAGCCTTAACTCATCCCGTTTACTGGAAGGAATTTAACAGGCGACAGCTGGGGCCCTACAGGGCATGATCCCATCCTAAATCATTAGTAATGATAGCCTTATTTTATACACACTGCTCGCTTCATGCTCTCTTTCTCTCTCTTGCAAGCTCAAAATTTGTTTTTTGCTATTCCTCTCTGCTCTGTTATTCCAGTTTAAAATGAACAATAAACTGTCAGGGCAAAGGTTTGCTTCAACACACTGTCTTCCAGTCAGTCATCCTTGAGCCACTCATTCATCACATCTTTACGAAGAGGATTTTTAAAAGTTTGCAGAGTAAAAGTCTCCCTGTTTGCATGGTTTTAAAGACAGTCGCAGCAGGTGTTATGGACTTGAAAGTGAAATGAACCCCGACTACCCTGGTGTAAACTTGAAATGCTACAGCACACATTCAGGAAATCTGAACACAGTGAATAACCCTACTGGTCTAGACTACAGGTGACCCAACAATCAGTAAACTTAGCTGTAACCTCCATGCACAGTTCAGAATAAACTGAAGACCAAATTCCTCACTTTGTCATTTCTTTAAGCTTATCCATTAAAAAAGGTTTACCTTGGTTGCAGAAAATACTTGTTTCTGATTGGCTGGCAGGTGTCACTTGAAACAGAGTTTCAGTCCATTAACTAGTTTTCTAGATCAGTGAGCAAGCAAACTGCAGGAATCCATAGCAACGTCACAGTTTCAACATAGCTTCACTTTTTGCCATTGTGCAAGTGTCTATTTCTCCTGCCTTTTTCATGCATCTAACAGTCATTTAACTTTTTTTCATCTAGAAAACTCCTTCACATCATACAGATGCACTCAGACTCATACCTGGAAACTTCACTGTGCAGCAGCGGTTGTCTACTGCTGACCCTAAGAGCATTTTCACTGGAGCAGTTGGAAGTTTAGCACTCAAAGATGACTTGATAGTAACCGTTGAGTGAGGAGTTAGCGGTAGATGCCAGATACTTGCCAGGTGGATCAGGGATGCAAAGCAGCAGTTTTTGGATCATAAACCT
Source organism: Pempheris klunzingeri (assembly GCF_042242105.1). NCBI lineage: Eukaryota > Metazoa > Chordata > Actinopteri > Acropomatiformes > Pempheridae > Pempheris > Pempheris klunzingeri. The sequence continues at coordinate 5,772,090 of NC_092016.1, read as the reverse complement.
GATTTCAGAGTGCTCATGCTGTGTCTGTTCACGCTGTTTGGGCGTAACGAAGCCTGAGCTCCCCGGAGACCCATCAACCACTGACCTGATCACAGGTCAATGACCGGGGAAAGGGAAACTGAAAGATGAGACACTGCAGGGAGTGTGTGTGAAAAAGAGAAAGACAGAGAGAGAGAGAGAGGGAGGGAGAGAGAGAGGGAAGGCAGATCAGAGATAAAGGGATAAGGTGTTTGTAAGATCTGAGATAGAAGTCTTATTCCATGAGAATACATGTTCTGCATCTGTGTGTGTGTGTGTGTGTGTGTATTTACTGAGCGTATTATTATATCCTGACTGAGCGTGCAGCAGCGTGTGCCTCGGGATGACAGATAGCATCATTACAAAGCATTGCTTGTCCTAAAACCACCTCCCAAAGGCAAACATCACATACGCACGGAGAACAACACACCTTTGCAAGGAAAAGAGGGCTGTTTTTTGTTATGACACACTAAGAAATATGTTCCCTTCACTCTGAAAGAATATGTACTCCTAAGAAGCTACTTCTAATATTCTAATAAAATAAGTTCTTATTAAACCTAAAAAATTTAAAAATCTTGAAATTGGTGAATTTTTTTTTTTTTTTACCACTTTTAGAAGATCAGCTAATGTAAATCACAACTCTATATGAGGTTAAATGAACTGAATTTTATGCAGTTCAATTGATAAAAGGTGGTCCATTTCTCACTTTCCTCTCAAAAGATTGCAACAAATGCAATGAAACCCAAGCTGTGAAACCGTAATCCAAGCACACGAAAAGAGTGGGTGAGAAGGTCAGTTAGTTCACACAGAGAGGAGCCATGGTGGGTACTTTCTGAGGTCAGTATCATTACCTCAGACAGCGCTGACTCTTTTCTGGCTTCAACATGAAAACTTTGGTCGTACTGCACTTGCCAAAGAAATATTGTTTTTTATCTTGAATGTTGTGTCTCTGTTATGAGGTGGAGGTCTACATCTTCACATGAAGTTTTATATTCTACCACTGACAATGTTCCAAAAACCAAAGAGACCAACAAACGTAGGAAAAACCTCAATCTTATCAAATAATCTGGGTCTATCATTGAGTCATAAAAAAAACAGATTTTCTTCCAAGAAGTTAAAAAACTGCCAGTGCATTAAAGATATTTCAGCCTACTTCGAAAATAAATCAACTTATGTGAACAGTTTTTTTTAGAAATGAGTGCAAGTGTCTTAAAAAAATGAAACAATGAGTGAGTCCTCGCCAACAGAATGAAGAAAGCGCAACTTGAATTGAAATGTAATTTTGCAACGCACTGGCACGCCCTGCTTTAAAGTAAATGAAGATAAGAGATGACATGAGTGTCCAATATGTTATTTCACCCCCCCAAAAAAGACAATGAAGAATAAAAGTCATAGATGAGCAGAATTTCATGAGAAAAAAAGAGTAACAAACAAGATAGACATAATGGAGAGACATACAGATAAAAACACAAGGCAGTTACATGGATGTATGTGATGATATGATATGAGTCCAGGAGCAGAGATTAGATCAGATTAGTCTGGGTATGTATGGGCAATGTGTGTGTGTGTGTGTGTGTGTGGATGTTTGCATGAGAGACAAACATCCAAACACGTCCCCACTGTGTTTACTTATCCTCGACAGGTTAGCGTGTGAAGCCAGAGGTATGGCATGTGTAGCAGAGTGAAAGAAAAATAATGAATGTTATAGTGATTATAATGATTATGACTGTTCAGATAACACAATACATAATTTGTCCAGGTCCTAATGTCTAATGGATCAGACAGTAGCACTAATGAAACCTCATAATGTCATTAGTAAAACCAGCAAGTCCTGTTGCTTTTGACTTATGACCTGGATGATTGAGAAGCTGCACAGACGCAATAAATTACATTTTATATACATTTAACACCTTTTTCGCACCCATATGATTAAGCTACATCAATTTCAGACATTTTAACGGCCTGCAGACAGTGTGGTAAAAGCCTGGTGAATGTCAGGGTCGGATCATTTAAAACACCTCCAGGCGGTCGCTGTAAAGGACAGCCAGTCTGCCAGTGCTTCAAGCATGCATGTGTGTGTATCATTTTTTCCTCCAGTAAGTAGAATAAAGTCTGACGGAGGTGAGGAGCGCCAAAGCATCCATAAGGCCTCGCTCTGCTACTGTGCGTGAGTTAGAGGTGACAGCTGGATCCTACAGATCAGACTGGATTTTCCATTTCCTCTCTTCTCATGTTTGTCTGATACTTTAGCCCTTTTCCATTATCAAAAGTTCTTTTTTTTCTTCTAGATGATTGTTCGAGGCATTAGTATATATAATGACAATACCATGCATGTGACAGTAATGCATTTGAAAAGAAATTATTCCATTTTGCCAGCTCTTTATGATGTGATATCTGTAAAAGCTATTTTTATTATCCAAATACAGCCAGGATATAAAATCCTGCAGGAACTAAACTGAGGCACCAAAAGTTCCCTTGGCACAGTCATGTTTGCTTCTTTCACTTCTTTCTGTCCTTAATCTCAAAAACGATTACTAGATTAAAACAATAGGTTTATGTATGATATTAGGCTAAAATTTGAACAGGTATTAGAAAGAACAGAGATGTAAAACACCAGAAAGGAAAGACGCCTGTCACCAAAGTAGCAACGATCCTCTGAGTGCTTTTTACCTAGAGAGCATTACCACTGCCTACCCAATGCCCTCCTACACTTTTTTTTGTATAAAAGATGCTCAGATTGTGCAAACAAAAGACATAAAACCCATGTTGTACTCACCACATGGAAAACCTCAGCTTCCTGACCGGTGGTGAGGACCATCTGGGGTTGGAGGCCGGACTGGAGGAAGAAGCCATGAGCTGACACAGTGCAGCCTCCGCTACAGTGAGGGGAACGAGAACGAATGTTAGCATCATCATCAGATAGAGACACAGTAGATCCCCACTGGGAGGAACCTGCTGTTAGCATTAGCAGTTTAGCAACTCGTCACCTCCTACTCATTTCCTCCTGCTGTAAAACTAAAGCATTAATCTGTCTCGACGCATCCACGAATATTCAAAGTCGGCCTCACTTTTGCTCTCTTGGATGAACATGCATGCAAGAGCTCATTTGACAGAAATTAGTTGAGGTGACATTGACGAAAAGTGATATCCTAACCATTTCGGAAAATCCAAACATGTGAGCAGCGCTGGCCTCCACTGGAACTGAAATATAGACTGCAAAAACTCAGACTGCCATTCTAAGTGAATGTAACTCTAACCTGACGAAGGAGCGTGAGGGCTGGATGCTGTTGATAATGGGGTCTTGGTTGTAGGTGAACAGCACGGGGGACTGGCGCTCCACTGAATCCACCGTCAGCTTCAAGGGTTGCTTGGAGGGAAAAGCGTGCGGAGGCGTCTTACAGGTCAGCATGCTAGACGACAAGCTGATGGTGGAGGTCGGGGTGAGGGGGAAATGAGTACATTAACACAAAAGATATATTGTTGTGTTAGTATGTACAGTGGAAGCTATTGTCCAAGCCCCTATTCATGCAATTCTCTTGCATTAGTCCTGCAGATAATTCCTGACAATTACTGCTTGTGTGGGAAATGACGCAGAATGAGGAAAAGAGCAAGAAAAATTTGAGGAAAAAGAAAGACCTTTGACCTTTAAGAAATCCTCCAGACATTTGAGCTTTTGTAACAAAAACAATTCCTCTACAGTACATATCTAGAAAGACAGAAAAAGACTGGGGCTTGACATGCAAAGTTGATTTTAAATAGCTTTTCCTGTTATGCAGTGGGCGAGGAAAAGAGACAAAAAGAGACAGAAAAGAAAGGAAAAGGATACTGACCTCTGGATCTTACAGACTGCTTTCCCTATCGTCACCTCCCGCTTGTTTCCAGTGTCAAGGAAGGCTCCTCTGATGGTCAGCATGGTGTTTCCGGACTTTGGCCCGAATGTTGGGAAGATTTCGTGGATCACAGGGTCCTGGTCGCAGACACCAACAGACAAATTCAGTAAGTTGAAGTGATGAAACTGGCCAGAGGAGCCACAGGTGAACCATCGATAGGCTGTTTTAAGCATCAGCTTGGACATGAACTCATCATGTATTCATTCACTGTGAAGGTCACGTCAGCGTGCACCCTCTTACACATGTTTATATGTTATGTTTCCTTCTCTATTTTGCCATCATGTTAGACAAATAATTTCACAGACCACTTACAAAACAGATTTTTCACAAAATGCAACCAAAAGGAAGGAAAAATGTCATTCTTACCACAAAAGTGAAGCCCTCTATCTTGGCTACCTTGTGGCCACTCGTGACCTTCACTGTCTGTCCTGATGGGGTGAAGTTCCCACTGAACACTGGGGAACATTGCATCTCAGTCCACCTAAACACACACCCCCCCAAAACAACACACAGACCAGGCATTATACCCTGCCACAAACACCCAGTACTTATCCTAATTCAATGATCATCTACTGCCCTGCAGTAATGCACAAAGAGGCGATCTTCATCTTGGATTCGGTGGGCAGTGTTTTTATTTTTTTTTGCTTAGTTTGTAATGAGGTTGTTTGTAGCAAAAGGGGCTTTTGAATGGGACTTGGCCCCAGTGGACTTGGGAGAGTGGAAAGTCTGGATGCAGCGATTTTTCCCAGCAATTTTTCAGTTAGGGGAGTCATGTGTTGAATGTGGCAGGCTGCAGAAGAGAGGGGGGGCCTTCTTAACATTCTTCCTTCAACACAATAACCCCTATTAAATCTACTCTGCCCCTATAGGACGCCAGTGTACGGGTCCCTTTATCTCGTAAACACCCACCATTTAACAAACAGTCTGTCTCACTCCCTGCCTCTCAAAAGTGGCTTTCACGATACTGTGCAGGAACAGTGCTCATGTCAAAATGCTCATACAAAACATGCCAGTATAATGTGCACACAAAAACTAGAACATCAACAATTCAATGCAGAAAACGCACAGGCATGGGATCTATGAAGACATGGAAGCTGTACACACACACACACACACACACACACCTGTTGGAATTTTCATATCTGGACAGTTTGCAGGGAGCTCCTGCCACCTCCACAGTTACCACAGAGGCCTTGAAACTCTCCGTCTTGTCGAAGCCGAAGTTGAGCCCACACATCGTCACCACTGTAGAGCCTCGTATTGGTCCAGACGATGGAAAAACCTAATGCAAACAAGGAACACTTACATTTTAAACATTTACTCATCAGTCTGAGATCATAATATTAAGATTAAAAGTCAGTGTCCTCTAGCTTTTATATGTATAACCTCTGGGGACAATTAAGTACTGTTGTTTGAGTCCTGTCATCAGCTAAGACCATGATCATCACGAGTCTTACACCAGAGGACTAGAACTTTCCTAATATATTCAGAAAATCTTTGCTTCCTGTTTTGGAGGAGGATGTTGTTGCTGTTCCACCTGCTGCTGTTCCAGGTGTATTTGCTTATTATCTTTGCTGACAGGTTAAATATTATAGACACATTTCCCCTTTGTCACTCCTTTCACCATCTGCTACTGCAATGGATCTTTGAACCTGTTGGATCTCAAAACTACAGGGCTTTCTGTGTGTACTATAAACAATGTTCCTTTGTGATCTAAAGCAACCTAAAATGACCAATTTTAATTCTACTGGTAAATTACAGTGCAGTGTGGTAGAACGTCTTCCCAGAAACCTCAATTCTTTCCCTAGATTAGATCTGATCACTCAAGTTTTGGGTGGAGTTGAAGTTCTGAGACTCAGAAAGTAAAGCAGTGTCATGTTTTCATTTTGCCATTGTCACTGCATCTACTAAAATTAGGAGGTTTAATCTCACCTTTATTCAGGCATTTACATTACGTATGAAACGTCCGTGCAGTTACAGCTCTATTCAAAATCTGCCTGTTAAAACAGCCCCAGAAGAAGAGGTGCTTTTTACAGGTTCTTGTCCTATTAACCCTTTTTTTTTTTTTTTTTTATGGAGACAGCCTAACAGCATGGGGTGCAACACTAAAGTCAGAAAGAATGAACGCCACCCACATTGAGCTCAATATAGTCTCGCAAAATTACAGCAGTGTTAAATAGGACAGTGCTGCAGTGAAAGGTCTGCTATTTCAGGAAGGGACATGACCTTCACAAACGCCACACTGTCAAAGACAAATACAGAGCAAGCATACAGATCATGAACTACACAAGTGCAGTTCCCAGGTTATGCGAGATGTTTTTGAAAGGCGAGGAGTGAAAGAGTTTAAACAAAGTTTGAACCTGGCATGATGCGATCACATGATAGGTTTCCCGGCAAGCTGAGTCAGCTGCAAGGTTATTCTTTTAGGTTCAGGTTATTTGCACAGTGTTGAAATAGCAGTTAGCTAAACAATGAAGAACTGAGACATTCAAACACGCAGTTCTCACATTGTCATAATGTTTTATGGTCTAAAAATATATTCTGCTAGCAAAATAGTGAAAGAGTGAGAGCAAGTAGAAAAGAGTGAGCTTACTGTCCTTATCATCGCCATGGTGACTAGTAGCTGTGGTTACCTTAGTGATGACAGGTGTGCAGGAGTCCTGGGTCCACAGGGACGAGGAGGGACACTGGTTAGCTCTGGTGCAGCGTCCATCACACCAGCCACATTCTGTCACCCGTGACGACAGCAAACAGGAAGTACAGGTGGTCAGCTGACTACAGCCGGGGCCAGTCAGAGGAACCTTAGTGATCTAGGATGAGGACAGAAAGCATAATACATAAGTTATTTTTGTTTCTTAATTTCTGCCCAACACACAAGCATTTCAAGTATTTCCCCCTCAGACAGAAGTGGATTAGAAGAAGAAACCAAAATGTTTAGTTGCAGATCCCCTGCGGTGAGCCTTAAGGAGCTTTATTCTCTTTTATCTGTTGGCTCTGCTCCCTGTTACTCACTGTTGTTTATTTGCTTTCAGTTAAATAGGGTGTAATCGTGCCACTAATGCAAGAAATTTGTATGGATTCTGTTCTTGTTATAATTCAGAGATGAACACGAGAGTCTTAATAAATCAAATGTGTACAATAAAGCCATATATTCTCTATTTGGCACAATGTCTTGTGCCAAATAGCAGCATGTGCATTTTTCTGTCCTTAATCTCTTTGGTTCCAGGCCCACCTTGTTTCCTGTGGCCATTAGCAGGGCTCCGTCTGAGGGGTCACCTTCCAGCAGCGCTACGCTGGCGGAGACGGGTCTCGAGTCCAGGCGGATGTCGACATGAGGAGAGGCAAATCGGGAGAACAGTACCTGAAAGAAGGAACGTATCATTGAAACTAACTTAAAAGGTGCATTTATTAATGGAACGGCAACATCGTTATGATCGGCACAGCTTACAGTATCACTGGTTGAGACTGACCGTAACTGAGAGGAAAAGTGCAGTCGCTTCATCATAAGTGAACAAGAAGCTCAATTATCCAACAGAAACATCAAATAAACGAGTAACCAGACACCATTCAAAATGCTTTAGTAACGAGAATACTGTTTTCACAATGGTGACTAAAATCAGAGTGTGGTTCAGACAGAAAACCTTTAAGATGGACATTTGAGGAACTCAAGTATTGATTATTCCAGATAAAGAAATCCATATTAATCTATTTGTTAGCTATTGTGTGGCCTGCTACAGTCACACTTTTGTACTTTTAATATTCAATATCTTATATATATCTTAACAGCTAGTTGCCTAGTTGTGCTTCTTGTGGTGTTTGTTCCCCCCTTTTCTTTAAAGCCACCAGCACACAGGTCAGCTAAGGACACCTGGTTGTTTTTCATTGTCATTGTATATATTTGCAATGCTTCACAACGTTGTAAACTGATACACACATTAGAAACATTATATGGAGTCTGGATTATACAACAATAGGGCAGCACCTGAAGACAAACTGAGCCTTGAGGATGAAAATCTTGAAGTCATCAACAAGTTCTCTGGCACTGTGCCACCACACCTTGCTCGGGAGATCAAGGACAATGATCCAGATTGTGTCATCTTTTCCTGAGTAAGGCCTTTCCACTGTAATTTGGCTAAAATCAGAGTTGTAATGAAGTGACTCCATTACAGTTTCCTCTTAGTGCTGTTAAGTCCAGTGTCATAGTCTAGAAAAAACTGTGTTAAAAGACTTTTCTCAGTGTAGAAACGTTGAAGGAGTCACAGGAGGAAAAGCACAGGGGGAACTAATACCACTAGTGATCTGTCTCTTCCATTTAGTGGGTCTGCAGATACAGTATCAGGGCTCTTACCCATCAAATTGGAATGCAGCCATCACTGATGCTATAAGCTAAACCTGCGTTTGACAAGTCAAAACGTCCACTCTGACAAAGGTCTGCGGTCGGTTTAGAAGCAACCGTGATCATGTGTCATTTTAGGAAGTTTTGGTCAGATTTTTCAGTAGCTTGGAAAACTAAACTTGAATATTTGTGTACGTAGATCATGTTTTTAGCTTCTTACTGATTGTCCATCATTTTGAGGTGTGTATGTCACCAAAGCAGTAACCAAGAAGTGCTTTTTATTTTTTCTTTAATAGTGAAAGAACACCACTGCAAAGCAGGCTACACAAAGTTAAGTAAACACCTTCACCCTTTTTTCTTTTGATGAAAAGAACAATATTAATTTCACCCTTCACCAGTACCTGTTAAGCCAAGCTTAACAAACAGCGGCTCAAAGGCAATTTCAAATGACTCCAAAGCGGTCTTTTCAACTTGTTTATTTTATGTATTTCACACGCATAGAAACTTGCATGCATTAGCAGCTTTTGACAGCTGTGAAATTGGCGCAATCTGTCTGCTTCAATCTTTACAACTTAACTCTGCATGATGTCTTAAACTAACCGTGTTTTATTTGAAATGCATCCCTCTTACTCTCTCACAGACTACCTGGTAAACCTCTGACATAGTCGAGGGGGCTGAGAGAGAAATGTGGGACATAAAACAAGAGGACGCAGCCCCCAGTGGAAACATTGTGTACTCTGGCATGTTGGGATGTGTTTTTAGAGAGACACACACACACACGCACACACACACACGTCTGCACATAAGCAAGACACAATCTCCATGTCTTTCCATCACACACACATATACTTTCACACTCGCACACACTCTGTTTGTCTCTCACACATGCAGCATTTACACGCAAACGCTTTCAATAACACATGTCATTTATCATACAGGTCTCACACACACACACACACACACACACAGACTGACATACACTGAACACATTGTTCACTTGCTCTATATCACACGCACGTATGCAGTCAACACACCTGGAACAGCATTTATCATTTGCGGTTACACTGCAATTACAGGCCTAGGAGCAAACAGAACAGAACAGGCTCTCCAATGGGGTGTGTGGTTGCTCCAGTTACATGAAGCCCTTTAAATTATACCATTCCTCCTATCACACACACGCACGCACGCACTCCATATACTCCATGGACACACACAATCTTTCTGCCATGTCAAGATGGAGTTTCAACACAATGTATCCTCCAAAAACAAAACACTCCATTTATATAGTTGTCAGGAAAACAAATCACACACACACACACACACAGTAAGGAACTGTGCGTCAGAGCGTCCAGTAAATACCTATAACATACTGCATTGTAAATTTTAAACGTTGGTCGGCTGATACACCGCTCGCCCTCACCCTCAGAAATTCCGTGTGTTCCAGCATCATTCCTCCCACTGTTTGAGCCTCATGATCAACGTTAGCTTTGTAACAGCAAGTATAATGGGTGGCTTTCCGCTGGGGACGAGGCCATACAACAGGCATCTCTCTGGAGGTAATAGCGGTGTAAATTACAGCTTATTGTATTAAGCAGGCGGGGGGAAGTTTGGCCTATAAACACGACCACTGTGTTATTCCCACAGTGGCCCAACTGAAGCTGAGGGAAACACTTCCTGAGCCAGAATGGAGTCCATTGGGGGGGGAACAACGCTCTTTTTCTTTCACTGCCCCAACTCCATGTTCCCTCTTGCCTCGTCCGCTGGGAGCGACCAGGAAACTGAAATACATGAAAAGTTGACAGGTTCTTTTTATCGCACCAACAATGAAGTGCCCTGCCAAAGCAGAGGCGAGCACCTCTCACAGATTCTTATTGTAGCGAAGTTTTGGCAGCGAGCAGGTGGCCGGAGGGTCGTCAGTTCAAATGAACACCTTGGAAAATCAGTTCAGGGAAAGTGAATGAGACTATGCAGTCATACCTTTGAGATGAAGAGGCTCAATGGATTAATCCAGTTTATCACAACTTGGGTCTTGTTTTCAGTTCTTTTTGGCATAATTTAAGTTATGATGACATTTTACCCAAAAACGTAAGTGCTACAATCTGGGAACAAAGCAACATCTTTACGGGGAAATACAGGCCAGGGCTCAACTCTTTTCCTCTTCATGTTTTCAGCTCCAGGTTCTCTGATACCTTTTCACCGTCCTTTATAATGCATTCCTTTCTCTTGCTCAATCGATTTCTCTTGCTTTCTTTCTTCACGTTTCATGGGAAGCAAGTTTTTTTAAACAACTTCGTTTCTTTCTCTCCTACCTTTCACTTTTGTTCTTCTCTTTCTTTGGTCTCTCTCCATCTATATTTATTAACTAAACTCAAATCACTCCATTCTGTCACTGTTTTATCTGAATAATCACAGGAGTAACCTACCATGCAAGATCAACATTAGCAATACGTTTACAGATGACTAGTGTTCAGTTCAATCTGTTCTAAATCTGGGTCTTCCTCTCTGTCTGAATGATGGGCAGAATACTTGATAAACTGAACAGTTTTCCAGGGTAGGACAGCTGCTCTCCTCCTCAGACCTTCTAAAACCCTTTGGCTAAAACAATGAACTTCTGCCATTTCAACCAACCACAAAAACTAAACACAAAAAAAAAAAAAACTGAGGGAGGGGGGGGGGGGTAGATGGCAGAGAAACACACAGCAACAGCTGCATGGGACGCTCAGTGAGTAGAAAATGCCGTGCGATGGGAACGTGTCAGCGAAGCCCGCCGTTCACCATTAACGTGCCGTTCAGCTTGTAAGCCTCCTCGCACCCCACTACCACCGTCTGTACCCTCCCTCCATCCCCCCCCCTCCCTTTCCGTGCAGCTGTCGGCCCTTTTTTCCACGTCTCTCTTGCCATTTTTTTTCCATGCATGTCTTTTCATTCTTGCGTTTCAAAAACACGTGAGGTAATTCAGCGTTTACTTTATGTGTTTCATTCCATTTATCGTAGTTTTTGGTCCAGCGCTGGACTGATACGCTAATGCAATGTCACTCGCTGCACTTTACTCTGCAGCTGAAACCATTGCACACACACAACTGTACAGTTTGAGTGGATGGACAAAATAAACACCACATGAAAAGGGAGGACTAGTAACCACAGTGAATCACAGGCCAGTCTTACTGAGTTAATTAAGATGAATGCCAAAATGTTTTATTTTAGCATGATGATCAGCCCTTGTATGACTCATCAAAACAAAATAATGCAACTAATGGACCTCCAACAGGCCAAATCCATGTTTAAACTGCAGGTGCACAGGCACTAAAAGCTACAAAATGATTTCATGTGCCAAGTCTTGGATTTGGAGTCTAGGATTTAATGAATTCATATTCTCCCTTAACACTGGGTAATTTGCATGTCTAGACATAAAAGAGCGCTTAAGGATTAAGGTGTCTTTCTATTAGAGGCACATAACCTTCGCAAAGAGGGAAGAGAAATGAAAGAAAGCAAGAGGGTTAAGGGGCGGCCACCGCTTTGTATGTGGTACTTCATATTCAGACATTGTCAAGTGTTTCTATTATTTTGTCCATGTTTTAAAGAGGTGCAGAATAGTCAAATGTCTGTCATACGCTGTCAATTTTGTATCCCTCTAAGAAAAAATCCCTACCATCACAGTGCTACTACAAGGAGCCTCTAGTCAGTAATATTCAAGTTATCCCATTTTTTTTATCCCATGACTAGAAAGTTATCTCATGACTAAAATCACCTAAAAGCAGTATTAACAGGTCATGTACGACATGATAAAAGTGGCTACAAAAGATCAGGAGGGTGGAATGAACTATTGGTTTGTACAATAATAGGCAAAATGGACTGTGTTTGTTCAGATGGCAGGCTGGAACGTAGGCTTTTTGGAGTCTCGCTGAGCATAGGTCAAAGGTAAGCAAATTGTGCAAACAGAAAGGTCCCGGTGCTTGGTCATAGTTTCCCCCAACCTGCCTCTGGCAGAGGCACCTGCAGCCAACTGTGTGTTGTATCTCCAGCAGGCTGCTTTCACTCCTCACGTACCAACATCCTGCTGCATTTACATGAACAATGAGAGGGGGAAACTGCATGGCTGCTGTAGCCTTAGGGTCTCTGTTTATGCCTAACTGCTAGTATTGTCCATGCAAATTAGGCTCCCATCAGTCTTTAGAAGACATTTATTGTAAAAAAACAAACGGGAAATCTTTACCTGTATGTGGCGGCCGTCGGCGGTGCCCAGGTATGCCACAGCACGGCCGTGGACTGGCACCACAGTAATAGAGGTAACCAAGGTGTTTGTCAGCTCTTTGTGCCAGTACTCCAACCTTTGGACAAACTGGGTCACCTGCAGGCGGTACTTGCCCTCTTTCCCTTCGTGGATTCCCTCATGTGGATCGCAGTCGTCTGATGAACTCTGCAAGGAAACCAAAAGCATCAGTTAGAAAAAACTCCCTGCAGTCTACTCCAAGAATAACAAAATCTACAGTAAGAATAATATTGGTAGAGAGTGCCTCTTACTGTGGTTAGAGGCAGGATAGTGATATGACATAAGGAGAAGCCAAGACATGTCAGCAACATCAGTGTGGTCATGTTTAACATAGAAAGACATCCACTTCAAAGTGGTAAACTTGTACAAGAATAAAAATCTGTATGTAAGCAGTGAAGACTTCTGATTGCCACAGAATATTAGATAATGTCTTGTTAACCATATTCTTTGGGGATCGTCAACAAGATTGAATCACTTCATCCAAAAAGACTGCTCTCCTGACAACTACTCATTATATAATACTATGTTGAACTATCCACTTTCATATCTAGCCCGATGGGGGAGGGTTGAGAGCCAAAACTCCTAAGCTCCCTTTAGCTATTCTTTCATCAGGCCGTGCTCGTAATGGAGGTCTTGGTGTGATAGCACCTCGAGGGCAAGTACATGCTTTGTTGAATAGAGGTTTGAGGACGGCAGGATTTCATGGGAAACAGCGAGGATACTTTAATGCTGTTTTTCATTCCATGACATGCATTTTCCCTCTCCAACTGGGCAACCCCACTTTTTCCCCCACTTTCTCCACCCTCCTCTTTCTCTACTTTCATCGCCTCCTTGAGTTTTGAACCATAATCTGTCTGTCCAGCTCCTCTCCTCGGTTTTCAAACGTTGCTGGGTTGTACAGATTGTTGTGTCTGGAGCCTTTGGAGCATACAGTGAAATCATGGACTGTAGCCAGAGCTGGATTCAGGGCCTTTTCTCTATCAATGCCCCCTCCCTCCCCTTACTGCCCACTCCTGCTTTCTAACTGCGCTGGCTCTTTTTATGTTTAGTCATGGCCTCCTGTGCCAGCCTCAGGTTTCATTAATTATTAATGACCCAAAGGGTGGCGGGCCTCTTATGGCTCTTAAGGTCCTTGACCTGACTGCCTGACCAGGCCTGGAGTTTTCTGTTGTTTTCTCAGCTTCAGTGAATGATGACCTTTTCTCTGGAGTCACAAGGAGGGGGGAGGGAGCACAGGTAGAATGATTATGACGACCTGTTCAAAGTGCCTCCGCAGTGCCATTAGTGCATACAGTTTTACCGGGAAATGCCTTGAGAGGTTTGTGAACTTAGTTTAAAATGTTTGTTGTGACTTGAAGGGTAAAAACTGGTCTTGTTGCATCAAACAAAGTTGGTTTCAATCACTTACCGACTCATAATCTCTTTCTGCCTCTACCTAAAGCATTGCCTGGGTCACAAGGCCATTATTTGTGGCTTTTGTGTTGCATCATTTGTTTAGAATGGATCTCAAAGGCAAGCTTTGAAGATGAGGAGAACAATGGTGGAGTAATAAATCAAGGAAATTTCTTTCTTGGTGGCATTACATTGCCGAGAAGAACAGGACTGCACGAAGAGGAGAAACCTGGCTAACTGACAAGCATGCAGCAACGAACCCTGGTTGAATTAGGTGTCCTCAAGGCCAGTGGCTGCAGTTAGACAATGGTTAAGTCAAACCCAGGGAAAATGTGGAGGGAATTGAAAGCTGGCACAAAGGTTGGACCTTTTTATGCCAAACACACAGCTGTGAGATGGTGCAGTCATCTGATCTGCACTGAATTACTCAGCGGGAGGAGGAATAGTGCAAACTGGCTAAAAAATAACAGTGTCACGACTGGATAAAAACACGGACATGTAGCAAGAGTGGAGGTTTGACAATGCGAGCCTGAGAGCCTAGACAGAAGAAACATCTCCTCTTCGTCATGATGGACAGTTTGTGTTTGATGTGTGAATCTGTGTGTGTTTGTGTGTGTAAGTACACCTTATTCATTACATCAAATTCAGTTCACGAACCATCGTAACTCCTGTTTGCACTTTCAGAACAGACCAACTAGCACTGAGCACATATGAAAAACATGTGAATCCGCCAAACCTAAACTACAGCAGAGCGCCATTGCTGTACAGATTACGCCACGCGGCTCAAAAAACAGGCCGTGGGCTGATTATTATCAGAGCAAACAAACAGGACTTTGGGGTGTTTGTTGAAGCTGAGCTGGATGATGGGAGGGAGGGCTGGAAAGGTCTTGGAGGCATTCCTCTGCCTCTGCTAAGGTATTCCTGAGGATCAAGGCAACGAAATTGGACAGTGGAAAGGTTGTTTTAACAAGCTTCGTTTGAAGCTCCGCTCCTGTTATCCTTGGCTGTTTCTTGGAACGGAGACAGAGTTGTAGAGAACGTCACACTGAAAATGCAAACAGGCTCCTAAAAAAAGGAAAGTTGTACACAAAGTTCAATAAAGAACTTCTATATATATATATTTAATTAAAGAAGTGGGATCTGTATTGTTTGAATATTTTCCAAAGACTGAGAAAAGACCCTGTAGAACGTTTTACACAGTGACACATATTTTATACAGAACTCAGCTAGCAGATTAGGTCATATTAGGTAATTTCCCTTCAGGGATTAATAAAGTCATCTATCTATCTATAACGAGCAAGGCATTCACTGCTATGGACACATTTTAGTCCATAGCAGAAAACTATTAAAGTTTGATCCCTGAGCTAATTTTTTACACCTCACTCTTACATTTATCTTGTGGAAGATTTACGGTGTTGGCAAGTGCTCCTGATGTTCTACATCTTTCAGGCCATTTTGTGAATGTGTCTTTCAGCCGTAGAACAGGCACCGTGGGGCAGATCTGTGAAATATTGTACACCTTTTGGCCTATACTTAACCAGCAGCCATTGTCCCCAAAACAACAGCGTGGCGATAGGGTTTCGGTGTTGTGGAGCTCCAAAACCCTCCGGCATTGCTTAGGAGAGTCAAGAGGGGGGTGAAAGGTGATCTGCGTGGTCTAATGTCATTTTCATACTCTCACTGAGGCCCCTGGGCCCTGTGTGAATAGACACACTAATGCCTGAATTATAAACCATGGACTGGGTTACTAGCAGGAGAGGATTTGGATACAAACACAAGCCACACACAGCCGTGCAAAAATAGTGTAAAGGCCCTCTTGCTAATGGACAAAAATACACATCGTGTTGCGGAGGCTTAGCCCGAGTTAGCAGACTTGCACATATGCACAAACCCGTGGAGTCTGTCTCGTTGCAGGCCGCTCAGCTGGCTCTCTCACTGGAATAACAGACCTTTGACCTCCGGACTGCATGTGCAATTGTGCGCTCCAGACAGCGGAGAGGTTTGGTTGTCATCGGGATGTGTGGAAATGCATTTTTTAGAGAAAGCGAAATGCAAAGGAATGTGGAGTGCGTGTGTGTGCGTGTGTGTGTGTGTGTGTGTGTGTGTTGGGGGGAGTGCACTGTTGCAGTAATGTTGGGAAACACATTACAGTACTCCACCTGGACTTAGGGTGCACGTTACTCTGCAACCTGACCCTCAGAAGCTGTAATGGCCGTGATGCGAGTGTGTGTCTAAGTACACAGGTGGCTGATCGCACCAAACACATGCAGCCATGTGTTAATGTGTGCCTGCATGTCTGTGTGTTTTGCTGTAGGGGACTGTCAGGGTGTAAGGGACAGTTAAGAGAGTGAGAGAAGCTGACAATAAGGCGAGGGCAGACCCTGGCGCTCACAGTGCAGCTGGCCTCGCCCTCGAGTGGCCCCCCAGACGCCAGGCAGGACTACAGCTTTGTTTATAATAGGGCCCTGAGGTGGGCACGGCGTCACACATAAACAGGTCCAACAAAAGACACGGAGAATAATAAGTGGAGACTATAGCAAAATTAGACATCCTGTTTTTCAGAAATGTTAAACAACATAGAAAATGACTGGTAGCAAAACATTTAACTAAAAGAGTACTGAGGGGACATATTTTTATTTCATAAAGTCTTGACATTTATGTTTGAAGACCTCTGATGCTTCACAGCATACAGCTTCTTATATCCCCAGATAATGGAGACACTGTGTCACCTAAAAAATATTTTTGGACTAATTCAGCATTAATTCTGCATTTGGTGCAGCATTTTCAAGCACACAACATGAAATTCAGTTAAATGCATTGAAAAGTTTGAGCCGGTGTTGGGAATATGAGCTAAGCAAAAACTAAAACCATCCAAAGTAGCACAGATCATGGCATATAATTCTTTTCTTCTGTTTTTCTAATCCCTCTTCCTGTGCAAAATTTCTTGACCCAAACAAACAGGAATTGTCACACACCACTGGCAGAAGGATCTTCTCTTGTTTCGCCCTGATACTGAAAACAAATAATTGTTAAATAGAGTCTTAAAGCCTCTTTCACAGTGAGGAGTTAAATCTTTCCCCTTCACCCACCTACACTCCTGATCCCCCTTCAATTCTTCTATTGACTAACCACCTTCCTCTCTTTTTTCTATTTCCTTTACCTCCATGCACACACAAACACACACGCGCAGTCCACTTAAATAATCTCTTACTGTGTGTGTGTTTTCCAGGCTTATCCCACACAGGAACAATGCAGCTTCCAGCCTCTCAGCGCCACTAAATCACCCTAACTGTGTGAAACCTGGCTGGGTGAGTGATGATCCTGCATCCCCCGTCTACTTGGCCTCCAATAAGAGACTAAAATATCGTCATCCGAGAACACAGTTAGAGGTTATTTTTCATCACTGCTTGACACAGCAACTTATTTTCCTGCATGTATCAACATATTTTTCTCCACTTCTTCCCGGAGATTGGGGATTTATGCAATTCAAAACAAGGGAAAGAGTGATGGACTGCTGACTGCTGGTGATCAGGGGCCAAGAGACACTATTTTTGCTCTGTCTGAGGAGTTCTTTGACTCTTCTTCTGCTGAACAGCACATTTTTCAAATGATCTTTCCAGAGTTGCCCTGCTAATCCACATTTTGGGCAGACTGACACAGTAGCTTAAGTTACAGTCTGCAGATCAAAGAGAATTAGATAGGTCAACGCAATAAATTATTACATTCACAGATAGAGATGAGATATTAAGAGGGGATATTTTTCACAAGGGAAAGTTTCTAAAAATATTCATCAAGGCCAATTTCTGTGGTATTTACATAACAGATGGGTAATTTTTCCACTGATGTGTGATAATAGGTTACATCCATGTGGCTCTTTTCCTAGGTGTTTCATAAAAGCTCCTGACATATGAGATACATTACACCGTATAAACTCAGGCTTGTCATGCTTGGCTTGCACTTTCCGCATGAGGCATACAGTAAAACATTCCCACTGGACTCACGCTTTTCTCGCTGACTTTTATTTGTTTAAAAACTGAGGTCACATTGATATTTGTGACATCTGCTGTGAGGATGCTGTGGCAGGGACCCTCGTGATGGTTTTCACTGGCTTCTTGTTATGTAAGTGAGACAAGGTTGTAGGCTTATTCTGCTATTGCACTTATGTAAAGATGCCCAGACGCCCTACTGAAATCAATTTTTATTATCATAAATAATATGTTGCTTTGACTTTATTCTCTATTTTCTTTTTTTTTTTTTATTGTACGCTGCTCTCACATCAACAGTGTTGCAGATGATGGCTGGGAGTGTGGTTGAGGGAGGTGGGGCTGGTTTGGGGGTGGGTTGTCACTAAAGAAATGAGGGTTTGGCTGTGATTAGGTAATTTAAACAACCATTTTACATCCCCTACCTCCTGTGAAGAAACATTTGAGCTCTCACTCAAATGTTTTTTTTTTTTTTTCCAATCATACAGCAAGCTAGTTGCCTAAAATCACACTATGGGGGTAGAGTAGATAGAGAGCAATTAGAGGAGATGTAGCACAAATACTGCTCCAAATTCAAAATGATTATTGTACAAATAGCCACAATTGCCTCGTAATTTAAAAAAATTGTTATTCATCTTTTTTGCAGAGTAATGTAATTTCCTGGTGGTCCAAAAGCAAATGTTCCTTAGACTAATGGTGGTCTATGGCCATGAGTTGGGAACCTCAACAATGACAATGATAGAGGTGCAGTTTTGGTTTAATGTGTCAATATAATATACATATTTCTGACTTCACAACAATAAATTTAGTTTAGTTTAGTTAGTTCTTGTTAGTCTGAATAATTTATTGTCCCTACTGTGAGAAGATTTCATATGGACGACTTCCTGATAGAAAGTAGTCCGCGCTGCTGTCGAATTTTCTCCAGAAAATATCATTTCACAACAGTGTAAGCGCCACAGACAAAACTCTTTTCACCTTGATTTTAGTGGGTGGATGCTGAAATCTCAACACTTGGACAAACTGAATGGCTCGATGGTCATGAGTAAAACCAAACCTTTAACCCCAAGTGTAGCTACCGAACACGTCCATTCACATGAGATGACTGTTGTCGGTATTGCAGTGCTAGTTATATATCGTCCAAGGGGTAAAAAAGGGCTACAAGTGTAATGTGGATGAATATGGTATACGAACAACCCCATCACCCTGTCTTAATACTTTCTGACTACACCGTCTCTAAATGAGTGCAAATGAGCGCCACATCATGCTTTGCTTTTTCAGCCTGCATATTACTCACTCAGACCATTATTTTAGAACACTAATGTCTTTCTAGGGCCAGATCAATCTCCAATCTGACAGCTAAACAGAGCGATCATTCGTATTTACTAAAACAGCTGCCATTCCTACATGTGCTCTTTATTATAAAAGCGCAAGAATTTAAAAAAAGGGGGGTTTGGGGTGATTAAGTGTTGAGACTGCTTCAGAGAGTTTGCACCAGTCATCTATTAGCATGACTATTAGCATTAGCATTACACTCTCCTTTTGATTACTACAGTCAAAGGGGGTTTAAGAGTACAGCTATTCTGCCATGCACAGCTTTACCAGCTTCACTGAAAATGTCAAAATAATTGGCTCTCTATGCCGAATATGCACACAAGATCGAAGATATAAACTGACATCTTCTAAAGTTATTGAGCCAAATTTCTTTTTTTCCCAGAATTCCTGCTTCCTAACAGTCTGGAATAATCAAATCCATCCACCGGTGCAGACACTTGGCAGAATCTTCACAGTGAAGATTTCACAGTGAGCAGAATTGCCAAAAACAGTTCCTCAAGCCTTCTCATTACCATTTAAAGCATACTGCCTTCATGCCTAAAAGTGGCTCTCTGCTTCTCTTTTTTTTTCAGCTCTGAGAGGTAATTTTCTATCTAGGAGACAGACTGAACTGCAGGGGCTCGTACATGAGCTAAGGCAGGGAAACAGCAGCTGGAGAGCTGCAGCCCAACAGCAGCCGTTGAGGAGCAGCCAGATAACCTTCGGTTGTAAACGGCACAGGCCTGTGCCTCAGCAGCAAGGCAGCTTATCAACAGAGGGTCAACATAAGGTCTGAACACGAGGGCCTCCTCATCTCAGCAAGGTCCTGGATGAGATGAGATCACTGGCAAGCGTTGTTTTGGCAGAAACACTGTACTCGTACTCATAGTAGAAGTCAGATCAGAGCCAGATGAAGAAAACCAAACAAATACGACTGCAGTGCACCAGTGACAGCTCAAGACTGGGAATCTGAAATGCAGCAACGTGGAAGAAAATGTTCTTCACAGGGAATGTGCTTTTTATTGCTCAGCTGCACAGCCTTTAATATTTGTCCCTTTTTACCAAGTGACACAGAAAAACAAATGTAATATTCCAGCAGTTTTGCATGGAAACCGACAGAGCTAAATATAATCATGAAACACAAACAGCCAAAACCTCACCAAAAAAACTTCAGAAAGCAGACGTGGCTTTTATGGAAGCAGATCTTTATGAAGCCACCATAAAATATTTTAGTGCATGTCGTGACAGCTTGCAGGTGGCAGCCATTTGTGTGCTTCAGAGTCTCTAAACTGCATGATGAAGCAAGCAAAAGACAAGTCAGCACTGCTTCTGTCCTCAGAGAGCTGACCATGACTCCTACAATGCATCATGTGCTACTTTTTCACATTTGTAAAACTCCTGGAAGTTTGCATCTGGCTTCGCAGTGTTGCTAAACCTCCCTCTAACACACTCGTAAACATATATCAAAGATCTTCAGGGATCGGGCTCTGAATAATTTTGCTGCATCTGCTTGCGCTCACTTACTTATCCGTTAGGCCTACAGCCAGATTTTTTAATGCTCAGGACTGGAGGATCTCAGTAGACTGACTTCATGATGAGGCCTCTGTTCCTTTTTTTACTTGCAGGAAGGTGTGTGATGCAATCTAACAATAACAATGGTTTCTTGACCTGAAGCAAACTGATTATCCTTTTTTTCCCCAATACTATTTCGTCAGGTTTGCAAACCTAACAAAAACTAAAAATAGCCGTTTTCTCACTCCTTAAACGAAAACAGTCTTGGAAAGTCCAGCTGCTGACAAAACAACATATTATTCAGTTCCGAGAAAAGCTACTCAGCCCTCTCAGGTGTGAGCTTGCCTTTCTCCCGCAGCATGATTCAAGCCAGGATCATCGATGAGGAGGATAAGATCAAAGCCTGCAGAGACATTATCTGCAGTGTCCTGAGGATTGACTAAATAGCTTCTCTGTTTGTGGTGCATTGTTTGGGACGCAGCAGGGTGATAAAAGCAATACAAGTATGTGGACAGAGGGACGAGGAGGGTTTCTTCTCCATGTGCCTCCATTACTTGAGCACACATTCAGGCGCATTGTGTGGGGATTACTGGTTGAATGGAATGAGAGGATTAGTCCTCACCTGAGGTGAGACCTTCCCCTGGAATGACATGTTGTCCCCCTCCATTTGGTTGAAAAATGTAGATTAGTTGATTGGTTATCAGTGTATTCAGGAAGCACCTTGAAATGGTTGATATGGGCTGCAGGTCACTGCAAAGTTAGCAGACTGATCATGTCAAAAGAGACATAAAGGACCAGTTCCCCAAAATGCCAAATACTTTCTCACTCTTTCTGCTCATCCTTGATAAAATTGAGGTAAAATGGACATTTATTGTAAGAAATATAAATGCAATGCGTCAACGTTGGTGTTTCGATCCCACGACTCCTCTTCATGTTCATATGTCCAAGTGGCTCCTGGTGATCAGGCCACTGCCTCCTTTCTCCTGTTATTTTCTTCCTACAGCCAGTTGGATCACCTGTTTTGCTTTAAAATGCCATATTGCTACAATTGAGTTAACATGCATCTACAGGATGAACAGGCCAGAGGTTTTTGTCCATGTTTCTTCGTGTTATCGACCAGGTCATCAACCAGACTGTACATTAACAAATGACATGGCCTTTTTCATTATACTCTATACTACAAGTACTAAAACCTGAGAAATATGATGATGAGGTAACATTTCATATCTTCCTTCCAACTGTCTATGGCCACAGGCCGGCATTTGCTGCTCTAGTGAACTTTGTGATTATGAGCATTTCAAAGGGCCAGACTCAAACCTTATGACAAAGCTTGAAGGATCCAGAGCCAAGGAAATGAGAGTGATCTGGGGTCGAGGTGAGGCCGCTGCTCAGGACAGCAGCAGGAGAAAAGGAGATTGCTTTTGGTCCCTCATTTCAAGCACGGGGGCTGACAGATAAGCATCCACACGCCTCATTTCAGTAGAGAGCAGGATATCACCATGTGGTGAAATAGAAGAGTAGGAGGCATGCCACTGATTAGGAAATAGCTCGGAGGCCTTGACTCATAAGCTCAATGGAGCAAAGCTCCTCCATATTTGACACTACACAAGGGTATCACAAATGACTTCTGGCACTGCTGGCAAACGCCTTCATGCTGGTAAGGAAAACGTTTAAGAAATCCAATCAGAGATGAACCTGTCAGTGGAGTAGTATTACAAGAAAGCATCTAATTTGCAAGATGTTGTCAAAACATAAAAATGACATGACATGGCGACAATAATCATCACTTTGTGTAATTGGCTGGAAACAAAGTAATTTATCCATCAGCCAACCACAGCGAAGAATAGATTTCATACCACGGTTTGAAAGTTTGCAGTAGAATTGAAACTAATGATTTTATTTTTGAAAAATGAATCATTATTTTATAAATCATAAAGGTAATAGTAATAATGGGAAACATGGGGAAAACAATATGATATATAGATATATAGAGGCCTAATAGATACTATAAAGTTGCTTGTTTTGTCTCATTAAGGCTCCAAAGATACTCAGTTAACAATGATATGAATTTGAGAAGCTGAAAAGGTGATAGTTGAGAAAAGAAGACAAAAACAAAAAACCCACAGAAAATGATGATGTTTATCTGACAGAGTGGTACTTAGCACTAAAAGTCTTATCGGCCATGGTCTAAATTTAACAGTATTTGGCTGATGGTGGCTGGTGGTAATTTCCCACTCTGCTTATTGGAAGACAGCTTGCAGGCACTGACGGTTTGCATATTTACTACTCGCTCTTTATCTACGGAACAAAGATAAGATGTGCATACAAAAGCCCATGCAAAAGGATTTACACACACTTCCATCTCACCAGCAAAACAAGAAACCAAACTCCTGGGCTAACCATTAACTCTGCGGATTTAAAACTAAACACTGACACTGAGTGAATGTGAAATCATGTAGAAAATCGTCCAGGAAATGCCTGCAGACATAAACAGGATACCCATTGACCTGATACTACTGAGGTGGACGGGTAGTGTTGAAATAAAGTTGCTGCAATCGCTGCACAACAGTTTTATCTTCTACTATCAAAGAATTATGAAATCCGATGATTAGTAAAAATTCAATGAGGATTAATGATCCATCGTGGCACGAATCAACATGTAGCTCGTCACGGTTGGCACAGCTTGAAGGTAAGGTCATTTCAAGGGTGAGCTTTTGTATCTAACCATTACATTGAATAAAGTACAGGTTTTTTTCCATGATGTTCTGTGCAGCTGGTTGTGGGCGCTGACCAAGCCTCTCCTCACGCAGACAGACCTGCCTGGACATGGCTGTCGGGTGACGTAACGGCCCACCTGAGGGTGGAGGGGCGGAGGGCACAGCTGCCAGCTCTCAGTGAAAACACAAGGCCATATGGCCGGGCAGAGTCAGGTCAGGGTAATTAGACTGCTTACGTTATAACATATAAACAGTAGCTCACACCGGCCTGAACATTGTTTTACACACACTATATAAATGATTGTGGTACGGAAACTGCCGATTGCTGTATTCTTATTTTCTAACTTCCCTTGTTGCTTTTCTAAACACTAAAACTCTCAAATGAAACAAATATTTTAATCATTGAATGACTTGTTGATTATCTTCCCAATTAATCAACTGATTGTTTGGTCAAGACATTATCAGATCACAATCCCTAGAGCCTAAGCTGACAAATTCAATGCTTAAAACCCACAGAGTTTAATATCATGGACTACTTCAGATTTATGAGGCTGGATCCACTGAAAGTTTGACATTTTTAATTAATTGATCATCAAAACAGTCAATTTTCACTCAATGGACTATTTTTGGACTATAATTGTTTCGGATCTAGAATATTTGAAAATATTCAAAGCAAGTGCATGAGGCTTCTTATTATTTCGCTGTTATTTTCTGTTTTTAAAACATTAAATGCTTTAGTGGCGCACACTTCAAAAAGCTACAAAACAGCCTGATCCATCAACAGTTTGTCTAACTCTGCTTTGTATGTACCTGTGTGCACACATGTACATGTGAAGATGTGCGTCAAAGTGTGTTATGAGAAAGATGCACGTTACCGAAACGCAGCAGATCTAATCTCATCCACAGTACAAACACGCCCATAGTCTTCTTTATCAAAACGGAGGCTTATGGAGTGTAAAATGAGAAGGACAGGACTGGACAAGAAAGTAGTATTTTCTTTCTTTTGTTGATTCTCGTAGGCCGCTGGAGACCCGCCCGCCGTCTCAGAGCACCGCTGGGTTCTGTACCCGACTTAGCGGTGGCACGGACAGGCTCAGACATGTGGGACATAATCTGTGACATCTGTGGCAAAAAACCGCTTAAAGCTCAGTGGTGCTTCTACGCAAAATTTGTATGTTTGTGTTCATCTGAGGAAGGATTAGCTTCTTGTGTGGCATGACAGACATGAAATCCTTCACATGGTGTGAGATCTCATCAAAAAAGCAAACCTTTGGTCACAAGAATCATATTCATGCAGTTTCATATGTTCATAAGTTCACATGTGACATGTTTTGTGAATAGTCTTTTTTCTGACTGATCCACAGCCATAACTTAAGACACGATTACACTTTGCTTTATTTGCTTAGCAGCATCTTCTTTGCAAAAATAAATCAAAAAGAGGCGGCTCCAGATTATTACCTCTACATGATGGTAATATTGATATTATGTGTACCAACCCCAGTTAAGTTTACCTTTATATAAATCTGGTTTATGCAGAGAGAAAGTTCCAGCGCACAAATACCAGCTTGGTGATGGCATAAGCAGGCTCAGGCATGTGGGGGTAAAAACAGTGAAATCCACAAGGCAACCCATTGAATCAGCAGCATTGCTGAGAATTTCACGGTATTAAAGTATGAGTCTATTGACGGGCTGCTGTAGGTCTCGTTATCTCTACTACAATAAATGCATTATTTATCATGGAACACTGAAACTGATGATTGACTGATCGCTAAGTGCTGTTATTACAGCATATCTCCTGTCACATCAATTGATTTGAAAGCTTTGACACATGTAGTTTGCGTTTTTTAGCTGTAAAGCAACTGATACAAACTCATACATACCTGAGAAAATGAAGAACAGATTTCATATCATATTCACAGTGTTTCCACATACTTCCTATGTGGTATTCTCTTCATATGATGATGTATCTTTTGTAGTTTCATCTTTTCATCATGCTGGCCATCACTTCTTCCACTTTCTTGTCTTTCTGTCAAGTTTTTTTGTAACTATTGCTTTTGTGCAATGAGAAGACTTACTATGTTACAGAAATCTATATTTGGGTAGAAAGTCCAAGTTGAGTTTCAAGTCAAGATGCAAGTCTTGCAGGCACCTGAATGCTGACCATTGCATGGATAACAAGTCATTCCAATGCATGTCAAGAGCTCATTTTTGTGACTTAGGTCTGACTTGAGCCCAAGTTTTAAATCATTAATCAATCTGCCTGTTTCTCTTTTTCTAGCATCATTTTCATATATTAAAGAGAGGTCAAGTCAATTTCATTGACATTTCCCTGTATACATGTACATAGTGACAGTAGGAGTAGAAGTAAACAAGTCAAACCATATTTGCATATATACTTAATTCTCCACTCCTCCTCCATCAAACCACCAGCAGTGGTTTTTCCAGATATTCAAACACAACTACAGTCTCCAATAGCTGCTTGCTGGTTAACATTTGCATAATACATGTTGTGTACCTTGTCATTCATGCTATAAAAAACCTTTTATTGTCCCGACAAGGACCCAAACTGGGCAAAACATCTGCTGCATGCTCATCTCAACATTCTTTCACTCAGTGCTGAATGTTGTATGCAAATTTCTTATGTGCAAACAAAATGAAATCATATTTTATCTGTGATCAAACAACTGACTGGCAAAGGCAATTATATCTTTGAAGTCAAATAAGTGGAGCTTTATTCTATTTCATAATAAGAAATTATTAGGAATTCCTTAACAGAAGAACATAAAATCAATGAGCCTCTGTGGCTGCTTCTTTGGCATTTTTTCAAGCAAGCGTTTAGAGCGTGTTCATTAAAACAGGCGGGCTAATTAAAATGACTGTCGGTCAAAAGCGTCTCCCAGCTGGAATTATATTACACACACTATAATCAATCAGCCCGAAGATTCAATTTAAAAGCAATCAGCATTTGGTGGGTTTTCTCAAATCAATAGTAATCTGATGATAATTTTGACCTGTGGCTGTTCTTTATTTTCAGTCTCAAATGTTGCTGCCCCCTGAATAGACTTATGAGAATGGGTACCAGGCATGTTGGGGACACTCCAAACCCCTGCCGTGGCTCTGCACATTACATTAACCAGCAAAATGGCAGGACATTTCTTTTTTTTTAAGGTGATACCGTCAGGCAACAGCACATTCTGGATGTCGCATCAAGCTGAAAGAGTGCTTTTCTTATGAGCTGGAGAGCTACTGAAACACTTTGCTGAAGAAATAAAATTGGTTAATCACATTAAATCTTTGCTCCACTCAGGTTAAATTTTGGCATTAATGCCTGAAACATTTAGTTAAAAGAATCATACTGGTTCACTACTTATTTCTGGGCAGTCTTTGTAAATGAAAGGACTCACTGTCAATTTTGATTAGTATCAAATAAACAGCTGATTTAAGTGAGGCCTTTTGCCAGCAACTACTGTTCATCTGCTGCTATAAATACACATTAAACCTCAATCTAAATTAGACATTTTTTATAAACTGTATAAAAAATAAAGCATAATTAAAAAATGTACTGAAGTACAGTAATCAGTGGTTATACTCAACATCTCAGGGTGAGGACTTGTAATTATTTCCTCAGTTTCATGCTCTTCATGTAACTGAGAGCAGCCTGAAGACAGAAATGGCCCCGCAGAAACGAGACGAACAGCAGATTTGCTCCATCATGTAGACAGCCAAAAAGAGAGCCACTCATCATTACAACATTCATCATATCGTGCTGCCTAAACCGGAGTTAAGCGGCACATCTGAGCTGACAACCACCACTTAAAAACTTCAAACATGCTCTTTCACTTAGCTTGCAGCCTCAGAAAGATCCCTATTGGGAGTTTTCCACCAGAAATGCACAGTTTGGTGGAGCAACGACAAAAATAACCTCCTGTGTGCTTAAGTATGCCTCCTCCGAGTGTTTACACCTTTTATGAATTTATGTCCGCGCTTATCTCACCCAAACCTCATGATAACAGTCTGCCATATGCCACTGAACACAAGTCATAAATCTATTAAGTAGTGCCATAATTAGATCATTCAACTCCAGGCCTCCACATCAAATGGGCAGTTGTTCTATGGTCTTTTGTTGCTGCAGCTTGGTTCTTAACCTGACAGCTGAGGACAAGGGGCTTCAAGTAAGACTGTCACTAATAAAAGAGTAATCAGAAAACGGCTTCCCAGTTGAAGTGAGATAAAAGCTCTTTTGGCTGCAGCGATTCGGCTCTTGACCTGCTGCATCTGTGTCTTTGGACGCTCCAACTCAAACAAATTTTGTAACAGCAGATTTTGGTGCCATTTGTCTCTGCTGAGCCCTGCAGAGAAAAAGAGTCAGTGTTCTTGTTTTGAGTGCATGTGTCTTTGAGGTGGGGGTATTAAAGAGGATTTCAGCTGCAAAAGAACAAAGTAAGAATACTTTTATATCACATTGTTTGCAGACATATCAAAACCACGCAGAAACTGAGGGATTCTATGATAATTATATAGCATGGACAGGCTCCTGTACCTCTTGCAAAATTGATGTCATACCTCATGTCGACCCAGTAATCAAGTGAGTCAGGAGGAAAGAATGTCTAATAATGGAATAGCACACTCTCACTCAGAGTAATCAAAACAACAGTTTTCGTACCACCAGTCAAGAGATGGAAACAGACAATTACTGTTTGGAGTTTCAGGAAATAAAGATTTCCTCAGTGTTTGTCACTCGGCACAAAGCAACCCTTGTCAAATAGTTTGAAGCCGGAGAAGCGTGAGGCGTTAGCTATTGGATTTGTTACAGGAGGGTTTTTGCTTTGATCCTGTGCACAGTAGCTCAACAGGAGTGAGTAATCAGTTTAAAGCTGAGGACTGTTTCTGACTTACACAAAATATGCTCACTGTTAAACATTACATCAGACTAAACTTTTCACATCTGTTCACCAACAGGCGTTAGGGAGCCAGAAGATCAAGTGTTCAAGTTGCTCTGTAACAGAAAACCAGCCGTCCCAGCAGAAACACATTGGCACAAATTGAAGCCACGTTGAAATGTGTTAATTTTCAAAAGCTTTCTCCTGCGTTGCGTCACTGTGTGAAAAGGTCTAATTTGTACTGCAGGATTTTGTAAAACAAAAGACTTATGTGATCATAGCAAGATGCTATGCTGCTTCAGAAAGTCAATAAAAGGTCATACAAAATGATCACCCATGAAACCATCAACCCAGATAAAACATCACTTTGCTGTTACTGATGCGACTTCCACTTTCCCACAGGTGCTGGTAACAGGTGGGGGTGGAGGGGAGCGGGGTAGAGGCCTCGCCAGCGTGGCCGGCTGCCACAGCGGGTCAGGGGATCATCTTCCGCCCAGCTGCTGATGCCCTGTTATCCCCGAGCCATTCATCACGGCTCGCTGAGAGTCAGATATGCGCTGCCCTCAAACCCCCCGGCTCCCAGCATTCCTCACTTTCCCCTGTGGATCTCCACCACTGATAGCTGTCAGGACTGCGTTGATGTACCCAGACACCCACACACCATGTATTTGCAAAGCCTGTTTGCATCCGTTTTAAGAACCACATGCCACTCTATATAGATATCTTCACTGCAGCATGTGTCTTTACAATCACTTCATACTGTGCTGAAGCACCAGACAGTGAGTTTTCTCCTTAACCACAAATCACGTATACTTTCACTATGTACTACCAACCATTCTGCAATGTATGTTTCTTTCTGTGCAGCCACGGGTCTCCACTACTTTTTGTACAGTATGAAAATCAAATCGATCATTGTGAACATTTAGAGCATCATTTTCTTATGCAGGTCACATTTATTTTGTATCTGATGCTCTAGGAGTAGATCCAGAAAGATTCACAAGAGCCCACATAAGCAAACAGGGCATGCTATTCCACTCATGGATATTTAGTGGAGGTGACTTAGCACTAAGAAATGAAGGAATGCACGAGATAAAAGGCAGAAGACAATGCACCAATATAACCACGGATAATAATAATGTAGGTTTAAAAATGTTGAGTTATGAGTAAAGAAATGCATTCAACATGTGCAGACTTTTAGGATACACACAATGGTAAATAAGACTGATTGTAAAAGTAAGTGTGTTTACATGATGTTCATTATGTAACTTAAAGTTTCAAGAGTCTGTTGGTTATCATACTGTACAAAAATGAATGGAAACCAATGGATGTCTGCAAAATTAATTGAAACGTCTACATCAACGTCTACACTTTTTAGTGTTGAGTGGTATAAACAATGCAAAAACACTGAGACAAACTGAGATGCTCTCTACTCAAGGTGCACGGTTGTGATTTGCTGCAAAGCTACAGCAGCAATACATGTTTCTACTATGAAGGCATATGTAGTGATGTTCAAACTAGTTCATAATACAAGGAGTAGCCTGCATATTAACACCCACACCCAATGTTTTGACAGAATCCTTCCTCAGGAGTGCGCTCGGTGTTTGCACACGACTCTGACATTACTCCTGTATGTGCTTGCCCTTTGACAACATATTCACTGTATAATTTATCCAGGAGACTGATCCACTGCCTGACTGGTGATATACAGTAGTGACTGATGCTGAGGGTAAGTAAAGATGAAGTCACAGAGGGGGCAGCACACATATTGACAGATTCTTTGGCAGGGTGGACGGCAGTTAACTTCATGTCATTATTGATCAGGTGATTCAACCAATTGATTAAGTCAATTTTGATGGATTGGAGGTGAGTTAGTACAGGCAAGGTAACAACTGGCTTGCAGCAGTGTGGGGAGAGGGGACGGTTACTTCAGTGGATATAAATTGAAGCAGTGACTAAGAGGTAAAGTGCTGACTTTCAGCTTTAATTTGAGGATGATCACATCCACATCGGAGGCCCAATGAAGGAGCCTTATTTATGCATAGTTGCCAAAATGTTTACGACAAATGAAATTAATTTAACATTTTTATTTAAAGTCTCCAATCCAATAAATCAGCAGACACTTGGGATATTTCCTGGGGACACTCTACTAGGCCTATCGTTCAATCATCTTCACTTTTTGCATGTTTAACTGGCTTTTTGACCTCAGTCTAGTGAAGCACATCACGATCAGCTGGAATGAGGTGAGGTGACTGACCCAACCAGTCAAGTTGTTTCCACTGTTGCTTAGGATCATTGTCCCGATACTTGGCCAAGAGTCCTACGCTGTTCACCAAATATGGATGTAAACAGTCTCAAATTAAAGCTGAGAATCTACTCTTTCACCTTAGAGTCATTTTTACATTTCAAATCCAACAGAGGCTGTAAAACAGGCATTTAAGGATGTTTAGAGCACCTCAAACATCCTAACATCATATCAAACACACTAAAATCAGGAATGTGTTTCTTCACATGTCACTATGATGCAGACTTGCATGTATGCTCTCAACCAAAAGGGGGACAAGTCATGTCCTTGCCTAAGGACACTTGAACACAATGACACAAGGACAGAGATCCAGTAGACACACTGGCTGCCTGAACCTGAGACCACCCAGTTACTGAGACGGTCTCTCCAGCCAAAGAGCCACCCTGCCTGTAGTGAATAAACAGCCAAAGCCTATAACTCTAATAGCAAAAAACCAAGCCATGCATATACAACAGATGACTGCTTTATTTTATGTGTCTACGAGACATCGTAAAACCGCATACTGATGCTCTGACTTGGTCGCCGATCTGCAGAGGCAGTAATTTTGTCTTTTGGATTCAATCAGCATCACTCTGGATAAGCAATTAAAGAGTTAAATGTCTAAAATGTTGATGTTGGGTAAGAATTTTGCAACTTCGTGTTTGGCAATAGCTTATGTGTGCAGAAAGAACAACAAATATACTGCATGACCTGGACACCAAGGCAGACTATGTTAAATGCATCATGAGTAAGTTGTCACTCTCTCTGTTAAGCACTAAATATTGTCAAAAATGCACATATTAACACAGCAGTAGCCATTGTAGAGGTTACCATGATGCATAACTACAACTGCTTCTCCAGTTTATATCGTCTCAAACATAAGGAAAAATTAGAATAGAATATAATTTGAGCTCATTAATTTCCCCCTTTGAAAAGAATTTGGTTGTTTTTTTGCCAAAAGGTGAAAATCTGTAAAAAAACAAAAAAAAAACCCAGAGCATGAAAAAACACTTGCATGACAAATGCCTTCTTTACAATCTTTGTTAAATAAAGAAGTGCATTGAAAAATGCATTGTGCTTTTTTTGGCAGTTGAGAAAAGAGCAACATTTGCATTCCCCTCCAAGAAATACAAATGCAAAGTAGCAGCTCTACAGTGGCTACCCCTTCACAGTGGCACCAGTCCCCTCCCAGCTCTTACCACATTGTAGCAGGACCTCTTGTCTGATCCAGTGAAGTGATACGGGTCCACTGTGTTGCACCTCTGCATGTACATCTTGAACATGTTGTTGATGTGTTTCAGCGACATGACGCAGACGGCCGAATTAGGGGTCGGCTCTGGAGAGTTCGGCTTTCCCCGGGCAAAGGCGGCGAACAGCACGTCATCATCTTCCTCCACTTTCAGCTGCTTCTGCAGTTCAATGTCATTGCCCACCTTGGTGACGTGGGCTGCCTGGAGAATGTTGAAAACCTTCACGTCTTCCGTTGAGCGTCTTCGCC
Source organism: Pempheris klunzingeri (assembly GCF_042242105.1). Classification (NCBI taxonomy): domain Eukaryota; kingdom Metazoa; phylum Chordata; class Actinopteri; order Acropomatiformes; family Pempheridae; genus Pempheris; species Pempheris klunzingeri. The sequence continues at coordinate 5,740,002 of NC_092016.1, read as the reverse complement.
TTTTATCGGTGCTGATGCATTCAAGGGGCATCTCCACGTAGCGGCGGATCACAAGGTCCGAAGAGCACATACGGACTATACGGGTGTGGTAGGCCTGGGAGTCCTTGTCCACACTCTGCACAGTGAGGAAGTAGGTGAAGGGTCCACTGTGGAAGGAGTAGACGTATCGCAGGTAGTAGTTTCCACGGAGAGATGGAATCAGATCCATGTATGAGTGGGACGAGAAGAAAGTGAATCCATTTTGGCTCGTCTTCATCTTCCGCAGAGAAATGGTATGGGGATGTGTTGCACTGCCAGATATGTTTCCTATGCCTGGGATCTCAGAGTTCCCAACAAAAAACTTGATGACGTTGCTCTCCACATTGAGCACCTGAGATCCTGCAGGGCTGACCACAACATCCGAGTCGCTGGGCTGACCCTTGCCCCACCTCACCTTGTCAGCGAAACAGTACACCTGTTCATCTACAGTTTTCAGGCTAATGTCGTCATCCAGGACGTGACGACGGCAAATGCCATTGTCTGCTGTGCCGCAGCTGTACAACCCCTTATCGTAAATGTTCTCCACCACCAGAGCAATGTTGTGGTTGTCCACCTTGCTGCCACTGCTCGTGCTTTTCAGTTTCTGGCCACAGGTCTCGTTGGTAAAGAGTGGTCCTGTGTGGTACTCTGACAGCTTTGTGAGGTTCGGGGACAGGGCATAGATTCGGTTTACAGCTCCGACGTAGATGATCCCGTCCAGTGTCACCATGTTCTGGATGGGGAAGTCTGCAGTGAACATTGGGAGCTCGTAGGTGATGGAGAGGTTGAGTATGTTGGTCTGGGATGATTTATCACACTGGCAACGCACGCTGGGGCACAAGGCCAAGAGCAGCATGATGGCATGAAGCGAGCAGAGATTCATCCTGTTCCAGAAATAAGAGACATGAGAAATGAGTCAGTAAAATATCCCTGCTGCCACACAAAGAACTCAAAACATTCATCATAGACATCTTTGAATAGGTGGCCTCAGTTGCCTGCAGTATGAGTGTGGGGAAAAAGACACAGTCTGTGCTGAATAAGGACCAGAGAACCCGGAGAAACAAGAGGGACGTCAAAATCCCTTTTTAGACTCATAAATGGAACTGTGTCAGGGTATAAAACCAGGGTTTACTCACTTCACCACAAGCAGTGAAACCATTCATACTGGAGTCACTGGTGGCTTTCTGGTGACACAGATCTTTAATATCAGCCTCCTAATCATTCAACACTTCAACTTTTCACATCACTGACCCCAGACCAGCCATCAGTGAGACCTGGGTGAGCACTTCTGTGGTGCTCAGCTCTGTTCCCAAGTGACCACAGCAAGAGGCAAAGCAGTGAATCACCCAGAGAGCAGCATGCTCCACAGGGCAAGGCAACCACCGGCCTAAGTTTAGACAGCGAGGGCCCAAGGGAGCGGAGATAAACTCAATTAAAACAAAAGAGGCTGGAGGGAGAAGGCAAGCGGGACCATCCTGCAAATGATAAATAACCCCAACTAAATGGTAATCCACTGGGAGATGCTTTTAGTGGAGGGAGGGAGGGACAGAGGGAGAGCAACACCAGAGAATTTGCAAAATATGCATTTGCATGCTTCTTATCTGGATGTGGTTTTAACACGATCCCCAGATGTAAACCAAAACAAGGGAAATCATCTAGCACAGTGGCTCTATACTCACATGCCTGCAGTGATGCATAAACGAAGTGAAATTCTTTTGTGAGCACATTTGATGATCTGATTTATGACTGATGTCTCAATGCTAGCAGAGAAAGCTCGGTTTATCACCCTGTTTCAGAGATAATATCTAAAGACAGACCAAACAGGTGCTTGTAGACTCCTATGAAAGTTAGGAGGAAAAAAAGTGGTACTAATAAGTGCCAAAGATAAGAGACAGAGGCTACACTGTGGGAAGATAATGGTGATTTAGTGGGAAATAAAGATAAAAGGGAGTATACATTTAGAACCCAAAACACATGTTAGAGTTGAGTTATACAATATTACAGAGTTAGAGCCTGTTTTCTTTTAATAACGACGTTGAGATGTGTATCGTCTTGTTTTGGTCTCATAATATGAGTAATAGTGGGCACATTATTGCGCACCTGCACCAAACACAATAAATTTACCGCCTCGTTTTTCAAAGAACAAAAGGCGGTGGGAAACTGTGAAAATGTTTTCATTTAAAGAGGAAAGTGAGTCACGGCGAAAGGTCTCAGAAAACACAAATGGGAAGTTGATGAAATGGTGTAACGAGCCAGAAAAAACATTTCAAAACTGTGAGCTGTGATATCCAGAGGAGGAGCAGAGGAGAGTTTGTTGCCTCGGAGCCAGGGTCTTTGCGTTTTTACGCATGAGTGAAAACAAAAAAAAGAAAAGAGAGAGAAAGGACAAGAAACTTGTATGGATAGTAAACTCACCTGTTAGCGAGCTACAGTGTTGTACGTTCCCTTGATTCAAATCATATTCCACTGGTGTCTCCGAGAGCGGGACCTCTTGACTTTCTCATCAAGTCCAAATTGATCGCTGCGGATTTTCTCTCCCCCTCGTGAAAGAGAAGAAAGACGCCACTCTGCTTTTTTCTCAATCTGTCTCTATCTGGGTAATTACACTCAAGTTTGTCACTCTACCAGATGAAACCTGCTGATCGCTGACTGACTCCAGCAGACACACGCTGCTGCTGCTGCTGCTGCTGCTGCAGACGCTCTCACATCCCAGCTCCACTCCTGGCGCGTAAAGCTCCGCCTCCGCCTTTCTTTCCAAAGTCTGTGAGGCGTCCAGGTGTTGTTGCTGCTGCTGCTGCTGCTGCTGCTGCTCCTCGGTCTGTGGAGCTCAGGTGAGACAGACCCACAGGTTGGAAAGCAGAGCTGGAAAACTGAGTGATTATTATGTGACGCAGAACCACAAATTACCACACAAGAAGCGGTGTTTTGAGTTTTATGTATCATTTAACACAGACATAATCATATCATTAAACTTAAATTACTCTGATTTGCCTCTTTCTTCTGTACGATTTAATCTTTTATGTATCAAAGCAGCACATGTTAGGTGTATATGTATGATTTATCCACCAAATCCAATATTTCTCGAACCAGACCAAACCGGTAATGAAGCATAATTTACAGCACCACAAATGCTACTAATTCACTCCTCAGTGATCAGTAAAACTCCATAAATGTTCAAAATGACACAAACCAAAAAGGAAAGGTCACATGAAGGAAGGTCTTTCTTTCTTCTCCAGCTTCCACCTGACTCTCCTCCAGCACTCCTGTGACTCAGACTACTTGTTGTCATGTTAAAACGGCTCACTCAGCCATAAATAATGAGCAAAGTTATAAAGGCTAAACCAACTGTGTGTGTGATTCTCAGCCATGAATCACAGTGGCCTGCACAAAAAATTCCTTTGTCCCACTTCCCGAATGGAGGGCAGCTGGAATGAAAGACTGGAAACCCTGATAACAGAATGTGGATGGAGAATTAATAGGTACAGAGCTGCTGAGGAGCGGCTGCTTGCACTCACTTTCTGACAGACACAGTGACATGTGAGGGTTTAAGGAGACCGACAGTCAGGGGGGGAGTGTGTTCAAGTGGGTAGATGAGTGATGTGATGAATCTGTGACATCTTCTAAACTTGTCATATCATTCTGAATGTGAGCAAGTCTCATTGCAGAGTAATAGTTTCCTCGCTTCTCCCCTTTATGGAGTTTTTTTTTTATAATAACAGAGAGGCTCAGCTCGTTTTAAAAGTCTGCTGAAGTCATTCTTACATTTGAAACGGATCTTCTTTAACATCATATGGAGACGCTTTCACAGACAAACCCCCCAAATTCATCAACCTTTCCACTCTAAACTCCCTGATTTCCCAGGGGACACAGTACTGTTAGCTCTGACATCACACCAGAGAGCCCTTAAACTGTCACTGCACATCACGAACCTTTAGTTCACCTCAATTGACCACTGAAGAAGAATCTCTATTCAAAAAGGTGTTGAGATACAATAAAAAGCAGAGAAGTAAAGCATCTAGATAGCACAATAATAATAATAATGACTAATACAGCGGTTTAATCTGAATTTAATCTGATTAAATAAACCAGAACATTTCTGGGTTCAGACAAGGAGCATCTAACTTTAGATCTGAATCCATGCAATCAGTGCTTAGAGATCATTAAAGGAGTAGTTCAACATTTATTCACTTTTTTGCCCCGTGTCACATTAGCTTAGCTTTGCATAAAGACTAAAAACAGAAAACCTGCCTCTGCTCACTGATTAACACGTTGTATCACATTGTAAACTGTAAGGATTAAAGCAACATTCAAGTGTAAAAACAGCAAATTTCATTTTTTCATTTTTTGCCGCAGTACAGCGACGTCTTTGAGTCACTGTTGTCACTGTGAGGTTGCCAGGCAACCTGCAAAGACTTGAGGAATAAGCAAATTTCCCCAAATGTCTAATTATTCCTTTAGGTTCACAGACTTTAAGCGTAATTATGATCAAATTTAGGCTCAGAAATCAAGTTGTTTTACTGGATACAACCACTTTGTCTAAGTATGATGTGAAACCCCTGCGGTATCTCTTTTTTGCCTGCAAATGCAAATCAATTCAAGTGTGTTCTTGCAAAAAAAAAAGTACACTTAGAGGTATAAAAGCTCATTGTATGAAGCTCAGTCTTGGTTTACTTCTCACCGATGAGCCAGAAGTTTCACAACACACTCCTTCACTCTTTATAGTCTGTGTTTGTTAGAGAAACTGTGTTTTGCTTTACCTCAGGGCAGTTTTGACTCAGTTGCCAAGGGGTGTGTCTGACGCCGGGTGTGTGTGCGTGTGTGTCTGACTATATCCCCGAGGGGTGTGTCTGCGTGGCTCCTGTGGTGGCAAACTCCATTTTAGCTTGGGTCCTTGTCTTGGCGTGGAGCAGAAGAAGAAGGAGAAAAAAAGGTTGGTTTGGTGGTGAACCTCACACTGCTGGCATGCAGAATGTGGAAACCCCGAAGTATGACACGTGCTGCAGGAATGATCCGCATCCTGCAACCACAACACCTGCAGCACAGCAACTATGTACTTTCTACTTTTGTGCATATAGTTTGAGAGTGTGAAATAGAGTTGATGGGTCAGTTCATCCAAGTTAAAACAAAAAGTGGAAATGAAGGAACACACCTACACCTACACCAATATCACTAATGCAAATCCCTGCAGTCAGGATCCAAAACCTGGTTGAAATCCTGAAACAAGAAGAGTGGAGGCTGTTTCAGCAGTGGTTTAATGCCCACGGTTTTAGAATGAGATGGACAAGAATCACATATGCATTTGTGATGCCTAGTGTCCACATATATTTGGCCAGTTCAAGTAAATCAAAAACAAAAACAGCACGACTTAACATCCCTTAAGGTGAAGAGAGAAAACAAGTTTTTTTTTTCCTTGACTCGAATCTTTAAATCTCACTGTAACTGAATACGTCTGACTCTTTATGGCGCCATCTTCTGGTGCTCGAGGTGAACTGGCTTTTTTGCTCTCCAGAGACGTGAAGGGATCTTCAGGTCAGGCTAATTTCCAAGCTACTGAATAGAAATTGAAGAGAGTAATCCAACAGGCAAGAGCAAGTGATTATCAGGGATGAGCAGGGCACTCAGTCTTGATTTTACTGTTTCTGTCACCCCTTCCTGTGCACGGAAACCTAGTCCAGAAGAGCTTATTTATCACCGGCAGTGTCAATACAAACCCTGGTTAACTGCTGACCGGGACAGTTAACTCTGATTGATGTTCCTGACCCATCAGAGCTGCTTCACTCTGTGGATGGACTCTTTACCTCTGGTGATTGGAAGTGTGTGCTGCATTCATTAGTCAGATGTGTATCTCCAAATACAGGCTTCTTCAGCAGGATCTTTACAGTTCAGCACAGATAATGACAGATAGGTTCATAAAAGGTTACGAGAAAACAGCAGGTCAAGGGAGTTCAGGCAGATGCTCTTGTCGATACTGTAGTATCTCTTAACCAGAGAGCATTTAAAGTCAGAACTGTTAAAGAAAATACTCTGCATTGCTAGGAATATTAGTCCTATAATTAGATGTTTCATGTTGAGCAAAAGTCTCCACCTGTCCTGCAGCTGCAGTGCATTCTGGTTTGTCTTCTACTATCTCTAAAAACGCTCTTTGGTTTCGAAAGATAGGGGTTAAAATCTGACCATCACATCAACAAGACTACACATCTGTTTCACAACACCACTGTTTGTTTCTTCCCCAAAGGTTTTCAGATTTCTTGCATTCATGAGGGTGGTGTAAGAGAATATACTGTCTATCTCGAAACCTCAGCAAATAAACTCTAAATCTGCTTGACTACATACTACAAAAGCAAGAAGAGCTGCTGTAAATATCTAACTGCACAGAAAAAAAACCTTTATTTTCCTACCATTTTCACATTCATTCTCATATTCAGGCTTTAAAATGTATTTTCCTGATATGTGCATATATTAAAAAGTCTGTTGTCTGGCAGTTTCCTTTAGTTGAGGGAGTTCAAGAATTGGATGTAAAGTAATGAAACTCTGAAGAATATGGCTCATGTTATGGAAATGTCACTTAATTGAGGGAAACTGGTAAAGTAATTTTATTTGGAATAAAAGTTTTTTTTGCCGTTTTGCTTCTTACATTGTTGTTTTTTATACACGTCTTGCTTACTGGTTCCAGCCGAGACTTTTTTTGTCGTTTTTCGGTCTCAGCTTCATCAGATCACCATACTAGGAGGCTAGACTCCGTATTTTCATGTCTCGAGTGGCAGATCAGTGCTCTCATCTTCCAGTACCTGTGCGCCAGATAAAGGCACTCCTAATGAAAAAGGAAATCAAAAGATTACAATCTCATGCATTGCAGGAAATGGGTACTGAAGCAGACAGGCAAGAAAACTGTCAGTCAAGAAGTTGAAGCTGTTTTTGTGTCTGCCAGTCTGTCCAGTCATGGATGGAGTCACAACAACACGGCTCATATTAAGCCCCACTGATGGCCATCGTTGGAGGCATAGATATAATAAAGAAGAAGAAATATGAACTCAGGAAAATACACATATGGCTTCTAGACCACGTAGTCCATCCCCTATCCCTGTGATGAGATGTTTTACAAGAGATATAGCTCAGAAGATTTAACGTGGTTACCTTTCAGTTTATTAGACGGCTCTTAAGACGTGATAAATATTTACATGAGTCTCAAAGTGACTGAGAATGACTCCAAGGATTTTAGAAACTGTTTCTTTAAATGCCAAAAAAAGCAGATGGTTTTGATGTGCTGTAATAAGAAGTGGGTTTTGTACATACACTGTAAAAGAAATCCACTCCTACTCTGTTGCAGCAACAGATTTACAGTCCTGACGTTTTTGCTCTTTGACCCCAGTTACTGTAAAACCCCCCTCCTCCTTAGTCCTTTCAGCACTGTAATGTAATCTAATTAAAAAGAATAAGAATGCATTATCACTGTGCAACACAACTCTTTACTGGATGTAGCATGCAAGATTTCTCCATTCTCATATTAAACTGTTTATGGGAAGCCCTCAAGAGCTCTTAAACTCTCCCATCCTTGTTGTTTATCTGTGGAAGCTTTGACTTAAATAAACCTCACTCAAGTGTCAGTGAAATCACAGCACAACATCTTTGCCTTGCATTTGCCTTTTCCCCACACTGTACATATTAATGCTCATTCTCCTCTCCTTCTTCCTGTTTTAATGCAAATATTCATCTGCTATGTGTTAGAATTTATCAGACAGTGTTTCTATGGATGAATAGTGTTCTTGTCATCTTTGGTTTGAGAATCAAATGAATAATCACACTTTCATTGTAAAAAAACAACATTTTTATTTGTGTAGATCTCAAACTTGATGAGAGAATAGAGGATGCTGTCTTGTTGATTGAGTAGGCAGCCTCACGTCATCATACTTCCTGCTTGTCTTTGTTCTGGACTTTGTGAATGAACAAAAGATACATAAGTCAACTTTAAGCACATCTGTAGAGGAGGACAGTGCACATTTTGGTCAGTTGTCAAGACAACAATCGGCCAGGTTTGAAAACAAGAGAGTTTTGTTCTCTACAGCGGTACAGCAGTCAATGTTCAAACGAGACGGAGGATGAAAGCTCTTTCAGTTGGTATTGAGTAAAAAGCGCAACATTTCGATTGATGACACACATTTTGACAAAAATATACTGAGACTGAAGTGACTATCAGTGTGACATTTCATAATTAAATGTATGTTTAGCTCTTTAATAGAACTTTAGTTCTTTCAGTTCCTCAAAGCTCTTTTTTCTTTTTGCTGTTCTGGACACATTGGCTACATTTTTTTCTTGCGTGGTGGAAATGATGCGTCATGTTTCCAGTTTGTTTTGAATAAACAGAGGATGAATATGAGCAGTGATGAAGAGAACAGTGCCCTGCAGTAAAGCACAACAAATCAACACAACATGAGAGGAAAATGTTGATTGACAGGTGATCTCTGGGAAATACAGCACAGCAGAAAGCAACAGAATGAACAAAGGAAGATGTCACAGGTTCTCCCTGTAAGATTCGTTATTACGTTGTCTCAAACATGTGGTAAAAGTGACGTATCCCTTCAAAGAGTGCACTGACTGACTTGCAGAGAACCAGGTGTGCCGGGGAGGAGGAACATCTGTAAGCGGCTGGTGTGGCGCACACTGATGGATCTGTGCCAGCCTTCTTCTTGCTTGATGTCATAGCACGCTTCATCATTTTCACTCCCCACTGCTGTAACAGCTGAAGGGACCAAAAGCGATTCTCTGAAAATGCTGGATGTGGGACTTTCCCTTTGTGTGTGTGTGTGTGTGTGTGTGAAGCCATGTTTTTATTACAAGTCTGGTTACAAAGGAGCCTCTGTAAATTCATCAATGACCTAAACAACTTCAAGACACTGGAGGGAAAAGAGAATTTGTACAGAATAAAGCTTTACAAATTTGGTGCAAGTGTGAAAAAAGCAACTCCCAAAGAGCTGCATGTGGAAGTGTGAATTGCCTTGCAGGGAAACGGGCTGAGTGCTTGTTGTGTGTGGGGTCGGGGCAAACCAGGACACTAGCAGCTTCCCTGAGGGCTTGTTTGTTGAATCCAAATAAAGAGACACGGTGGAGAACACAGAGGGCAGTGTGTGGGGTTTGACACGAGAAGCTGGCTTTGTAAAAACTGTCAGAAATGTGTTTCAGCTGCAGATGTCTGTTAACAGATGAGGGAAGCCAGAGTTCCTGTGAGCTGCAGATGAACATGTGGTCCGTCAGCGCCCACTGATGGTTGTGAGCCACCAGAAACAGGCTGAACCGTACACTGCAAAAAAAGACACTTAGAAAAAACAACAAAATTATAAAATGTAGATATCGAACAAAATAATTTGGGGGTCAAGAAAAGTTGAATTAAAAAATAATTCAAATATTTATTATACTGTGAAGTTCCTTGTTGTATGAGAAAGGAAGCATGTTTAGAAATGATGATACAACTCTTAACATATCTAAACTTAAAACTAGTTTAAAAAGAAATGAAACTTTAAGAGGTGAAGCTAAATTCTAAGGAAAACGTATATTCTGCTATTTGTTGGCATTCAACAGTACAACATGAGGACCATTAGTAGATGTTACTTATTATTCAGTTTGATATTATGCTGATGTGTGCTATGAGAAATATGAATTTGTTGACGGTCATATTGTTTCTGTCATGGTGGCTCTCACTCTCACATGTGTGACTACATATGCCACTATGGGAAATACTGCAAGTCAATGAGCTGGACTGCTTTATGACAGCATTAGATTTTTATAGAATTTTGTATTTTGTAAAGACAGTGTGACGAAGTGGATTCATTTTGCCAGGTATTAACTTGATCACCCTGGTAAAAAAATAAATAAATAATGGTTTACATGATTATTTTCTTAGGTAAGAAAAAAGACTGAATTACTCAGAACTCCATGACTTTCTTGAATTACCCTGATTGCAGTCTACGCTGATGAAATGAGAAGTGGAACCCACACGGAGCAACAGGAATAATAAAACATCTTTAATCAAACATCTTAATCAAAATGAGTCTCAAAAAAGCAGCATGAATGACAAACACAATTCACATGAGCAAAGTAAACTTGAGGTAAACGAATGTAAAGCCAACATTCACAGATAAACTGTCAAAATGAACGTTTGGGCCGGGGGCCAGGCCTTAAAAGAGTTCACCTAAACAAAGCTTACAGAGCTGTGACGTAGGTGTGAAAGTATCTTCTTAACCACCATCCTCAGGGAAGGTGAATGTCTCTACCTGGTGTATTTTGACAGCAACAAATCACACAAGAGTCACTGCGATCTCTCTCTCTGATCTGATGCGTCAGCTGCGAGAGGAAACAGCTGCTGATCCTGCCGCCATCCAGATGGTTAAAAGCCTCAGTGTTTATCTCACCTGGTCTCTGACTTTCCACTGATGAAAACCACTGACACAGACTGAGTCATCGAGAGAAGGGACCGAACATCATGTCTACCTTACGTTTGTTACATCTGTTATCTAGCTGCAGTCTCACCCTTTAACCACAACATTGTTGTGAAGGAAACATCCAAGTATTTAGGTTTAACGTATCGTGGTTCACACTGCGCCTGACATGCGATAAATCATCTGATGAGGGCAGATAAAGCAGTCAGCACTTGTTTGGTACACCCATAAAGATATCAGTTTTGATTTATTTGTGTCATTACTCACAGTGGTATGTGATACCACATGGAAAAATGGAAGAAATTAAGATAATTATTTTCTGCTTTAGTGGTCCAATATGCTCTATTAACACACGATATCATACTTCTTGTCATAACTCATTGAAGTGGAAAGATGAAACATAAATGATAGATGACTATAGATTAACAACATAGATGTATTGATAAAACAGCTTTTGTATCTATTCTATTCTATTGTATCTACAGTTTTAATACAATTAAGCATACACAGTAGCCTACATCATATGGCCTAAGTTATTTTTGTGGTTTTGGAAGGCTCCTTAGTTTCATTAAAAGGAAATCTAAATGCCACAGCACACAATGTAATTAGACAATAGTCTGCTTCCAACCCTCTGGCAACAGTTTGGGGGAGGCCGCCTCCTGTTTTACCATGAAAATGCTTGCGAGCACACAGCCAAGTCGATAAAGAAATAATTTTGGTTAATGCTTTTGTGGCAGAATTGAAGTAAATCCCTGCACCCATTTTCCAACATGTGGTGGAAAGCCTGAAACCAAAAGAGTGGAGGATGTTATGCAAATAAATTAATATCCACAACTTAATATATTCAGCAGTCACATATACAGTAGATGTGATGGTTGGGTGTCCACATACTTTTGGCCACATAATCCGCATATGCATTTCTCAGTTTATTCCAGTAGAGAGAGCTGTTGTGTTGTAAAAGCTGAGCTAAGTCCCTCAAAATGTGAGTCAACAGTCAAACCACATCAAAACGAAACGCTTCAAAAATGATTTTACAGTGATGCTCCATCAGGTGCCTTTCCCAGCATGCACTTGGTGAAATAACACTTAAGATGGGTTTTCACCTTAACCTCAGGCTCAACACATATCAAAACACTGATATTCACATTTATTGGCAGGTTCACAGCTGACCTGGAGGCCGGTGGGCTGGAGGAACACCCTGCAAACAGAGTAGAGAACAGGATAAAAGAATTTTTAATTTTTAATGATGTTTTGCTCTCATGCCAGGCATTTCCTGATGTATTCAAGAGTTTTGCCAAATAATCAAAATAGCTGAAATGATGATTGTGATGATTCTTCTCCTTGATAAAAACATGCCAAACCACTGACATGGTGCTTTAAGTTCAACCCCACTTTTACCATTTCGTTAGACAGGTAGGTTTGTAGTAAATATTAAGACCCCCAAATGTAATCTGATACAACAGGCAAACTTACCACCACCACACAGAGGAGCATTGAGCCTGCTGTTAATAACTTCTCACCCTGGTTGTATCAAGTCCTTGCCATTAGCTCGCAAGTGCCACTGTCCAATCCTGTCGGCTACATGGAAGGTAACAGAGCCGTCCGTGTGTTCTCTCATCCTCCTGTTATGTCTGCTTTGGTCCTTCACTGCAAATCACTGGAAAATTCCCCTCTGGAGTGAGCAGGTTTTACTCTGCCATGACCTTTTGCATCCTGTGCAGGAGTTTTCTGTCGCGGTTCAACGTGGATTTCCTACTGTAATGATGCTTGAGTGCTTTAGGTGTGCAGAAGACTGCTTCTTTCAACTATATCCTCTTCACGCATGCTTCCTTCTTTCCTTTAATTTAACTTCACCTTGGTGGAACATGCTGGAGATGATTGTTTATTGCAGTTCTGAAGATATTTTCCAAATCAACTTCACACCACCTGGATCACAAAAATATTTCTTCGGCTGCATGGAAAAGAAGACTTCAACATGTTTCTGTAGTTGAGACCCTTAAATTGTTAATCCTTAAAAGATGATAGGCAGACACGCTGTGTCTAAATGTATTTACTGACAGAGTCTTTGAATCTTTGAGGAAAAAAGTATGTGGAAAACTCCTGTCCATGTACTCCTGTGTATTTTCAGTCTTTCGGCCCTCACTTACAATTCACAATGGTTACATGTACAATGATATTTTAGATATGCTTCCAAATTCATGAGAACACTTTACAGAAGACCATAAAAAATGGTTTTCCCAGTTTGCTGTCGAAGAAGTTCACTGGCTTGCCCTCAGCCCCATTCAACACCTCTGGGATGAACTGGAATACAGACCTTAGTTACCAGCATTGGTACCAGAACTGACTAATGTCTGGCTGTCCACATACTTTTGACAATTTAATGTAGCAACTGTGACTCAAATGTCATGTTAGTATATGGGAGGCACAAACTACGGCTTGGATAATATAATTTTTTGCTCCATAAACTGAGACAACAACTTGGAGTCAGCACTGTATTGTGTCCATTGTATCACTGTAATTCACCCTTGAAAGATTAAAACAATGAACCATTGTTAGGTCGACTTAGCTTCACTCTCGACATGTTAGTGTTGAATAATGCAGTTTACAGTGAGAGTCCAGGCTTGCCTCAGGCTGCATAATTATGTGCCTGCTTTTAGTGTAAATGAACCTGAATACAGTCAAGAGACTCGATTCCAGTCTTATGAGCCCAAGACTTTTGTTTGTTTTCTCAAGTAACCATGGTGATGTTGTGCCACGATCAGAAAAAAAAGTCTCTAAGCAGCGCTGACACAGACTCAGATAGAAATACTACAGAGGGTTTGGAGGGCACGGCTGCTGGAAATTATTTTTCAGCTGCTCTCGCTCCAGCATCACTCCTATGTATATTTTCCACAAGTAGCTTCAACTGGCTGCTTCCTGCAGTACAGATGAATGAAACCAGTCACTATGTATCTACTGTGAATCATTACGCAATTAGATTTGCTATGACTCAATATCACAAGTAGCAAAAAATCAACTGCTGATATCTGAGCTTCATGGAGAAACATGTGCTAGTGATCACTTGATTCCTCCTGGTAAAGAAACTGAATAAAACAAACGAACAAATGCACACTGGATTATATTAAATTTTAATGTGCACAGCGTGATATTGTACAGTAAAAGCAAGAAAAGAACAAAAATATTTTCTTATAAAAATATCACCTTTAGAGCTTAAAAACACTCAATTCAAAGAACAGGTGCTATGATGTTACCATCCCTGTGAGAAGACAGCAGGTAGACTGAAGGTGACAGAGTCAAAGCGAGCTTAATGTCACAATAAAACACAACCCCCCCCCGCCTAATCTCAGAAACCCCACCCCCTTTGGGTTAGGAGGCATCAGTGTCCACAGTCAGGGGAGCAGAACAGACTAGTCAGGAGAAATGAAAATAAGAAAACAAAAAAGGGGGAAGGGTGCAAAATTATGAGCAGATAACAAATAAAATGCATCTGAAATCACACATATCACCTCACATTGTCTTAATTCCAATGCACCAACCTGTGTCAGTACCACAGTGCGTAGGAAAAATCTCCATACAAGCTCGCAACTGCACACCATGAGTGCAGACTGTGCAAAAGTGGCTGCTAGTACTCTACTACCTTTGCAAATATAGAAAGGAGATCTTCATTAGCGCTATTCACTAACAATACTTTCCCATAGATTAGTGCACTGGAATGAGGCCATAGCTTCTGTAGCTAGTACAGTCTCATTTTCTGCATAAACACCCATATAGTACATATAGGATGTTAAAGCAACGGTATTGTTTAGTAACCCCAAAGTTCTTCATAGTCATGGTGTAGAAAAAAGCATTCACTATGGAGCTATGGTGATGTGCATTCAAAAGCATTGAGCTTCATCGAAGAATAAAAAGGCTGAATCGATCAGAAAACCCACTTTGGAGTAAAGAGGGAATAGTTCTCGTAAAATTCAAATGCTAACATTCTCTGTCACACTCTCGTAAGGGCGAAGGATGAAGGTGGAGTAAGAAGCTGATGCGCAGAGCGAGTGAGCTGAGAGGCAGATCATTTCTGCATCATTAGGCTGTGTGGTGGGCGTGGCGGTGGCGGACGGCGAATTGCTGGCAAGGCGATGCAGGTGCATGCAGGAACGAGGGCAGGTTCAGTGTGTCAGACTGCTGGAAAGCAGGGTGAAGGGAGGGGGGGATGGACGGTTGGCTTTGGTGCGTCGAAGGTCACGGGGGACAGAGGGAGGGCTGTTGCTGCGCTGTTCGGTTTGTGGGGTTGTTGTGTTTTTGCTGAGTCAGATAGAAATTGGCAGCATTCTCTCTTTGTCTCTGCTTTGACCTTCCCAACCGCTGACATCCCACCATCCTGCCCTGCCCAACAGCTCCAAAAAACGAACACAAATAACAGACAGTGATACACCCTGACATCCCCTCTTCACATGAATCAATCAAAGTGATAAGCTCTCCACAGAAACAGTAAGAATGGAAGGAATTTACATCATTTGGCAAAAAAAAAATAACCAACAGATATGGAGCTCAGTTGTTTGCTTGACAAAGTTAACAGTGAGGAATGAAAAGAAAGACAACACACAAACAGAACAACATAAACCCCGGAGAATGATCCTTTGATTTCCCGTGCCCACAGATTTCTTTACACCAACACTGGAGAGAAAAAACAGTTGGTAGAAAAAGGCCGGGTCAGGAGCCATGTGACCTCGCCCCTTAACTTCCAAACAACCTCAGCTCAGCTCTGGAAAAGTCTCAGCTCTCATTTCCAGAGGTCTATGATGTTTCTGCTCTGACTTTTCCCTCCATCTGTGTTGCTCGAGCCCTCCCGTCCTCCCTCCCCTCTTTTCGTTAATCCTCCTCCTTCTCTTTGTGCTACACCTCCTTGGTTGTGCGGATTCGGATGCTGCTGAAGCACTTGCCCATGGCCTCGAACAGCGGGTCGCAGAAGGTGTGCACACAGATGGAGTAGACACGACTGACACAGTGGATCTCGATCAGGTAGCTCTTGATGCACGGCACCACGGCCCAGATGTGCAGGAAGGACAGGATGGCGAAGAAGATTCCCCAGATCAGCGCCAGGGGGATGCCGACCAATGCCGTCAGCAGCCGGTAGCACCAGTACTTGGTGACGGTGAAGGTGGTGAAGCTGGCTTTCCACACGCCGTCGAAGCTGTAGGTCCCTGCAGGCTCGGCGATCACGTCCTCAAAGTCTACCTGGAGAGGGAGCAAATGGAAGAAAATGTGAGCGAAACACTTCTAAATGTATCACAGTTTGTTGTCTGCTTGGATCCCTTTTAGTTTTCCTGTGATCCACATTAAAAGACAAAGTTTAATCAACAAGTAGCTCCACTTACAGCACATATAACACTGCACAACTACATGGTTTTATCAGCCTCTGTATTTATAGTTGTAAACACACTATGACTAACATAAAAGCATCACATCAACAGAATTAGGTCTTGGTCAATAGCTAATCTGTACAGTATTAGTGAATACACTATTAGTTATTAATAAAGCCATTAGTTACAACTTATAAAGTCTAGATGAGGGGAGTCTTAGTACAAACAGGCAGCTTGTTTCGACTTACAAAACAGTCCCAATCAAATCGATATGATTATAGTGTTATAATTTGATTTTGTGGAAAAGGCTCAGCTGTTTTTCAGGGAGGCTTCAAATATTTTAGCAGCAGTGGAGATAATGCACCTTTAACAAACACATCCATGAACATTAGGTGTTGGGCTCTAACGGCTGCACTGCACATCTGAATAAATATGGTTGGCTGTGTCTACCATGATAAGATAAATGAGCCACTGATGGTGAAGCGTGAGTAAACCAGCTGATGTGAATGAACTCGTACAAGCCAGACTTCTGTGCTCCATTTTCTGTTAAGTTGATCAAATGAAATCCTGTAATGCTTCGAGCTGGACAAACTAACAGGACAAACTGAATGTCATTCACTCCCATTATCTTTGGGTGGCAGCAGGAATCTCATAGGTGGAAATCTTAAGACCATGTCATGTTAAACTGATATTAGCACAGATTTGTGACTCTACAGGTAAGTAAGATCATATATTTTAAATATTAAAAGTGAAAACAAAATATAGTAACCATCTCACACTAACTCGTACAGTCTAGTATACATAGAGGCTCCATATCCACCACATCCATATCAGATACATCATTATGACTCAAATAGCTTCATCCATAGCCAATAGTATTTCACAAGAGCCCTGATATGGTGCTAATGAAAAACAGCACGCACTTTTTATAGTCACTCAAATAAGAACTCATTATTTCCACATAAATCAGCCGCTTCACTCTTAGCTAATGTGTCACTTTGCTGAGGTGGAGGGAGTCCTGACTGATTTACCTCTCCCCTCGCACTGAGTGGTACACAGTCTAACCACCAACAAACTGCCCCACCCAAAATACTGATTACTACGCACACACTATCTCTGGCATCTGCTCTGCTTTCTGTAAAGCTGTTTTTGTCTCCAGAGCTTCTTGGAAACATCCGACTCCAGTGGACGGACAGACGGACAGACAGACAGGCAGACAGATACTAAAACGAGTCAGATTTTCAGCTATTCTTATGTTAAATGATGGCCACAGATTGACCAGATATAGTCAATGAAACACTCTCACAGCTTCGCTTACTTGTTGCTAAAAGGCACCAAGTCACTGTTAGTTGTATCTAAATAATTATCAGGCTAAATGTAGCTCCTACAGGCTTTTACATGTGCTGCTGTAAACACTCAGTGTGTGGTACATCTTAGGTAGGAAAGGAAGTGATGTGCTTCACATTTCTGGTTTTTGAGGGATAAACAGTGGGAATACGGCACAGTTGGCGAGACCAGTGATGGTCACCACGACTGGACAAACAACAGAAGGAGAGCTACATCCAGAAAGTTCATCAACTCCAAAAGCCAAAGAGAGAGACGTCCCCAAACCTCCCACAGTGTTTGACTGACAGCTGATCTGTGGGGCCTTTCCTCCACCATCCATTAAGACGAACAAGAACAATGTGCTTATTTTCACTGTAAGCTCATCTCTCAGAACTTCACATGGGACAGCCTGTGTGACCAGCGCTGGTTAAGCAACAGGGGGAAAAGTGGCAGCTCGCACAATGTAAACACGATGCAGACTCTCCCTCTCTCCTTCTCATCCTCTCCACAGCCTTCTGAGCACAGTGTCAATATTTATTTTACAGTTTCTTGGAGTAACCGTGTCTCGTCTAACTTCTGAAGTGTAATGGCTGCAATATCAATAAGTCAGACAGATATTATCCAGTGTCACACTGACAGCGAAATGGAAAAGTGAAGTGTTTCATTCCTAAGTGAGATACTATCCACTGTTTGGAGAGCGTGATGCTCACTTACACCAGAAAAGCAGAGTATGGTTTACTTTTACCATTTTAGATGTCTCAAAAAGAACTTGATCTGTTAAGTGATACACTTTTCTCTATTTTCGAAGACACTGACTTTAAGCTGCACACCAACAGGAATCAAAATATATTTTCTAATTCTGTATATGCATGATTGAATGGAGATATTGATTCAAATGATTCAAATGGCGTAGAGCGGCAAAACACTCTATGTTACTCTATGTTTATACTAAAGATGCGTCTTCACTTTTGTACCAAAAGTAAGACGAGGAGGTTGATTCCACTCGTATATCTGTCTGTTAAATATTAAGCAGGATCCAGCTGTCAGATAGCTCAGAGAACAGTAGCGCAAAGACTGTAAACAAGGGGAAGCAGCTACAGTAGCGTGGCTCTGTCTGAAGGTGACCAGCACATCTGAAGCTCACTGATTAACACGCTAAGCTCGCCCATGCAGTCCTGCACGTGTCATGTAGAATTCGGAAACGTTTGACTTAATTTTAGAGACTTTCAGAAACATTGAAATTAAAATAACTTAGTAAAGACACAAACATATATCATTTCCTGAAGGTCAAAATATTTAAATTATAGTGAGTGAAGACAATAAAACATATCTCAGGGCTTAATTTCATGCTTTTATTCACTATGTAAGAAAAATGCCATGTTTTTCCAATCCTGGATGTTTCATTTTGGAGCAGAGCTCTTCAAATATCCCAGCAGAGTTACTTTTTTGCCTTAAAACAGAGGTTTGTGAGTCAGATTCTTTAACTCCAAGCAGCAGCATAAAGCCTCTCACACAGCACCAACTGGCGGAGCTCACTACAGCCTTATAATATAAATCTGACTGCAGCCACAAAACCAGCGCAGCGTCCATTTAATTTTTCCACAGCTACAAATTTTAAAGCGGACCCACTCTGCTCCAGTTTCCAGAACTTTGATTGAGACTAAATGAGGGCCTTCTGCAGAGAGGCACAAACACAACCACAGCAGGACGGTGGAGAGTTTGGACTTCATAAAGTGAAACCGTTTGGTGCTTTTTTCTCTCCACACTTTCTGTTTTCCAAGTATTGTTCTGTATGTAACAATTTGAGGAAAATCACCACTGTTACATGAGGTTTGGTATTTTATTATCCAGCCCTTTTTAACAGTGGAAAATTGGTTTGATTTATGTTTGATTTATTTTGCTACTTCAGATTTCAGACGTTTTATTTCGCAAAAAAGCAACAAAAAGAGAAATTTCCATTATTCCATTGGTATATAAAGACTTTTGTTGAAAGAAAACAGATACAACACACAAATAATATACGGTAAGAAAGTAGAGGGTCACAATAGTCCACAATTTAAGACTGGCACCTCAAAATCTATTAGGTAATCGTTGCCTGATTCACTAATGACGACCACTTATTAGCATCAACAGTATTCAAAGCATTTAAATGAACTAAACTTAATGCACTTTCTACAGCAGCCCAGTTATGCTGGATCAGAGCATTGATCTCTGCAGCACACACAGAGGTTTGACACGAAACAATGGAGTCTTGAGGTCAAGCATGTGACCAGTCGTCAAGGCAACTGTATTATTGAGTAAATAAGGCGATGTGCTATTTCCAGAGCTCTATCTTCAGGCTTTCAACTATGCTTGAATAGACAAAGTGGGTGTCTGGAGGAGAAGGTCAGAGCGTGGTACATTAATGAACTCTTCTGTTGGGTTGGTAGTCAGGAGAAATGTTTGGTTTGGTTCAGGAGAGATTAGGATGATTGGCAGGAGAGACATTACTGCGTGCGGCCCACAGACACACACTGAAGACTTTTTGATTCAGAAATAATCTTCATAAAATAATTAGAAAAAGTCTATATTTATGTGATAATAAAGCTCTGAATGCACATTTTAAACAAAGTGGTTGAATTTCACATGAAGCAATCTATAAAATTGTGTCCTCATTACAGTTTTTAGTGATGAATATCTAATTATTCTTTGTGTGATGCAACCACTCTTTTGCATGTATTTTTGTGACAAAGCCACAGTTTCGCTGGATTTGCATAACATTTGGATGGAAACAAATCCGACTGCAGAGAGTTTAAAAGAATTCCATCTGCACGAGATGACTCAACCCAATAGAAGAGTGTGTAATCGTTTAGTTGTGAGCACAGAAATCATCCCAGAATGAGGTGATAAAGTGAAAATGTGATCAAGAGTTAACTAATCTAGGCTTGGCAGTCCCAGAAGGAGTGTTTCATTCCTTTGAATTTGACCTTCACTGTTCAAGCTTGTCGCGACTCCCTCTGAAAAATTGTGTCCACTGGGGACATTTCCACTCCACTGACCCCTCCCCTCTGCTATATAAAGACTCACAAATTCTCCAGAGGAAAAAAAACTCTCTTTGCAGGGCTAAATCCACATGCATGTCAGTAATGAAACTTGTTTGATGTGGCCAGGTGATTGAGGCCAGCTGCAGCAGCTACAGGAGAACAGCTTGTATTCCTGTGATTACAAGAATGCACTGTGTGTGTGGGTTTGTGTTTGTGCACAAACATACACATACTCACACAGTACACACATTTATGTGTGAGTGCGGTATATGGGATGTGTGTATGTGTGTGATTGTGTGTTGACGTGGTGGATTTCAGAGTGAGGGTTGCTGGAAGGGATTCCCTGCTTGTGCTTTTCATTGGGGCACACCAAACACACGCTTCCACTTGGCAGAGCTGTTTCACTGACCTCAAAGCACCCCAGAGCACATGTATACAGCACACTGTAAAAACTACAGGCTCATCAGAGTTTATTCTGAAGTCCAGGGGGAGGAAGTGAGCACCTCTGAGCTCCTCAGGATAGAAAATAAACCCCAAGTATTTCTCTTCATGTGTCAGAAGCTTCCTCGAGATACTATCACAGTTGATCAAGTTTGTATGAAGAGCAGTGGTGGATTCAAGCCTTTTCATTAGGTACCAAAATACAAAAAAAAATCCTCGGAGTGGCCCTTGTCAGTATTATAGTCTTATTAATGACAACATTTGATTATTATTTATGATCTAAGTAGTACTTTAATGCTTTTAAAGATCATTTAAACTATTTCATAGGGCGGTTTAGCTTTGATTTTAAGAATGCATTGCATTTAATATGCTCATTGTACGTTTTCAAAAACCTTTATCTGTAACTAACTGCAGGAGTCAAAAAAATCCATGGCTTAGACATATCAAGTAGCATAACATCAAAATACTTAAATGAAGTAAAAGTACAGTACTTGAGTAAATGTCTTCACTTAAGTTACAAGTTTTAAGTCTCAGGCTCTTAACAGTTTTCATTTTTACAGTGTGTGTGCATGTGATTTCAGATAATTTCACCAGCGGTCTGTAGAGTTGATTAGACAGGCAGGCCAATCATAAAGCTGCATTCTATTCTGAGACTGGAAGGAGAGTCTGACTCACTGTCACAATGGAGGAGGGTTGGGAGGGAGAGAAAGCAGAGAGGGGCATGAGACGTGGAGACAGAAGCAGAAAACAGATGAGACTGAAGTTCTTTTTCTGATAAAACATACCCAGATTATTGAGAAAACTTTGAATTCAAATGTCAGCCTTATTAAAAACCCACTTTTGTGAAACTGCTCCTGCGGCAGAAGTGGAAGAAGGATATGTACTTGCTGGTCATGGACAAAACTTCTTTTTGTCTTTTTTGTACTCCAACAAACCAAATGCACCATGTTTTCCTTACAAATGAAGCAAATGTGAATGTATCACATGTGAAGCAGCATGTGACAGTGGACACATTCATGTATTGGCACATGCGGTTTTCAGACAGTTCATTAGTAAAACATTTACATTGTAAAAACATGTGATTTGCACATTTTTAGAAATGTAAGACATGTGCTTTTCTTCTTCATTTCGAGATTCATCACTCAAAGTCTCATCGGTAGCTGGGAGTTTATTCTCATTATCTCGTAACAGTCAGCCAACAGTATGAGGTTATCTAAAGATCATCTTTCCAGTCAACAGAATCAATAATGTCAGACTATCTCCCATCATTTTGAAGCTGGCATGAACCAATAAAAAGCAACACATGGATATTTTCTATCCTCTGACGCAACTACAGGCATGCAGGGAGGATAGAAGAGGGAGGGAGGGAGGAGAGGACTAGAATGGGAGGAAAGAAGGGAGGAGAGATGGGGAGTGGTGAGGGATATCCCCTCAGACTAACTAGCCACTTGGGTGTTTCCCTGTTTTAACAAGGCAGAGTTCAGGCATTTCAAAGAGCTGATCCCTCCTGTACCATGCAGCGAGCCGGTTGCCCCCACTCTTGTGAAAAAGACTACCCCAGCTGGAGAGGAGGGCGGCCGGGCTCAGACAGCTGTTGCTCCCCGCTACCATGCGGACGCGTCAGGTGGCTTCCAGCGCGCCACTCCTCTGCTGCTACAACCTCTCTCTCTCTGTCTCCCTCTCTCTCTCTCTCTCTCTCTGCTAACTCCTTTAAACAAAATAAACACTCAGTATTTGTGCGCCCAGGCCGCTCTCTTATGGAAAGAATTCTACTTGGCCAACAGCAAGGCGTGTGCAACAAGGACTGTGGGAAACGTGTGTTCCAACAACAGGAAATTCGTAATGTTTCCCCTGTTGCAGCGAGGATGTTCAAGTTTTCAAGTCCGCTACACATGTGGATAACTTGCCATTGTATCGCCTGAATGAGCTTTGATACCTCTGCACAACCTCTTCCTAATAGGGGAAAGTCACTGAGGGGGAACAACTGCTTGGACCACCGCGCACCACACAGTGTGCCACAGAGCTGCCGTGCGCCTCTGACGCTCACATCCGAGCAAAATAGCTGCTTGACAGCTCCAAGACTTACAGTTACGGTACAGTTTCCCACACTTTATTTTGGTTTGTGCAGTGACTGTCACTGAGCTGGAAAAAGTGCAAACTCTGCAACAGGTATTCTGGTGACATTATGGATTCAGTTGCCATGGAAATATAAAGAAAACTGTTGCAGGTGTCACCCCAAATGTTAAATTCACAAGTTAACAGCCCTCCAGGTTTGACTCACCTTGACAACGTCGTCGTTTATGTGCTTTGGGTCCCGGTTGACCAAGTCGATCTCTTTGGTGTGGACATCCTCCATCGTCTTCTCGTTCAGACTGTCGTTGTCCATGTCTTTGTTGTTAGGTTTGTATATGTTCCCTTGTTTTCGGATGAACGGCGAATGCAGAAACTCCTGTCAGGATCCAGAGGAGGCAGAAAAAGAAGAGTGTGAAGAGGAGGAGGGATAGTGTGCAGTGCGCTGAGAGGGAGAGAGACTGGAGCTGAGACTTACCAGCCTGCCCCACAAACAGGGATGGGTTTAAATGAATAGAAAGTGAAGCACCACACCCCTCGATCCAGCCGCAAGGGGTCCTCACCACTCGGACAGAAATCCAATACCCTGACCTGACATTCAGTCGATTCAACATGTACCTGTGAGCATGGCAGCATTTTTCTGATATGCGTAAAAGTGCATATCCCCATTTCTAAATATTTCTCTCCCGAACAAGGTTTTTCTAAATATAGTTTGGATATTTTTGAACAAACGGGGATTATCAACTTTATTTGTTATCTGACTTATAACGTTTAACCTATAACTTGAATATATAAACCGTGTCCATCGGTTTAAAAACGGAGTGCGTAAAGACCCCCTTTGGTCCCCACACTCCTACTGTCCATCGTGGATCTTTTAAGCACTATCAATATATACTCATAACCATATAGCTTCAATAGTAAGTGTTATAGCATGTGCATGATTTATGACTGAAAACGTTAGAAAAGGGTTGTGGGTTCGACCTCCTTTGCGCTTTTACGCACGAAAATGAAAGCCTTCAAGGTTAGTGCGTAAAAACAATAATCGGTTGTCCTGTTAATAAAGGTTTTAGCTGGTAAAATCTTACACCCACACGCTAATGTATACTCAATGGTCCGTCACATTCCCTCAGTGTGTGTGGGAGAAGCGTTCATGACAAGGTGCCAGGAAAACGATAATGGCATAGCGCTCTGAAGTTGAAAAAACATCCAAATTTCTTTCATGAAAGTAAATGATGAGCAAATATAATCAGCTCCTCGATGAAGGAAACAACTTGTCAGCTAGAAACCGTTCACAAGAAATAGTGCCAGCTGTAAATGAGAGCAATACTGTACCTCTTCTGTTTCGCCGTCCTTCAGTTCTCCTGTCATGCTGTCCTCACGTTTGAACAGATTAGCGCGGCGAAACAGAAAAGAAGACAATATAGGAAGCCGAGTTGGAGGCGTGGAGGCAAACTGAGAGGACTGGGGCTCTTCTCAGGGACCCGTTCAGTGATCTAATTCCTGCCCTTTTCGTTGAACGTGACTTGAATTTAAATGCCAGAGCTGCGAGGGAAACCTCTGGAGTTTCCTCGGATCCCACAGAGCGCGTCTTTTCAGCCTGGGAGTCACCTGTGAGCAGAGACCGGGGAGCCACCGTGTAACCTGCCCGACAGGAGACTGACGTGCTCTCAAACTTAAGGAGTGTTGTAACTGGTGTGGAATTACTTTATTTGGGGATCAAGGCCTGGTATAATAACCGTTTTGTTCAGAGAAATGTGGGCGTCAAATGGGAATGGCAAGGTGTGGATATGTGCCATACCTTAGCCTAAGGGAGACCAATTCAAGTGGTTACAGAGGACGTGGTGTGGTTATAGAAGAGAGCAAGAGGTGGAGAGCTAGGAAAGAAAGCAAGGAAAATACACTAAAATAAAAATAGAAGTAGCCAGACTTCATTTAACTATTTCAACACATCCAGAACCCACTCTGTCATCACTTGCTTCATCTACCCTCAGGAAAGTTTATACTATATTTACAGGTTTGATACCCACATTTGGTGTGCTGACACTCCAGCTGTTGTTCTCAGCTTTATGAGGCTGGGACGCCATGCTGGTCACTCTGGTTTGTTTACATTCCTGTATCAGCTCACCTTGGAGTGACACCAGCTGGCACACTCAGCTGTTTCCAGCCAGCAGATATGATAGGAGCAATCTTTGAGTGTGATTAGAGGAAGTGGCACTGAAATAAACTGATTGGCACTCAATACTAGGTTGTTTTCACATATTTCAAAGTTCTACTGTGCTTTTTATTTAGCAGCAACATGCACACGGAGGTTGCATATTTTGTTGAGCATTTTAGAAACTGTGGGGTGTCCTGTGGTAGCTAAAAGATTCTAGTACCACTTTGATAATTATAACATTTTGATAATGGAACTGTTGCAGAATGGGTCATCCACTAACTGGCCTCTCCTACAATCTGTATGTCGATGTGTCGTTGGGTAAGATGACGAGCATGTGAATTGTATGGTAGCCTCTGCCCCATCTTCATCACTGATGATGCTACATTTCTTCCTGGCATGAGGAAGAATGCAGGTAATTTGGTAGCAGAATAACTGCTCATTGGTTTCTCAATTTCTAATAAGTCATTAAGTCTGAAGTTATAAATGTCCTTTTAAATGGGTTTTAATCTCACAAGGTAACTGTAAGTAATATCAGTTAGTTGTTGTGGTCATTCTGGATATTTGTGAAACAGATTTTTAATGATCTGGAAACCCAAAGGAAACATGAATGAATCATTTATTGGCCGCAATAGGTAAGACTTCAATCACATAAGGTGTATTAACAGAGTTAGTGTTACCAATAGTCAGTAGAATTTCTTAGTGATGTGAATTCTACACATTTCTGTCATGTGGTGACACCATCCTGCTGTATCCTTGAGTCTATGTGTTACTATCTGTTCTTTGGAAGTCTTACGCCCCTCAAAGAAGAGGCATAAGGCTAATCATCTATCTGAGGAAAACATTAGCCAAAACATCTCTGCTTGTTATTCGTCTCCTGTGATGTAAATGCACAGCAGCAGAGAACACTGTAGGGTCTCTGTTTTGATATGACTGATTCTGCTGGTTTTGAGGCCGCAAATGTAACATCTGCTCTAGAAAGCTGCTATATAATTAGACATATTTACTTAACTCCTCTTTATTTTATTGTGGCAATGAACACAGATGAAAAGAATCAAATGAAAATCTGTTTCAAAAAAAGGTGGAGAAATGCTGTCTTTTATGCTATATGACCAGCATCCATGATTCAAAAGTGAGCAAAAGAAATCTGATTGATGTCAAAGTTCACTGCTTAGTGCATGAGCACTGCGCACAGGTATGGCTCTATTTTAGATGCTTCAGATGCACAGACATTGTGCCAGTCAGCCAGGCTATGGGATGTAGAAGTTTCCGTCAACATGTGCCTTCGCCCGGGGACTCCACCACGTCGCCACAACATCACTAAACAACCAAAGAGATTTATGAGTCTGTGGCAGAACAGGATCTGTGGGAACTTTACACAGAAGCCGTTTAGGTTTATGATGAGACTATCAAACACATGTAAATGTGTCAGTCAGAGCAGTGACAGACCAGCCTCATAAACAGCATGGTTCTGTCCCAGCGCCAGTGGTGTTCTCGGCCCCATCAGTAAATGCTCAATATACGAATGACCTTTCTCACCTTTAAAAAGTGATGGCTGCTCCTTTAAAACAACCGGTAGCTCAAGAGTAAAAGCCACACTGAAAGGAATAACAGTGAGTCTATATCATATCCAACAAACAGGATATGATATTGGCTAATTGTCACTGGTGAGCTCAGTGGACATGTGACTGAGGAGTCCCTGACTGTGTTGACCCTCTCAGGCAGTGCATCCTCCCAGCTTGTGTGCTGGCTAAACTTAATGTGAGAACTGTGGTTGCATGTGTTCATAGGTGAGACACTAGATACACACAAAAACATGTTATTTCATGCACTGGTCAGTTTTGCGATTGTGCGCTATTGTGCTTCCATAACAAGTCTTCAGAGGAGTTTGTTCATATATAGCATATCATAGCCGGATTTATATATATATTCTTAAAAGCATTGCAAACATTGTTGTTTATGGCTGTTGACAGTATTTTCTGATTCATGGAGTGATAAAAAAGATATCTAAAATACCCTCTGTAAAAACCTTTGCCTTTAATACAATGAAATAATTTTTAACTTGGCTTTATCCAACATTCAGATTTCTTTTCTGGAAATGTATGCAATTCAGCAAATTTTTGATTAGATGATTCCTTATTTGCATATTCAAAAATATGATTTTCAGAAAACGTAGACAATAATTGCCTTAATAAGTAATCAGCTGGTGATGTTTCATGGTGATATGTATTAGGTACATTTTCTCCCCTTAAAAAAATCAGAGTGCATGCGCTTCCGCAGACTTCTGTGCCGTCAGAGATGAGGATTATAGTAGGCATTTAGTGTTGAAGGACATTTCACCAGGATAATAGTTGTCACTAGTATCAGCGGTTGTCGTATCACAGCTCTTTTCGTACATGGCGTACAATGGAGCATCACAAATGTAGAGAAATATACAAAACTCCACTGTTGAATGAATATTCTGGCCAGATAAGTAAGTGCAACAGGTAGCAATGCTGTGCAGGCCTGCAGGTCTAACAGCAGAGCCTCAGGTCATGTTCCATCGACCCACAGCTCATCTTTGTATAGGAAAGTGTCTTGTGCAATCTCAGCAAAGTGATTTATGAGACCTCTCTGGCACTCAGCTGCATATCCCAACCACAATCCTCTCCAGTGACAGAAGAAACCACACAAAGAAAAATTACCTTGAGGGGAAAAAAAAGGCCTTTATTTTGGTCATGACAAACACATTTGGCTTGTTAAGGCAAAAACGGGTATATAACAGTCAAAAAAGATTGAGAAAATAAAATGCAAACAAATAAAAGTAGTATTTTTTACAGACAGATGAATATTTCATTGTAATTTATTTGTCTAAAATGGATATCTAACTTTTGAAAAATAAGTGGGCTGAGCCGAGGTTGATTAATGCTACATGGTATTAGGAGAGAAAACGCTTTAACCACACACCTCTGTCTTCCACTATTGCACAACCCTACCTTGAATTTCCTCTGAGAGTTGAAAAACTAAACACAAGCATATTGTCTGGCAGCCTGTCAGCAGCCTAACACCAATGAAAGGATTAAATAAAAAGCTCTGCTGGGCTTCAGTTGTCATCTGGAAACAAAACATCACGTCATTTAGTGCCTCTGTCAGACAGCAAGTCTGTAGCGAGGTCTGTCTGATTCTCTCTGAAGTTCAGCAGGTTAGCTTGGTAGCTGCAGTGCAATGTTGAGTAACAAATTGAAATTGTCAAACATGTAAATGTAACTATTATTTGTAGCTGTAATCCCACTTGATGTTCTTCCTTTTTCCTGGAAAATCTGAAAAATCTCCACCCACCACAGGCAGTATTCAAGAGGCTTATTGGTTTGGTGATAATTTCATCTTCACTTCCTGAAGTCATAAGAGTTTTCCCAGCTTATTCTGAAAAAGCACTTTACCATGACAGCGTGATATTGTTTTCTCAGCAGTGAAAAACATCACAGAAACACTCCATACTGCATGAATGCTAATGTTGCTCTGTGTCTGCTGCATGCTGTATGTAACATGTCAATCAGAGTTGGGTTTGCACTTGCAATGACAAAATTAAAGTGCACAATAGAGAAGCTGAAATCTCACCAGAATGGATAAATCAGTATAAATATGTACCTGCCTGACACTCAGCTCCATAACCATTACACTGATTCTTTTTATATCGCCTTCTAGGTGTTCGACTTCACAGCTCATAGCAAGCGGGAAAGGCTTGTACCTGAAACTCAAACTGCACTGCAAAAAAAAAAAAAAGGTACAAAATCATGTTGCTGCGTGGTTCCTTCTGGCCAAACCCCATCCCACCAACTAGCGGAGCTGCAGCAAACAATAAGCAGGTCTAAATTAAAATGTACCAGAGTCTCAGCCCAATGGAGGCCTCAACCAAACACAGTACAAAACGTGGTACGCCCTCACCACACTCTAGTTACTTAAGCGAAATACTCTTTTGTCACAAACTGCCAATGTCAATGTTTGCCAATTAACAAATTGGTCGTCGCATAAATAATAAATTAGAAAGCTGTTCTTCGATGATATCCAATCCTGTTTTGACATATTTCAGTAACATTAAAACGATTGCATATAGCTTAGGTCCGTATAAAAGCAAATGCCCAACATTATTGCTAATGCACTAAGAAATAAACAGTTACAGTAGAATAAGCCTCAAAATGTGCAACAAGCTGCATCTTAGCGTTTAATATCCATATGAAGTACTCTCAGACCATCTACTCTGATTCAGTTCATTACATTCAACTTTAAGCTGAATTCTTATGCGATATATACACAATATACTGTATAAAAAAAAACATCTCTTGGCAAGTCTGCAGTGTTTACCTCAAAAACAATGTTATACACTCCTGCAGCTGATTCCACAGCTCTCTCCGCAACACAGTAATGGAATGACAAGAATCTTTTTTTGGTCACGATCAGCAAAACAACAACTCCATTTTGGGTGGTGCACACAAGCTTCTCATATCATCCCAAACAGCATCAAGACCATTTACTTTCCTATAGTGATGTGATCAGGCTGAATGACATCAATGCATCTAGGCTAAAACTGGGAATAGATTTGGTTAAAAAGTAAATGTTAAATTTAGCTGTCTTTCCTCAGCATATTATCAAATTGCTAAGCCTTTTTTTTTTATATATATATAATTGTATTTTCTATTAAACATGAAGTACTTTGCGCAGACCTCTTCAGGATTTTATATTTTTACTTCACAAGGGAGCTCATGTATTCCACTATAAGCATCATACACTCTCTTTACTGCAACCCGTCCTACATCCTTCTCCACAGGGACAGAGGGGTGTCGGTCCGCATCAGTTCTCGGTGGTCTTCACTTGAACGGAAGACAGGCTCTTCCCCATACTGTGGAAGAGTGGTGTCACGAACACGTCTGTCAGACTCCTCCACACTACCTGGACTGATGGTAAGAGCATCATGATGGACTGGACCATCGGCATCACCAACCTGGAAGGACGAGGTCAAAAGGTCACATCATTTCAGAAAGTACGATAAATGATTCATTAGGTTATTATTTTTTAGATCTTGCTTAAACATTGAGTTGAATAGGTGCTGAAAAGGTTATTTTCTTGAGTATAAAAGCAGCTTAGGTGGGTTCAGTTTTCAGCTCCATGGTGGTGCTGATTGAGACAATTAATTTAAATCTGCGATCTTTAAATCCACATCAACTCTCTGTATTACGATGTCTATACAAACTATGGCTCAAAACAGTTTCAAAAAGTGTCTTGTCTTTCCTCCATTTTCATCCTGGAGACATAACTGAACATCTGCAGGATCTGTAGTTCAGCATGTGTGTCCATACTACCAAAATGTCTTAAAACACCTAAAAATTTAGATACAACCTGCTATAAATAAACTTATTAATAAAAAGGCCCATGCAAAAACCCATTTTTCAGTCAGCCAGTGGGTTTTACTGGATATGAGGTTTTGACAAATATTTGGCATATTTTCTATAAATTTAAAGTAATGTCTGGTATTTGTCATCTTATCAGCTAGTTATTTTCTTATTTGTAAGGTGGTTTATATCTCTGTTCTACTGTAAAAAAAAACTACATTATACTCCCGCAGCTTGTGACCTTCGCTCCAGAACATTACGTAAAAAATTAAAAGGTTTGTTGTGAAAGTCGTGTTCTCCTTTGAAGCAGCACCCCTCTGTGTGATCTCCCTTCCTGACATTCCACATGTATTGACCAGCTCAGCGCCACCACTCAGTCCTCTATTGATGAATACCTGCGGTGACTTCCTCCTTCACACAGTGGGAATCACCCAGAGCTTGCGACCTCACCTCGGTGAAAGGTCAATGCGAGAGTAACTCCGCAGCTCTCTATCTGCATCTGAAGAATGTCCCACTCTGGTCTGCAAATTGTTGCTACAATGCCAGCTCTCTGGCAAAGGGCATGGTGCGTTCTTTTTTTCTTCCCCCTCTACTACCAGTCAAACTCAACATTCCTCCCAAGTTTCCACAGAGCGCTGACTTCATGGCATAATACGTCGTTTCATCAAGTGTTAATACACTGACCCTTTGGGTTGTGGTTGGGAACATATGCATGCACTGCATTATTTGCTCAGAAAAACCTGGAGGCACCTGGTTTAAGTTGATGCAGGCATGTATAGCCGACATGAGCATGACATAATAATCCAAATAAAAGTGTAAAAACAAAACGCTGACATGTTTTTATGTCATACTATGTGTGACGTTAACTTTAAATATAACTTCTGTCAATGTTTGTCTAAAGAGCCAGAAGAAACACGCTGGCAAGTAGCAGTGGCCCCTTAAGGAAAAGTCACATAATGTTTCTGTAATGTTCCCATGGGGATTCAAACTGTATTTTTGTTACTTAACACAGGGTTTTAGGTATATATATATCTCTATATATAGATATATATATATATTGTACTTTACTAGTATGATAAAGTTTGTTGTATTACTATAATAGGTCATATTGGAAGTTATAAAGTATTTAAAGCACCAAGTGTATGTTTTCTAATGCTTTTGTATCACCACAATACATGTTTTGGGACTTTTAATATCTTTGGAGCACTTACAATGAGTTTACTGGTTATCCTCTCCAAGGTGTAGAATATTTATGTCTCATGTTTGTGAGCTATTGCTTGAAAAAAAGAAACCCATCTTGGGTGGGCAATATTTGGCACCTTGCCGGATAAGTCAGTGCTAAAGACAGCACCAAACAGAAACCTGCAGGTTGAGAGGAACTTCTTCCTACCAGATGTGGATGCAGCTGAGCAACCCGAAGACCATACCGAGGATCAAAGCCAGGGGCACGGCCAGCACCGTGGTCAGCAGGCGGTAAATGATGAATTTGACCAGTTCAAACGCGGCGTGGCTTCCTATCCACACTCTGTCGAAGCTGTGCGTCGAGATGGGCTCCGCGATGACATCTTCAAAACCGACCTGTCAGATGGCACAAGTCAGGGGCGCACAGTGAGCTTTAAGAATAATCAGCACTGACAGGAAAGTTTCTGGAGGTGATGGATTGATGTGCAAGGCAGCAACTTCCATGTATTCACGCACAGATGACCGATCTCCCACTTTATCACACGAAAACAATGAGGTTACATTAGTTAATAGCTGTAGATAACTCAACCTGACAGGCGCTACCTTGAGAAGTTTCATTTTCAAAGAGTGATTCCGCACAGTGTACAGACTTTACCTTCAAGTGCGCGTTGACATCGTTTGGATCTCGGTCCGGCACCGCTGAATACACCTTCCCCTTCTTCGACAGAATGGGCTCTATCGATCTGTTGAACTCGTCCTCGTCCATAATTATGCTCGTGTCCGATTTCTCGTTCTCTAGACCCATGTTGTGCTGTGAGACAGGCGAGACGGTGCAGGGAGATCAGATGGTGACGGGCGCGCTCTGCGCTGTTTGCCGGACTGAGCGGCACCCCGCCCCGTATGGAAAGCAGCGCGGCGTGGGGCCGAGGAGACACAACAAAGCTCAAAGTCACTTCCCCACACCGCTTAACGAGTTCAGTGATGAGTGATACGACTGTGCAGCTCTCCGGCCTCCAGTCAGGAGCTGTGGAGACCCGGGGAGTCCTCAGGGTTTCATTCCAGCAGAACACACCAATCATCAGCCATGTGATTAGGCGTGATCAGTACAGCAGAACCTGCAGGCAGTTTTCCTTCATTTCACAGTTTAGGGAGAAATCTTTTTAAAAAAAGTTTCTAGTTATGTGAGGACACTTATTTTTCTAACAAATAATGATGTTTTGGAAAGTGTAACCACCTGCATGTTTGAGTTATGGAGCAGAAAACATCACTTAACGATTTCCCCCAGGCTTTTTTTTTGCTTTGGAGAGAAAAACCCACGTGTTTATTTTCCCCAACACTTCTACCTGTTGAGTTGATTTACCACAAATTTTCCTTTTTTCGTCTGTGTGGATTTATCGCTCTCCGACGCTCCGAACACACCAGCCAACATTGTTAGAATAACTGCAGGTCCTCAAATGTCTAGCAGGAACCACAACAGGAAGATCTTTTCTCTATGCAGCTGGTGTTTCACATGGGGAGCCATCTTGATCTGACCCCATCCCTCAGCGACATGTTTTTTTATGCTCCTCATTTATGTCCCACTGATTAAACATGTGATATTGGGGTCGGCTTTTCTCGAAACCTGTGTGTGTATTATGTGTGAGCAGGCTTGTATATCTCTGAAAACGAGACAATGTAGCCTACTGTATAGCATGTGAATGTAGGCCTGTGTGTGCACGCATAGTGTGCATACATTGTGTGTGTGTGTGTGTGTGTGTGTGTGTGTGCATACATCACGTCACATCTATCAACATTTTTTACTTAATATCATTGTGACATCAAGCCTGAAGAGTTTATGTTGCATAAACTACAATAAATAAACTAAAATACAGTTCTTGTCTTACAGAAATAATTTCCTGACAGCAACAAGGACTGAATTTACCTCTGAAAACATTTGCCAAAGTACAGCACGGGCAAGTTTTAAAACCTCTATGCTGCTATGACAAAAAAAGAAAAGAATTCTTGACTAAATATACCACAAGTAATACGCATGATGTTTAATTTAGCCACATCAAACAAAAGGAAATGTTTGGCTTCTTTGAACTGGGAATGTTAGGCTACAAGCTAAACTAACTGGCTCGATTACATTTCTCATGAGCTTGAATGCTGCATTATGTCAGCTTCCTCCTCTGACTTAATTTCTTTCTTTAATAACCATATAAGTCAGAAAAACGGCAGACTTTTGGTTTGAATTCAACTCTTCGAGTAAAATGTCTTTGCTCCAAAGCAGCTGCAAAGGTCTGTCTTACTATAAGGCCGACCTGCCTTCAGTCCTCTGCACTTTGCATCTCATTTGTTGGTGCGGTGGGTCCAGCACCCTGCACATCACTCTGTAAACAACCACCTCTTTTGTTTAGATGCCAGGGCCCGAGCATAACACACGGAGCCAAAAACAAAAAACAAAACAGCAGACCAGGACGGTGAGTGACAGCAAAGCAGAAACACAGCAGCCAAAACTGAGGGATGCTGGGTATTCAGAGCGATCAGGGCAATTCCTGACCCGAACACGTCGACAATACAACGCCACAATACTCCTGGATTAACGCACAGTGGACCATTCTGACAGACAAGCATTCAGTGAGGGGAGACCTGGCTGGCCGGCCCGAGGGTCGGGTGGGGAGAGAGGACAGTGTTGACATGAGTGTGTATGAGAGTGTGAAAGAGAGAAGCAAGAGGAAGTGAATGCCTTTGGTTTGTGTTACAGTTTGGATACAAACTGTGTGACAAGGTTACAATGATTTTAACCAGTGGTAGAGCTCAAGAAGAAGTCTAAAGGTTTGACAAGGTATTTCAACAGATACTAGCAAGATGTACATGAAATCTGTTCCCAAGATAACTGATCATTCTGGTGACCTCCCGACATTTAGCTCAAGTCAAAAATGTCCCTTATCAACACTTAAGTCCATGTCCACGGTCCTTAAAGGATGTCTAGGTGGGACTCTGATGTTCTGATGTTCAGAATCTCTCTTTTAGTCTAATATTACAGTCCAATTTGCATCTGTTACTCTGTCAACCTCACTTGTGTCTTACACTATAATGCAATACAGTATTGTGGCAGGTGTCCATGATGTCCACACGTAGAGCAGAC
Organism: Pempheris klunzingeri; assembly: GCF_042242105.1. Classification (NCBI taxonomy): domain Eukaryota; kingdom Metazoa; phylum Chordata; class Actinopteri; order Acropomatiformes; family Pempheridae; genus Pempheris; species Pempheris klunzingeri. The sequence goes on along the minus strand of NC_092016.1, from coordinate 5,705,516 downwards.
AATTCACAATTCACACGCATCACACTCAAAAGAATCCATCTTGTTTCTGTCACTGTCAGTTAGTACTTTTACTTTTGATATTTTAGTACATTTACCTGATCCATCCATCCATTATCTATACCACTTATCTGTCAGGGTCGCAGGGGGAGCTGGAGCCAATCCAAGCTGACTTCAGGCGAGAGGCAGGGTACACCCTGGACTGGCCGGGGAGAACATGCAAACTAAACACAGAAAGACCCCGAGTTCAAACCTGGATTCGAACCTGGAACCTTCTTGCTGTGAGGCAACAACATTTACCTGATAATATAATATAATATAGATTGTATTTTTACTTTGTGGTATTTGTATTACTACTTACTTATGTACAGGATCTGAGTATTTCTTCCACCACTGGCCTCTCCTGAACAAGCTTCATTCTCACAGGCCAAGTTGCCAATCTGATGTATCCTTGGTTGCAACAAGCAGATCTTCAGAGATTTTAATGCAAAAATCCTTAATCAAAAGCAGGCAGGTGCAGATAATAATCCAAAAAGCAGGTTCAGGCACAATAACCACAGGAGCTAACCACAAAGAACAAAGGATCAGGGCAAGTATATGAGGGGAAGGCTAATGAAATGAAGACAGGTTAATCAAACAAGGAACAGGTACAGACAATCACAAGGGTGGGAAAACACACAAGTGAGGTAATCAAGATGAGTCTATAAAATGAAATAGGACACTATGACGGTACAAGATCACAAAATATAACCAGGGATATGAGAACCAAATTATCCATCCATTGCCTGTAAGGCTTATGCTTCAGGGTCACATGGGGGCCGGAGCCAATCCCAGCTGACATTGGGCGGAGTACACCCTGGACTGGTCGCCAGTCAATCACAGGCTGGCACATAGAAAACCATTCACACTCACATTCACACCTACGGGGAATTTAGAGTCACCAATTAACCTAACCTGCATGTCTTTTGACTGTGGGAGGATGTTGTAGTACCTGGAGAAAACCCACGCAAGCATGGGTAGAACATGCAAACTCCACAAAGAAAGGCCCCAGATTCACACCGCATATCTACTGGCCAGAGTCGAAACTGGAACCTTCTTTCTGTGAGGAAACAGTGCTAAACACCACGTCGCCATTCTGCCCAGAACCAAACGACTCGAAAATGTCCTCAGAATAATAATCAAAACACCAACAGAGGCGGATCATGACAACTTTAGATGTTGCAAAAAGTGTCTGGGAACACACAAGACAATGCAAGAATGCAGAATGACATCTGCTATTGGCCCTCAAAAGCCCACTGTCTGCTTTTCTGTATTTTGATTCCAGAGAGAGAGATTGGACAGTAAGAAGTCTAGACTGACCACTGAACATTTGTCAGTAGGAAAACTTGGCATTGATTAGTAAAGAAAAGATCACTTCTCTATGTCACTCACAGCCTGTTAACTTCATTTTGTACCCAATTTTGCTTTAGTTGATCTCAGTTTGAGGTGCAGTATTTGTACTTGCGTGTTGAATGAAGTGTTAAATGGTGCTGCAGCTCCTCTACAGGCATCAGTGGCTGGCCTTGCTCTGGCCTGCGAGCCTCTCGGGCCTGCAGGTTAATATTTAATTAATTCACCAAACAGCAACATTCCAGTACATCCCGGCCAGCTTTCCCTTGAGGTCCTGCATCTTCATGCCGAGCAGCGTGGAAAGTTTCCTCTGATTTCACGGGGAACAAATGCATATTTGTCCAGGAGTTTCCAGAGGGAACAATGATATCAGTGCACCCTCAGCGCACAGGGATTTCCTGTTACACCCAAAGGACCCCTCATGTCAGTGGTCTGAAACACACATCACCTTACGGACAGTGAGGGGAAGGGTGTGTTTGTGCTTTTACTTGTGTGAATATTATATGCACTTGTCCATGTGTGCATGTGTGTGCATGGATGTAAGTATATATACTGCATGTATGTGTGCATGTGTGTGTAGATGTATGTGTGCATGTGTGTGTACTTTCTACCAGTTAAAAAGAAACACCCCAACTTTCCTTCACTCCTCGTGTCCTGTTTTTGTTTTCCAACGCTCAAATTTATGTGATTAAGTGTTCTGACTTAATCTCAGATTTCATCATACAATAGTTTCACAGAAATGAAGAACAGCCCAAAGTAGAATACAGCAGATCACATCTACAAAACTTGTTAACCTACGACACATTTTTAAGATGAAATGTTGTCTAGAGCATTTTTTTTGTAGAAAGTCAACTTAAATCATTTGCATCGTGATAATTTTGTCGACAATAAATCATGGATTTGGGTCAGATTTGAGTCAAACCAGACGTGTGTGTGAAACCATATGATAAATGAGACCCAGACCACCGTAAATATAAACCTAAAATTTCCACCACTGTGAAAAATGAATATACAGTGTGTCAGTTCATATTTATATAGACAGTTTTTTTTCTGTCTGACAGAGGAGCAAAGCTTGCAAATACAGATAAAAACATATAAGAGCAGAGGTTGTGTGATGGTCTGTGTATAAATACGTGTGTGTGTTTGTGTGCAGGTCTATATTTGTGTGGGAGCACACACATGTGGTATATATATGTTCTGTAGTATATTTATCTTTATCCATGTAGTGTTTGTATGAGGTTGTCTGTTTAATGTAAATTCTGCCACGATTCTGTTTTTGAGTACCTGCAGGATGGTATGCATGTGCTCTCTGTGTATTTATTTTTGTCAGTTCTGGCTTGTGCAGGCTCTTCTGGGCTGATAAATGGACAGGAACGTCTGTTTTACAGTCCTGTACCCTGAGAGTCACACGTTCTATCCCATCTGAAGTGATAGTTTTTAGTTCTCTGTGGTTAAAAGCATCAGATCAGCCCCTGAAATGTTTTGAGGTTCTTGGGCATGAGGAGTGAACCAGCCTGGCGTCTGGTGTACCCAACGGCCATTTTCTCTCTGATGCGAGTGACTCATTCAAAATTCTTTCCAGTAACAATGAATATTGTTTTCTGGCACAGAGCAGCAAAGAATTGGGACTACTAAATAAAGAAAATGACCGAAGATTAATCAAACCAAGGCTGCATATGCGTCAGTCTGCCACAGAGAGAGGTATCATTTAAATGGAAATAAGACTTCTAACTTAAATTTAGAGAAATAAATGTATGCAGAAAAAAGCTGAAATACCGTAATGACTTCACTGACATGCAGACAATACGAGGCTGGTGCCTTAACGTTCAATAAAGAAACAGATACTTTACAGCAGTATCACTTTCCGTCTACTTGTGGCTCCTGTTTTTCCTGGCAAGACAACAAGTAATGACTAAAAACGTAAACCTGGCAAGTTGAGTCTCCTCGTTAAGGCCAAGATTATTGTCCTCACCATCACAGTTCACAGTCAGAAATGAAGCGAGTCCACACCCTTCATCACCCCGGGCAAGGTAACCTGAGAAAAGAGGACGCTCATCTTTCTTGAGACAGATAAATACTGAATGTGTAAGAAAATAACATTTCAAATGAGAAGAATTTACGAGAGGTTGAATGAGCCTTGATATATCATTTTAAAATATCTACACTGGTGTTATTTTGTCATATTGTATTAGTCAAAAGCACAGCATCACAGAGTATCTTCATAGAAAACGACTGGAGCTTCGGGAACAGTGACTTCTTGCTGCTCCAGGTGCTTACATCGCTTCCTTTCTGGGCCAAATTCTGCCTCAGCAGCTGCTAATTGTGACTGAAGGACTGTTTATGAGGCATAAGCAGAAATTCATGAAGCATACGAGGTTCAATGCGAATCATATTTCACAAGTTATAATGTGACCCTGCTGCATGTGCATGTTGAAATGTGACTGAGTTGCTAAATAAAATCCAGACACTGATCATTTCCTCACAGCGCAACAAGAACAAGAGTATTATGGCCAATCTTGGTAAACTACAATGAAAGTTATAAAGATTTAAGTTTGAACTTTGGGACACTATTCAGTCAGTGAATACGCTTTAACATGTGCACGGTAATGTCTTTGGTCTTCTGCTGACTGTTCAGCAACAGACAGATATTCATCATAACCTCGTAAATGCAAAACAGGTTTTACGTTCATGTTAAATGAAAATGTAGATCCATGAAATATTTATAACCGCTTGTCAACATCACCTTCACACAGCACGCAAAAACTGTACACTGTCAGATTCAAACTAGATGTACACGTAGCATTTATACTGTTGTCTCTGCATCTCTCTTCCTGCTTAGCCTTTAGATGTGGTGGATGGATGTTGAGATGAGAGGGGGGAGAAGAGGGATGTCAGTGTTGGAGGGAGGAATGTCCTGACAGGCCCCGGCATACTGAGGCACTGACTGTCACATTTGTTCCAGGCAGTGGAAAAATTTCACAACAAGTTTGAAAGCCCCTCAAACCATTTTCCAAAATAGCCCAGATCTGTCTCGCAATATGTTGGATGCCATCTGTAAACTTTGTCAGCGTCACCTGTCCCTGTGCTCCTCATCTCCCAGCTGTGAATGCTCCTCTGGGATTTTTACACGGTCAAGGACAGCACAGGCTTCTTTTGGCATTTGACATCTTTTGTCAAACTGTGAAAACAGATTATGAGTTGTAACATGGAGCAGTGAGTGCTTCAAAGAGTCTTTGTGCATTGGGACACCTTGTTGTGTATCCTCATTTATAATCATTTATGTAATAAACAAACTTGAATGCATGTTCCCACAGGAGTCAGCTGAGAGCAGCACCTTCTGAGGCAGGTGGTGGGTTTTAGGACTTGCTTAAGGATATTTGGAAAAAGATAGAAGACATAGTGGGGGTCCAGTGACGAATGGGGTAGACATGGACACACAGAATATTTGTTTTGCTTTACCAAAATGAGGGTCATGTTATTATAGTTATTATACTTATTATAGTGTACTCTTACATCCCAGAAGCCAACGCTACTGTATCAGCTGCTTCCACACAGGCTCTTCATCAGTTGCTACTGTGACATCATTTCCTCTTGTTTAGTAGGAAGGGAGCAGGCCCCATCTGCTTCCATGACAAATACAAATGAAACATCAGAAAAGCTGATGGGAGCAGTTTTATGTTTCATTATATCCTGATAAGCCTGCATGTGTGTCATCATGTGTCTCTGAGTGTGTTCACGTGCATTTTTTTTTTTGCAACGGTTTAAAGAGAGCACAATTTCTCCTAAGCCAGGGACTGCGAGCTTTACCCTAGAGTGACATTTTCACACGGGTTTCTCCTTGGACCCAAGGCCTTTCTCCTTGTGAGTCTGGTATGTTTGTTGAAGCTGTTGGCAAACTCAGGCGCAGCCCAGAAAAGCCTCGGGACCAACTCAAACCTGTCACGTGTCTTCAATACGGCAGGTGATACTTTGATGAGACTTATTACTGCCATTTCACCTTCATAGTGTGCTGTACTGACTGCACACACAAAATGTCTGGTGAAAACCACTTTGTCAAACAAGAGCAGCTCATTTGCAGATGCTGCTACAAAATGACACGTGACAGAACTGAGTGTCAATGCATTTCATCTTAAGAGCATTAACATGTTAATGTGCATATGTAATGTGCATATATGTGGCTTTCATATTAAAAAAAGAAAACGTTATGTGCTCCAAAAGACTGCATAAAGTAAACACGGGTCCAATCTAGATTATTTGGACCAAGTATGCAAATGCAATATGTCTCACCTTATTAAATCAATAGCAGAGTGGGACAGCGTCGCTTTGTTTTGGCCTGTAAACTGGAAGTCAAAGGAATAAAACAGATCTTATACAGGGGCTTGATGTTTGCCTTCCTTCATGTCCACCACTGTTTTACCATCTAGAAGATGCACTTCTCAGTTAGTTTGCCAGTTTCCTAATGATTGTAACAATATGCTGGGGAGCGTTGGAAGCTGTCATTGCAGTTGTAGAACTGCGGTTAAACAAATGTGATGATTAAGGGTTAACTTTTCTCTAAAGGCATCCACACTGACAGCATACACATTGTTGTACATTCAAAGTATTGTGCAGAGCTTTGAATGAAACCATCTACCAAATTGCACTATTGAAAGTTCGGCATTGTAGCTTTGATCTCATAGGAAAATATTGTTGCCAGGAAAAGATTTGAATAGCTTTTTGACCAGCTTTCATTATGGCACCCTTTTAGAGCATTCCCCATAAAAGCGCCTCTTGTGTTATCATCACCCTAAAGGGTTCCTCACTCTAAAAATGGAAAATATTACCAAATGCTGAGCAGGAGAACTGTATGCACCTGTCACTGCTTTTTCTCCTTCGCTGAAATATAAACACCAGACCCCAAGGGGAAAAATGATCACTAATTTCTTTGGTTGTATGGGCTATTATACGTGTATTTAGTGAAACTATAAAGTCACTAAGGCAGCACGAATCTCAAAGAGAAAATAGCAACAATATCATTTGCGCTGCATTCCCTCTAATCTTTTAGTAACACCCTGTCATCCCGGGACTGATAGAGATTTCACGCCTTGTGCCAAAGGGATGTAATTTCCTCTCACGGATGGCAGACAAAGAATTACTCTCTTAAGTGATGAGTGTTGGCTCCAACCAGGTGGAAGACACTGATGTTTTTCTTGCTCCTTGAAAGTAATTTTGTGGCTGCAGATCACGTGAATGATGACAGCACTGGAAAGTATGCAGAGCAGCTGTTGGGTCATGCACAGTGCCACACTGGTACAATGTTTCTAGTGTTGAGTCAGCCAGAGCTGACAAACCCTTTGCACAACTGGCAATCTTTTTTTTTTTTGTTGTTTTGGAGAAATGTATTTATGCATGAATACAGAACAGTGTAGCTTCAGAAAGTCCACTTTCATTGTAGTAAACCTGAGATATTGGTCATTTGCTGTTTGATTTTGCTCAAAGCAACTTGACCACCTAAATAGAGATGAAACCTAAATCAAAACAGCCTGTTTGGGCTTGAGAGAACAATAGTGGATGGAAAATTATCAATTAAAAATTATTAATTATTATAATTAACACTTATTTAAGAGAAATCAATTAATTTGGGCCGAATGAAATGATTTGACTGACTTATTACAGGTCGCAGACAGCAGACACTGAATATATTTCCTTCTTTTTTTTGTTAAACCATTTGATTTATTGATTACTAAAAGTAAAAGTACGTCTTATGCAGAACAGTATTATCGATATGTTCACTGAATGATACAAGCAGCGTTTAATGCTGTAGCTGGTCCTCATAGTGCTTGGTCAAACTACTATTGTAGTATATTTTAAGTTGTTAGGTACATAAAATGTATCATATTATGAAAAAAGCACATGTATATGAAAAGTCTACATCTGTCTACATCTGCCATGTAAGTGTGTAGTGGACAAGTCATGTTAAACTAATTTACAAATACTTTCAAATTCTATCAAAGTACCTTCTTTTCCAGCTCTTTGTGAACGTGTTGCACATCTTTATCAGACTGAGTCTAACGAGGTAATCCCATCAATCCTCCAACTATGATTTCATAGAAAAGTCATCAGGCTTCATCTGCAGAAAGCAATAGTACAGTCAAACCTTTGTGCAAATTGAGTCATAGGTGAAACTGTTTATGAAATCACTCAATCATGCAGCTGTAGATTTTCACAATGCCAGGGCCTAAATGGTGCCAAGTTTCTTAACTTTTGTGTCTTATCACTTGTTATTTACTCCGCTGTTACCAAGAGACACACTGCACAAGCTCTACTGCCCCTAGTTTGTCCTCGCTTGGCATGTATTACATCATAGTACAATTAAGACATTTGGTGGGCATGTTAATTCAAGACAACTCACAGCTTCAACATTAGTTAGAAGTGACCCAAAACTAACACTTAAACTTGTGTTTGCTCCTTGCTCTAAAAATCTGTAGAGGTCAATACTTAAAGACAGCACTTATAATACACAATCGTTATTTATAACAGAATATTGATAATGAACTAAAGTAAGTACGTTTGCAAGGTTTATCATCACCCACCTGGCTACTTGGTCTGCTATGTTCCTATGTCCACATGTAAGCTGCGTTATGATGCCCAAATCATTACACAAGTTACAAATCAGTCCAACTTGGGTTGTTTATTTGCTGTGACCTCCAAATGTTGGAATGCAAATACAAAGGTAGGCTGTGCCTCTCTGTCACATTTGGAAAGAAAATGCTGATGCAGAGGGACACATGGGCTGACTATGAAGTGCCCATCAGAGTTGAAATGATACATGGACTTTGTTAATTTCCCATCCAGACGCAGAAATATCCAGTTTGAACAAAAGGAAAACTTTAAATATCCACTAATGTGTCACAGTGTCGATTTTCCATAAACAGTCTAAACACTATATAAGCTCCATCGCTCAGGAGGTTCCCGCTTCCACTAACCATAAAGCCTTACTCATGCTTTCAACCCTGACACAAATACGGGCTGGGCTTGACACACCCAGCTTCTCCATGAGAATCAGCACATCCTCTGCAAGACGTATACACACACACATCTGCACCAGCCCACGTATCCCAAACCACAGCAGCTCTGACTGGAAGCTCTGAATAACAGTTTAAAGATGTCTACGTTTGTCTTTTTTTCAAGACCTTGCATACTCCATCATCCTCCATCAGGCAGAGGAATGCAAGGACTTGGCTTTTACTTGGCAAAAACAAGATTTGCGAAACTATGCGATTGACAAATATAGTAAACACATCTCCATAATTTTCCTGACAGATGTGTTGTCATTCTGGTCATATATGTGTGGTGTGTGGTTGTTTACTAGTTGTTTAACGGTAGACCAGAGGAACATTGAATAGAAATGCTTTCCTTCATCATGGGAAGCTGGAGCCCATTCGAGCATGCATTCACTAAGAGATGGAAAGCTTCCTGGTCAGGTGCATCACACTTTGCATTTCACTTGTTCTGCATGCACCTGGATGATATAATAGGCCCAAGCAAGCTGAAGGGTCACTCCACGCAAATTATAAAAAAGCTGAACACCCTCATCACATCATCTTTGTCACTTTCATCTAGTGATATTTAGTCAAATAGTCTTAGTTTCATTTGTCTTGTTTTCAAGATTTTTGCAAAAAAAAAAACATAAGAGAGAACTAAATGGGGACGTTTACCAGTCACCGTTAGTCACTTAGCCTAGTCAGTCTTAGCTAAACTGTTTATGTTGACCAGTCGCTCCATAGTTTGCTCAACCCCATCACCAGACGAGAATATTGACATTGGACAATTCTTCACACACTTGGATTACGTTTTTTTTTTTACCTCCAGTGCCAACTCTGTAAAATTCTCCCTTTTTACATTGTCAGTGCATGCCAGCTACTGTATGATTATGGTTTGGGGAAATTAGTGGTTATGGCAAGTTAGATATTGTCAAGGTTAGGCAAAAACAACACTTGGTTAGGAATAAAGAAAGACGTGCTGCACACCGATCCACCTCCCCTACATCCACGCCTTACCTTTCTATCTTGCCACATATAGGCCACACACTTACTTCTGTTGACACTGAAAATAAACTAAATTGTGAGGTGAACTGATGACAGTAGACAGTAGACCTTGGTTAAAGATTTAAAGATGCAGATAAATCTTTAAAACTACCAACTGCACTGGCTGAAATCAGGTTCTCCTTTGTCTTTGTAAGCAACATTGCTCTAGACATAACAAATGTATGGAGTTACATACTTTTTGTGTTGCTATTGTTACAAACATTGCAGCTATGGAGATAACAAAGGGATCAGAATGCCTTACAAAGCCAATAAATTTGCAGATAAGCTTTCCTAAAAAAAAAAAGCTGAATGTTCTGTCCTCTCGGTTGCCTTTGTAAACAACTTCACTCTTTTGAAGCTAAGATGAGATATAAACTAGACCAATGCTGCTGATAGCACATGGACAAAGATGCTAATGGGGTGTCTTACTAGGTCAATAATGCGGCAGATAAACCTTTAAAAGCACATACTTATTTGGCTGTGTAAGGTTTCCTGCTCTCTGCGTGCTGAGGTATTCTCATTCCTGAGGTACTTCCACACCTGACACACACATGGAGGGTGTGGCGAACTGAGGAGCCACGAGCCAATAGACACACTGGCTCACTGACACACACACACAGTGCCTCCCCGGTAGTTTTCCACAGAAATCTAGGCACGGGAAGTCAATGATGCTTTCACACAAAATGGCCACCGCTGGACGACTTTCAAAACGGCACAAAGCTTTCTTTTAACACGGTGGGGGAACTCTCCAGTTTTACTGATGCCACTTTGTGGCAGGGTTCCCCCTTAAGACAGAGCATGTGGCCCGGTCCACTCTCTCAAATACAGCCCTGCATTGTCTGTAGCTGTCAGCACATACTTACTCGCGGCACTCTACTTTTTTAATGGTAGATAAATTCTGAGACGTTTGCTTTGATACTCATCCAGTCAGTCCATCTGTAGGAATGTGTCTCGGTGGCATTGATCCAAAGACATTTTACAAAGCTTTCAATACATCCATGGTATAGTAAGATTTCCTACAGACCTTGAAAACTCTCGACACTTTGTGAATGTGGGGAAAAGAATTAAGCCTTAAAAGTTAGCAAATGAATAGCCTTGACATGACATTTAACATTCTGAGCTATTTGAAAGAAAAGGATAAAAAATAAAGGTTTTATTAGGATGTCATGAGTCTACTCCCAACGTGAGCCATATTTGAGTTGCCAAATTGCATTAAACGTGGGAAATTACACAACAGGGATTTCCTCCAAAGTGTCCCTGAATGTTAAAGAGAGCTGTGCAGGTTACACTGCTCGTATTATAACCAGACGTTCTACAGTTGGAAAAATACAATGAGGTCTTCAAAGTGAAAATGAACGGCATTGAAATTTTTATCAAACTTAATCAGTAAATCTCTGTGCTTTTGACTTTTCTTTATACTAACATCAAATCTCTTAATATTCTGTGAAAAACAGCATGATAGCAGTCTGAGCTGGTTCAAAAGCTGACGATACATCTTATTTCCGAAATATTCCAACGGCACCAAACACTGAGGTGCAACAGGACTGTGGAGGTCCTGGAGGTTACTACCATCTATCAGTGCATCTTTTATGTTTTGTACATTTGCATAGCCTGGGAAACCCAGCCAGTTGGCCTGGTAACACTGACGATAAGGACAACTATCTGGTTCCCATTTAATCAAAATGATACGCTGTGCTGAGGAATCTCCCTGTGGCAGACAAGTGGAAGGAGTGGTTGCTATGCTGCGAACAGGCGGTTGCCATGTTGGGAAGCAACCGCAGGGCCAGTCAAACAAACATCCCTTCTCTGAGTCACAGGCGGCCTCCCTCCTCCCTCCCCCTTCTCTCGGCAGTCCACGGAGTTCCCTTGCTAAAATTGTCCTGACTCGCTGTTAGTCTGTAATTATGCCTGATTTCTCACTCGCTCACTTTCAGTTCCTCTCTTATCCCTCTCTGTCTATGTTTCTCTCACCCTCCCTCGTCAACCACGCCATCCAAGTCCAGACACTGCCTACTCTGTTACCTTCTCTCTGCCTTTTCCTGTTCCTTCCACTCGTGTACCGTTTTGACAAAACAGCTTCAGGACGATATTTTTAGGGGGTTGCCCCCTCCCATTTTCTTTCCACCTTGTTCCACAAACAAGCACTCAACTCCACTTCTGGTGGAGGAAAACTCAATTCACTCACTCATTACAGCCTTGTGCATGGTTCATCCCACTGACCAAGTGCAGCTGTTTGTTTTGCCGTCTTCATCGGCAGACGACAATGAAGACAAGATCAGAGCAGTGTGGTGTCAATTTTGGACAAATTTGAACCTCACTTTCGGATCTCTTTCTGACAGTGACTTGAGTGATTGTAGAATGGGATTAGGCTTGAGCACGAATTTAAGCAATAAAACATGAAGAGTGTGCCTTGATTTAACATTTAAATGGACTAGACTAAAAGAAAGTCATGCATTCACGTCAACAACCATGTGTGATAGGAACATTTTTCCATTGAACCCTATTTGATAAGACTTTGGCCCAAGGACTTCTCATATCATGGTAAGATTTGAGAAATTAGCTGTGGGGGAAGTATTCAGATCGTTTATGTGTGCTAAAAGTAGCAATGTGACAATGTAAAAACATTTAATAGCAAGTAAAAAAAATCTGCTACAGTACAGCACTTTTTGTGAGAGGACAAAAAAGCTATAAATCTATTGTTAGCTGAAAAAGCTAATTATGGATTTCAGTGCTGCTTCAGCATCCTCTCCACCATTTAAATGTCAGAACATTCACTGAATGTTTATTGGCTACATCCAGTTTAAAGGTCAAAGGTCATGGGTTAAACTGTTCGGCACACAGCCAGTGTTCCACCTTGCGGTCATCCAACCTTTGTGTTGGAGGGCGTGGTTCTGGCCTGTTGGGTCTCATTGTTACGTGCATCTATCCAAGGAACATTCTTGGAAAATAGGAGTGTAAGAGCGAGCAGCAGACATCAGACCACACATTTCCTCTGTGTAGGAATGCAACCTGCAGTGCTATTGGGAGGATGGGCTCGGCTCAGAGTGCAAAGGCCGCACCCGGTGTCTCATCAGAGGAGGAAAATACAGAGGAGGAGGAGGAGGAGGAGGAGGAGGAGGACCATTGCTGTAGAGGATCAGCTAGTCAGGGGTGTGCAAGGTATCCAGAGAGAAGCTGGAGATAAGAAAGAGACAAATGGAAAAGACAAGGAGTTGCTCCAAAATGACATCTGCTATCAGAGAAACACAATACTTACTCTTACATTATGGAAATCCATTCAAGTCAGGGCAAGAGAAAATTGTTTGGAAATGTTCGGAATGAAAAAGATTCAAAGAAAACAAATGATGAGATACACGCTAAAAACATAACTTACTTGATAAACGTGTCTTGCACTGTTTTGTGATTTTAATATCTTTCTTTTTGATAAACATGCCATCATCTGTTTTCATTCCCTCGCAGAAATGGGCTTCCATAATGAAGTGACTGTAGGCATGAAGTGAAAAGGATTGATGGCTCTTTTGTCTGTCGCTTAGAAATTCTAGTTTGATGAGAACACTTCTGGCATCATCAGATAGCAGAGGCACTCCTAATGACTGCAACAATAAGCTTTATCTCCTAGATCATCAGACGTCAGCGGTCAGAGTTCTGCCAGCCTAACAGTAACTCCAAATTAATTTTTGTTGTTTTCCTGCCCCACAAAAGCCTCATTGGCATCTGTGGCACACCACTTTGTTGTGGTGGCACGTTTCATAGGTTTTGAATCAAAGAATGACACAGTGGTTGAGTCTTATCAGTGGAAGAGTCATTGCCTAAGGACACGTGCAACACAGCAGCACTGTGCAGACCAGTTGGCAGAAGAGTGCTTATGGACAGAATGAAAAACTAAAGGAAGGGAGTGAACTTAAACTAAATTTGGGAGTGGCAGTCAGGGTGGGGTCATTTACATAGAGGATTTTTAAAGAGCACAACCACACAGCAGACTGATATTGAGATGCTGTGTAATCTTTTATTTAAGCACTACCCAAAATGCTAACAGCCATGGGTTATGTCATGTTGAGACATTATTTTTACACAATTATTAATATTATCTCGCTGGGTTTGTTATTTAAAACTCACTCTACGCTTGCATAATATGCACTTGCTTATTATAGGAATGACATCATTATGGTCTACTGTGGAAACTAGGTTGCCATATGCTGCATAAATGCATGTAAAACCATACACAGCTGCTGGAAATAACCAAATCTCTTTTAAATGAATAACAGAAAGGTAATTAAAGTATATAATACGATGGCTAGTTACCAGATAAATCTGTTTTACATGGGGGAAACACTGCTGCGGGTGGTTAGGGTTATGATTCTGACGTGAAATGACACCCAAACCCATCCACTGAGTTTATCATGACACAGAGAATTGCTCTTGGAGGGTCTAATGTGATGCTAACAGTGCCTCCAGTGGTGAAAAACTAAACAGAATCTGGAAAGACGATCAGAGACAGAGGGACAAAGGGACAAAGGGAGAGAGTCTGCAACCAACTCTTTCTTCCTCTGAAGCCTCTGAGCAGCATTTATCCCTTATCCTGCATGTCCTCGTGTCTGACCTAAAAGATGCAAATAAAGTTTTCTGTGCCTTAAAATGGACAGAGAGGAGAACCTGCTGACCTGTGCTCATCACAGCAGCCAGGCTCTATTTGACTGACAGCTCTGCCTCATGCTGGTCATCCATGTTGTTTATCTTTCACTGGACCGGAGAGAAAGATAAACAACACAGAACAGCGCAGGGCTGCCTCACTGTGTAACGTCTATGACGCCTGGAAACTGTCAGACTGATTAGATACAGCCATTTGTCCTGACACAAGTAGACACCTCAATGCAATTTGTACATGCGCACAAGCATTTGTGCATGTTGACATTTTGTGTGTTTAGAGTGCATTCGTGTGCATCAAAGCCAGAAGCCGATCCGTCTCCTTCAGATTTTATGGAGACATTCATCCACTCAGGTTTTCTTTAAAACTTAAACCGCTGCTGCTGCGTAGTTGTTCACAAGGATTGCTGCAGTGTAACGAGCAGATGTAAAATGGCAGCAAACTAAAACATTCAGCTCCTTTTATAGAAGACATAGTTTATGCCTTCGTCATATGAAAATTAATTCCAGCAGACTCAGTGCACACGGACTCTGACATTCTACCTCAAATTGTGTGTGAGAGAGTGTTTATTTTGAGTGTCAGCTATTTTTAGAGGAAATGTCTGCACTTGTCTCAAATTAGGTTTCACATTTAACCCAAAAGGTTAAATCAAAAAGAGAGAGAGAGAGAGAGAGAAAAAAAATCTGGGGTCCTCATGGGATCAGGCAGAGCTGGCAGCAGAAACATAATCATCAGTCATTTTCTGGACAGACGGGACAAAAACACACTAGTTCACATCCAAAGTCCAAAGACATTTCGTTACATTAAGCGGACTCCAAGCTGGTTTTTTCATGTAAAATGATGATTATCCTCTACATTTCAGGCACTTCAGACCAAAGGAGTGTTTCTAAAAGCATTTTAAGCTTTTCCTCTGTTATTTTGTTGACAAGTCTCCACAGACTGGACATGTAACCTTCTTAATGTTAGCTGCATTTATTCTGCGTAAATGTTTGCCACCAATAACATCACATATCAGACCTGAATGTAATTGGTTCTCATGGCGCTATGGGCCTTCAGCATCAATCCTATCAGGCTTGGCATAATTGCTCCCAGTAGACAGATTACGAAGACAAACTGTGTTACTTAAAATATCAACAGCAGAACTATGTGTGATTGTAGGAACTGAATGTTAGACATTCAAATTACAAGACAGACTCCTTCAGCACAAGACTGCACTGCTCCCTCCTTGAGCATAATCACTCAGCAAGTACTACACGTCATTTGGCCAAGAACGCAGATGACTTTAATGCCAGAATGAGATATTTGTGATTACAAACTGATTTTAAAAAAAGCCCAAAAAAGACAATAACCCATAAAAGGTGTCATGAGATACAACAATGACAGCTCAGGAGGATAGAAAGCTATGTTTATCCTGCCAGGTTGGTTATTTTCTATATCAACACATCTTCAAGTGTGAACGTGTGTTGTGCTGATTTTAAAAAGTTTACTAAACCAATATGTCTTTCCCATTTTGACTTAATTCTATGGATCAGTGTTTGCCAATCCTGGTCCTGAGGGCCCAGCGCCCTGCAGGTTTTTAAGACGTTCACCTGCTCCAACACACCTGATTCAAATGTTCAGCTTATCATCAAGCTCAGCAGGGGCCTGGTAACTGTTCATCTGTTCATTTGAATCAGGTGTGTTGGAGCAGGTAAACATCTAAAACCTGCAGGGCACTGGGCCCCCAGGACCAGGTTTGGCAAACACTGATAACCAGAGTACACACTATTCGAAACAGAAAAGAAACTGTTATGAGTTGTAAAAACAAAAACAGCTTTTATTGTTGTACATTTCATCAGCATCAAACAGAAGTATTGCTGCTATGGGTGTTTGTAGTGTAATATATGTTACCTTCTTATTTAACCAGATGTTTGTTTGAGTTAACAAACACCTGCCAGCCAATCATAAAGAATTATTTTATGTGGATTTGACACTACAAGGTTTAACACGAGCCAACTTAACATCATCGTCCCAAGTAACTTAAGTGAACTGGGGAGATCCACAATTTTGGTTCACATGTGGAGGAATTTGAATTTCTTCTTACAGCTCTCTCATCAACCCTGTCTCCTAGATATTACGTTCACGCATCGCTACATTGTTTTCATACGTACTTTGTGGTGGCAAATGTAATCGCTGCCTGGATAAAGTTCAGAGACGTTTATTTGATTGAATTAAACACTACATCTATGTCCCACGCTGGTGTAGCAGCAAAAGGAGGTTGGGGTGGATGGTAGGCACACAAAGTGCACAGGACTGTGACACCAGAATCCAGGGTTCATGTCCACATTCCTATCTGTGGTTAGGTTTAGGCAACAAAAGCACTTTGGTTAAGGTTAGGAAAAAATCTTGTGTCTCAAGTCCCTGCTGACCTTTAGTGAATTGATTAAATCAGTCCACGATCATTCCCTAACTTAATCAAGTACTTCCGGTGCCTAAACATAACCATAACAAGGTATATTAATTAACAACATTTCCTCATCATGTTCAGAGAAAACACAATTTGGTAAGTATTAATTTCTCTAAAAACATATTTGCTGTTGCATATGAGCTGTGTGTAGATGTAGCTAATGTCTAGGAGATAGGCTCGCTCTCATACGTCATCACCACACAGTGAATAGCACAAAGTTCATGTGCTACAGTTCAGTTATTTAGTTCAGTTTAAAACACGCTGAGCCTGGGATTAGCTCACTCTTAAGGAATCTCACCTCTTCTCTTTCGGTCTGTCTCGCTGTGAAACAGAGACACAAGCACGCACGCACACATCTCGCTGTGCCAGGGATGTCAACATCGTGCCAGAGTGAGACAAGCCTTCCTCAACATTCCACTCAGGAAGTGGTGTAAGGAAGATAACGAGCAAATGGGGAAGGGGAGCAGTGTGTAGTTGAGTGTGCATGCGTATGTATCTGTGTGCACATCAGCCATAAAATCTAGGATAAGGAACACAAGTGGCCAAGCTAAGGCTAATTAATGACAACCAGGAAGTGTGAGATTTGTTTTCTTTGTGCAGCTGAACATGAAATTAGAGGCGTTATCTCAGGCCCTCAGGCCCCCGCTCGCCATTTTTTAATTGATCCCTGTAGGGAAACTCAGGTCAGAGGTCAGTCTGTGGAACAACAGCAGCGGAGGTGGTAGAGATCTTGATGAAGGGCTCTTCAAAAGAGTGCAGGAGTGACAAGTGTTGTTTTAACAGTTTGGACTGACATTGTTGGATAAGTTGCCGCCCACATCTCAGGTTTGGTCTCAGGTCCACTCAATAGAGCATGCCACTGTTCTACTTAGCTAGCTAGCTACCTTACTACATCCATGAAGAACTGTGGTATAAAATGTCTACAAAAACGAGGACTAAATGCAGAAGAGATCAACAAGAGTACAGTTTTGGAGGTCAACTCAGAAAAATAAAGATTTTTACATCATCTTCAAACTCAAAGTTAGCATCTTGGTAGTAACGTAAAGGGGAGCATCCAGCAGCTAAATAGCCAGATATTCCCAAAGTGTTGGTGGAGACCAAACCAGAGCTAAAAAGGGAGTTCCATTCATCAGGTGAGCAGAAACTTGAATGCTAATGTTGTGCAGAAATGTGGCCAGAAATGCATTGATGCACCTTCTAAAAGAATCATATATGAATAATTACTGTAATTTGATAAAAATGAATCTTTTTCTTTAATTGTAAACATGTTGACAGTGTGATGCACATTGTCTTCTATCATTAATGTCTTTTTAATGACAAAAGGATACTTGAAACAATGTGGTTGTACAATAATGTGGGTGGTCAAATCAAGCGCCCCTTGCCTGGGCGGTTGGGGTTCAGGCGGTCTCATTCACCCATGGGTGGCTGAAAGACACTAATGGCCCTCCATGTTTGCTTTGTTCAGCCTGTCAGTTTGTGCTTCATTAACTGTCAATCCGTCTCTGCAGTTGTTTTGTTCTTCTGTCATTTGTAAACCTCACCTCTCCATTTCTATCTCTCATCACTCTTCCTCGCCCACTTGTCTCTTGTCACACACTCTCTCTCTCACACACACACTTTCTTTTTATCTCTCCCTCTTCGTTTCCCTTTTTGTTTTTTCTCCCATTTTTAAATCACATCCCTCACTCCGTCCTTACATGCCCTGTTAGCGCTGAGCCACGAACATCAGCAGGCCGAGGTGTAGCTGCATAGAAATATCAAAGCCTCTCTAACCCCTCAGCCATCCCTCACCCCCCCTTCCTCCCCTTCTTCCCACAATCCTCTCTGCTTCTCAGGCTAACCGACCGACGCAGACTTTCCTGGACTCGGTTCAGGAAATTGCCGCTCCAAAGAAGGAGGAGGAAAAGGAGGAGGAGGAGGAGGAGGAGGATGGAAACTTAGAGACGGCTGCTTTGCCTTGGATACAATAATAAAACACACACAAACACACACACACACACACACACACACACACACACACACACACACACACACACACACTCAGAGAGTGACAGAGAGAAATGCACACACTGCCTGTCTTTGTAATCAACTGTCTGGATGACTGTTATCAGGACATAGTGTGGGAAAATCTAGGCGATCAAATGAACAAGGGAATATGAAAGGCAACATTTTTGGGGTGTTTCTCTCTTTTTCTCTCCTTTCTTCTCTAATTCTTGCCTGTTCCCCTCTTTCACTCCTCTCTGCACTCCATCTCTTTTCAGGCATGAATTCTACAACATTGCTGGCTTCAGCTGTCTGTTGAAGTAATGGGTTTTTTTGCATCACAACATAAGCTTCCTATACATAAGTGCTCCGTCATGTCTCAGTATAAACTGACTATAATGTAGTATAACTACTAGAATATGTGGCAATGTTTGTGAGATGGAGCAGTAGCACCTTTGGAGAGCAGCAGTGAGTTTGGAGGTAAAAATATCAAGAATTCTTGAGGAAAGGGGTTAACGGGAACCATGAGGGATGGTAACCCCCATTCTGATTTGTTTTACCAGCACAGCCAACCATGCTTTACTAAATGTATTAGTTTGGATATGGAATTCTGCCACTTACTAACCCACAATCACAAGATCTTCCCTGTTTCTTCAAACACGGGACCAACATGGTGATTTGCCGTGACAAGATACATGTCTGAAAGGGGCTTGTTTTTCTTGCGTTTCCTTTCCCTTTCGTTGACTCTTACCTCTCACCTGCCTCATTGTAACAGTCTCTCTGCCTCTCCTCTCCTTCCCTCGCTCCCTAGCCTCTCTTTCTCTTGATCCTGTGGTCCTCAGCGTTGAAAGAAGACTTGCGTTTTTTCCTCTCTGGTGTTCCTCAGTTCTGGTGACTCAGTCTTGCCTTTGAATAACAGAGTTCCCTTCTTCCTTTCTGTGTAACGGGCCAACACCGTATGTATTTTCACTGTGTGTGCACTCGCTAACTCCAGATCCTTTCAACAAAGACAGAAATAAAAAAGGACGGTTTGTGACGAAGGCTTTACTTTATAATGTGCAGAATACAGTCACTAGCAAGTACTACTTCTAAGTTTAGTAGTAGGAGAAGTAGTGTGGCTAAAACAACAACTACCTTAATTTTGCATAGACTTTGTTTAAACTAGTTTTACTTTGTGCTCCTCTTGAATCTGAATACAGTTTTGATCCTGGTGGTTGGTAGGGAAATATCTAATAAATAGATCATGCATGGGTTAATAGTGGTTACTGGCAGTTTCCTTCAACCAGGCATCCAGCAGCAGCCATCTTTGGCCTCATGTCTTGCTTATCTGGTTCCTAATGGGCTTCCCCACTTTCCACTCCACAAAACCTCAAGACCTTGATCCACACTTGGCTTTTAAAAACTCACGCACATGCAGACAGAAGGACAATCAAAGCTCACGTACACACGTACTAACACAATTACTGTAAAACCACGATGCAGTGAGCCGGAATACTCTGCAGATGACGTACGTCCTGCCTTGCCACGAATACCCCTCTGAGCTCCTTCTCTGTCAACACCGGTGTCTCCCCTTTTTCCTCTGGCTGTAACTTGTTGGCGGCATGTTGCTATGACAAAACTAGGTTGCCGTGACAACCGTGGTAAGGCGGTTACATAACTGAGGGATGACTGGCCTTGCCTTGCCTTGCCCCCCCCTTGCTGGTTCTGTGGGTTTGGAGGCAGGATGCGTTTGGATACTGTACTGGGCTGTGGGTCAACATGGCAGAGTCACGCCAGATGGGACGAATTCTGATCCAAACTAAGACATCAGAGGAAAAAAAGTTTCCACAGGGAGAGTAAATGACAAGCTGTTTTATAGTTTACAGGCTTGATTCAAACGAGCCTGACTGGTATTTTTAACAGACGATGATTCTACAATGAGAAATGTATTTGTTGGAAAAATGGCCTGATAGTTGTAATACAAAGACAGAACAGGTTGCCAACTGTGGTGCAGAGACTTCCAGGTGCTCTGGAGTGGATTATAAAGGACCTTTACAAATATCCAGATCCATTCTGAGTGTGAAAATATTTTCATACTATATATATATTCATATTTCATTGTTGTTGCTGTGTGTCTATTCTCTGTCAAATCCCTTGTATGTGTACACAAACATGGCCAATAAAGCTGGTCAAGATTCAGATTCTAAATACTGCCCTCCACAGCTGAAAAGTGTATTTCTGTCTACTTTCTAATCCCAAAATCACTCATTGAGTGAGTATCTAGTGTCTGTAATAAAGGGAATAGTGAATGAGTGAATGAGTTCTGACTTTTCAGATCATTGTGTACAGACTGTGAAGCTCCTTGAGGCAAATTTGTGATAATAGACTATATAAACAAAACTGATGTGAACTGACTGTTCTGGAAAACATCCACCACAAATCAGCAGCTGGAAGGTGTGTCTCACAGTAATGAATTTTAGACTTGAGCTGAACTCATGGCCTTATAACTCTAAAACCTTGGGAACTAAGTTACCTAAAAGAAAACAAGACTATTCATAGACTGAGAATCAAGTTAGCAAAAGCTTGGCAAATATCTCACCCCAAATATAAGCTATACAGAAACAGATTTTTGTGAATGGTACATTTTTCAGTGTTTCTAGAACAGCTCAGTACCTACAGTACCTCCTCAGGGCTGTATGTATCGTGAGACTACTGGCGTATGTTTATTCATTATAAATGAGTAAGCCAGTTATGACACCTCACAGGAAATCTGTGCTAAGGAAAGCTGGAACAAAAAGACGGCACTGTCCTTTCAAAATAAAGTGAGGTTCAGCCTTGTAATTACTGACATAAGACAGACGTTTTTGTCTTTGACAGGTAAAGATAATCCAAGATCATTCATGATTTTAATGATCAAACTAACTGTTGAGACTTCTGAAACTGAGCTAAATGTTTGAATGAGAGTAGTTTATAATATCTACTTATCACTGTAAAAGATATTTTAATCATAACAAATCAGTCAGATCCTCAGAGGGACACTCAAGGAAAGAATTCAGGATGCTTGTATATCAGGAACTCAACAGGAAAAAAGTACGAGGCGGGAGAGACCGGCGATGCCGTCTGCCACATGTGAGGTAATTCCGTAGGATGTAGGAGAGTTTGTCAAAACCCCGACAGGGAAACCCTATCATCCCATGAAATTCCTTCCAAAGCCTCTCACCACACACACACACACACACACACACACACACACAGGCATACACATGCTGACACACACACACACACACGCTGAAGTGTACAAAGATACACATTCAGGGACCTGCACACACATACTCACACACTCTTACACGTACACACAATAGAATTCATATGAACCATATGCTAGACAGTAGATGTAAGGAGTGAAACCCCATGGAAAAAAGCCCAGATAGAGGCAGCAGATTAGCAAATGGAAATGTCAGTATCCCCGCATGTATGAGGACACCCCTGTGGCCACGTGGTGCGGTCAAAATGGGCGAGCGAGCTGTGTGATGGAATATGTTTTGTGTGGCTGGACATGTACGGGTCGGGAGCAGGGATTTCCTCAGCCTGTTAGTGGAACGCTGTTCTGCTAATGGGGCTTCAGTTGATGTGTGTAAATCTGTCCATGAGCCCGGTCATGCAGGCACACACCCTCATCCTCTGGCTCACATTGTCCCATGTCAGAGTATTGTATGCCGCCTGGTAACAGTGAGGATATGACGGCATGTTTTGGAGCTCTGGATGTGAAAACGATACCCCAGAGAGTGTTCTCTTGTTACCCAAATAGGCCTCAGCTGGCTGCTTCCGTGTATTGTTGCCACAGGGGGGGAAGAAGGGGGAGGGAAATACAGTAGAGAGGCTTGGCAAGGACTCCCCCGATGGATTCTCTTTAACAACTTAATCAGGAGGGAAAATCTCAAAACATGCTGGGGGAAATGATCCCAAAGGGTATAAACTACGGTGTGTACTTCTACCTTTGAGCTGAGAGGGGAAGCTGTGTCATGGATTGCTGAGAAAAGGTCTGATGTGATTGGACAGACTTTGTTTGTGTCTGAAAACAGTCATCGCAGAACAATCTGTGTCCTAATGACATTGCTGAAGCCTTGCAGGGTTTGGTTTGGGCTCAATACCTGCAGTTACCTTTGATTTAGTCTTTGTAAATAATATGACTCGTCATTTGCTGATTTTCCCTAAAGAAGGAAAATCATCTGCATTCAAAGAGATCAAGAAAAAAAGCTTAGGAGCCCACGATTACAAGGTCAAAATCCTGATGAGAAGATGAAATCTAAAATGAATGGAAAGCATGGTTCATGTTTCAGACACTGTTTGACCATCCATCAAGCACTTCTTTTGGAGTATACTGATACTGTTAAGTTCTTTGTACACTCATCTTAGATATTACTGCTATCATCAAGAGGCTTTCGAACAAGACATTTAACCCCTAAACCAATCTGGTTGTGCAACAGAGAGTAAACACACCTGAAATTTTGGTTGCTCACTGCATGGGAAAACCATGAGGGCAGTCTGCAAAAGATCTACTAGACATTTACAATAGACAGCAAAGACTTTTTATGTGAAACTGGGGGTTACTGTCTACAAATCTACAGTAGACTGTCAAGAAGGATGTAGCCATAAGAGCTTCCAGTACTCAGTGATTTTTTCCTGGATAAACAAAAGAGTTGGGAGGCAGTCTCTGATATGGCAGCATCAGATGTGGGTGTGTGTGGTCTTGGTCTCCTTTCTTGTCTTGTTAGGTAGCTGGCCTCAGGCTCAGATCTGTCTAATTAACTCACTGACTGGGTTAATCTTGTTCTACATATGATCAAAGCTCAGCCTATTGTCCCCAGTTGACCTGCTCGTTCATCCAAATGTTCCCCCACAGCTTCTGGAGTTAATTTAGTGGTTTCCATTACTGGGTAATGTCTGCTTTTTTTGTGTAAGTGCAGGGTATAGGAAATGAAAAGCTTTGACTTTCTGCTACCATAAGTTAAACCACAAGTTAATGTGTGTACTTTCTAGTCCAGATCAGGATATATGGAACTATTATTCACAATTATGGCTCAACACTCCCTGTAAATAATAAAGTCAGGCATTTTGAATTGGAGTGAACCAAACACACAGAAATGTATATATAAGGCAGCACTGACATAAAGGTAGGTTCTGTCTTGTTGTCAGGATGCTGGGATGTCACCTGTTTGAATCGTGTTAAATTCATGTCACTTTAGGCCCATTTATCTTTTTGTTTAGAAAAATCTGAATGAGTGACTTACTGTTTGCATTTTTCAATAGACTGAAAGATGAAAAATCTAAAAAATCTAAGTTACTGTTCACCCTAGAGGGGACATGAAGGTCTGTGCTAAATTTCCCGCATCCACTAGATGTGGAGACATTTTCTCAAAAGTACAAATACGATGGAGATCGAAGAAAAGGTTAGATGATCACCATCAAAATTTCATGGCAATCCATCAAATAGTTGTTGAGATATTTCTCAAACTCAAGCTTACAAAAGACATTAAACATTAAGTGCAGTACAAAACGGCAGTTAAAGCAAAGTGACAACATTAGACCTGACGATATATAACAATAAAATAATACAATAGAATGCAAAAAAAATCCATGTCAATAATATCTGTCCTGTGACTGATCTCCATCATGCATCATGATATTTTCGGACACTATTTTACACATGTAAGGAGTAACCTGTGGGTTAATTGGTGGGGGGGCAGGGAAGCAGCTGTCAGACAGTGTGTAAACTTTCTGTGTTACATGTGCAAACCTACCTGACATGAACCTCAGGTGGTGGAATGCAGAGAATTGTAAACAGCTGAAACAAAAGAGTGGAGATCATAACATGGAAGACCAGCTTCAGTCTGCAAGGCTCATCTGGAAAGGCCGTCGTAGTGGGTGTGGCAAAAACACACACACACACACACACAAAAGTTGTAAAGCATTTGCAAACACAAGCATATACACACATTCAGGATACATAAACGGGAACAAAGACACGTCCACACACTACTCACCACCTTTGCATGCAGGTCCACACACACACGGACACAGATTGAGAGTGCTCACAGTCTGAGCAGCCTGAGCGCTGCAGTCAGAAGTGTGCACGGCCTCGGTGACTCCAGGAAGAGCTACGAGTGTTAATTCTTTCCACGGCTCCATGGAGCTGCACATTGTGAACAGATACGATTTATTACAGCGAGAGGGGCCGCATGTATTCTTCCACAGCCACACAGAAACAGTGAGGCTCCTGTTCATGTGTCCTGTTGGAAGAGAAATGGCAGGGGCTTTACCGTGGTGCTGATAACAATCCCAGCACACACACACACACACACACACACACAAACACAATCGTGGGAGAAACATGGTCGCACAAAGAGTGGCACCTAGTTTAACTGGGTGCTGGAAAACCGGGCTAGTTATGTACAAGTTTCAATTATAGATTCTCTGATGTTGCTGATAAGCAGTCATAGATATCATCTCTTGTCCATCCATCCATTATCTATACCACTTATCCTTCATGGTTGCAGGGGGTGGGGGCACAGACAACCATTCACGCTCACATTCACACTTATGGGCAGTTTAGAGTCACCAGTTAGTTTGAGTATCTGAGAGACAAGCACACAAGCACAGGGAGAACATGCAAACTGGAATCTGGAACCTTCTTACTGTATTGAAACAGTGCTAACCACCACACCACCATGCTGCCCAGGGTTAACATTATGAAGAAAATTTACTATTTAAAAAAAAAAAAAAAGTATGTCATAAAAAAACTTTATCCAAAATCCTGGAGCTACTTTAATGTGCCAATCAAGCAGTGTGACAGCTTTAGTCCACATTTTGAGGATTTGCCAATCCGAGGCAACCATAATCTCTGACTGTACTGAGGTGAATGCTAAAACCCCTAATGTATCTCGAGAGATACAAAATATTTCTTTCACAAAAAGATTGCCGACATTTTTAATGCTGAGCTTAACTTGGTATCGATCCATCTGTCGTTAGTGACAACATGATGGTGAACGGTAAACCGAAATTCCAAGATTAGAGAGGTCCCTGCCGATATGCAAGTGTGACAAACACTGTCGGGGTCTTTCTACACATATATAAGAGAGCAAAACCTGCAGCAACACCTAAAATGTAAAACAGGTCATCCTTGGTGCTCTTTAGAAGACAGTGCTTTAACAGTAAAACACATCACATCATCTAATTTCATAGAAAATCCATCCTGTACATGAAATACACCCACACCAAAAGTACCAGTGACATCTGTTCATTAGTCCACACTGTCAAACAACAGCTGCAGCTTGTCATCACCACAGCTGTCTACCTACTGATAGTGATATGTTAGTACGTTCCTAATCTGACCAGACGATCCCTGCACCAGGACGTGGAACGTACTGTACCACCTGGAGACGGGGGGAGGAGTGATGGGGCAAACCAGTGGCACGATGGGGGCGTAAAATTCCTTGGTAAAGATGACATTCTGTATGTGTATGAATTATAGTTTGCACGAGTACATCTGGGGAATACCTTTTATAAAAAGGCAGAGGGATTACAGAGGAATGTTCCAGTGACCTATGTGTTGAACTAATCCAGCACGTTCCAGAAAAACAACACTATTTCATCTCGGAATCATCCGTTGCCAGATCAATGTGTGTATTGTGTGATCGCAGGATGACAGAAACATATTTTTCCAAACAATTTCTCTTGGGGATGGAGCCAATGAACAGCAGTAATTCACCAAGCATACTGCAAAAGCCGGAAATTCTACAATGGGTGCATTTGTCCGTGCTTGGGTGTGTGTAATGGCTCGATATATGCACACATTATACTATGATAGGTGTACATGTGCAATTTCCATGCTCCTGGGGCTGTGCTTTCATGCCTCAGTGGCTTTAATTGAGTCCAATCATGGAGCGAGAGCCCCACTTTGACATGAATTAGCCCATGACATTGTGGAAAATGTGTTGGTTGGCTCAATAGACGCCTGTTTTCAGGGACACCGGGGGGTTGTAACAGGCCTCAGACCGCTTTCTGTCTGTCTGGACAGCTAGTTGAGAAACACATGACCCAGTCTGTGCAGGAGTCTGCCAGGGTCGCCCTAATGCTGATCTGGGCTCCAGATCAACATGTGAAGCAATTTGTCAAGTTGAGTGAAATCTATTTAGCAAGAGGAAACACTTTTTGCAAAGTGCTTTAGCAATCAAGGGCACAAATACAAAGGAGTGCAAACACATTACTAGAAAAAATTCTGGTTTTTTTACAGCTTGGGTCTTATTTGTGTAGCTCTGGTTTTTGCTTTTCTTACAAATGTGATTCTAATCCCAACTGTTAACTTTTTAAACAAATTTCCAGGTCATCCAAAATTATTTTAATCACGTAGGTTAAAGTGAAAACACAGGGAGTGCACGAATGGTCCATTAAAATCAACCCTTGAACAGTAAAACGACATGAGAGCACAACCACTGTTGCTCTTAAAGGCTAAAGAAGCTGATAATTCTTTAGATTAAGAACCCAAGCTGGGGGACTTGTTTAAAGTCTAGTCTGACTGTTGCTTTCCTTCAAGCATTGTCTTGAGCAGACATGAGTGTCCCATTATTTCCAAAATTAACCTTACAAATAACATGTCATTATAACCAACTGTAATAATGAACAAAAGTAAAAAGGAAGTCCCAAATAGTAATAAAACTGCAGAGTAGTGTGTTAGTAGCAATAGTTGTTCTAAATAATCAATAATAACATTAGTGTGAACCTAACACTTCATTCAAAAAGCATAATCTGCTTTGTTTGTGCTCAGGGTTTTCATAAATGAAGATTAAAATCCAACAAAACTCTGAATATACTTAAAGTATGATCTGTTTTCCTCGTCTGCATTTTTCCAAATGAACAGTTAAAGCTTTTGCGTTTGCGGTGACTCGATGCCTTGAGGAAGTTATGCAGCTGAGAAAACTGAAGAGAAGAGACAAGCTTAGCTCTGCCCATCAAGCCCGAATGCGTCCCGACGATTACTCAACTTACAAAGAACGAGGGGCAAAGTGAAAATCGCTGCCAAGAGGAAGCTTTTGATACATCTCAACTTCATCAGAGAAAAAACAACTCTCAAGACACCGTTAGAGAGATCAAAGCTGGCCAGGTCTCAGCAGAGCCCTCTATTTAGTCAGAGATTTGACCTGAGCTCATTTCTTGACTTAGACTTTCCTGACGTGTCTTGCCTCTCAGCAAGAGGTTCACAGTTCCATCTAAGCTCTACATCAGCATCCCTATACACCACAGGAGCCTGCTGTCACCCCAGAGAGCCGCACTTGCCTCTTGAGTATGAAAGCCAGAGTCAGAGAAAGGAAGCCAGAGTTTGGCATCACAACACTGACAGATGATGCAGAGCAGGTTGGTCCAGATCTACAGACAGCCAGAGCTCCTCACAGAGATACGTAAGACACCCTCCAAACATGAGGGGCATGCTAAGAATGTGAACTGAGGAAAACGAAGTGCACGCATTCAATGACATTTACCTCATATAGATTAACCCTTCGGAGTCTAGGGCTGCCACACGGCGTCAAAGTCACATGTCGCACTCCAAACTTTTCACAGGTGTTTGAATTTTCTCGATCGGCCTATTAACACTAAAGTTATGAAGAGCCGAAGTCGCGCACTACAGCAGCTCTTCTACCAGTTAGAAGATACTGAATCCGGGGAAGAAAGTTCTGATCCTGAGGAAGAAAGTGACTCCAGTTTCAGAGGATGAAGTGGATGCTGCACGTGAAGACGAACGAGAGGAGGTGTCCGCGCAGACCCCCGCTCCTCCAAAGATCCAACTAGTTCCTACTCGGATTTTGTGTTTCTTTTGCACTTTTACATACAGTGTGTCCATATATTATGTCAAAATAAATAAATACTTGTAGAATCACATAGGTGAGGTTGTGCTGAAAAGAAAGACACAAAGAAAGGCAAGAAAAAGGTAAGCTTAATGGGAAACACAAAGGTAAAATGAAAAGTAGTAAAAAACGCCATTTTACCCCAGACTGAAGGGTTAATGTTGTATTATTTATGTCTTCTTTATAGCTTATGACACCATTTTCATAAAGTTTACCCATTTAAAATACTTTCACTGTGACGTTTTTTGTTCAAACCAGACTTAACTTTATCACCTTTTCACACGTCCTCACATAGGAAAAAAGATTAAATGAAATCTTCTTTGTTTTGTTAAAGTATGCTTTGATTTTAAGTTAATACACAAAAAATAACTACATGAACTAAAATGATGTTGAAAATAATATTGAGTTTATTATAATGACCCAGGTGAACATGATGATCCAGCTGGTCTTCTCCCTCACTTCTATATCTAATCATTCCCTGTGTGAGAGCTTAATCTCTCATCGCTCAGTTGGTCACAAAACCTGTTCAGTAGCAAGGACATTGTTGGTCTGAATCTAGTGCGCACACCACTGTATTCGTTTTTGTCCTGCACTATATAAGAACATTTTTTATTATTTCATTCAACACTATCATTCAACACTAATAATAACTGAATTGCCCTGACTAAAAGACAAACGGGTCTTCTGGGTCTTTATATTAAAACTATTATCGGAATAATTTGACAAAATGACTACACATTAAGGAGTGCTGCCTTGCTACTAGGCCATGTACCTGCACTGACTCCATTTACACTTCATGTGTCTTTGGTGGATCAAATTGCTATCTGATAAATACTTTTTTTTCATCACATAAAATACAGTACATTGGAACATCCATCCAAAAGCCACGCAGACCTTTACTCCTGTCAAAATAAAGTTGACCTATGACATCCACTTCTACAGTACTTATTGAGGGTCAAAGTTCAAGGATCCCTGTTCATTTTTCTTGCTTCAGGTCATTGTTTCCTAATATTTCCATGAAAGGAAAGACCAAGGTGTACAAGAACAACATTCCCATGAACATTCTTTCAACAAGTATCGACCGGCGCACCAAAAAACACACAGACCCAGTCAGACCCAGGCGTTGGTGTTAGCTGCAAGTCATGAAGATAAGCAGTGTCTAATCTACAGATTAAATCCCTGAGATGTTCAGTGAACAGTCATGTAATTATGAAACAATTAATCTCCTACAGAGACATGAATTGTGCTCGTGCCAGGAAAATGAGTCGTCCCACAGGGAAAAATGAGGTAACTACATCTCTAAGGGTTTTCATCAAAGGTTGAAAAAGATACAGGTTAACCTATGTCTTCTTATCAGTGTCTACATTTCTCTCCATATGCCAACAAATCACTGATGAATGACTGAAGTATTGTGCATTTGTTTGCTTTGACTCAGTGTATGTGTATGTGAGTTTCCTGCAGCTGTCCGTCAAAAGCAGTGAGGCAGGGCTGTCCGTGGAAACGTTCCCTTACTCAAACAGGAGACGTGTGGATTTTGGCACTGACCGGCGGCTAGGTGGGTGGGCGTGGTCATGGGGTCAAAGGTCACAGGGTGAGAGCCGGGCCAGGGCTGACAGCAAACCTTGGCGTTCGCTCATGGAATTTGTGAGAGAGTGTGGAAGGTTGAAAGAAAGTTTCAGTCTTTCATCTTTCTGTCTTCCGCTTTGCTCCGTTTCTGCTGTCAGAGGATGACTTTGTCAAATAGAGGGATGGATGTATCTGTGAGTTATAAAAACAAAGAGGGTGGAAGAGATGCTTCCACATGCTCCGCACTTCAGTGGTTTACTTTAGGCAAGCCTGAGAGACAGTTCCCACAGTGACTATTAAGTCACAGTGACACTTAATACTTGACAATTAAAACAAAGTTACCAATACATAAAAGCACAATAGCATTCAGATCAACACCATTTTTTCTACATACTCTACAAAGTGTTTCCTAACTACATTTAAATTAATGATTTTGGTGGGTTATTCTAAAAAAAAACAAAAAAAAAAACTACATGCTCCTTCACGGGCTCATTAAATCACAATCTGATGGGTAACACCAAAAACTGATCATCATCATGGTAAAATGTGTATGCTTGTTTTACTCATGAAGAAGATTACAATATCTATATACATAATTTTTTGCCTGAAAAACAGCATCGTTTACCCTCAAATAAACAAACTCCCTTATACTGTATGTAAAACACATCGCTATGAACACAAGCGGTCCCTCAAACATGGAAATTCTTCATTATTGTCCAAATCAATAGTTTCCAATAAGGAGATGGAAGTTAATAGCTGATGAATGGAAGATGGAAATGAATAAGATGGAAGTCAGTGGCTGAATCAGCGGCTTCCATGGACTTGTACACTTACTGAATTTACATTAAGCATTAAAAAGGACCCAAATTGGAGACTTAACCAAACTTCTTCACAAGGTAACCTATAACCTATAGAAATACGTACGTGATGAATAAGATGATGTATAATGTTATTTGCATTGTAAAGCTTTCACACAAATTACCGATGTAAATTTGACTCAAGTGTTTCAGGGCAAGTGTAAAAATGTGTAAAAGTCTGGATCCACCCAGTGATAAAGTGCATCTGTGACACAGCTTGGCTCTAAGGTTTAGAGAGGGTGGACTTAGTTCCAGATTATGTTATGGTTTAAGGGGAATGAAGGTAGTCAACACAAAGTCTGCATAAGGACAGTGTGTGCATTTGCGGTTCAGGGAGGAGATACAGAAAATATAAAGAAAGAAAGCAGAGAAGGGAGAGAGCTACAGAGCGATGATCCTGGACAGATCTGTAAACATCACACAATCCTTACCACCCTGCCTGCTGCACACAAATACTACACATACCCCAGGTTAAACGACTTGGCCTCAGACCAGAAGCAGCTACTGACTGATCTGTGGGAGGATTCTTGTGCTCAGAGAACAAGACAAAAAGAGAGTGTGTGTGTGTGTGTGTGTGTGTGTGTGTTCCTGCATTTGTCTACACGTGCTGTATATCTGAAGTCATTCACACCAGGTTTGTTTGTGAGTCCACATCAGAGATCGATTGCCACCCATCTCCCTCTTTCACACGTGTTTACAGCTGTTTCCATTCATGGTGTGTTTGCTTCCTTATGTTGCCAGGAAACGATTGCGGCACCCATTCCAGCGTACAGGTGAGCAGAACCAGGTGAGTAAGGGTGTAAGAAGCAAGTCTGTCTGTACAGGCCGAAAAGAAGTGCACAACAAGCTAACCCCACTGGAAAAAACATCATGTGGAATCCAGTTAAACGTTATTGTCTGCCCGTACATCTGTGAGGCCTTTTATGTCTCCCTGCTGCTTTAACAACGCCAGAATGCCACTAATGGTGTTGTCAGGACATGAACACGTCATGATCTTTAGTCCTGTGGGAGTCTGGAGTGGGATTTGACAGTTTCACAGTTCTCTGCATGTTGGTGGACTTTAGGGAAGCTTTGCTGATCTGAATCATTTAGTTCAGTGTAAATATTCTTAGTTACTGATTAGTTTTTATAATGATAATATGTGGTGCGCTGACCAATCAATCAATAAGTGATCACATATCAGTGTAAATAAACGTTGTGTAGTTGTAGAGCTCTTTTAGGGAAACCATCTTGTTCTTGGCTTGGTTCAGATGAATTATTGGGGTCATCAAACACGTGTTTTAGAAGAAAGTCATCGGCTACAGGGTTGTGCCAAGAGTAAAGAATGTGGTCCTGAGTTTTCACATGATGGAAATAAACAATGGTAAGAACAAATGTATCCTCCATAACCTTTCCAACCTGTAAACCTTGATGGGAGTGTTCAGGGAACACCCCTTCATCTTCACCTCCCTGCTTCTACCCTCCCTCTGTACTCCCTTCTGAAAGTGTATCAAAACCAGCCTAGATCCTCACAGGGGAAAAAAAAAAAAGACATGAGTGAGTATAAAAAAAGAACCAGCAGTCAATTCTTATGACCATACAAGGCAGCCTCACATTCCTGCCCCGGACATTTACAGGCTCTTAAACTCTGTTCTTGGTGCTTGCCAAAACTCTGGGGAGGAATTCTTATTCAGCTACAGCGCAGGACACATTAACTTATTTTTTTAAAGAATACGGAAGGAGTTGTGGGAGCATGATGAGTGGTGGACAAGTGTATGTAAAAGGTTAATGGGAGCAAATGAGGATGGAGAGAAAATGAGGACAAATAGATGTATGGGAGTGTAAGTGTGGGATGAGAAGTTTCCTCTAAAAGGCCTCCTGCATCTGATTGATTGGATTCAGTGGAAACATGATGCAGGCATAGATGATGTTGATATGCATCTATGGAAACAGAAAAATTGTTGCGGGAATTCAGATTTGGAGAAAAAAAGAAGTCTCAGTGGTGGACAGACTACCCAGAACACTGATATGAGGCCTGGGATTTTAGCATAAAAGGTGATCTAGATTGGATTTGAACACATGAAAAGTGTTGAAATTGGTGTTGCAGTCAGGTTTTAATGATATGATTGAACATTAATAAGAAATTGCTCAAATCTCACAAATCTTTATATTATCCAGATATGATTTATCACAAGTCCACTCGTGCCTCCCCAATCAAAGCATCTTCATTTCCCTGATTCAAACTCCATCACATTCTTCTGTGCTCGCCCACTAGTTGTGTTTGTTTTGATGTCAAAAAGATGATTTCATATTTGCGGGTCAGTAGGTTAATCCATGCTAGTTTAGATAGAGACACTGGTATGTCAGCTTAAACTCCCACACACCTACACCTTCAGTACGCATTCACATAAACCTCTTCAGTATCAGATTGCTGTTCCATGTCATGACTCAAGAGTCTCTTGTCTCCCTCAGACTCTGTGTGTGTGTGTGTGTGTGTGTGTGTGTGTGTGTGTGTGTGTGTGTGAATGATTTTCCACTGCTCTGTTCTGCTCTGCCTGGCACAGCAGTGGAATCCCCTCATTAAAACCAGATGCAAAAAAAGACAAATCCAACACTTTTGAACTGACAGACTGACAGACAGACACACACACACACACAAGCATTCATGTGTGAACCAGGCTTGCAAGTATGCACCTACAGTAAGTTTGATAAAACAGACATACCATACTGGTATGTACACGTGCATAAACATCCTAACTGCTGATGATAAATGTCTGATTAGACAGACCTCTACTCAGGACGGTGTGTGTGTGTGTGTGTGTGTACGGCCTGTGCTTCAATGACATCTTTTTCTCTTTGCACCTGTTGAAGACAATTTACACCTTTGTCTTTCTTTTTAGGGTTTCTGAGTTCTGTGACCTTATGCAGCTTAAGTCCTGTGTGGGTATGTAAAGCAAAAATGTGAGTTTACCATCAATACTTAGTATTCCTTAATATTACCCCCCCCCCCCCCCCCCACACACACACACACACACACACACACACACACACACTAGCTGGGTAGTGAATGAAAAATAACAATAACAATAGTATATGTAAAAGTTGAACAATGTTTAACTCTCCTCTGTGTCGTCTGCCCTGAGAGCTCCCTATTCATCATCCAGCTTGTTGTTGTTATGGTTCAATCAAACAGCCCTTGAGCTGCTAAATATCAGATGACACAAAATGGGTCATTTGGCGAACAACAAGCTGGATGATAAGCGGAGAGCTCCGACTTCATGTGCATGTACTACCCACACTTTAATGATACAAATGTGGTTGAAAATTGGAAGAACCCTTGAAGAACTGATTAAATTGACCGTGTAAATGTAAACAGTATTAGTGAATTATCTCAAAACACAGATTTTTAACCTTTTTTAGCCCATTGTTTTGGTTTTATGGCACATTTACTGTTTAGTTCAGTCTGTGCATTCTCATGAACCTGCAGCAAGCAGCAGAATTACCACTGGTGACTAGGACAGTAAACACTGAAACATGAAGATGCCACGCAGAGATGCTATGAAAACAGTGAGACTAAACTAAAACGGCACACTGCGAGCTCAGGGATAGTCTGGAGGTCAGGAGCAGACCTGCAAAGCTAAACCCATTTAATTCACTGTTGCAATAATTGGTTTAAAACAGTTATCCAAGGAAAAGAAAATCTCATTGTAGAGGAAAATAAAGAAGCACAGAGATGTGATTGGATGTTGGGAGGTTGATCGCCACAGAATGTTTAGCCTTGGCCAGACTTCAGCTAACAATTTTGTTGATCGTTAATGCAGTAGCCAGATTTTTTTCAACGATCATTAAGGTCTGTGGAAGTTGAATGAACCTCCAATGACTTGTATCGTGTTGCTGGTTTTGTGCCTCAGGACGGTGGCTCAAGAAAAAGTAATAGAAATTTAGCTTTTTGGGGATATGTTGTTTTTCTCGAACACAATACATGAACCACTAACAAAAGCACTAAACTGTCCAATTCTCCTGTGTCCAGCATAAGTTTATTATGGGCCCTCTAAGCAGAGGAGGAAAAAGTCGACTTTCTGAACTTTAATTACTCGAGTCAGAACAGAAAAATTCTCTGTTGCATCGTAATGTTTGTAAGAAGATTGTGTGCATGCTTGGAGCTCTTTACAACTGAATAAGGAATGTCTTGTCTGTTTTTATGTCCCAGACTGTCTTCCAATCATTCCTCATTCCTACTACAGAATCTAAATAGCAATGCTTTTATAAAGATCACAGATTTTCAAGTCAACTGCTGTTCATTTTGAGCAAACCGCCACTTTGAAGTGAATAAAAATCCATTGTGGGTTAAAAAGGAGATATATATAATGCTTGACAATTAAAGCCTTTAAATCAACACTGTGTTGTGTCCCCTCTAATGCAGTTACAGTATCACCACCATTATTTCTTTCTGTAACCTTGAGTGGAGCACTGATTGCCTCTGTGAGAATTCAGCTGCAGCTTCCAGCACTGAGAGGAGGAAGAGTGTGGTTGACAATGGCAGGAAAGGGAAACTTGTAAAGAGAAGTTTGGCTGTAGCCACAACATTAGTGGTCAGGACAGCGCGGTAGTGGGAAATAATTTGCACATGTAGATAATCCAGACTTATTCTTGACAATACGAAACATTTGGACACTAGTCAAAGAAACTGTAAATGTAGCTTTTTCAATTTGTACTTTGGTGCTTGTGGTAATAGAAGTACTTTTAGCACTATGTCTGATTATATACCAAGTTCTTGGTTGCTGCAATCGTAAAGCAGGCATCATTAAATTTAGTTGAATCTAATTTATTCTAGTTACCAATGGCTGCAATCTTCAGATTTAATTATTTAATATTCTGTAGAAAAAGGAATATAAAACTGTGTGTAATGCACTCATGTGACTTTCAGCTCGTGCACAGTCACTCAGCTATGTCAACATCCTCAACCTCTCCAAACTGTTTCCGCAGCAACCAGGATCACTTACACCCTGATTTACAACATGCTTAGGTCACATGACATGTACTTGACTCTATGGATGGCTGAGCTTACCTCAATGATATATCCAAGTTCAGTCTACAAAACCAGGGGAGCTCTGAACTCCATGGCTAAGGGTTTGATTTTGTGTGGAGAAATGACAGCAAGGTTCTGGTGATGAAAACAGGAAGTCTGTATTCAGACTGTAGCATCGACATAATGTCTAACCGAAACAAATACTGCTATCTGTGAGACGGAGTCATTAACTGGTGAACTTATCATAAAATGCAAACAATAGCCAGGAAACCAAAGGCCAATATGAAGCAGAAAAGGTCAATAAAATACTGATAAAACCAGTGAGGATCAGTTATTACCATCATTAAGCTCTATGTAAATATTTCTAGATGAAATTCTGTCTCAAAGTTCTTTCATGGCTGCCATACAGCTTTCAGACAGGTGTGAGAGGTAGGCCTGATGATATTCTCATCCCATTCTTGACAAGAGAGCGAATAAGTGTATTTCCTAAAATGTTGATAATTCCACTAATGCTTTCGTTGTTTTGTCGTCCCTTTCTTCGGAGAGTGTTTTCTGGCTGTGCCGGGAGCCATTGTTGACACGGTCCTGTAAAGCCCAGTGAGACGCTGTATTTGATATCGGGTTATATGCAAATAAACGTGACTTGACTTGACATCAGCTGCTGCTGCTGCAGGAATCGAACAGAATATCCTTCAGTAACTAAATGTTCTCTAATCACTAATCTTCCGTTCAAGAGTTAAACGTAGTCAAGATGTCTGGGCCTGTTTGAGCTGTTATGGAAACATCAACTGTTATGGCGACTGGTATAGTTTGGATTCCTCAATCTGGGGTGCTGAATACTTGATAAATGCTAACAATTACTGATCAGTCTTTCCAAAGACTGAAAAACAGTGGAGACACCACTCTGTCTAAACTGATATCATTAGTACTGTGTTTTGGTGGAGTGAGTTCATTGTTACAAAGTGACACATCATTACATGAAAAGTTTTACAAAGTTAAAACCGCAGGAAAAACTGAGCTCGCTAAAGTGCTTAATTTGTAAAGTGTTTATGCTTCTGCAATCTGAATTTTTTTTTTCTTATTCTCAAAATGGACACAGAATAACAGTACAGGGAAAAACTTTAGCGAAACAGGATAATAGTCAGAGCTGTAAATACGTTAGTGCTCCACATGTGCTTCCATGCACACTGTTAGGAAGAAGCTAAAGCCTCAAAGCCTTTCTACAGCCTTTAAAAAGTCCATTTAGTCCAACACCCAAGTTCTAATTGAAAAAGCACATGTCCATAGGGAAGAGTGATTCCATTGGAGATATCAAAAAGATGTGCAGAGTGGAGTTACCTTGCAGTTGAAGTGTTTTCCCCAATGAGAGAGAGAAAGAAATCAAAATCTAATCTGGATTCACTATGTCCTGTTGTCTTCTACTCAGGTTGATTTCAGCGTGAAGAAGAAAGTAAAAATCTGGATGCCATATGATCCACACATCAACAGCTACCTGGCAACTCAATCCTTTTATCTGTCCAGCCTTTGGGCAGACGGATCAGGCAGACGGAGAGCTACACATGGAAGCTGAGAAAGCAAATCATTTCAGAAGGGAGGCATTGGTGCTGTGGGGTGAGAAACAACAAAGGAAAACTGGAATATGTAATTCACATCAAAGCGCTCCTGTGTTCTTAAAAAATGTGGATGAAGAGGATGGAGAAGAGGGAGGATCATAAAAAGGTGTAGGGTGTGGATGATGAACAGTCTCAGACGGGGAGGGGGGCGCAGGGAAGAGCAGATGAAGCATCAAGAGGAGCATCTCTGACATGGAGGACTAGGAGGAAGAGTAGACTCGTGGTAGTGAAAATGGAGATGACCCCCAGCAAACAGACAGAAGGTTGATGACGGGGATGAAGATGATCAGAAAGGGTGAGGGCCTTGAGAGACAGGAAGAAAGTGATGAAGGATGGTGAGTAAGTATGAATGAAAAAAGGAGGATGGAGAAAGAGTGGAGGAGAATCAAGCAGAATCCTGACAGATTCAGTCAACATCACCGCTCACACGTTGTTTTTTTTTTTACACCTGCAGTTAAAATGAATCACCAAAGCAAACAGACCCAACAGTCGTCCTCAGTTACCTGAAATGACTCCCGTCTGAAAGCCTCTGGGGAATGAACAAATGCAAGCATTTCAGTAATTATTATGTAGCAGCTCTTGAAAGCAGTTGTAGCAGCTGAACAATGTTGTGCTTCAAAATTACACCCTGCTTAGAGTCAAAACTGATGTAAGGTGCACTTATCTGAAGGAGAGAGGAAGGCTGCCTCTTTAGGAAGTGCTTCCTTTGAACCACGTGTGGTCGTTCCCTAAAGTGGGTATTATCGTAACTAAGAACGTCTCCTAACTACAGCGCAATTTTAACCTCAACCTTTTTACCTTTCCCCTAGCCGTATCCAAGTAGTCTTTGTGCCTTATCCTAACCGATCTATGACCACAGTGTTGTCGGATATCAGGAAGCTGTTTTCATTCTTGAAAAGTGATTTGTATCAGACAAAACACACACAGCCTATGTTGTTCTGTCGACAGTGGTGAACTTCCACAATGTACGTCTGCCTAAGGGGTATGGACAAGCAACGAATTATACTTTAGTTCAATTTCAAGGATTGTTGGATGTTTCTCCACTTTTTTGTTCAAGTTTTTCATTCGTCTGTATCTGTCTGGTTTTGTAAGGGATATGCAGATAACACAGGTGGATATTGTTGTAATTGGATCGAGCCAGGCTAGCCACTTCCCCCTGTTTCCAGTCTTTAAGCTAAGCTAAGCTAACTGTCAGCTGGTTGTAGCTTCAAATTTACATCTCAGAGATGAGAGTGCTCTCAGTCTCTCCATCAAGAGAAGCTAATTACCATGTTCCTTAAAATATTGAACTATTCCTTTAAACACTATGTCATACACAAATTAATCAAAAACATACAGTACACACCTCTAGTGAAAGCATGCAGGTTGGTTTGGCTTTAGTTAACAGTTAATTTGAGATTTTATCACTGAGATTTCCGTCTCCACCTCTTAACAATGGCTCAACAACGCCATTTCTTTCCTGCAGTTCAGTTGAGTTTGATGGAAAAAAAAAAAACCTGGAGAAATAAAACCAAAATGTCTAAATCACACTAGAGGGAGGCAACAATATTTCAGCCTTTTTTTCATGGGTGACCTGATCCTTTAACCCGTAACAGGGACAATCATTCATCACTCTACTGGAAAAATACAACAGTTAAACTCAGTGAGAGTGAGTCCCAATTTGTGAGCCATGTATGCAAACAATTGGTCTGACGTTATCATTGAACATGATCGCTCCTGTTGGCTGGATCACAGCCCGTAACACCAGGCCTCCTCTATAATGGCATTCCATAAAAATGAATCGTTTCAGCTCACTTCCTCCTCCCTTTCTGCAGGAATGTGGGTGGTGAGTTATTGGAGATTCTGAGAGCTGGCATTTATGCCAGTTATGTTAAGATGCCTGCAGTGGCTGGTGTTTGTCCTCGTCCTCGGTTAGAGAAAGTTTGTAAGATTCCATCGTACAGTACGTCAGTGTTTAACCTCAGATGATGGAGTCCGAACAGCCAGAACTGGATGGACTGGACTTCTTAGCTAGGAAATATGACGACAACGTAACTTGTTTCTTATTAGGAATGAATATTTTTTAAAAATGTATTTCACTTTACTAGAAGAAACAGTATTAAAGTGCAGCATTCTGTACATTTAGGAGGCCACCACACCCTTCTGAAAGCTGAGAATCTACGTAGATCAGTTACTGTTTATCAGCCTCTCCTTCCTGCATCCCACCTCATCTTCCTCAACTTCTCTGATCTGGTCTTATCATAGTGATTACCAAAATACCGTAACACTGTTCTCTTTGCATGCCTGAACTACTTTCTTCCATTGTGTTATTAGCATTACAGGTATATCATCAGTGTTAGCTGACTCTTTGTATCTGTTCTATTTTTCCCCATAAGTACCCGAAGCATATTCTTAAGTTAAGTATAATAACTGGTTTTGATTTCGCAGCCTGGAGAGAAAGTGAAAAATGTGAGTTAAGGTGATCTTAAGGTATTTGCATCTAGCTCCAAGTGGGAGACGGTGGAAGGGAAAGAGTTCAGAGTGGGCTGATTGTCCTTGTGGCCTTTGGGGGACAAAATACTCACTACAACTGCAGATCTCATCATCTATCATGGAACAATGGGTGTTTTTGGCTTTCTG
This sequence comes from Pempheris klunzingeri, assembly GCF_042242105.1. Classification (NCBI taxonomy): domain Eukaryota; kingdom Metazoa; phylum Chordata; class Actinopteri; order Acropomatiformes; family Pempheridae; genus Pempheris; species Pempheris klunzingeri. The sequence goes on along the minus strand of NC_092016.1, from coordinate 5,665,449 downwards.
GCCTCAGGGAGCAGTAATGAGCCCATTTTGCTTTGGTGCAACACATGATATAAAATAAAATAACTGATTGTAGCATATTGTTTCATTTGTCATCTTATGGGATAAGGATGTCACAAAACCAAACTTTTGAACCCTCATGTGTAGAATATATGACTTTGGCGCCTCCAAGTGGGACTACCATGTAAAAATGGAAGACAGGCAATGCAGGCTATGATTCTTGACAAACAGGTTTGAGATCAAATATTCATAAAATCACCAGTTGTGATCTGAGACATCAACCTGATCAGAACGATCTGGTGAACAAAACAGAAGAGGTAGATAGACAGAAACACTCAATCCACATCTGTCACACATCCACTGTGATGCCAACAGTAGGTGATTGTTATAAGTGAATTCAGATATAGTTCCATGTAATCCTCCCACTGCAGCCTTCACTGTGTGTTTAGATTACAGATTAAGCGGTCTATCAGTGGTCGTTGTTACAGTGAAGACACTATCCTATAATATAAAGATCTCCTTATCTAAACTAAGCAAATATAGTTGCTTTTTAATCCAAGCATAAAATCACGAAACAGACTTCTGCTTGATTGTGACTAACAGTCTCTGTGCTCTCTGTGTTTGATGCACTGTCTCCATACTTTGGTACGGTAGCTTGAAGCTATGGAAAAAGAAAACTCTCATCTTGATTTAATCTCTTATGTCTTCATGTGACTCACTCACTACGTACACACACTAAATACAGTTTGCGCAGATGCTGCGTTACATCCATGCATTTCTGACTTCACGCAGAGTGTGTCTATCCACAGGAGACTTCAATTAGCCTTTTCAGGCAACAACTCTGAGATGGATTAAGTTTCTCGTCACTATTCCAGTGATGTGAGCTCTCTGCACCAAAGAATCAGTTCTTCTTTAGCATGTGGCTTAGCTCTTCAAAGTTCAGTGAAATCTACAATTAACAGACAAAAAAAGACAAAAAATTGGCAGCGGTCATCATTCCTGCAAAGAACCCATGCAGTGCCAGGTAGGTAGAGTTTACAACCTTACGGTTATAGGCTCTCCTTCGACTGTCAACATTTTCTAGGCTTCCTTCCTGGTACTACAGTATGGTGTGTGGTGTTAACTATGTCTAATATAACTTAAGTATTAACTCCTGAGACTCGACAAGGAATCCCAGAATGCTTCTCGTCTGTCGTCCAGGTTTATGTCTCTGCTACACATCAGCATCTTCCAGCTCCCTCAGGAGAAGCAGAAACATTGATCACCTAATGGCGTTGGTGAGGTAAACTCCCAAGCCAATCAACAATTCAGCATCTCAACTCCATTTCCATCCACTCTACCGAGCAGACTGGCACGGGAGGTGGTATGTGTGATGGAGTCGAGGCTCAAGTAAACTTCAACACGATGCAAACTCCAGTGAGAAATGACCAACGATGCAAATTCCTGTGTTAAGCTGCAGCACAATGCAAATTCAACAATGAAACAAATAACATGCAAATTCCAACGAGTACACAACATTAGAGGAGGAAGCTCTCACCTCTCTTTATACTGGATTCATTGTTTTGATCTCTTCTCTTTGGCAACATAACAGGGGACATTTGCGTATATGTCTTCAGAAAACAAAAGCTGTAATTCTAAGAACTACACTGCAAGTCTAATGCAAAAAAAAAATGCCCCGACTTCCTGTGAGAACTGGAAAAGCAAGGAATTTCTGACATTAGAGAAAGCACATGAGAGGATGTTGGAGAGGGGTTATGACTGGGTGATCCTGGAGGTGGCCAGGCAATTCGGTCACATCAGGTCTGGTAGTGTTGTGGTTGAAAGAGGGGAAATAGCAGCGCAACTCTGGGCCAACTGCCATTTAAGACAATGGGTCTTCTCGGAGACGGAGCTTCCTTGAATTGTGAACTGTTTCCACATAGTGAATGAAAACACGAGCCCCTCAGAGGTGGTTTTTCCATCATGCCTTGCCTGCTACAGAGTTCCCATCACAGTGTAACTAGCTGCTACGTCAGCGCTCACCCCGAGCTGTACTGATGATTAAAAAAGGCACAGCAATTTATGGACGAGACAGTGCTTCACCTACAGGATGTTGAGTGCACTGAGACATCATTGACAAGTTTCACTTTAAAATTAGCTCAAGGTGGGTGGAAAAACTTTTTGTGGATTTGTATGGAGTTTGATGTCGATGTGCACGATTATCCCACAATTACACGCACAAAGAAAACAGAGGAGCTGCATTAGATAAAAAAAAACAAATTATAAATGGCTGTGAGCAACTCCAAAATAAACAACCACATGGAAAAACATTTTGCTTTTGGTCTGTTTAATTCAATTAGCGGTGGCATTTTAGAGTTTCAGTTTTAATTGAAGCCTGCTGGTGTGAAAATAGTAATGTACATTGGTCATAGTCTGTATACGAAGGCAATTAGTATACAGCACGTTCGTATGCAGTATGGAGTAGTAATACAGCTTATTATATAGTATAAAAGGCCCAGTTTCCAGTTATACTGTTACCACACTAAATGCACAAAGAGATCCTTTGCACAGAAGGCATATCATAGTAGAAAACACACAGCTGCATGTAACAACATTAACAATGGCTGTATTCAAATTGAGTATTGATCGTTTCAGTGCCCTGGTATTTTGCATACAGGCTCACTGTAAATCACTGGGAGATTTTTATGGAATCAGTGGCGGCACCATTCATGTTATTAGTTTCACCAGTACTTTTCCTGCTATGGCAAGTCAAAATGTTAATAAAAGATTGTCACCTTTCTCCGCGATTTTCTGCACGACTGGATATTGTGGAAGATGTGATGCTGCTACATCACTTTAGCTGCTAACCTTCACTGGCTGCATCAAACCTGAGGGCCTTGGCAGCGTCCACTAGGTAGGTTCTACCGCTGCAACAAGCCCAAAATACACTGAAGAGAGAGCGAGAGAGATGTCAGACAAGCTGTCAGCACAACACAGTCCTGAGAAGAAGCTAATAAAGAGTGCAAACACCTGTATGGGTGAACCATACAGGCTTTTATTGGCAGTTCAGTGAAAGCTAGACGCTCTGAGACTGAGTATTAGCCAAATCAATGGGGAAAAAATAATTTTAAAGTGCTGTTTATTAATTGAAAAGGAAAATACATGACACAACAAAAATAGAGTGAAGGTTTTATGTGAAGCAATGTCCAGTGTTTTTCCTGATTTCATCAAGCCCCTGGGTACAAACCTGCCATTATTCCTATACAACAACCTTACAGTGTTTACATCCTTCAGGAGCCCGGTGGATGACCTACGTAGACTGAGATGAAAACCTACTGCTGTTTTAACTTCTCTGCCAACTCCTAAGTAATTACAGAGGGAGAAGACATATTTTGTGTACTCCATGGTTGGTTTGCTCAGCTTTTTTCACTTATTTATACTGAATAATACATTTTTAATTTTGTTTGTAATGATTATCTATTCCATCTATTGTCTACTATTTTCTATTGTCTTACCCCTTATCCTTAACGGACGCAGGGAATCATTATTTAATAAAAATCTAGAATTTTTTTTTTATGTGGACCCAAGACTAGAGACCATATGATGGAAGCTAATGGAGATCCAAACCAAGAATAAGTAATGAAAAAAATACTGCAATACAACATCCTTGGAATAATCCATATCGTTTTAGTTATCCACATTAACACACATAAGGGGGATGATATTAAAATATCCGTCATGCATTGTTGTCTGTATGCCAACATACTATTGTTTTGTTCCCCTAAAATACTGTGAAAATACTGTAGCTGTTTCAGTGCATATCATCCATTGAGATGTTAAAGTAGTAAGTAGCTGCTTGTTGCCCAATTTTACTTTCCTGCCAATTTCTAAATCTCCAACCTAAACTCAGGAAGTTGAAATGCTTTTAAAAAAAACTACTGCACAATGATCTGATTGAGAATTGACTTTCAGGAAGCAAATGAACCCCAAATCCAGCTAATATTGCTTGTTTCATTGCTGCATAGAGGACAGTTAGAATCAGTAGTTTGTTTGTATGAAGGAAGCAGTAAAAGATGTTACCTCAAACTAACAGTAGGTTCTTTACTACAGCGCCAATACCATTAAACAGACACAGGTTTAAGGCTAAAAAAAACTGGTTTGCCACCTCCAACCAATACAAAATTAATCTCATCAGTAAGAAAAGACAGTGCAAGAAAAGCAACAGGAGAAAAACTACTTGTTGAAAGAAGACGACTGAATTAAGGCAGAAGACAACAAAAAAGAGCACCCACTGTTATTGTACATCTCTACAGGAGGTACTCTAATGTAGAAATGGCATCAGGCACTCTTTTTTTTTTACCAACACAACCACAGTCGATCACCCAGCTGCACCACTGGTTGTTTTCCCTGCTCTGGTTCTCGGCTAAGCTCAATCTGTCCTGGTTTCACAAGTGGTTGTGGAGAGGATGGAGGGAGTCATTTTGGCCCTCTAAGCCATGATTTTCTTCTTGCACTCCACGGAGCACAAGAGGAAGCTCTGCACTGCCATGAAGCGCTGGCCGATCAGACACTTGGAGCAGCCGGCGCACTTGAAACACTGCGGCTCGGCGTGCCAGTGGTACTCGCCGTAGGAAACCCTCTGGTCCTCGGGCTCGACCGCATTCTGGCAGGCTGAGCATTTCTGGGATGATGGAAATAATGTTGACAGGTCACATAGTTGATTTTTTACTTAGATATTTCGAATCTGTTTTTTTTCCAACATTCATTTTAATCTTGTTATTTAAATCGTTCATTCATGTTTTTCTCACTTTATCTCCTTTCTCTGTAGTTTGTTAAAATGGAAAAAACCTGTTAAACTTCATTGCAGCCCCACTGCTGCTACGAACGTGACAAGTAAGCACACATAAGGAAAGCAGCAATACGCCTCAGTGTCTTAAGTCATATATATCAAATACGGTAACTTTCTGAGAAAAGAGTGTTTTGGAAGCTATTTTCCTTTAAAACTAATAGTGTTTTTGGCTTTAATAAGCTTCACTGACACTTGTAGACACTTTTAAATTGAAATTGTACTTGAAGGAAGCACACGCTCCTCAATGTTTACATTGATAGATTCAGAAGTCAAGGCAAGTATGAAGTTACATAAAACCAATGGCTTTGCAGGAGATTATGGTGTGTATGCCATGTAAACACATGCCGAGTGTTTCACATTCTTGACTCTGGGCGGCCAGTTTTTCATTTACAATCATTTTCTAACATCAGTTTTACAACAATGTCTGTTGTGCAGAACTGCATTGCGCCAAATAATAATGATTCTTGTGAAGAGTCTTAACTGGACGACAATAATAATCTACATTAACGTATATTTTTATATTTTCTTGTAGATTGTCATTAGGATATTGGAGGAACATTAAGATCCTACATATGACGCCAGGATTTATTTTGAAGAACATTTCTTGGACTGTCTTTAGGAGTTTGACTCAAGCTCAAAATATAAGCACTGAGGAACCTGAGTTGTGGTTTGTGTGACAGCTTACAACAAAGTTAAAACAATTTAAACAAGCAGAAACCCAGAGAAAAGAAAGCCCATCTTACCACAGCGTAGTTCTTCATGTAGCACGGCTTGCAGACAGGCTTGTCATTCTCCATGACATACGTTTCTCCAGCCAGGATGCAGTCACAGTCAAAACAGCAGAAGTGCTTCAGATGCCAGTTCTGGCCCTCAGCCTGAGTGTACTCATTACTGAAGATCAGCTGTGGCCAGACACACATCAAAATGTAGACTGATTAGTTCCACCAACCTCAAAAACTACAGTGAAAGTGATGCATGTACAATTAAAATGTTGCCTCCAAAATCACACAATAATTATGTTAAACAAAACTACTACGAACTTCCGAACCAGTTTTCGAACAATTAAAATGATCATATCCTGTGTCACCTCATCACAGCCTCCGCAGCGTGGCTTCTCGCTGTCTCCATAGTGGCGTCCGCAGTACAGCTTGCCTTTCTTCCAGAAGTAGATCATGTCCACCAGGAGCTCCTCGCAGGTACAACACACGAAGCATGCTGGGTGCCACATCTGGTCATAGCCGGCCCGCTCGGCATAGACAGCAGGCTCGCCCAGACGCATCGGCTGCTGGCAGTGACTGCATGACTTGGAAGGAGAGAAGAAAATACGGTTGGTATGGTGGTGGATACTTGTTTGTCATTCACCCACACGTCACTTCAACAGGTGAAATAATATTCCCTGGTTCCCATTAATGAGCGCTTATGTTGAATCACTTCAGTTTCGTTTGGTTTATAATACAGCTGCAAGTAAGGATTATTTCATTTTTTTAATCTAAATGCAGAAAAATGTTAAAACATCCCATGACAAGTTCCTAGAGTGCAAGATGATGTCTTCAATACGCTTGTTTTGTTTGGCCAAATTCTCACATTTGAGAAGGTGGAAAGTGAATGGTTGGAATTATTCATTACTTCATTATTTAATGTACGTCACCTAATTATTTAATCAACAAAGCGTTCGTTTGTTCTCTTCTTTGGCTACATTTTTATTCAGTTTTCATGACTATAGCAGACAATGCATGTATTGTGCTAATATATGGGTATTTACCCATGTATGAAATAATAGTGTGCTAGAACAGTTTGTTGCATCCTGTCCCCAAAAGACTTCTTTCATCCCCTTTGGTGATAACAGAGAATTATTATGAACCTCCAGCACTTTCACACAAAGGCCAATATCCTTCATTTCAAAGTCAATTTCAAAGTCAAGTAGACCTCTTTGATCTGAGAAAAAGGCACCTTTGAGTGCATAGTACTCCCAGAGTGGCAGAGAATGAGACATTTTGCTTCTGAATTCCAGAAGTAAGGTGAAGGTAGAGATAAGTAAGCACAAAGTTGATAAAACACTCCCTGCTTGGAGAGAAGAGTGTGTTTTTTGGCATGGTGCAGAGGAGTGGAGTGCATGGATACTGTGAGGACTCAAGAGGGAGGAAAACAGTAGAGAGAAAGAGAATATATGAGAAAATCATAAGACCACGAAAAAGACGAGGAATTTGTAAAAGAATATAAAGAAGACAGCAACATGGAGAAGAAAATAAACAGAAAGCAATAGAGGTCTATGCTGGTTTGTGTCTTCACTACAACACTAACTTTTGCGAAACCACTGCTGCTCCTCGTTTCAGTAACAAAATCCATCTTTCTACATGAGTCACAGTAGAACTGAAGGCAGGAATAAATCACAAGACTCCATGCGCCGAGAATTAACCGGCTGCACATGATGATGAGATCTTAGAAAACACTCCAGCTGTGACTCATGACCCACTGTGCATTACAATTAAATCACTATCCATCATCCTGAATGTGGAAGGCCAAGTCACAGTTGATCTCATGGCTCCACCTAGTGTCCTGTCTAAGAGTAACACTCTTTTGTAATAAACACTAACAGGAATGCACTGTGGGAAAAAAACAGTGTAAATCCACTAAAGTGCTCTAACTTGATCATCAGTTTGTACAAACACTCACATGTATAGAAATCCAACCTAAAGTATGGACATGATTAACTGCTGTAATGACAGCTAGTTAAAACTTTAAAACTGTGATTCCCAGCCTGGAGGTGGGGATGTCCCGAAGGGGGACACCAGATAAGTCTGATGGTTCGTGAGGTTATTGATGGTACAAGAAAGTTGACTTATAAAGTCATTAAGATGAAACAATCTCTGGGAAAGATTGGGATAAACATTCCTGGTAGATAAATACAGTCTGTGATGATGGGTTTGCAAATAGACATTGCATAATATTCAGGCTTCACAAGCCACAATGTTTGAGAGCTAGGAGCATCATCCTGTTGCAGCAATACTCTGTAACCTAATGCAAGAACAGGAACTCAAAAAGTGATGCAAATTGTTGCCAAAGCTAAGTGGTAACAAACTGTATTAGCTGTACCCTGATGTTGCCTATAGCCCGCAATATCAAGCACTATTGCATTGATTTATTTCATTTATCTATTTTCATTTTAGAGTACACTATAGCTATAAAGTCCCTGAGGGCAGGAGTGACAGTGACAGTGAAGAGGCAAACAGGAAAGTGCTGCTGGGGCTATTCCACCATGTGTAACCGTTACCAAGGTGCAATTGTTACACTTCTGCAAAAGACCCTTCGATCTATTAACTGCCCTTGGACTAACTATTAAGTTATCAAAATTACAGTGGAATAGGTGAAATGAAGTACAGGAAAGTGACAGACAGATTGATAAATAAATTCAAGCTCCTTACAAAGGTCCGTTGTGGTAGTACAGCTTGGTGAGCTCCAGGGACGCCCATGGCTCCAGCAGTGGCAGCAGTACCCATGGCTCCTCCAGCTGGCCCATATCCAGCAGATGGTCCAGTCCCAGGCCCTGGAAGTGCTCCAGCACCACCAGCTCCAGCTCCAACTCCAACTGGAGCTCCACTACCCTCTGCTCCTGGTCCAGATCCAAAGCCAGCTACAACTCCAGTCCCAGCCATAGGCACAACACAGGGGCCTGCAGCCGATGGCCCAGAACCAGCTCCAACCCCGGCACTACCAACTCCTGGTCTAAACCCAGCCCCTCCAGCTCCACCACCAGGGGCACCATCAGCTCCAACGCCAGTCCCAGTTCTGAGCCCTGCCCCTCCAGCACCAGGTGCACCTCCAGCCCCAACATCAACTGCACCCTGCCCCTCTGCCTGAACCAGAGCCATCTCTTCAGGCAGCATAATATCGCCGATCCCCAGGGCCTCATCCTTGTACTTGCGGACGTACTGCTTCATTTGTTTGACCTCGGCAGGGCTCAGCTCGTGGCACCTGGACGGGTCCTGGTCGTGCTCGGGCAGCTGAAGGGCCATCTGCTGCCGACGGTAAGCAGCTCCCTCTGTACCGGTCACTGGACGCTTCTCTGGAGGGAGCAGCTCAATGTAACGCACCGCCTGGAAGTCAGAGGGGAAACCTGATGAAAGAATTCACCGGCTCAGATGGGATAAAGAAAGACTGTGTGAAGGACGGAGGTGAAAAGAGCGCACGGATGGAAGTTAAGAACCAATCAGAAAGAGTGTAGAGGCAAAATATTGAAAAAACTGAGGTTGCTGATGAGAAAGTCATGCAACACAAGGGTCCTACAGATACAATACTAGACTAAACAGACAGACACATGGCTCACTACCGGAGTATTAAAGTAGCAGAAGAAAGTCCAAGCCTGTCTGGGTTTACTATCAGAACTTTAACAGGATGAATAAAATGGTAGGAGTTGTTTATCCACTTCTTAATCATCATTCATTCTTATATCTTATTTATACATATGGATTAACATTTATTCTTATATCTTATTTATACATATGAACTAAATTCACTGGTCTTCATGAGGAACTTTCCCAGTTTCCCAGAAGTGTTCGAAACGGACCTTGTTGTTTCATGGATAGCAATTTAATGTATTTATGATATTAATTTCCAGTGGTAAGCTAGTTACCATCAACAGTCTCAGTCTTTCCTTGTGAACAATTTTTGTCATTTTTGCTTGATAAATAACTTAAATAATAAATTCATTATCGAAAAATGACTCAGACACTGAACTCTTACCAGATACTTATTGGCCACTGGTGGTGCCCACTCATAGGTGACGGACTTTGTTGGCACATCTTTGGGGACTGTGGCGCTGACAGCAACCGGCACTTTGTCAGCCTTGACAGGTGTGACGCTGGCTGGTGCATGCTGGCCCTGGCCCTGGCCCTGGCCCTGGCCCTGAGCCTGAGCCTGAGCCTGAGCCTGAGCCTGAGCCTGAGCCTGGGCCTGAGCCTGAGCCTGAGCCTGAGCCTGAGCCTGAGCCTGAGCCTGAGCGCCGCTGGGTGCTGTGCCTGCAGCGGCTCCGGCAGGCTGTACAGAACCAGCGGTGGCAGAGGGGGGCACCACAGTGGAAGAGGCACTTGGCGGTAAAGTGTAAGCAGTGGCGGGGCTGGGCAGAGTGATGGTCACCATGCTGCCCTTGTAGCTGGGAATGCCATCCTTCTTCAGCTTGGCGATGAGGCCGGTGTACTTGGTGTCCTCGAACAGCTTGCCAACCTTCTTGTTCTCCTCCGAGTTCATCTGCACATTGTGCTCCGTCAGGCCACATTTGCAGTTTCTGCAGATTTTCCTGCAGAGGAGAAGGAGAGGAAAACATTTTCAGTGTGAGAGAGGGAAAGATCTCGCTTTGTGTAATTGTATTTAACATCTTACATATATACAGTGTATAATGTGTTGCTTTGGAAATGCCTTGAATAAGCCTCTAATCTTTTCTTCTTAAACAGACATTTTCTTTTGGACTTTTTCTTAGTACAACAATTACAATCTGCTGCAGTACCAAACATCTGGACCTTGCCTCACATGCCTCAACACAACTTGCTTCATATTTGTAGAGTAACTATGATATAATTTATGACTGCTAGGCATGCTTCAGCATGACCTTCATACTTCATGCAGCATGCTCCACAAATTTATCTCAGCAGTGTTAAGCAAGTGTAATCCCAGTTTGATTTGTATAGGTGAGAACAAACTGACAGCGTTTATATTCAGGAAAAGTTTTGTAAACTGTGCAGTGAGGAAAAAACACTTGACTACGTGCTTGTGGAACAAAATGGAAGTAGAGAGAGGATACAACAGACATTTTGAGCCAGAAAGACTAATTCTTAAACTAGAAATCCTTTCATTCTGGTGATGTTAAAGGAGCCCTGTGGAGTTTCCTTGTACAGAAACAAAAGTTATGTATTTGCATAACTCTGTAAGCTCTGTTGGTAGGAATGTGCATTACGTCTCAACTTGTTCTCATATACATAAATGTATATACATAATTCTGTCACTTTCCTGTACTTAAACTTACACAATTACTCACCTGTCACCACCAAAAACAATTAAATCTTTATGTAATATTCCTATATTTTAGCTGCTGCACTATTTTATATCTTAAATTCTAATTATCTTTTGTTACACGTATTTTACACACTGTTCTGTACATATGTGTCAGAGGACTGTTGGAGAAGATCAAAGAGTAATTTTTGAGTTGAGGAAGCCTTGAACTTGGTGGAAAACCCTTAAATGTGCCAATATATGCACGTAATTTACAGCATACTGTAGATCCCCACAGATCCAACATGGGACTGCGAGTAAGGCCAATGTCTGCTTGTAACAGCACAACATTCCTGGCTGAAGGTCAGACACATTAAAACCACCACCACAGACCCATGGTGGGCCTTTGTGCTGGTGCTGCAGTGGGCATCGGGGCATCTGGTGCTGTCTTCAGGAAAACTAGTCAAGTGTGGATGATTGTCCAGACAGAACAGTGTTTCATGAGTAACTGGTTCAAATAAATGCTCATATTGTGACAAACAGGGGAAGCAAGACAGAGAAACCCTGGGGAGTCAGGCTGCCTGCACACTGCCCCACATTATTTTAAAACAACACAGTAACTCCTGTGAGCATCTTTGCAGTGGCGTGGCGTGGCGTGGCGTGGCGTGGCGTGGCGTGTTTTCATTTGGAAACACTGTTTTTTTTTGTTGAAACAGGACCAGAAGTACCCCTGAAGCCCCCACCCGCACTCCCACATGCACAAACACACACATCTAAAATCAGCCGTTTTTGCTAACAGCGATGACTGGACGTGGACTGTGCTCAAAGACAAACATGCAGAGTGGCTGTACTCACGAACAGCATGCTCCTCTTAGGCCAAGACTCCTACTGCTATCTGAGTCTTTCTAATTAACCAGAGGAAAGTGATGTTATTGACCATGATGGCCAATGACTGGAAGTTAAATGTGCTTCTCTTGTACACCAGGAAAAATGTGCTGAATAAGCATGAAGTCCTGCTTCATAATCCTACATTAACATACCTGGCAGCCACCCAACAAATCCAGTTTTGTGCACCTGAGAGTTCAGTGCTTTGCTCAACAGGCCCCCTTGCTGCTCATTTACTTTAATTAACCAAATGTCTGCAGTCTAGACACAGGAAATCAAGGGACCGAGACTGACTTGTCAGTGTCAAACTTGTTTCTGTGCTGCTTGACAGAAGCTGTACAAACCTCCAGAAATGCAGCTCGAATCCTTCGCACTTGTCCTTGCATTTCAAGCAGGACGCTCCAGCACCAAACTCGTGCCCAAGGGTCATCTGCAAGCAGAGCACATGAGGGAGATTACCAACGCTATCACAGTTTGTTTTGACTGCTGTGAACAACTGAGAGGAAATGCCGAGCTCCCTCAGGGCACGCCAATACAGCTGAGAAAGTGAACATTTCAAAAGGATATCTGACAATATCACCCTAGTTTGGGGGGAAAAATGCAGTATTTAAAGTCTCTCAAAGCGATCTTATCAGAGTTCAGATGATTTGATGAGTTTTCTTTTTGCCTTTCCAGTTTTCTGGCTGGTGACTATACGCTGCTCTTCTCTCTTTAACATCTGCATCCTTTGCCTGGCCTCAGTGTCAAACAACGCTCATGTCCACCTTAAGCCATCACTGCTGCTTTTGACCATATAAGGTCAACTATTCAATGCTGCTGGACGCCTTGTGGGATCCCAGCAGGCACCCCTTTTGTCAGAGAGATGTTTTGAACCAAAAGACACTCACTACTGAAGAATGCAGCCACTGACTCTAGTTTTTAAATGGGAGAGTCACGATGCCAGTATTTTAGCTTCCACTGCACCTTCCAGAGTAGTGAGATTTTCCTCCCCAGAGAGCCGTTAAGGAGCAGAAGAATGGAGTTTAGTTGCATGATTTGTTATGATTATTAAAATGGCAAACACATCAGTAAATCTCAGTGGTGCTGCACATGCAACTTAAGACTCTTATACTTTCAATTCTTCAGGCAGCACAGATAGAACTTTAGGAGTGAATGTTTTCCTCAGTTTATTCTACTCACTCTAATTACATTCCTCATCTTCTTCTCTGACTTTTACTGAACTTCTAACATCATTGTCCACTTTCGTCCCGAGCAATCTATTCATCTCTTAGTTTCTTCAGTATTGATTATATCCCTTTAGTTTATATTTGAAACTCTTCACTTGTATGCTGAGTAATGTTTTAATGCATTACGTAAAGCACTAACATGTGGAACGTGCTGTACAGATTAACTTGTGGTGCCTTACATTATGCTGTTAAAAGTGGAAGCACATTGAAAGCTGAGTAACAACATACTTTTTTGATAGAATTTGTTTGGGTTTATGATAGAAGTGAAGCAGCTGATCAATGGAAATATCAAGTCCTGACTATCCTTTCTTCCTTTTCTCTCACTCTTTGCCTGAACATACCATGGCAAAGGCACTGCCCAACTTCACCCAGTACGTGAACTGTTTCACCAGAGAGGAGAGGACCCTGAACTCTGGACTCACCTGATTTACTTTTGTGTTTGAAGTTTATTCTTATTCTTTTGGAGCTGTGTGTAACAAAAAGCAATTTCCCCCTGGGGATTATTAAAGGAATTCTGATTCTGATTCTGATTCTGATACTCCGGTCTTGCACTCTGGGAAATATCTGAAATTGTTTGGTAATAGTGCTGGTCGGACACTGGTCGGAGTTTGTCCTGATTCCAAAACAAAAGTTTTATCAATACTGGGAAAGATCAGACCACAGTGTGCTGGAGAGGAGCAGTATGTGACCAAAGAATGTGTGAGCAGTATAACACATGAAATATCTGGTGGCAATTTTCCAAACAACAACATTTTTTGACTACTGATGCAACGACCACATTACAGCCAGTGCCAAAGAAGTTAGATAGTTCCCTAATTCTTCATGAAGGCATTAGCTTAATACCTCAAATGCAAAGCTGAGTGCTGGAACTTAAAGAGAACTGAGTTAAGTGTCGCTACTTGAGGAAGTCTAAATATTTGTCTCCGACATAGTGAGGACTGACCATATTTGGTTGAGGTCACTCAGTGTGTGTGTGTGTGCGTTTCCTTGGAACACAGTTTCACTGACTGTATCAGCATTTGATGTTGATTAGTGACTCTGTATCATGACTAAGCCTGCAAGGGTGATTTATTCTGGTGGCAAGTATACAGTTCAGGTCCGATGAGTCATATGTGTGAGTCATCGCGTTGCAGCAGACCGGAGCTGCAGACCAGTGGCAGCTCTAATGATGGTAGTCACTGGCTATGGAGCCATTTTAACTTAAGAGGGCCATCTGCTGTCAGACCACGACATCTTGTTCCTGCAACACCAATAAGAGGCCAAAACACACCTTTAAACACTTAAATGTGAACCTTATGTCTGCGGTATGTCTATTTCATCTCTAATGCAGTGCAGCAAAATGCCTGCCGTTGACAGAAGAATTAAAGTTTAATTCAATCAGGCCAGTTCCACAATTAACAAACTTCTTTTTCTATATTTAAGCAGCGTTTTTCTATCACACACTGTAGCAGCTGCTTATGTTTCAATACTGTATATCATGTGCTACAAGCCACACTCCTCTGGCCAATAATTCCCTCTTGTCAGTATCTTCGTGGGGTGAAGATGAGGAATATCTTCATGTCGTTTTAGTCCACCCTCTGTCCTCTTTGTTTTGGACACAGTTTTCTGCTTTTATCTTATTCACTTTCTTTTCACGTGGCACTTTTGTAGCTTCTTTCCAGTCCATAACAGAGAAAACCTGAAATATATTTGGGCATACAGAGGATTATGTCACTCTGCTCTGTAAATTTTTCCTCAATTTTCTTGCTTTTGGCAACTTTAAAAACCATTTAGATATTTAGAGAAGAACATGACTCAAGATGAGGTCAGAGAAAAGACCACCAGAAACAACTTCAATCTAAGAGAATTGCGGTGATGGTGATTTCCCAGCTTGTACACTGTGTGTTCATAGTCATTACTTATTACCTCAACTTTTTTTTTTTTTTTTGGAAGACTGCTTGAGCTTAATTGAGCACAAAATTACCTAAACACATGGATTGCTTTTCTTGAAAAGGGCAGTTAGTTTGACAGTAATTATGGCAGCCTCTCGCTGACTGAGGCGCTCCCAGTGACCTGCAGCAGCCAGCAGTTGCAAACCCTGCAGCCGCTGCAGACTTATCTCCTCCAGGGATTAGAAGCAGATGTCAGACGGGGTCTGTCTGGGTCATCCGGCTGCTCAGACCCACTTTGCAACAGCTGTTTATTGTACATACTATAAATGAGGTTTCCTGTACTTAAATCGAGTTGTTAAGGTCTCACCGACCAGCAGCAAGCAGGCAGATTTGCAGACACATGATTTAATTTAATTTCTGTTATGCTGGTGAACTTTATTTACTATTCATGATCCTGCTCCATTCGAAACTGCCAAAATAAGAACGACTTAAAATCTTGACGCAAAGGCCGGTGAATCCTGGAGTATGGTACCAAACTATGCAGTAGTTTCATGCCACATATGCAGTGTGGGCATCATTATGTGCTTCACTTAATTTTAACTGACAGTTTGTTGCTGCATGTAAAGCAAGAGGCTCAGCTTTAGTTGAATTAAAATGGAAACATACTGGTGAATGCGGCTGCCAATACAGACAAGATTTTAAAGTTATTTCCACTGCTGACTAAAGCCAAAGTGGTGACAAGACAGTTAATTGTGCGTCAAGTTTCTGACTTCAGCTTATTGAGTGATTGATGCTGCAGCTTCACTGCTTCACACTTCGCATCACATAAACCACTTGTTAACCCTGCAGCAATCTGTGCTGCCCTTCCACTGCAGCCAGCTATCTGCAGGTCTATGCAAGAACCCCATGGATCAGGCGAACAGAGATCACATGAGTAAGGTGTGTTAACAGCTTAGATTACCCCCAACGCCTGCTGGGAAAGTGACCCCTGAAAAGGGCTCCCACGCCACCAAAAGAAATGCTTTAAAGCTTTTTTTTGGAAACAACTAGTTTGCAGTTTCTCTCTTTACATATATTTTAGCTGCTGATTATACATTTGGACTGAGCTGTTCATTATTATAGACTGTGTTGAAGTGTACATTGAAATAGTGTGTTATTATATCCTACTCAGCAGGTTGGGATGCTTTCAAACAGTGACACCTGGCAATCCACTGTTTTCAGTAGAATTTAAAAGCAAATTTCGAAATAGTAACAGTTTGATAGCCCACCGGTCTTAAGTGGACGAAGCAGAAGGAATCCAGAACATGCAAAATATCCAATGAATGCAACACGTGCCATGAATGAACATCCACTAGACAAACTCAGTAGTAAACACTCAGTAGTAGAAGAAACATAGCAGACTACATATCATGTCCTCCTCACTGGCATAACCAAATTCCATTTCAACAAAAGTTACATTTATATACTATTACTTAAAAGCCGAACACATGAAGAGGAATATATATCTTAATATCTTGTGAACACTACTGAGAGCAGCTCTACAATTCGGCGGCTGTATCATTCAAACAGCAGTGGTTACTCTTTGATAAATTAAATGTTATAGTTGCCATGACTACAGTTAATACTTAAACATTGAATTGAATTGATTATGGTGCTATTTTGATATGAATTGATTGCTGTGCTATTTTGATATGAATTGATTGCTGTGCTATTTTGATATGAATTGATTGCTCTGCTATTTTGATATGAATTGATTGCTCTGCTATTTTGATATGAATTGATTGCTCTGCTATTTTGATATGAATTGATTACGGTGCTATTTTGATATGAATTGATGTGCAGTGGCATTTTAAGCATGCAGTGATTTTCCCCCCTAGTCTATCGGGTTCATGTGCAATAGTTATTAATGGTATACATAATTTGAAAATTGATAATTTCCTAATAAATCATAATTTAAATCATTTCATAAATCATAATTTGAATTTGAATTACGAATAGGATTGTGATTTTATAAGATAAAATAAGATCAACTTTATTGATCCCGAAGGAAATTGCTTTGCCAGAGTACAATACAAAGTTGAAGCAACAATACAAAAGTTGAATACAAAGTACAAAGTGTAAAGTGTCTTAAGTGAAAAAGCAGAGAAATAGTGCCTAACAAATTAAATAAAATAAGTACAAAATGTAAACAAGAAGCGGATGAATACCAAAGTGAAATTGAAACTATTGCACATGATGATATTGCACATGATTGATGGAGTCCTTTAAGTGTCCCTCCTGCAGAAGGAGGAGGAATTATACAGTTTGATTATTTTATGCACTGTGGATAATAAATACTAACATTTATACACCTTCATTCCTTGTACTCCATTTTATTTCATGCCTGGCCTGTGGGGTCAGGTCCAACAATCAGTATCGTATCAAATATTACCGTCTGGTGCACAGTATCAATGCCGAACTTTGCATTGGCTTCTATTGTTTTGCTAACAAGTGCTAATATATCATAAAGCTAAAGTGAGTTTTATTGATACGCTGATCAGCATTATGTTGTCAGAATTTTAACCGCAGTTCTGCGCTGAGTTTTTTCGGGTGGGAACATCTTCTGAAAGGGAAGTAACCGAGCTAAGGCAGGAGGGTAGAAAGTTAGTTTTGTAAACAACAGACAATCAACAGACAAGTACTTGTTAATGGAACTATCAACTAGCTACTACAGTTAAGTTAGCTAGTGTCATTAATGTCATTTTACTCAAGTTTTATGAGTAAAAACGCAAAAAAAGCGTGGAAATTAAAGACGAGAAACCACAAAGTTTGTGTGGGACACTGTAACTTTCCGTCGCCACCTGCCCGGTGCTCGGCACACCTTTCCAGGGCGTTCCCCGGTCAGTCTGAGACACTGGGGGGGGGGAAGCTTACCTTCTTTACTTCCTTCTCTATCTCCATGTTTGTGCCTCCGCGCGGAGTTTAGTTGATCCGGTACGAAGCGACAGAAGAGCCGCTACAGAGACGGCTGTCAGAGCCAAAGTCTGGTGGAAGACGGACCAGATAAATAACAGCAGAAAGACCCGGTTCAGTGTCCGCTTTCTCTTCGGAGGTCCTGCTCCGACCAGGTATCAAATCAAACCGAGTCAACAACAGCGTTTCCGGTAAAGGCTTTCAAAATAAAACCATCCACCTGCAGCCACTGTAGTCACTGTAACACATTAAACCAAAACAAACAAAATTATTAATAACAAGTATTGAAAGTGAAAATTTTTGCAATTGCATGTGGAACAAAAGTGAAATTTAATAGGGGACAGAATGAACGAGAAGTGTGTAGATAAATAGTTGAAATATGTGATTGGTAATATAAGGCAGACATTTTCATTATCCCACTTTTTTTTTTTTAAAGCAGGGGAGCACTTGTTAATTAACTTTATTAATTTGATTATTATTAAAGTATGTAGTTTTGTGGGCAGAGCAAAATATGCTCACATTCCTAGTAAGTGATACTGATCAAAACGTGTTTTGCAAAACACATTCAGTTTAAAATACTTATTTTTTTAAAATACACACCCATTTTTACACCCATGGTTATGAGACAAAAGGCTAGAAATTCAAGCTATTACAAGATTCCACATCATCAATGTTGTCCACAATAAAATTGCGTTACCGTCTGTTTTGCCTTTTATTTTGAAGAGCCAGTTTCCTTACTTCCGGGGTAGTGTTCACGTCCTCTCCCCAGCTTGACGTAACTTTCATTCTAGAGGTCCCGTTCTCTTTTCATTGATTTTCAAGGCGGCACTTCCGCTATGATAGATCTTCACACTGACCAATAGGAATAGAGAACGCGGGTGCTGAAGCTCCGGACGACCAATCAGAGAGCAGCAGGGGCGTGTTCTCGCATAACAAAGGACATGATATTATTTTGACACATTCAATCTGCTGCAGTTCACAGTGTAAATTTACTGTTCCTCCAAAGTGTTTACTTTTTATTGTCCTTATTATGATGTGAGTTTTTAAAGGCATGTTGTTATAAAATAGAATCATGTCAAGAAATATGATAAAATTTGTTTTTGTTATAATTACATTCTTTTTTTTTTTTAATGCAATACTTAGGCTACACACACGTACGCACACACAGACAGATCTGATGTTTCGTGGTTCTCATGAGCTTAACAGCTGCATGACGCTTCAGGAAACAATGTGGTTTGTAACTTCCTCTGTGAACTGCTGCCGGCCTCTTCGAAGGAAACAACACTGTCACACCCTGACAGGTCAGATGGTGTCGCCTGTTAAGCCGGGGTGTCGTTCATCAGCAGCACTCTGCTTCACTCTGATGTCTGATCTATGTTGTCTGGTACCAACATCTGTAATACAATATCTCCTTTGGTGTTTTAGCAGTATTAAAGTCACCTTGTGTGACCCTGAACAAGAGGGCTCAGAAGATAGACGGATGAAGCATTTTAAAATTAGACTTAACAACAACGATAAGATGCCTAAAATTAGCCAAAGTGTGGCTGCAGCAGTGTGATTGCGCTGACTGCACACACTATGGGCTTCCATCATTTGACCTTCAGGAAGCCTCTTCCACAAATGAGAAATGTATTCCTACACATCTAAAACATACAAACACATTAGTACTTGTCTATCTGTATGGTAGAGGCTGGCCTAAAGGGGAAAAATAAGCACCACAGTCCTGATATTCTGATTTGGACATGTTACTTGGGCTTCTCTCTTCTTTTCTGCCAGTTGGCAGTTTCACTGTTGGCTCTACACTGTAGGTGGCACCCTGGGCCAGGCCGGAAAATTCCCCTCCATGGGTACTGGAGTTCACAACCCCTATCATCAACATTTCCCCTTTATAATGACCATAATCTTATTCCTGTAATCTAACCAAAGCAGTGCTGGTGCGTTGTGTCCCACAGATGGTGGGACGACAGATCAACGAAACATTCCTATGGGTCATTTTGGAGCGCACTGACCGTCCACTCCACTCCACACAGCAAACATCTGTAACATTATGACTCTAGTGACAAGCTGACAACATGTAACATTGATCATTTGCTTTTCACCCTTCTCTGTCCATTTTTGGCTTTGGCCTGTTCCCATCAAGGCAGGGCGTCTTTATATTAACTAGCTGGACATCATGAAATAACTTTTCCTATATTATCCATGCTCTCTCTCTCTCTCTCTCTCTCTCTCTCTATATATATATATATATATATATATATATATATATATATATATATATATATATATATACATACAGTATATATAGATGTTAAAATGTTTTCACACTCTTTGCTGCATACCAGCAACGCCAACACGATCAGACTTTCCCAAATGGTGACAAGGTTTTCCATCATTTTTGCTGTAGTTTTAATTCTCTATACGTTTTGGCATGTGGTCTCTTTCAAGCGGGAGGGAACATGTTTGACACCATTGTTCTTCCAGCTGAACTTCAATTGCTGCTGATTTTGCCTGAAAGACGGCTGTCCTGTTGTTGAGTAAATAGAGGATGAATGTTCAATAGATGCTTAAATAGATCGACTGCTTGTTTTCTTGTATTTCTACCAAAATCATTACTTCTCTCTTCTGGGAAGCAGAGTCTTATAACCTCTTTTCTTAATCACAAAGGATATACTATATATGCTACACTATATACTATAGCATATATGATTTTCTTCAAAGGAGGAAGCTATGTGTTCTCAAAATGCTGTTTCACCGTGATTAAGAAAGAATTTAGACACGTCTGTGTTTTCTGCACTCAGCTGATGCCTTTCAGTGATGTCTGAACCAGGCAGGTAGGAGCTCAGTGTCTTGCTCAGTACTGGACCCTTCAGCAGGACACATGGACGCGGACCAACGCGCTGACTTCTTTCCTGTAAGTCTCTGTGAATCAGAAACCCACCAGCAGGTGTTTTCCACACCTGACTCTTTACTTTTCCTCTGCAGTGTCCTTATCAGCCAGGTTGCATAACACAAACTTGCAGATTCTGGGACATGTACGGTGGACAGAAATCAAATTAGTGAGTAATGTCAAGGATCTTCACTTTGCTATCATGTGTGCTGGCTTTAAATGATGACGTGCTCGAATGTGTGTCAGTTTTTTTGTGATTAGGACGTAGAAAGGGAAGAAGCTGGATTTTGGTGTCATTCAAAAATGCCAATAAAAGGGTTATCTGATGTCAATATTTAAACATTCTCTATGATTAGATCCAGTAACATGTTTCAGAAGTTGAGTGCAAAAGCAGGTTTTTAACGTTACTAGCGAGTGTTTTTTTCTGTCTGTCAGCGATTGTGTCACATTTTTTGGTGGATATCTCATTTTGAAATGAAACCCTGCAGAAGCACCAGATGTGAATTTTTGGACTCTGACATCTCCGTTTGTCTCCCGTCTGGAAGTGTTTCTCTCCTAACATATAGAGTCCACAGTCCATGTGTCCCAGCAGCTGGTTTGAGTGAAGCCGCTCGCTGCTTGCAGTCCTGCCCCGACAATAAAAGAGCAAAGAGGAAGCTGAAACAAACACTTGACGATCGCGTCTTCCTGTTCAGCAGTCAGCTTCTATCTTGAGCTGTAAACAGTGGACAATGACCTCCTATTACTTCGATCTGTCTTCTTATTTTCCTTAGAAACTGTAGATATCCACACAATAACAACAGGAGATAGTGACAAAATCTAGTGAGAAGATAAAGATATATAGTGCAGGTCAGAAGACATAAAACAAATAGCAAAGAGTCAATAAAATCATACCATATCGGGTAAAATGAACTAATTTACTGATGAAGACATTTCTATAAAAAATGTTTGCAGCAAGAAGACAGTGTTTTCATTAGTCATATAATGTTGTCATATTGGTGCAGCAAAAGAAACTTCTTCTAACTTTTTTACTCTGTTTGACTCGTAAATGAACCCTTTGTGTGTACAACAGGTTTATGTAGTTAAACTTAATAAGGGCCCAGACTGGACTTTACAGACAGAATCAAAACCAATCCCAGCTGACTTTGAGCAACCTTCCTTTTTTCTTTTGACGCAACTTGTCTCAAAAACATTTCAGTTCATGGTGCAACTTTTGGTCTGGTATCTCCAAGCTCGTATGGGAAAGATCCCAGCCGCTGACACGCCTCCCTCACCTTAAGCAAGGTTGTGGTTTGGTCATGTGACCTTACACACTCAGTCATAAAAGCCCGTGTTTGGCCCTGCCAGGTTCACACTGTTGGTCAGGATGAGGGGGCTGCTCGCACTCGCCGCGCTGTTTGTGGCCGTTCTCGGCAAGGAGACGTTTGAGGGGTAAGTGGGCCAGAGCTTCTCACTGCTGTGTAGGGTGGCAGTGACCTGTATGTCCTTTCAATATACACTGGCTCAGATACTGAGTGATGACTGCACTTTCACGATAAATGCAGTGGAAACTAGCACAGGAAACTATGTACATTAATGAGATCAATGCAGATCATCTTGGTTTCATTTTAAGTTTTTGAGTGTCTATTTCTGCCTCCACCTCAACACATTAGTGAAGTGAAATTTGATCGATTTGATTGATTCTATTCTATAAAATCTCAGAGACAGGTGACTTTTTTGTAATTTGTTTCATCATCATGCTACAGTCTTTCCCTCCCACCCACCCACCTCCTTTCTCTCCTCTTCTGTTGATACTTTGTGGGTATTAGTAGATAAAAGTATGCCATGTTAATGAAACCTCAGATCACCCAGTAGAAACAACCAAACTAAGAGCACAATAAATCATCACTCTCTTCTCTCTGTGTAACGTCTGTATAAGCAGAACCAGAAAACCTCCTTTACCCCATGTCTGCCAACTTCTCTCTTGGTCTGGAATCTTGAGTTGAGTAAAATGATGTAAAACACTGTGGTTCTCTTTTTGCAGGCATCAGGTGCTTCGCATTGTTGCAAAGGATGAAGTCCAGCTGTCTCTGATCAAGGAGCTGGAGGACATGGTCATGTTCGAGGTCATTCATCATCAACAATTTTAAATAGATTCTAAAACAAAAATGGAAAGTAAAACACTGAACGTGTAAAGCCTCAAATGAGTAAGACTGAAATTGGATTTGAATTGATTTGTTCTATGGTATCTGTGCTTCCTCTCAGCTGGACTTCTGGAGGGAGGTGACTGACGTGAAGACTCCTGTGGACGTCAGGGTTCCCTTCCACAGCCTGCAGTCTGTGAAAATCTACCTGGAGACTCAGGACATTGAGTACTCCATCATGATTGAAGACCTGCAGGTATGAGACCTGCAAAAAAGCCCGTTAAAGTCCAGGCTTAAACAGGAACAAATCTGAATCTACTGCACTTTATTTTTCATTGAGCTCTGAATCAAATGTGAATGGTGTTTTTGTCCTGCAGATGATGCTAGATGAGGAGCAGGAGGAGATGGAGTCCACTGCTCGTGTTGTTGAACCCAGAACCACCGACGGCTTCGACTTCTCCAAGTACCACAGCATCAGCGAGGTTAGTAGACACACTCACTGTGGCTAGTAAAAACATTATTACCATAGACAACTTTTATGATATAGTTATGGTTTGGTTCTATGCATGAAAAGAATGATCTAAAGGAAGGATCTCAATTTTAGAGTTCATGTGTTAGATATTAATAATTTGCCAGAGTGTCTGATATAAACAATGACAGTAATTGTACTGTTATGTTAGATTTTTGAAAAAAAAAAGCTCCTATTTCATATTTCAAAATGTTTTTTCAGACTTTGTTTATGGTTGTTAAGTCAAGTGTGCCAATTGAGGAGACCCCTTAGCCAGCCAAACCCAAACCCAAAGCCAAAACCCTCCTCTTCATCTTCATCTTCAGCTTGGCCCTGATCATCTACAACATTTGGCCTCCAGTTACATTATTACGTAGCAACCCAAAATGATGAAACCTCAATACCAGACATTACTGTGCAGGGTTCTGTCATACTCAAATGATGCTCCTGGATAAAGACGAGGCTTTTTTTTCTTTGGTTTAGATCTACAGATTCCAGGACATGCTGGTGGCTGAGAATCCCAAAATGGTCAGCAAGATAGTGATCGGTCAGAGCTATGAGGGTCGCCCCCTGAATGTGCTCAAGGTAAATCACACAAACAGGCTGGGTCCAGGAAATGAAGACTGTGAAACTTGAAACAAACCATCTTCATCAAGGATAATAGAAAGAGAAGAGATTTCTGCATGCTGGGCGATGGCAGCGACAAGCTTCAGCTCATCCTGCCAGTGATGGACGAATGGGAAGGAACATTTTTCACATGCAATGTCCTTTCCTGTGTCTTAGTTCAGCACCGGAGGAACCAACCGTCCCGCCATCTGGATCGACACTGGAATCCATTCCAGAGAGTGGGTCACTCAGGCCAGTGGCACCTGGTTCGCCAAAAAGGTCCTTTGATAATTCTCATATTACTTTTGATTTGTTCTTCACTTTTTCTTCTGCAGCTTCTCGCAGCGAACCTGCTGCACTGAATATTGTGTTCTTTACATCTCTGCGTGTAGATTGTGACTGACTACGGACGTGACGCCGCTCTCACTGCCATTCTCGACAAGATGGACATCTTCCTGGAGATTGTGACCAACCCTGATGGCTTCTACTACACCCACAACAGCGTGAGTCTGAGCAGACTACAGACTGATTTTAGAATTATTTCCTGCCACATTCAGGTTTTTGACTTTTCATATTAATTCATGGTGCTTTTTTAGTCTTACTTTTCTATTTCATTTTTAAGGGTGTCAGTGCAAAGACTGTTTCTGACATTGATTCAGTCCTGGGCTGTATAAGCAATGCAAGAACCTTTAAGTTTCAAAGGCATCAACACAATGAAGACAAATTAACATAAGCTGACGGGATGACAACACATCTAATAACTGCATATCTTTTAATGTGTATTTGTGTTACATGTGTCATATGAATTACTGTAATGTTTCTAGAACCGCATGTGGCGTAAGACCAGAAAGCCCAACCCAGGCTCTCAATGTGTAGGAGTCGATCCCAACAGGAACTGGGATGCTGGATTTGGAGGTAATGTCTTTCCCTTGTAGCTGGGATATAGATCAAGGCACCACATGCTATTCACAAGACTTGCTTTTGAAACTCCAAACCTAACTTACCAGTGAGGTTTTTGTTTTATTGTGTTTTTTTAATTGTCAATGATTGTGTTACTTTTTGCAATTATTATCTATTTTATTAACTATTATCTTTTTTTTTGAATATTTAATTATTTATTTGTCTTTTTTTCTAATTGACCTGTATTAAAAATGAATACATTTGAATCGTTAGTCACCTGCACTGCTGTTTAACCATGTCATGCTCACTACTGCCAGCAGATGGTGCCAAAGTACCAATTTTCAAAATCCCTGCATACAGGATGATCTGAAGAATCTTTTTCAAGAGAGCCCTTAACAAACTGGCAACATAATTATATAAATAAAGATAGTAAAGATAATAAAGATTCGCCACTAATTGCTCTTCAAAATGCAGATGACACAATGCAAATCACAGGAAATAAGTATCACACATATTTTGGTGGTTGAATAACATGTTTTGTCCCTTTCCACATTATGGAGACACTTGAGACCATGAGTATTAAAATCTAAAGGAACCAAGTGTTTATCCACTTTCTTGCATTGTCTCAGACTCTGTTGTCATCTTGGTGTAGGAGCTGGTGCCAGCAGAAACCCCTGCTCAGAGACCTACCATGGACCCAGGGCGAACTCTGAGTCTGAGGTCAAGTCCATTGTGGACTTTGTGAAGTCCCACGGTAACTTCAAGGCTTTCATCTCCATCCATTCCTACTCCCAGATGCTCCTGTACCCCTATGGCTACACCAGGACTCCAGTCAAGGACCAGACCGAGCTGGTACAAATCACACTCCTTGTCTTTTAGGACTTCTTACAGTCCCTATGAGGCCTGTAGCGTCAGAAATATCAGATTGTGATTTGTGATCATGGTAATCTATTCCCACAGCACAATTTGGCTAAGAAGGCTATCACTGACCTGGCCTCCCTGTACGGCACTCGCTACAGATACGGCAGCATCATCAACACCATCTGTAAGTTTCAGCAAGACTGTTTATAATGTAGAATAGTTTTACTTCCAGCTATGCAAAATTATTCATTTTGAAGACATTCTCTCAGTCTGAACAACAACTGGAATTTGATAGTGAAATTTTGTAAAGCAAATGTGAAATGCGTCGTCTTTCATACTAACATGGGGCAACACTGTTAGAAATACATTTTATACACTGGTTTTAAACTAGACCATTTGGACACTAGTGGCAGCTCTGTTGAAACAGCAGCGGTGTACATTAAGAAATCAGATTTTCACAACTATATGCCACCAGAGAGCTTGTGTTTTATGTAACAATACCCTGAGCAACAATGGTTTCAATTGCAGACCAAGCTAGCGGTGGCACCATCGACTGGACCTACAATCAGGGGATCAAGTACTCCTACACCTTCGAGCTGAGGGACACTGGCCGCTACGGCTTCATCCTGCCAGCCAATCAGATCGTCCCCACCGCCACGGAGACTTGGCTGGCTCTGATGGCGATCATGGATCACACCTTCAAGAACCCCTACTAGTGTGTGTGTGTGTGTGTGTACAAGTGGCCATCCCTGTGGAGAGCATATTGTTGGCAATCATCTTTAAGACTAATATCACCCTCGTCATCATCATCATCATCATTCGTCATGACTCATCAGACATGAAACAAAAGCCACAAACAAAAGAATAAATGAACACACTGGAAACAAGTTTCAATGTCTTCATGATGATGAAGTGTGTGGTGGACACACTTCTACGTGTCTACATGTTTGTTTTTCTGCACTTCTCACCTGTAGTTAATAGAGTGAAACTGTCCTATTTGATCACAATTTATTTCTTCCTATCTCATCTGATCCTGTCACTTCTTGTACCAATCTTCGTAATTATTACCTCAAAGTTTTCACTCCAGGCTTGTACTAAAGATATTTAGATTTTTCTTTTAATTTGTTTAATTTTCTCTATTTTTACCCAGATATGACTGACACGGAGTATGTGGTGATTCAGGTTTCCATCTAGTAATTACTGAATTAGATCACTTCCTCTCTAAGCAGGAAGTAGGTTTAATTAAAAGTTCAGCCTTTTGTTCAGCCTAGTTAAGACAAGGAAACACCTTTGATGCAGCAAACAATTTTACACTTTATTTGACATTCATGTACAAACAAATTCATGTGATCAGTGTGTTAACGTGAGTTAAGACTGATGGTGAAAAAAATCATTCATCGCAAAAAAGGGCTGCGGTGTAGTCCAGCTTTTCATTAGAATGCACTTCGTAGGAGACTGAGTGTATCCAGAGAAATTCGACAGAGAACCAAGTCACTAACACGCCAACAAAAGGCCACAATTTAGCAACACTGTTTTACAAATGCATCTGTTGGAGCCGTGTCCATTTCCTTCCTTTAGTGATACTGCAGTTTTGTGATCCGATAGTCCATCTGTGTGAAGGCTAAACTAAAACTAATGCGATCACAACTGACAGTACAGTACGTCGATCCGTGCACACACACACACACACACACGCACAAAAAGAAAAATGGTGCCGATGGTGCAGTCAGCTTAGGAATCACAAGACATCATGACAATGTGGAGTAAAATACAAAAATAGCGTACAGCTTTTCTTAATCTTACAAAATGAATAAAGTTCTGTAGCATTATTTATATAATTTACATCCCATGTAATACACAGATTCCCATCATATCCTTCATGTCATATCAACATTACATTTTTCTCACTCTAGAAGCGAAAACCTCTTTAAGGAATGCCGTTTATTTGGTGGCTGCCGTATTAATGGAGCTAAACGTGACATTTTGAACGTAATGTTTTTTTTTTCGGCTGGTGCAAAGAATGGACGACAATAGTGTTACATGAAAAACTAATTTGAGTGCAAAAAGATCCATCAGTTTTCAGGTTCACAGATGAGGCACTGTGCAAACATTCAAATATACAATATTTATTAAATATAAAAAAAAAAAAGCATCGAGGGGAAAATACTGCTCCTTCTGACACGAAGAGGGTGAAGAGTGCAGTATTACACTGGTTACCGATGATTCCACCTGGTTTATACATTTCATGCTGTTGTCCAGTTTTAATTTGATCTCAATTAGAGTTTGAATTGTTTTGTATGTTGCTTACTTTCCCCAGGTGTGTGTCATTTTAAAGTGAGAAGAATCTGAGAAGAATTCATTCTCGACATCTGTGTCAGAGGAAATCTGGAGTAACAGATGGTGGATGGAGGATTCCAGTATCATGGAGGCTTATTTTGCAGACTGAGACTGGAGGTGTGTTTCTTTACAGTTACGGAGCGAGCGAAACGTAACCTGAAATAAAAAGGACCCTGTGTTGGAGGTATGTTTGTTCGTGTACATCTGTGTGGTTGCGGGAGGGTGGTGTTATTTCCACGGTCTGCTGTTCTGAACCCTGGCGCTGTCCCGCCCAGCTGTAGAGGAGCTCTGTCGACTCCGAGCGCTGGACGCTTTAGACTGGGAGCTGCTGGCTGACATGCGGCTGGACATGCGGCCTTCAGGGAACACACACACACACACACAAACAAACAAACAAATAGAGAAGGGTAACAAAGTGATGAGACAGGGCAAACAGTTGTGAGTCTAACTTTCTCTAAGTGAAAGTTCATTTATCACTGCTAACACTGGTCTATAATGCTTCGTTTAACTGGTCCTCTATTTTCCCATAATTTCCTAGAAAGAAGACTTTAAATTCATGGGAAAGTTCCTGGAAGCAACCATGAAGTTTGGTACTAATTAAAGGGACAGATGGAAAAAGTGGTAAATTGATACATTCATATTGAGTTAAATCCAACTAATTGCCAGCACATCCCTACACTTATCAACAAATTCCATTTATTATTACAAACTGCTATTTTATTAGGAACTAAGAGGCGACTAAAACAATGCTCTGACTTGAACTGGAAAACTGAATCCTGAGTTTCTGTCGGTGTGGTCTTACTGCTGGTGTTACTGGGGATGAGTATCTCCTCCAGATGCTCCTGGATCTTGTTCAGCTCATCCGATGAGAACCGCCACCTCCTCTCCGCTGCCTGCGAGGGCGGCTGCGGCACGGAGCTCCTCTTCCCCTTCAGTGATGTGGGAGGGGAGAAGCACGAGGTCGGGATGGAGCCCGTCGTGATCCCTTCTGGAAATTTCTGTGCGATTACTTTGAGACCTGGGAGAGGACAAGAGAGTGAGAGTTCTAGCAAACGTGCTGGGTTTTAATATTTTATATACTTTTTAGTCTAGTTTGACATTATAAAGAAATAAAATGCATGTTGCATGACTTAACCAACTTTAAATTGTGTCTGAAATAAAATCACCTTCACTTTCACTAATTCCATTCCCGGGACGTTCCCTCAGTCAGATATACAAACGTTAACTCTAGTGCCACTCACAGCTACAACCAAACAGCAGCGATGCGTAGGATACATGAGATGGCATCTTCACTATGGATTAGTTTACTTTTACAGGAAGTAGACTAGACAACGTAAGCGATCGCTTACCTCCTGACAGCATGAACAGGTTCTCAAATCCTCGTTCACACATGGTGGTGGCAGCCTGGCTGGCTATTCTCTCATCCTCGTCATACACGATGATGATCTTCCCTGCTGCATTTTTCTATACAGGTTGTGGGTTAAGTTCATTTCACTCGAGTCAATAGTCAGTTGCAGCTGCGTTTCAAAAAGACTTGTCATTGATTTTGATATATGAAAAAAGAGCTAAATGTTTTTTGAGTAGTTTGTGCTGAAGGATACGTATTCCAGCACTTCTCTGGTGTAGGGGTTCATTGTTCGAGACAGCGTGGCAATGGGGAAACTGTGTGCTGTGAGAAAGGAGAAAGAGACGATTAAATAAACAGACATTTTTGGCATTAAAAGCTTGATGACGTAGCTTCAGGTTCTTGCCACCTACCGCTGATGATGTGGCAGCGGTTGTATTGGTCACGGTCCCGTACGTCCAGCAGCAGGTAGGGGCAGTCGGGGTAAGGCCTGTCAGCTGGTTCAGGGCTGAACACCATCTCATTCTCCTTCTTCTGACTGTTCCTGTCGAGGTTCAGCTCTCCCACACCACTGATCACACTGTAAGTGGTACAAGGTTACAGGCTGCTATACCGGTCACATAGCACTGTCAGAAAAATACAGTACATTTAATACATTTAGAAAAGTAAGAAAAATTGGTGTTGGCGCAATGAGGATTACGTGATGTATTTTTTTATTTAAGTCTATTAGAGGATGGCTCTCTTTTCTTTAGTCCAGCACTCTTCATGTTAATATGTAAGTGATAATGTACGATTAAGTATCCAATATCTGAAAACATCAGATGAGACAAGTTCAATTATTGCTTGTGATGTAGGGGCACCTTGCCATACTTGCACAGTGACAACACAAAACTGAAAAAGTGCAAAGTGTTTTGGCTGAAGTAACAGGTTTTTTTAGCATTGAATATGAGTATTGTAGGTTACAGTTACAGTTACATGATTCATATGAACATCTGCAGGCAAGTAAGACAAATATATTTCCAAGGCAACGGTGGGGAGGGGGGGTCTCCACATCTCCTTCCCCTAGTACTATTTGTCGAATGTCTGTAGCCATCAGTGATGATTCTGCAGAGCATAGTACTGATTTTGTTTCTTGAAGCAGGGAGGGGTTGGTCTGGAAAGTTTCAGACCAGTTAAGATGAAACCAGAGCCGAGAGGAAAAGGACTCACTAGAGCAGATGTTAGTGTGGAGCTGAGCCAAACACTGTGGAAGGACAACACTTTCCCCTTGTGTATGTTTACCCCAGCGTTGCCCTACTTTCTCTCTCCATCTGTCCTCCCCACAAGGTGAAGGTGACCTAAAAGCTCTGCCATTACAGAGGACCAGTCCGTGGCCTCTGGAGAGACCACAGATAGAGTTACACTCCTGGGGTTCCTGTTCAAGCTGGAGGGGGCAGAGGACGCAGGTGAAAGTAGGAGACGCTTAGAACATATTGAGGGAGGTTATTGTGTGGTATACAGGAGGGTGGGGGTGTGGGACAGGCAGTATGTTGAGTGCACATACGAATATGGTGGGTGTAGAGTTACATGTGTAGTGTGGTTGGGCGTTTGCTAGATGGTTATGACGACGTTTACAGCTATGGGTGTTTCTGAATTGCTGTTGAATTTTGCTGTGTTTTTTAATTTAGATTACCGTCAGTCTGCTGCTGATTTCTTAAATGGGATTTTTAAATATTGTGGGCAGCATTTTTTTTAATTCTGAATGTATGGGGATAGGGGCAGACATCTCAACAGTGGATATCTAAAAACAAATAAAAGCAGAGCTGCCTGCAGGGCTAGATGCAACTAGAAGTTATATAATTTCAGTGAACTGACCCTTTAACACTTATCAAGCACTGATAAAAAAAAAAAATAGATCAAACCCTCTAGCTATTGAGACACAGCAAACTACTATCTGGAGTTCCTATTTTGTTCTCAATATTGATTTGGGCTGTATAATTGTAAAAGTGGCAAGTAAATTTCATAGCCCACCGACCACTGTAACTCCAGGACACAAACAGGTCAACTGCACATGCAGGGCACTGCACACAGTACGTATAGTTCACACACGCTGACGCTATTTGCCTCCATAATCAAAAACGGTATTTTGGATAAAGGCTGTCCACAGAACTATGAGCACTGTGGTGTGCTGTGTACGGTATGAGGTATTCAGTAAGGCTTTACAGAGCGCTGAGCTGCACAGTACCTTAGCAATGTAGACCTGGCAGAGTGGCAGATTTCCCTGGTGTCTCCTGCATCCTGGCGATCTGATTGTGGTGACGCCTGTGGGGAGCCGTTAGTGTGTTCAGACAGACACTCCAGGTCTGCATCAGACACCACTGACAGACCGTCTGCAAATCAGGGGGACCGGGAAATCAACAGATAGTCACCTACAGTACTGTTAGAGACATGAATCCATTTAACAGTCTGTATAAGTAGTGTTAGTGACCCGAGTTATATTTGTTTTAAAATGTTAATGACACATTTGGTACGAAGCTGGAGATTAATAAAGATTTACAATGCTGAGTGAATGATTTTGCTGAGTACGTTACCTTCTGGGCCGTGTGACTCGCCGTCATCACTTTCATTCAGGTCTGAAATGGAGGCTACCTGAAGTATCTGGTGTGAAAAATAAGTTGGGAAATCAAAAATGTTTGTACTAGGAAGTAAAAGTGCAAGCCGAGTAGTATCATTGAGTCTGTACATGAAAGTAACAAACCAAGCTGAATAAATCCAAAACTATTTACACAAGTAGCCTATTAATTATGAGGCACTATAAATGGATCAGGCTTTTTCATTGCATTCATTCTGTCAACCATAATATAGGTCATGGATTGACATAAATCTTGCTGGATGTTATAGTACTGCAAGTAAATAAATATCAATGCTTACCAATTGTGCAAATGTTGACACTTTTAACCGCTTGAAGATTTCATCTTTTCGATACCTGTAATCTAAAAGCAAAATAAAAAACAAATAGTTAAATCCAAGAAAAGGTTAAAGGAGAAAGGCGCCTCAAAGATCTGATGACAGCCTTGAAATATTGGCCGCTGTAGCTGAAGATAATAACTTTACACCGTCTGACCACTGGTCCAATCACTGTGACTGATAACTCAAAAATCTAGTAAAACTGTGATAATTACTTCAGCTATTGCATGCTAATGAACTAGATATAACTCACCTGGGTCTTGCAGGTCTTCCTTCTCCTCACCCCCCTCTAATGCTTCACTAAAACTCAGCTCTACCCTGTCTGTTCCCATGCTACCTTCCAGCCAAAGCTGCCACTACTACACCTAAATCAGGCTGTTCAGACAGTTTTATCTGTGCTATTGATACTGGTGTTTTCCACAGTGTGACCTCACCAGCTTACACTTTCTCAAAGACCCATGCTGGCACCTGACCAGCGTGTCCCTATAGTCTTTGTCCAGTCACACAGAGGAATTATTGTGGACAGCAGTACAATTCGCCTTTGGAGAGTAATGGAATCAGTGTCACTTATCCCTGAGAAATCAGGGGATGGGTCAACACAAAATGTCCACTGTTCACAAAGAACTTATTTAACAGGGAAATATCAGTGGGTTAGAACTTCTCTGGTTTACCTCTTGAAGTGCATGGACAGACAGGGAAGAGAAACCCACCGATCCTTGGGAAAATGAAGTGCCAAGTTGGCAAATCTTACCATAAGTGTACAGCAAATCTTAGGGAGGCTTATTTTTCTGTAATTGGATCATTTGTGAGTTTTACACAACCCTGCCAAATTGGGCTATTTGATCCACTTGTTCACATTTGGGCAGAATGGATAGTGTTTATAAGATGCCAATGGATTTAACTAATGTCGCTGGTCCAACAGTGTGGGGCAGCGATCTAGTACCCTGGTGGACAGAGGAACTATTCTGCACTTACTGGGTCAAAACTGTGATCTAAGCTGCTATGTGTGTCCTTGTTAACTGTCCTTTAGGGAGACATTGAAGGTGTTCCTACCTGTGAGGAACCTATTGTGAACTGTAAATCTCAGACACGGAGGTCACAGTTTGGAGACTTGAAATGGTGGTATGGTCATTTTAAAAGAATGAGGTACGAGTGCATCACACAAGAACGATTAGACATGATACTTAAAAACACATGTACAATTACTTGGCAGCTCTGATTCCTCTTCAAATAAGTTACTCACTTCTTTTAATCTCCTCCAGTCTTTCCATATACTTTGTAAGGCTGCATCCTGTTATATAAAAATGACAGTAACATATCATAATAAAGAAGCATATAAAGAGCATGTATAACTTATTCTAGGCACTAGTCTATAACAGTGTAGTGCATCTGAACATGGACAAGTTACCTGTGTCCAGCCTTGTTTTGATATGTTGATATTTAGCGTTTTTCGGTATCCTTTTTTTCAGGTACTAGAAGAAAAAGACAACCATTGGTTTTCGTTAGCTCTATGACCAGACACAAAGACTAAAGTTACTTAAGTTAGCCTGCAAGCATGGGACCATTCAGAAAGAGCTATCTTTAGTTTTAGCTTGTCGATACCGTTGATATGGTAACTTAACACTGATCATAGCTAAGTAGCTAGCTTGCTATGAGAGCTACATTTGTTTTAGTTGGCCCACGCTGCATTTAGAACACATCTTATTATCGATAGATCAATATTAACAGTTAGTACGCAAATAAAATAAGTACTGCTGTCATTTAAACAACGTTACCTCCACATTGCCGATGGCCCGATTGAGCGACATCTTTTCAAACCGAAATGCCAAACATTTATTTTCTAGGTTTAACAATCTCGCTGCTGATTGGTCAGAGCCTTCTGACGGACCAATCAGAGAAACTGATACTGCGCCACCTCCTCGCAGCAGTTTCATATGACATGGCTAGCTAGTTGCTTAGCAGCGGAAGACGCTCCACCTCGTTGACGTGCTGCATTCAAAGCACATAGAAATAACAGTAACGTTTCTACTCATAACAATGCAAAGTTCAAAAAACAAAGTACCTGGGTCGTTGGCGGCGCCTAGGATCTCTTCGTACATTCATGATTGTTTGTTTTTAGTCACAAAAGGTTTACCTGATATCCATGTTTTTTCAGTTAGTTTTGTTTTTATTTGATATTTACTAAAATGTATGCGGGCCTTTTTCTTTTAAATCAGTAAGTAGAGGCTTGAGTAGTCAAATGCACCGCCAAACTCCGAATCCACTAACCAGTAACCTACCACTCTTACTCACAACTTCACTGTTGTCGTGAATGATATATTCAAATAGAGAACGGAAATTATATATCAAGTTGGCTTTCCTCCCCGTTTTCACATGTTTCATGAATGCAGCACCGTTCTCTTCGCTGCCTCAATCTCGATCCACAGGTGGCCACTTGTTTGGCAGTAAGAATAGTAGGATTTATCTGATGCTTGTGCAAGCACTAAACTCAGTTTTCATCTAGTGTTCGTAAAATTCAAAGTCAGTTGAGGTGGCTGAGAGGCTGTGAAGCTGAACGTCGTGTTATCTGAGTTCGACAGGTCAGGTCTGAGAGTGCTGTTGAAGGCGCACTGTTTGACAGCCATGGAAGTACAGCACAGCGGGGCGGCTCAACTCTCCCTCTGACAACATCAGCTCTTCTAGCAAAAACGCCCACTATGGCGTCTGTTTTGGTAAGTTTTCTACATTTGTTAATACTTCAGCAAATGGTAACGAGCAACAGTGCACGAGCTCGATAACGTACACTAGTGCTAATGGTAAGTTAGCTGAGTCGGCGAGTTTTGCTAGCTGCTAAGAGGATTTGCTGAGTGGGACTGTCAAACACATCCTGGATCCTCTCTGATAAATCATAATAACACCGTAGACTCGTTTGTAGGTTAATAACGTTCCTCAAGTCTAATTTCTCTTCAATTCTTTCTCTTAATGTTTGGTATCCTCATGGAAGCAGTGCCCTGTAGAGAGTTCCTGCCCAGTCCTCCAGCAGTAGCTGCATAATGGCTCTTTCCCTCAGACTAGACTGAGGTCTGCAAAGCTCTTTCACTGAATGTGCTGCAGACATGAGGGCAAAACACTGCTTTTTCACTGTTCACTCAACAATACTCTACCCCCCCTACAGAAAAATGTGAAGTGGGTTGAATATAGTAGATGGGTTTCCCTTGAATACTCACAGGTCAGCAGTTAGAGGTGCTGTTTTTTTTTTATGTCCATGAGAAAAGTGGCTGCATTTAAAACTGCAGAGGAGTTGCAGAGTTTTCCTCACTGACAATGTTGTTGCAGGAGGATCCAACCCTGGAGAGGCACTTCAAGGGGCATAAGGATACCGTCACCTGTGCAGACTTCAATCCAAACCGCAAACAACTGGGTAATTTCTGCAGTCACGAGTTTACATATACATACAGCAGATTGGCCTCATGAGGTTAATGATATTTTTTAATGATTAGTCAGGAAACCTGCCTTTTTCCTTGGATGGTAATCTTGATAGCTGTCACAGTTATGTATTCTCTTGACTTTTTGATGGTGCACATTACCTTTGTAGAGGTTTAACCAGTGACGACAAAGCTGACCTAGCAGAATGTTTGCTGCTCTTCTTTCATATGAGACACAATTTAAGGTTTACAACCCGAACTGCGATCACTTTGTTCACTGTAATAACCTCTTTAAATACCAGCGATTAAATGTATTCAGTTTCTCTGTCCGTCTTTCTTTTGTTACCCCCTAGCCTCAGGGTCGATGGATAAGAGCCTGATGATCTGGAATCTGTCTCGAAAGGCGAGAGCTTTCCGCTTTGTTGGCCACGAAGACGTCATCACTGGGGTGCAGTTCTCCCCTTATGGTAACCTGGTGGCCACTTCCTCCAAGGACAGAACGGTCCGACTGTGGACACCTTCCATGTAGGCTTAAGTCACTTTTGCCATTTTAATCAGGACCTCTCTTTTCACTAAATAAGATGGCTGTAATATGAAATGTAATGTAATGTCAAAGTGGTCTCGTGCACAGTTTGATGTATCAGTATACTGGAAGCTTTCCTGTAACAGAGTAAACTGGCCAGAGGGTCACTGCATGGTATGTGTGACTGGGTGAGGCTGGCTTTTGTTACGATGTGTCTTTGTATCCTAGAAAAGCAGAGTCAACAGTGTTTAAAGCCCACATGGCCGCTGTACGCAGTGTTGCTTTCTCCCATGATGGCCAGAGCTTGGTGACAGCGTCTGACGACAAATCTGTCAAAGTGTGGAGCGTTCACCGGCAGTGCTTCATCTACTCTCTCAACCAGCACACCAACTGGGTGCGCTGTGCCAGGTACCCAGCGGCACCACATTCTCAGTAACTTCTGGTGTTCTGGTTTGTTTGTGTGTGTGTGTGTGTATCTTATGGATGACCTAAAAATGCCTTTACCACTTGAATAAAGTTTGCAACCACTTTGTCTTTTCCTTACTGCAGGTTTTCTCCAGATGGGCGGCTGATAGCTTCCTGTGGAGACGACCGCTCTGTCCGGCTGTGGGACACATCCACCAAACACTGCATCAACTGTTTCTCTGACTATGGAGGGTGAGTCCTGAAACAGTTTGGCTTAGTGTTTTTAAAGCCAGTGGACTTATTACAATTACACAAACAAGGCCTTTTTCTGTCTAATTGTTATTGTTACTATGGACAATGTCCCCTTCATAATGTGACCAATACATTTCCAAACAGGAGATTTGAAGAAATGGAGAATATAGATTCTAGTTTCTGCCTTTTAAAAGGTTTTACAAATGAATGTAAAAAAAAATCATCTAAGTTGAGTCATTGCTTAGTGTCTCCCACAGATGGCATTGTTGTTACACACTAGGCTGTTAAACTGCTGCAGGTCACTGACTTGACTAAGTATTTTTGTTTTTCCAGATCAGCAACATTTGTTGATTTCAACTCAAGTGGCACCTGTATCGCGTCCTCGGGAGCTGACAGTTCATTGAAAATCTGGGATCTACGCACCAACAAGCTGATTCAACATTATCAAGGTATGTCATAGTGTCAGAGCTACAATAAAGCTGTATATTCAGCTTGCAAAAGTATTTGAATTACCTGAAATATCTCTGTTAGTACCTCTATAATGTAGAAAAGTGTAATTGTATTCCTAGTTTCATAGCTAAGGAATATGCTAAGGAAGATTACCCATTCTCCTGTAGGCGATTAAAGCTTATTTAGACTTTTCTGTTTTAATTTTTGTACCGCTTGGATCAGTTCACAGTGCAGGAATCAACAGCTTTTCCTTCCACCCATCCAACAACTACCTGATCAGTGGCTCCACTGACAGCACTGTCAAGATCCTGGACCTGCTGGAGGGGCGCCTCATCTACACCCTCCATGGACACAAGGTGATGCTACAGAGCAGCTCAGCTCACCCACTGACATCCGCTCTGTATTAGTCCTCGATGGTGTTTGTCACTGTACGTATTTTAATTCACTAACATTGTTTACTTTGTTTTTCAGGGCGCTGTAATGACGGTAGCTTTTTCCAGGGTTGGAGATCTCTTTGCTTCGGGGGGGACTGATGGTCAGGTTGGTGTTTCATGATTACATAATGACTTTGTGTTCCTCAAACTCACAATAGCTTGTGACTTCAAGGTTATACTTTAAACTTTCTGTAGTAGAAAGAAGGAGGAAACTGGGTCATATAAGTTGTGCCGGTCCCTCGATCCACTAGGTGCTGATGTGGAAGACAAACTTTGACACCAAATCCTATCGGGATGTCCTGCAACAACACAGCTGGAGGTCCACCCCCGATCCACCACCCCATGTGACTGACATCTACCCCAGAGGACCCCACCTTCACCACCCACAGCCCACAGCCATTCAGGCCAGTTCAGTTTTACCTAAATTCATATGCAAATTGTTTTTAGAAAGTTGTTCAAGGCTGTGCTGACTCCTGCTTAGAACGATTAGGTGCTAGTTGAGCTTTTCTAAGATCATAGTAATATGTAAGCTGAACTTGTATATTTTTACAAATCATAACATTATCAGTGTCTACCATACAAACATGTAGAAGGTATGACTTGGAATACAATCAAGAAATCATTACAGCAAAAAAGCAGTATTCACCACATTAAGCTACATCTGGTCAGAGAGCCACATTGTTGTTTCCTGACCTACAAACCATCAGAGTCTTTTATTTTTAACTGACCAATGTTTAGGCATTAAAACTATTCACGTACCTTTATTACGAAGGCAAGAAATATCTAGAGAAAAGGACCGGGGCACAGTTAGCATTGCACAGAACATCTGAATGTTCACTAAATTATACAGATGTGAAAACAAGAGCTATAAAGGTGAAAAGGAGACATGCTATATGTGACCTTTCTTTTCCCCCACAGATCAGTCCAGCGGTGGCAGACACTCAGTCCACCGATCCGCATGTCATAGAGTTGGGCCAAGCTGTTCACAGCACCACGGTAAGCTGACGTCTACAGTAACACAGCCACAAGAAAGCAAACCATATCCCAAATCAAACTCAGCACACGTTATACTTGACCTCTTGCTCTTTCAGTTACTCACAATTACTTGATTAAAAAGACTGGCAAAAGGAAAACAGTCTCTTAAGGAGGAAATGGGTCCACTTAAAATGAAAAGATGGAAAAAAAAAAAAAAGCACAATGTCACACCTCCACTCACCATATCAAAAGAGTGGATTTCTGCTTCCTATGGGTGGAAATATAAATGTTGCGTCTGTAAAGGTTCCTTCTCTCATCATTACTGTTAATGGGACACCTAACAGATTCAAGGTTGTGTCTGTCTGCCACCAGATGGCAGTGCAGGCCAGGCTTTAGTCTTTAGCCATCCTGCTGCAGCACTGACAACTGCCTCAAAGGATAACAATTCATTCACTTGTCAGAGATGCAGTGAAGCCAGCAAAAAGCAACACTCTCTGTTTAGCGTCATGTTGTTCAGAGACACGCCGCTACTCTAATCAAGCCATTCTGCACATTTACACATCAGAACTGCACTACACACTGATAAATAATTGGCTTTAGTTATCTTCAAATCTGAATGTAGCTTAAGTGAAGTTTTCCCAGTCTTGAAAGCTGCATTACAGATTCAAAGATTCAAAGTATTTATTGTCATATGTACATTAGGGAAACATGTTTCCATGCACAATGAAAGTCTTTTATTGCTGTCTGCATTGAATGCCTAACATTCAAGTATAAATAGTATAAAAGACAAAATAAATAAAAGGCAATAAGGGCAATTTAGAAGGAAAACTGTGCAAAATGAATAGTCCAAAATGTGTGCAATTACACATGTGCAACTTAATACAGTTCAGTCGGAGTGAAGTTTATGGGTCAAGATAAAATGTTCCTGTTTTTTGCCCTGAAATAAACCTCCATGTATCCATTTTCAATTTGTTTTCAGATGAAACTGTATAAATGTATGATTTCACTTCAAAGTGAAACAATTGACCGATAGTATGTGAGTTTTGATCACGTCTAATGCCAAATATTAGCGGGGGAATATATTTCTTCCTTCCTTCACACTCTCCCATTATAAGCTGATTTGTTTTGACCGAACAGCCTCGTGAATGCCATGTTGTGTTTTCCAGATCATTCCTTTCTCTAGTTTTTATTGTTGCTTAGGGCCCATCTGGGGCGATGGGGCAGTGACCCGGCCTTGAACTTGAGTGGCAAGTTCATGTTATGTTGCAAGGTAAAATCCTGGATGTATTAGTGAATTAGCGTTAGCCACTTACTCCGTAAATGCTAATCCCGGTTAAACAGGTAGAAACTTGAGATTAATGTAGATGGGTCTATAGGTTTAATGAGTATTAGGAAAACAACATGCTTTTGCAGAAGTCAGGATGACTGGTTTAGATGTAAGCTTGCATGGTGTTACATGTTATCCACTGCCATGGAGTGCTACACCATTAACTTGCTCATGCTTCTATAAACTATTTCTGCTGGAATAGTTCACTGGCAAGACATTTTGTTTCTCGCCTGGCACATAAGAAAATATCTCATCCTGAATCCTCTGAATCCATTGACTCGATTCTAAGAAGGCATGTGAGGTCTCTGAGTAGTAGAAGTGAGATCAGCAGCTTGTCCCCCTTAAACCAGCATCTCAGAGAAGATACAGGTTAATGCTGCCCTCTCCTGTTGTAAAAAGTATGGGAATCACAGAACAGGCTTTTATTGGGACAAGAAACACACTCATGCACATCTACTCTGTTGCTTCATTCACCCATTATGACTTAGTGTGAAATGACTGTAAATATTTAGACATAAACAGTGGTCATGCACCTCTTACTGTGTATTCCGTACTGTAGCCTGCAGTTAGTCTAGGACCGAATTATCAGTGTGCTTTTAATTTGGTGTATTATTGCTAATGAAATATTGAAAGAAGCATTTATTCAGTAGTACTTATATTTTATACACAGCGCCCTCAGCATGAAAATGTGTTCATCCTTGTTCATGTGTATTTATAAGCAGATGAATGTGAGTTTGAGCGCGTTTCATTTCTGGATATGGACAATGG
Organism: Pempheris klunzingeri; assembly: GCF_042242105.1. Lineage (NCBI taxonomy): Eukaryota > Metazoa > Chordata > Actinopteri > Acropomatiformes > Pempheridae > Pempheris > Pempheris klunzingeri. Next base: position 5,624,657 of record NC_092016.1, on the reverse strand, counting down.
ATCATTTCCGAAGTGAAATCACATAATGTGATTTTTCTGAGACTCAAAGCTAAAAGTCAAGTAGTATGAAGGTCTTTGCAAAGTTTTTGCCCAGTTGAGGGACTGTCTTTTCGTCGTACAGTCTCTGTTATGCTCTTACAGAAAAGCGACTTCATACGTAAACTAAACAATGAAAACTATTTGCTTTTAATGATCTGCTGCATAACCCTTTTTCAATCCCTGAGAAAGAAACATGTTGAAAAACTGAGGTGGTAGTTATTTTTCTTTAGCGTGCTGCCCTACTTCTCTGTGTCTCCCTCCCTGCCGTTGGCTACTGTGTGGGAGGAAAGCCATGAATGGACCAAGCCAACTGGAAGTCATTTAGAGTGAGGATGGCCAAGTCAGATAAGTGGTTTTGGTTCAAAACTCCAGTAAAGGCACAACTTCAAAACAGCCATTCATGGCTTGAAATATTCTGATGTTAATATGGAAATGTGTAGATGAATGGGCAGGGTAAGTCTAGACTAGACTAGTTTTAACCTGCTTGGAGTATCAAATGGACAATTTTAATGTTACGGCTCATTTCTGGTAAATTCAAGTCATTAAATTGACTATTTAAAGTTGTTTTTCACAAATTATATATTGTAATGTATGTTTCTCTGACGTTAAGTTGTGATTGATAAAAGCACAAGTAATTTAACTTGCACGCAAACGTTTTTATTTGCATGCAAATGTCATGAGAGTCTAAATAGAAAATGGAAATGTGCCTCCTACTTCTCTTTTCGGCATACAGGAAGTGACACATTTTACATGTGCAGTCTGAACTAAATAAAAAGGAGAATAAATAGTTACTTGGCAATGAAATGCCACTGCAAAATGTTGTATATCCTTTCTGGCACTTATTCTGCTGTCATGTGCTTCATTGAGCACCTAAAAAATGTTTTTTGACAGTTTGACCTGAGATAACTGCGTAGTCAACAGGGGTTTTTCTCTAAGATTTCTTCTTCTTCTTCTTCGTCTTCTGTGTTGCTGAAGTCTTTGCTTTATGAATCGCTCGAGCATGCCTGAATAGAAACGCCTGTGTGAGATCAGAGAGAGAGATGGGGAGGAATAGAGATCAGAGAGATGGCGAGAGAGCAGGAATCCACGTGCCGGTGTCCTGGCCCCCGGGGGCCCCAACCAGGGAGCAGCAGCCGCAGCTCTAATAATAGACTAGCTGGAGTTCTGCCTGCCTGTTCAATTCACTGACTAACTCACTGCACCCTGGTGTCACACACATTTAATACATATACATCAGTTTCATTCTTACCACAAAAAGCAAGATGACTGCTGGACCCTCACATGCTTACTCACTGTTAGTGCATCAGCAAAACGTGCCAAGATTTACAATACACGCACACACACACACACACACACACACACACACAGAGCTCCTGACTGATTCATGCATGTCCATCTCTTCTCTGTGGCCTCTTTGCGTGCGTGTGTGTGTGTGTGTGTGTGTGTGTGTGCGTATTTGGGGTCTGTTTGTGTGCGTACATGAGTCACTGAATATCGGAGTGTGAATCTGTGTGTGAGAGTCATTCCTGTTTAGGTTGGTTCAGAGCAGGGAGCCCCCAGTGCTACTCCTCCTGTCAGCTTTGATTCCCATCACTAGGACCTCTCCTCTCCTCTTCCCCTCTGGTCATTTCCTGCTTCTTTCCTCCTCCTCCTCCTCCTCCTCCTAACGTCGCTGATGTCCTCAGAGTGCTTTCCCTTCCGCCCTGCGTCCGTGTTTCCCCCCCATTGCCCTAATGGGTCCAAGCGTAGGCGGAAACAGAGAGAAGGGACGGGAGATGCAAATGGCCTGAGGTGGGTACGTGGGTAGCTGGATGGGGAGGTTCCTGCACTCACAGTTCCTGCTGCCATTGGTGACCTTCAGATCCTTAATTTAGGGCCATCTTCTCTTATCACTTATGCATTACTTTTCTTTTACTTTTTTTCTTATTTCACTACCACTAAACTTAAGTCTGTTCACAATGTTGTGCATGTGTTTCAATGTGTTCACTGGTGAAGTTGTCTGTGTCAAGTTACAATTCAATTCTGCACGTTTTTTGACTTGCATTCAGTGAGCTTGTATGGACAGAGAGCTGAAGTCAGTCATGACGTAATGACACCGATGTGGCATCAGCTGTGGCTTTGTCCCCTTTCCTCCCTTTTTCTCTCTCTGCATTAGCCATTAAGCTCTGCAGTGAGCTAGCGGCACTAGCAGGGCTCAGTGCTTCTGAATGGAGTGTTATCAGCAAACACTACGTCATTACAGAGCCGACAGAGGCCCAGGGTGATGCCCTCACTCTCACATTGACATTAGAGAGCTTTGATAGACACACCAGTTGCCACAGTGACGTATCTCATCCAGCCCAGCAGCCATAGCTGCTGTCTGTGTCCTTGAGCACTGAGCCCTTTCATAATCCCTTACTGAAATCTACTCTGGATAACAGGCCAATGTACAAGCATGGATATCACACTTTTAAAAATGTTTTAATGGTAGTTATATGACATTTTTCTGTTTTTGTTTCTGACACAAGCTATGTTTCATTCATGTTTTTGTGACAGTGGCCCCAAGTTTGGTTTCAGGGGGTCCCAAAGGTCATTGCGGGGCCTCCAGATTGCATCAGAGAGGTTTGTTTTAATGAAAGGGCTCACAGAGCACCAGCTGCAAGCTAAATAGCTTTTTACTTCCCTCTGGCTAGCCACTACTTTTTCATTTAAATGTCACTAAATTTATGGGCTATGGGGGGCAGAAAGTTTGTGGAAGCCTTTCTTCTCTTTGATTTACTAGTTAGCATAACTGAAAAACACTTTCCCTTTTGAATATGCACAATATACAAGCTGTGGTGTGCCACTGCTCTCTGCTTTAATTGTTATTCAGCACTGTGCCTTTAATAAAAGTGCTTTTCCCCCTTTAATCCATCTTGCTTTCATAAACTAAAATTTTCCTAAATGTACCATTTTAAAATTGTTGGACTAGGTTAAAAATGGATCCTTAGCAAAAACAGTTTGTTATGAACTTTAAAAACTAGAGAAGCAAAGTGAAATATATTTCTTGGTGGTGATGTATGCATGCATACCTTCCTAGTCTCTCAAAATGTAGTACAGTCTCTTGGCTGCTTGAGTCTCTCCTCTAGCTGAGTGGCAGCAGAGAGTAGGCGATGACACAGAGAGTGTCAAACCCATTGCACTGAACAGATATCAAGTCAGCTGTGAAACACATGAAGAATGGCAAGCGTGAAATGAGGCCAAGAAAGACAGCAGAGTGTTATAGTGTGTGTGTGTGTGTGTCTGCATGGTGTACCTGTCTTTATAAGGACTGAAATGTCCACACAGATAAGTTCATAAAAATCCTGCAAAAGAGCGCAAGTTTGTAGTTCTAGCTGCAAACCCACCCTTTGTAGAAGTTTGGTTTGTAGTGTTTTCATGCAGTTTTTAAACAGGTGTTAAGAATCAAAGTTAGGTTCAAGTTGAGCTTAAGCATCTAGTTAATTAAGGTTAGGCTCAAGGTTTTTAATAATACTGCTGATAAACAGTCCTTAAAGCTTTAGCTGTGCAAATAGGTGTGTGTGTGTGTGTGTGTGTGTGTGTGTGTGTGTGTGTGTGTGTGTGTGTGTGTGTGTGTGTGTGTGTGTGTGTGTGTGTGTGTGTGTGTGTGTGTGTGTGTGTGTGTGTGTGTGTGTGTGTGTGTGTGTGTGTGTGCATTCATTTAAGAGGTGATTAGATAGCAGAAGGTTAGATTTTGTTACTTACGCCATCTCTTATGTCCCCGCGGACGTTAGCTGTGACGCCAGTTTGACCAGACAAGGTGTCCTCTACTGACAGGCCTCCTGTCACAGACCTCTGTGCGCTTGTGTGTGTGTGTGTGTGTGTGTGTGTGTTTCTGTTGTGGTTGTATGTCCTTCAATCTTGTGTGAATGAGAGGATAACCCATGTGTGAGTATAATCATGTGTGAGTGTGTAGTAAAGTACTTTGCTCTGCCATCATTTTTAGTGACTCTATTTAGGTGAATCCATCAACTGTGAACACGTTAAGCCACGCAAGTTTGTGTAAATGCAGTGTGTAGTTGTCTACATTTACACCGCCCAACCCCCATTCCTCCCTAGCTTCCTGTGCAGGGGAAGTACAGGATATTGGATGGCCCGGAGGTTTAGATACCAGATTTAAGTGCTGTAGAGGAGAACACGAGTGACAAGACACGACGGAAATGAGCTAAAGATAGTAACAGCTCCGGCGGGGAGGGGGGTTCACTTTCCACCAGGACAAGGGCTCCCAGAGGCTGCATAACACCCTCACACTCACACAAATGCCCACACACAAACATAAACTGTTACCCTCATACCCACATGCTTGTGCACACTCAGTGAAAGCACAAACACTTTCATTCACACTCTATTCTCTTGTACACTGTTAGAATCACACTGACTCTTACTCACATACTCAGTCTCATGTAGATCTAATCTGATAAACACACGGGCATACAGAACCTGATGCGGCCATTATAACACCATTAAACTTTGACATAAAGTGAATGAAGAGGATCAGTTGTAGTGCTGGACACACTGAGAATCAACATCCAATTTTACAGATCTTCACAGCTTTTAGCCTCTTAGCTTGTTTCTAATTGCTTTCCAGCTACGCATAGGCAACATTTAGACTTAAAATAGCGCTGCATTGAAAACAAATCTAAGGGGCTCTTGTGTATACGGTGTTACAAGTGTTAGTATGAAGATGAAAGCCATCCAACATGTGCTGTTTGAGTGATCTGTCCAGAGCTTCTCTTCCGCTTAAACACTGTCACAGTTGTGCCATAATACAAAATATTCTACAAGTATTTAATAGGGGGAGTGCAATGTTGTTGACCCTACATTTACAGATAGGCTAGCTGTTCTCTACCAGCTCAAATCTGGACACAATGAGCAACATAAGAAAGTAAAATGTGTAAATACGTTGTTTCACGTAATGGGCAGAGAGCACTTAATGCAGCTGAAACCTTGTGTAACTGGAATATTACTTGACACCACCTGACCAGTGGATCGCCCCAGTGACAGCAGAGCCAAAGCAGAAACCGTCTCAGGACACCACGCATGTTCTGTAATGCTGTGCTTTGCTGCGAGACTCCCTGTGGCGGCTCCAGTCTTCTTGATGCTGTCATGCAAGTTTTCTAAAACTTGATCTTCCTCATCAAAAATACAAGCGAAGGGCAAGCCTTATCACTAATTCAAGAGGATTCTCTCTTCGGATTCCCATCCGTCCTCCCTCATCTCACCTCTCTCACCCTTCCTGTCTCTCCCCTTTCTCTCCTCTTGTAACTCTTATCTTTTATCTCAACCTTACGCAACACTTTCTTACAGGAAGCAGGTGGTTACTTGAGGGCCATGCTGTTTCTTTCCTTGTTTGAGTTTTTTCTGCCCCTTCATTATTGGGAATAAAAATAGCATTTCTTTTGAGTTTTGCAGATAAATGTGCTGCGAAAACACCACGATGGACAGCATACATCTCTAAAATAGTGCTGAAATTGATTGATTAGTCAATTGACTAATTAATTGTCAATCTATTAACTGTTGAAGTCATTTGGCAAGCAAACATTTACTGGTTCCAGCTTCTCAAATATGATTATTTTCTTCTGTTTTATATAATTGTGAATGGGATATCCTCTCTGTTGGAATGACAGAATACATAATTTGTGGTCTGTGGGGAATTATGAGAGGGAAACACTGAAAGATTGAATGACTGAATAATAGGTTTGTGAAAAAAAATCAATAATGAAAATCAGAATTTATATATATTAATAAATCACAACGATTATTTCTGAGCCATTTACCTCCATTCCCATAATACAAGGGACTTACCTCTTTCCATGTCACCTCCGCCATCCTTCTACATCAGCCCTTTGAACGTGCTCTCTCAAGGGTACAGCTTGTATCCTCAGGGGCCTCTACTGGGAACGTGCTGACAGTTGGTCCATGCAAGAGGCTAAAAATAGCCAGGAAGGTCTATTACAGGTACCAGGGACACCTGAAAGGCAAATGATGATGTGTTTTCTTCCCTGCTTACCGTTATTCCTGCTCGCAGAAATGAGAGGAGGTTGGGATGATGGATGAAAATAGAATTTGTGTGAGATAAAAAGCCCAGAAAGAGCAAACACAGGATTTGATTATGTTGTCATCATCTTGCCTGTAAAAATCCTTGCAAGAGAGAGAGAAAAAAATTATTTGTGGTACTCTGCCCTCCTCTTGTGATCAGATCATGTTTTTTAATGATTCCCAGTACGCTCGTTGAGTCTTTGTTGTCCTTGTTGCTATGACTGAGTCTTTCAGTTTGCAGATGTTCTCCTCTATTTGCTTTTTCCATTCTCTGGACTTTGCTTTGCTAACTACCAACTACCACCCCTTCAAGTGTGCCAAAAAAGAAAACATCTTGCATCATGTTCTGCGATTTATATAGTAGCTATTAGGGCAACATTAAGCTAAAAGGTGTTCAGCATTTTTACCATTCTGTCCTGCTGGCAAAACACACCGTTTGCATCTCTGATTGCTTTTCCCAATGTTTGCATCTCAGCTTCAAAATCCAAGTTGGCATTTATGCCTTTTTTCCACTGTGCTGTCGGAGTTCCAGTTACAGAAGGTGCTCTGTTAAGGAATTAGGTTTATTTGTTTTGTTAGTTATACTAAGGCTAAGGGGCAGTCTGTTTGTCAGAGAATAATTGATATTGTTTTAAAAGGTGGATTGGCTGACATATTAAGGCCAAATGATTGTATTCATTATATTTAAGTCTGTCTAACTGGTAGACAACTGCAGATACACCAATGTAAGGGAGTGTGAATGTGTGTGGAAATAACAGGCTACCTTAATATCTGGCAGTGGTGCTCGCTGATGCTATTTTCTCCCTGAGTGGAGGCAGAGAGGATGTGGCCCGATGAACCGCGTAGGCAGATCAGACGCCTCATGGCTCTGTTGCTGGCCGGGCTTATTTCTGTACAGCTCATCCTGGCTCGCAGAAAAACAAGTTATTGATTTTCCTGAACATTTTTTTTTTTAATGTGTTTTCTTTTTTCCTCCCATTGAAAGCCATCTACCTGCAGACCTTGACTGATTAGGCTGAAGGTTATCTATGACACAGCCATACTTTTAGTGGACTTTGAGAACATTTAGTCGCTGATTTTTTTTAATGCCATTTTTAGCTGGGTGGTGGTGGTAGAGAATGAAAGACTGTCTGTCTCATCAGTTTGCTATAGGTAGTAGTACTGTCTCATTTTTCTCTTAGTTTGTATTCGAGCTGTTTGTGGAACAGATCTTCTATTGATTATACTGCCAGTGCTAATTAAATGAAACACCCAAATCCATATTTTATGCTCAAGAATGTGCTTGAGCATTTAAGTCTTGTGTGTGCCTCTTAAAGCATCTGTAACATTGTCTTCTCTGCACACTCTGTATGTGTGAATCCTCATACTTGTGACCACACACCCATATGTGTGTCTGAGGGGAGGATTACTGGGAAAGGGCTAGAAAACAAATCCATTTCCTGTGAGTTGAGAAAGCCACAGGGTCATGGTTTCTCTCCGGAGGTGCAGCTGTAACCCAGTACTGCCTCAGTCCCAGGTTAAACTGCACCTCCTCTTGCTGCTACCCCCTCCTGTTAAGCTCATTGTCCACCTGTTAGGAAGTCATTCATCTCTCTGTTCCCTGGAGAGGGATAACTGGATCCCCCACCTCTGACCACAGCCACACTGATGGATGGTTTTAAAGGACTTTTATAGTCTGATGTATCCACTCTCTTTCTTTTTCTTTTCCAAATCTAATCGGGTCTCTTTGTGTCTGACTTTTTAACTTCATTTTCTCTTTTGTGTTTATCTTCCTGTTACACTTCACATATGCAGCATTACAATGGGACATGGCTCTTTTGTAGCAATGAATATGACTTTACTTTTCAGTTCAAGGATGGCCTATAGATCAACCAACAGCCTCTTCCAAGCAAATATTTGTAATTTTTCTGACTAATAATCCCAAAAGTTGAAGAGTGAAGAGCACAGAGTCTTTGATCACCCACAGTATAAACCACTACATAAAAAAAGTTCTGGGATCGTGGGTACCCCCCAAATAAATCACAGACTATAGAATGAATTGGCGTTGGAAAGAAAATGACGGTGACTGAGCTAGAGAGCAATTCTCTTAGACAATTGGTTGCTGCTGCACACTACTACAGAAAAAATGCAGGGTTGTCCAGTAATGAAGATGTTTCTAACTAACTAGCTGAAGTGCAGTCCAACGCCTGGCTGCACACTGTGTCGGCCAGTAAGATGCATGCAAGTACACATTCCCAGGTAGACTTCATGGTTGAACACAGCCTTACATTAACCAGCAAGCCATTTCTATCTAGTTGACCTTCTAATTTAAATCCTTGAATTTAAAATATGCAGGTCAATTCATGCATTTTCTTTTTCAATCTGAAATTGTTGAAGATTTTAATACAGTAGCCGCTGTTGGCACTGCTCATGATTGCCTCTTTGTTTCTGTACTTTGCTGATAACTTTCTGATCTTTTGAGAAGGTCTTGTCCTAATCAGATGTAGACTTAGCCGGCAAAGAAATGCACTTTTTGTGCCAAAAAACGTGATTATTACAAATGTTTCATATTGTTAGATTCAGAGTACTATTAGCTTTTTTTTCCCATCATTATTGTTTTTTGTTTGATTGTTTGTCAAGGTTTATTGTAATGCTCTTGTTTAAAGACGCTTAAGTGTTTTGCAGGCCCGTAAGACCGGTATGTGTGGGAACATGGGAAAGGTTAGGTCACTAACATAGTCTGAGAGGGGGATCAGGGCAAGCCTTGGACTTGCATTGTTTTACAGAGGGACAATTAGCAATTAGCAGTGGGGTTATTCTGAATGGCGAATGAGTTTCCCACAGGTGCTTTGCAGTCCTTTTGGTATTAGCTTAAGTGCTAAAGCTGATTAGCAGGCATTTGTGTGGCAATGCAGCTCAATCTAATCTCCCTTATGGACACCCGCCTGTTTTGGCAATTTCCTATGAGAGCCACTGCCTTTGAAATGCTAGGTTTAATATTTGTGTGAAGATGTTGGTTGGCTGGTCACTAGCTTCTTTAGTGGTTGTGTATTTTTAGAGCCATGCAAATGTTTTTGTGTTCTTTTTCACTCTTACGCCCTTTCGAGTGAGTTTTGGCAGCAGATGAACATAAAAATACAGGATTGTCCGCGACACTTTCAATTATCCCATCTGCTGTGTGTCTATCCTCTCTGTCACTTTTTCTCTCCCTCTGAGTTGTTTACCTGTCCAGTAATTCCATGGTAGGCTTTCTCAGAGATAAAAGAATATGAGTCATGCTTATGGTTGGATATGTGTCAAGATTACATGGAAAGATTAACCTACTGCTGTCCTACATACACCTAAGCCCTCCATATGGCAACATATTTTTTTTCCTTGAATAGAAATCCTGATTGTCTTTTATTTATATTAAAATACATTATCATATTGGTTTTCGCTCCAATTCTAAAATGAAATAATTGCAAGCTGGTGGGGGAAATAAATCTCTGTCTCATCTCATCTCAAAAGATACAAAGATGAAGTTAAAACGAATTAAAACAGTTGAACTTCTTGATGCTACTTTAATTCACTTTCTTTATGGAATGAATCCCCCATGTTCCTGACACAGTTGTTTAAGTGCCAACCCTGTCAAGCTGCACAGCATTGTGTAAGGCTGCTTGTTACTATAGTGATACAGTGTCATGTGTGAACCATCAGTTCATGTCACATGACAGATTACATAGTAATTTCAATAATCTTTATATAAAAACAGTGATATAAAACTAAACATTAACATTGGATAGAAGCAAATATATGACATCCTCAAATGAACAATGAACTATGAATAATCTGGGACAGAATGTTTTATAAAGAGCCTATTGTATAGAAATAAACTGTATAAATGGAACAAACTCAGCATAAATGTCCTCATCAGAATTCTCTTTGTGAATATGTCCACATGCTACCTTTGTGCCGCAAGTCCCCATGTGACAAGCTATATTTGAACACTTAAGTGAGCTTAATGAAAGGAAGTCACCCATTTATTTCCCTCTCTACAGTTAGTTATTCTTAGAAAGTCCCTTTGCTGCTCTGATGAATCAGTTGCACCACTTCAAAAGGCCTCAGTCTAAACTGACAGCCATGGCCCTTGTCAAAAAACATGCAGTAATCTTGTGTCACACAACAGGAGCTATGTTTGGAATGGATCATGTGAAGGCAATTGACTAGAGGTTTGGTCAACAAGTGACACATTGATGTCCCTGAACTTGGCATGAATTAATTGGATTAGGTGTCAGGAATCCAATTACTGTAAATCTTTCCCTTGAATTCACACGGTGTCATACTGTATATTCTTATCAAAACGGTGTGGATGTCTTCAGTAGATTGCCTATAAAGAGAAGAATCTGGTACACATTTAGTTTCTACTCAGTAAAGCGTTTAGCAGATGGTGACAGCAGCATGCTGACTCCAGTTTTTATACTTAAACTGCCCAATACAGTTGCGCTAAATCATTTGGGTTAAGGTATCATTTTTTAGCTGTTGTCTTAAAGAGTGTTCTGTCAGACCAAAAACGCTAATTCTAGATGTAGTGCATTTACTCTGGGTGTTGTCTAGATGTCTAACTGCAATTTGAAAAACTTTGAACTTCAGAAATAACCGCTAGAGATTCTGATAGTACTACTATACTGCTAAGGACCATATCACAGGTTTCAGCCTTACCTCTGTCTACCTGAGACAGGCTTATGGGGTGAAAAATGCCTGCTGTTTTTGCAGATGTTCTCTGTGTTGTTCCTCTGGCCCCCGTGCTGTCATTTTAGGTGTACGTTGATGTGGTTGGGGGCAAGGAATAACTACATGCTATTTCAGCTTGAATTTCTAGTCTCCATCTCTGGATAGCCAGGGGTTGTGTTCCAGATGTCGCTCAAAAAAACTTTCTCTTTGCTTGTATTACAAACTAGCTATGTTTCCAACAGCGAAAATGACATCTCAAAATATGACTGCAGAGGATGTTATGGACGAGGATGCATTTTATAGTGTTTTGGCTGACCCAGATAGTCAGACATGTTGATTGCAGCCAAAGTATATAGTCGAAGAAATACAGCCGAGAGAGGCCAAGGCTGTAGCTGTATTAGATGTGCAAGAGGATGTGGGGTTGGGCGTCAGAAGCTCAGCTCACTCGCAGAAAAATTGTGTTATTAACGACACTGCCAAGTTTGAATGATTAAAAAAATGCATAAAACTTACTTAGATTTCAAAGGCAGTATTCTCTGGTCTGAAACACTTGTCTGCTGAAGGCGCTGAAACTGTCTTAAAACCACGTCCACCACGATCTCTGTGAGACTGACAGCTGCTGTAACATTTATATTTTGTTTAAAGATAAACCTCTGAATATGTTTTACACAGGTTTTAAGAATACATTGACAGAACCACCTGAATGCTGAAGCAATTGACCCTTTGGTTACAATATGGTTTCCCAAAGCAGCAATCTTACTGCTGCCTCACCAGCTGTACACATTCCGTTTATTCTTTGTTCTCTATCGTCAACTATGTTGTTCTCTTCGTGCCTCTCTCTCCTCCCAAACACCCTCTCCTGCTATATATGGTCTGAAGCAGTACTGCTTTGCTGTCTTGATGATAGACCACATTTCCTCTGTTCCTACCACTCAGTGTAGTGCACAATGGCCTTGGTGTTTGGAAGTGCCCAGGAGGAAACACTTGAAAGTCTGTTGATCCACCTGTTTCAGAACAGAGTGGGCTTGAAGGTTTGGCTTGTCTGACGTTAACCCTTGACCCTTGTGGAGGTGGTACAGTCAAAGTGACAAGAAGGGCTTGACTGTTAAAAATGTTTTCCTTGTCTCTCAAATCTTTCCTCTGGTTCTCAGAAGTTTGCTCAGTAGGACCTCTCCAAACTCTGGAGACTTATCCCTCCTCTGCAGTTTTCTTTAAAGCTGTACTATGCATTTATCACTTCCTCAAATGAATATATCATAGATTACTAGTCGCTATGTTAGCATTTGTGCGTGAACAGGTTAGCCTACAGATAATGTGCCATGGCTGAGGTTTGCACAGAACCTGCAAAGAACCTGGACACCCTCTTGTCCAAGCCTTGAAGGCAGACATGAATGAGATATTTTAGCACTATGAACAGAATCTGATGTAAACATCCCTTGTACTGTTTTAACTGAACGCCTGTGTAGAAACCTGCCTTTAGTGTTGGAGGAGGTGGGTGAGCACAGGAATGTCACAGGGGTTACCAAAAACATACCTCCTATGCCAGCTAATCTCATCACATCTCCAGAAATTCAAAAAATGGATTCTTCCTCCTCAGAGACACCTCCACCACCCACTTCAAGCTGCTCTCGGCCTGTACAGTCATCAACACTGCCTCTAATTTGACTGAGAAATGTAGAACTCTCACCTCATGGTAAATTGTGGGTGATATTTTTGTGAATTGTCAATCACTGAGTCTGATTCTGGATGGTGGCAATGCTCTGCCTAGCAAAATGGGCCGAACGTGGCTTTTGCCATTGGGATTAATCAGCTTTGGGCACAGCACTAAATTGGTAATCTCTTTGTTTTTGGCAGTCTTGTAAGTCACGTAGTAGGCACGTTTACTCATTTGCAGACAGGACTTACTTTAAAGCTACAGACGAATTAATCAGGAACAAATCCTTAAATGTTGGTCAACACCTCAGAGGAGGAGCTTTATTCAAACTGAGATATGCAGCACAAAGATTAGCAGGGACTGATTTTAGGTCACATTGTGTCTGATTTGGTACAAATGTAATGCACATTCCATTACAAGTATGAGCATATCTGTCTGAGGAGAGGGATCCCTCCTCTGTTGCTCTTCCTGAGGTTTCTTCCATTTTTCCTTGTTCAAAGGATTTTCATGTGTAGGTTTCCCTTATCTCAAAGGTCTATGGACAGAGGGTGTTGTATGCTCTGCAGATTGTAAAGCCCCCTATATACATAATTTTTACTTAACCTGACCTCAAATGTTTGGTCCTGCACTTGTGTTTGTATAGACTGCAGTTTCCACGAATACTGGCTTACACACACACACATAGACACACACTCACTCTACATGGTACTACCTATTCTCAGAAAATCTATCATGGTCCTTGTGCATCCTATCATTTGATGTGTAGGGTCGTAGCAGCTGATGTCGGTCTAATTTAGCTCCCTCAGCCGAGGTCCAATCTGACCCCTCAGTGCTGCCACCAGAGTAGGATGAGGAAGAAAAAGAGGCTCAAAATGAGGAAAGCGAATCAAATATCAAAAGCTTTGTAATCATAAAAGATTCCATCATGGTTAAAAAAAAAGAACTCAAAATATATTTCCAGAGATGTTTTGGCAATCTGGCTAGTTAAGATGTTGATGTCTCTGTAAAAACTGTATGTCTGTTATCAAAGTTCAGAAAAGGCAAGTACAAGATTACAACACTCATACGTGGAGCAACCAATGTGACCCAATCATGATAGAAGAGGAAGTGACAGTTTTAGGTGTTGCATTTGAGCTTTTGACCCTGCAGAAACATGAGCTAAATCGCTTTTACAAAAACCGTTTAAAGTTGATTTTATGGTGAAATTAGAAAAACTGCTCTAAGGCTGACGTCCTTTTGTGCTCCTCTGCTCTATTTTCTTCTTGGGGGGGATGAGCGGATGCTGACTCACACTAATTCATTCACTGCACTGTCAACACATATACATTTTCTTCTTTTGCTCTGTGATCTTCTTTGTGCACCTCTTCTACTTTTTTAGTGAATGAATTAGCATAATGTTGGAATGACCATCTGTTTGTAACCCGCAAGAAGAACACAGTGTAAGAAAAAGAACGGGGAGCAGAAGAAGAAAACGTGTGTGTTGACAGTTCAGTGAATAACCAAGATCCAAGTTGACCAAGATTTTCTTTGATTAACTGCAGACCTACTGCTGCCACTCCACACCAAAGATGAGGTAACAAGACAGCAAGCGGCACGTTGCAGTAAACAACTTCTTGTTCACATGCTCGTTTGTCAAACTCAAAATCACGTGAGCATTGCAGCTCCATCCATAGTCAGAGACAACTTGGAACCTTAGTAACACCGAAAAAGCAATCACTTACAGAAAGTTGCAGATTTCGTCTCAGCTGTGGAGTTGCACATATGCACATATACATATGGCAATGTGTGGACACACATATGGACAGATAAGCCTGTGTGTGTTTATCTGTCTGATAGAGGACTGAGAGGCAGCTTGGTGCTACAAGACCCATGATGACAGACCACAAAGCCCACCTGTGGCTACCAGGACCTGGGGCAGCTCTCTCTGCTCCCTCCTGCTAGTACTGTGAAGGGCAGAGGCACAGCATGACCTCTAGCCCCCCACTGCTCCAGCTGCCAATCAAGCAGCCCAGCAACCCCCACGCTCCCTTCCAGGCTCCCTCCCTGTGATGCTACTCAATGGTGGTAGTGCTAGCTGCTTCCTCTTTGAGGGCCTCTTTAGCCCAATCAGCTGGCCTTTCTTGTCATTCATTTAGCCACCTGCTATCAATGTTTCCCGCAGGTTGGCATTTTGGAGGGGAGCTGGAGAGAGTTAGAGTTGTCTGTGGATCATTGTTGACATTTCAGTTAGCAAGCCCAATATGTCATTTTCAGACACAATAGATGAAGATAGCTTTCACTTAATTGCTGCAACATTAATTATTTCACCCCTATGTAGTACTACCCCTTATTTAGTGAAGTGAAACAGACTGCTAATTAAATCAGGATACTCCATCAGCACAGCACAAATGCATATACAAATGCTTGTGTGGGCAGAGTAGCTAACCTTGTTTGTGAAAACGATTGCAGAGATTAGTTCACTGCTGCACAGTGCTCTGTAATCTGTGAATGTATATTTTCTGTATACTATACTACTGTCTTCTTCTTCTTGTTTTAAGGAGTTTGGAAGTCATGGCCGCAATCTGCTGCATTTGGCAAGCACAAACAGATGAACATTGGTCTCTGTTTTCCTAAAACTGAGCATTGCAGTTTTTTTCCCCTAGTGGCACAAGCAGAATGGTACAACTGTGAATGGGTTTGGAAGAGAGTCAGGGCGAGCCTCTCTGCAGTTTTTACAAAAGCACAAATTTACAATCAACCAAAAGTTTAACACAGCACAAAAATCCTTTCAAGGTCAGACTATGTTTTTGAGCTTTCCGTTTCAGGACATCATTATATTCATATCCATAGCCAATAAGCACATTTGGCAATTTCCTGCTCAAAAGACATCAAGATGCCTGAGATAACCCTTTTAGGATTTCAAGAAGGTTACAGATAACCATTGCTTCAACATTTCAGTCATTATATTTCACCATGTAGCAAGGACTTGCTTCACATAATCATGCTATATTTCTTTTACACGTCAAAATATTTGTTGTATGTTTGTGCTCAGTCATTTAGACAAATATAACGCCTATATATGTTTTCCCATTCCAATAATTTCAATACTCTCATTGTATGCGCACAATCCGCGCTTGAGTGAGGTCAATGAACCTTGAAATTTCTTCCCTTTGCAATAAGCCTCATTAAGCCTTCTGCTGCCTTTTTTCATTGCCACAGATTTTGATTTTAGCCAGTATGTGTATGTGTGGGTGGGAATGTCCATTAAAATGTGAATAATGTGGGTAAATCTTACTAAGGGGCTTTAAAATGGGCTAATCCCATGCAAAGCCACAATGACGCTCATTCACTTCCTCACTGTGAAAGGATTCGCCTCCACTTGAGACTTTGGTGGGAAAGAAATGGAAGAAAAACCTCTGGTTGGGATATGAGTTACTGAACTTCTCAAGGAAAGCCTGATTTCCTCTCTAACAAGAGACTTTTCTCAGGAACCTCTACTATGTGATGCCAATCCACGCAAAGCTCATTTACATGAATGCTATACTAAAGCTATAGGCGTGAATCGTCAACACTGACACTGTTCAGATCGGACAAATACAAAGTGGTTTTTCCTGTGTCTTTTACTTTTGGCTAATGCCTCTTGTAATCCTGGCTTCCTTTCAGAGGACAGTTAAGCTATTCAGACTGTTTTTTCCTTTTTCACAAACAGGACCTGTAAAATAGGCGTGCCTTCAAAACACCAAGACACTCACCGCAAAGCCGCACTCAAAACTTAACTTAAAGGTTTTCTATGCGGAATCGTGGGATCTCAGCATCTCAGCATCTCAGACCAAAACAAGGTCCAAGGAGAATGAGCACTACATTTGGCAATAGATCTGCCCCGCTGCCGTGAGCTGCAACAATGTTATCAGTGAATATCCCTGCTGGCATGTTCCCCAGAGAGCGTGTTGTGAGTCAAGCAATGGAGGGCGCAGCTTGACCTGATGCGGCGGCAGCTCTTGAATCATGATGTTACAACGGCAGAAGTTAAATGTTTGATCACTGTCTTCCATTAATTATGGACAACGTCCATCCCTAGCGCTATATGTGCTTTATACTCATATCTACTTGCATGCACACGCAGCTTTCCCAGTCACCAAAAGAAAGGCCAGAGAGGCTCAGATTACATCACACATAGAGTGAGTGTGACTTCATTCTCTGCTCAGGTCGCCGTTACTCCACTGTATCTTTACATAGCAAAGAGTTGTTTAATGCTGTATTAATATTCTCAGTGTTGTATAGAGAACCTTTAAGAGTGTAATGCAGTGAATCATAACACACAGGGAGTTTGCAACTTTTTAAATATGGTTTCACTTTGTTGCGATGACAATGACCAAACAGATATTAATCATAAACAGTCTTCCCATTCTTGTGTCTGGGCTGTTTAGTCAGAGTTGGTTATTGTTGGGCGTACCCATAGTTACAGACAAGCAGATAACCTAAAAAGCCAGTGCCACTTGGCACGTAGCAGAGTGAAAAGTGGAAATGTAAAGAGGAACTATAGTAGAAAAGAGATGCAGAAAAAGTGAGGGAGTGATAAAACAAGAGGAACCAGAGTTGCTGACTGATTCATAGGATGTACAAAGAAGAAAGAAGAGCCAAAGAAAGAAAGGAACTGAAAGTTGTAGCAAAGGGAAAAAATAACCCTGTTCTCTGGTGTCTGGGCTAATGACCTAAATTGTTGGTCTTCATTTACTTTTGTTAAATGTGTGTGCCTGAAGTTATGCTTTGCTCTTTGTAGGGTTGTTAGTTGTTGTTTAGGCAGAAAGGTCTGTCATATGTCACATGTGTCTCTATGACAGCAAACATCTTGCAGAAGTGTCTTTGAGCAAAACACTTGTTTCAGAGGTACTGTTCTGCTGCTCACCCTGACCTCTGACCTCTGAGGAGCAGAGAAGAGGCTGGAGAAGGACATGAAGCACTGACACACCAAGGCCATTGATGGATGTTTGGCGGTCAGTTAGCTGTGTGGCTGACCATCAGCTTTAGTTTTTGTGGCGTTTCCAGCCCTGTTGGCACCAGTCAGCCTTTATTGGTGGCTTTTTGTTTAATTGAGCATGTTAAATTGCCAGTGGAAGTAACTGGTTGTAGTTGTCTGAATGCTCTGCTTAGCAAATCAGTGATTCCACCCATTTATACCCAATTTCCACCTGAGGGAAGATGTCTGGATCCTTACCTGCTTTTCCACTGGAGAAATCGGGGTCGAACTTCCAGTTCCTCTGCCACAGTTCCCAGTCTCACAAAAGTACCTGCTTTGGGGGCAGTGCTTCTGGGCGTAGCTCTGTATTCTGCATTACCGTGTTACTTGCAATTGCCTTCATCATTTCAAGCACAAATTGTCAAAACAAAAAACAAAAATAATAGATAGAAAATAAAAGTAAACTTTTAAGGCAAAGGAAATTCATCATGGTCATGGCAACAGCCCAGTGTAACAGATGAGGAGAAGTATGCAAATTAAAAAAGGCCAGCACAAGCAGTTTTCCTCCGTCCCGATCTTCAGTCCAAATGTTCACTCTCTGCCCATCAGGGTAAACAAACAAATTATGAATTAATACAGTAATCTTTCAGTAACAAGTTGGTTGGTTAGCACTAACTGCACCAGTGTTATCTGTGTATGTGACTTAGTCTAGCAGGTTTGTTGCTGCTGCCACAAAAAAGCACATGCCATTAGCAGTTGTGACGTTACCTTAATTAGCTATAAAGTGTGTACATAAGCTCAGGTTGCAGTATTTACAGAAATGGTGTGTGCTCTGCTTGCTGCCACAGAGAGGAAATAAAAAGTCTATGTATAGTATACTGCGATACTGGTCAGGATTTAGGTGAATGGAGCCAAGTACAGAGCAATTTCTTGAAGAAAACCTGTTCCAATCTACGAGAGACTTGAGAGTGGGGTGGAGGTTCACCTTCCAGCAGGACAATGACCCTAAGCATACAGCCTGAGCTACACTGGAATGGCTTAAGTCAAAGAATGTTAATGTCTTAGAATGGCCCAGTCAAAGCCCAGACCTCAATCCAATTGAGAGTCTGTAGCACAACTTAAAAAATTCTTCTCAGATGCTCCATCCAATCTGACTGAGCTTTAGCTATTTTGCTCAGAAGAATGGGGAAAAACTGCAATGTCTAGATGTGCAAAGCTAGGAGAGACATACCCCAAAAGTCTTGGTTCTACCAGGTGTTTGACTCAAAGAGGGCGAATCCCCCAACAGATGTTTGCTTTTTTGTCTTAGGTATTGTTTGTATCACAAAATATATTTTGCACCTTTAAAGCACTGTGCATGTTGTGTGATGAAATGGTAGAAAGACCGGTGAAATCAATTTGAATTCCAGGTGGGGGCGAGAACCAGGCTCCTTGGATCTGACCTTCTGTCATAAAAAGTCTTTTTATGACCCTGACTTGGTACATTTAATCTTGTGTAAAATCAACACCTTGTTTCGTGTAGAAATTTCATTGCCCTTTTGTTGTCATCGTCATAACCCAGGTGAGTGCAGGTTATGTTTGCTTTGTCCTCATATCTTTGTGTAAAGAAAGTCGTGACAGGAGCAGAGTGGTGTTTGGTGTTAATGATCAACAAGCTTTGTGTCAGGTAACATTTACTGTCAGTTAGGAATGACGACTGTGTCTGACCTTTGTAGGAGCTTAATTGTGGCTTATTACGTTGTCAGAGGTAGAATGATTGTTGTTATACAATTTCTTGTCTTTGTGATTTCAGCAGCAAAGTTATTTTACTCTTCCTCCAGTGTGTACTTCATTTTCAGCAGTTCTATTTTCACAAAATATGCCAAGTGATACGAGAGTTTAAAATACAGCTACACCAGCAATACTGTAATTTGTCCCTTTTTCTTCACCACTCACAAGATGCACCGTGGAAACCACACATGACCAGCACAACTTCATGTGTCAAAACTTTTCTGTCATCTTGTGGCATATGAAGGGGATGGGGGCAGTGCTTTTTCAAAATGGGTTAAGTCTGGCTGCTGGTAGGATTGGTAGCTGTACTTTAATAAGTCTCCTAACTTTATTTTACTGGTCACACTGTATGACCCTTTCGCCAAGCACTTGTCCAGGTCAGTCAAGCATGCTTAAGCTTAAAAATGATTTTATTTCCACAAAGAGAGAAAACAAACAGGCCCTCAAAGCTGAGTGATGAGCATGTGCTGTCTAAAAATGTATGAAACATGTTTGAGTGGAAAATGGAGGAGCACATGAGCTGTAGAAAGCCATAATAATCAATTACCCACCATGGGGGAGGGCTGGGACATAACCTCCTCAGAGGCAGCCAAATTTAATTTCCTGCCCCTTGTTGATCTGGTAATGCCATGTTAATAGCTTCCTGCTCTCATGCATTATAGCCACACATGCTTGTTTATGTCTGCCATAGTCTGCCTGCCTAACCTCACTGTTACACGACTGACCTGTTCTCTGTGCTGAAATGTACGCACCAACAAACAAACACACACGTAAACAAACCATTCATATGATTCAGTTGTAATCAGTGGTCATCATCGACAGTCAGTGATTAGAATAGTGTGTAACTGTCTTATAGGGTAAAAACTCTGGTAACCCTTGTAGTACTACACACAGCTTTTCTTACCCATTTAAAATGTTGCCTCTTTAAAATGGAAAGCTTTCCCTTTTCCACGCTCTTAGCACGTAGGTGAGCTAGCTGCAGACGGCGTGCCACATATAAGACCACTCTCTCCTGTGTGGACGTCCCCTTCGTGCTTGTGCGCAGGTCATGAGAGCGCAAGAAACAAACAGAATGGAGATATCAAAACATTGCTCCATGGTGCCACTAGTAGTCCACATAGTACCTTAGTGAGAAAGTAAAGAGTTGTTATAACCTAAACAAATTCTAGATAAAACCTATGGAAATAAGTCCCCAGCTGTAAAATAAAAATAATAATGTTTTAACTCAAAAAGTAGCACAACAATGAAATATGTGTTAGACAATACTATTGTGTCTCATCTGACATTCTCTTGTGTGCCATGAGTGTGTCTTTGTGTGCCGTTCTGTGTTTGCGGATCTGTGTTTGTCTGTGCAGGTGCGTCTGTGTCCTTGTATCTATGTATGTTTTTTGTTTTTTTTGTTATATCCCTGAAATGGAAACATGGCTGCTTTTCATGGGAGTTACAGGAAGCTAAACCTCTGTGTCCCATGACGATGACTCATCTTTGGCTTGATGTTATTATATAATCGGATGGACCATCCTCTTACAACTGGGCACAGTGAAACATGATCATATGCAGACACTTTTTCACAAAGGCAGGCGACTGGGACTTCTTGTAATAACACCAAGCTGACTAACTGAGATCTGATTACAGATTAACTAGAGCACCTGCGCACATGGTCATGTCTGTTCCTAACATATTTCAGGTACAATCAGTGCTACAATTTTCTTAAGTGTTTTATGAATAGTACCTTTTACTGTACATCATGCCTTTGTCTCCCATGAGTTTAGATATTATGTTACTAAAGTAGTGCATCTAACAAGTACTTCTAAAGTACACTTTCACAAGTCTGCTATCCTTAGTTAGACAAGCAAACCCTTTCCTTTAGATTGTGCCTTGCATGCACCTAATCAAGGCTTTGTAGTCCATTCACCACGAACATTAGTCTGTTGTTTTTGAGCCAGACAAGTGGTGATAATGAGGGCTTTTCAACAGGCAGTGGTCCAGATCACGACTTGTGCTCTGGTGTGACTCATTCCTCTCCGAAGGGAGGGGATGGTTTGAAGATCTTCACACCAGAAGCAGGAAAACGAGGAGAGGGTAGAATAGTTGTTACCGTCTCGTGATACCAATCCACTCCATGGCCAACAAAGCCTGTTTCCACACCAACACTGCAAGTGCTTACCCATATTTAATGAGCACTGAGCAACCTTTCTGGAGGATACTTTCAACCAGAGCCCTCTATTGTTAACACTGCATTCATATTTATATTGAGTTGAAACCTGTAACCCTGACAATGCAAGTCTGTGCTCTATCCATTAAACTACAAAGGATTGAAAACTTCACACGTTATCTAAAATTGCTCATATATCATCTATAATTTTTGAATGCATACTTTATACATACTTGTGCACCTTTAGAAGTACAGATAGCTCTGTTCAGTATCATGGAAATCAAGCACTTTGCCACATATTGGTGGGTGTTTAGTCATGAATGAGATGAGTCTGCAATGCAGAAGAAATATACTGCAATGTCAGTTGCGGTGCATTTCTTCTCTGATTTTTCACAGGGTCTCACCTATCCACATGTTCATTTCCTCTCATGAAATTATGATCATGTTGCTCTTGGGACTGAGTGATAAGATTGATTATAGGGATGATGTTGCACCTCTCTCTCTACCTAGTTCTTCATTACCTCTCTCTACCCCTTTCTCTCTGTGAACTAAGCAGTGCTGTGCAGTGAGTCATCATCATTCTTGGTGGGATTTGGCGACAGATGCTCACTCATTCATCATGCAGAAGTGGGTCACAGTGCCGAGTTCATTTTCACAATATATAGCATTCCTCCTCTTTCTTTTTCAATTGCTTCATCTTTACATCCTCTCAGACTGTTTGGTGTCTCACCCTGCCTCTGTGTGTATCTCTTAACATCCTATATCCTGATAGACAATCAATAAAAAACTGCAGTACAGTTTAATCCTGCATCTCAAGCAACAGTACAAAAGCACATCTCCTTTTATGGGCAAGATCAAGATGCATTTTGCACTACTATAAAACACGTGTTTGCATGACTTTTCACAAGGGATCAAGTGTTTTTTTTGGCATTGATCCTGATCTGTGTCCTTTTTCTGTATCAGCTGATACCAATTCTAATCACACTGAAATAACAGATGTAGCCTACTTAATCTGATACACCTTATATTTCACCACTTGAACCAAATACTGGAGGTCCTGACTCAAAACTATAAAGCTGTTAAATTAATGATACCATACAGATGAAATTTTAACTAGGAGAGCAGACTTTGACTGGGTATAGACGCTGGATTGCAGAGAGCACTTATACTCAACAACAGCCAAGATTTATTTTGGCCTGCCATCAAGTTGCCAAGTGTGTTGAGTTGCCCCGATATAGGTCCAAAAACCACACCTTCTGTCCAGATGCAGCAATTATGCATAAGTTATCAAATAAATGCTGACACTGTGGTACAATAGCAGAGCAAAGGAGGACCCTTGTTACATAAAGCCTCAGATTGAGGAGAATTTGTTATGAATGAATGGCTGTGGCACTACATTCATTCAGTAAAATTTATATTCATGAACGAATTACTGTTTGTGTGTTTTGGACGTGGAATGTTTCTCCTGATGTGAGAAGTGGACACTTTTGTGTGTCCTATGAAGTGTTTCTATAAAGTGAATGTGATTTCAGGGTTCTATGTATGCTACACTTTGTTGTTGCAGTTTTACAGTGTGTGTTACTGTGTGAGTGCCACTGTGTTATTCTGAGAGACAAGATACAGTATGTGCATGTGTATAGTTGTGCTTTCATGTACGATGAAAGCTGTAGTGAGTGATTTCTGTCACTCTTTTATTTGTTGTAGTACGTATATGTTTAGAAGCCCAAATATGTGTTTCATTTTATATTTTTTGCTTTTGAAGTTTCCTTCTATGAGTATTTTAATGATTGTAATTGTTTACAAGTGCTTTTATTGTCTTTGTTTGTGTGTGGGCATGTGTGCACACCAGTGCTTGAGATATCCGGCTCTGCTGCTATTGAACCAAGGCAGGACAGTGCTGTTTTTTCTTTATTGCCTGTGGTTGAGGTGTTTACTGTCCCCATTCATGTGTGTGTGTGTGTGTGTGTGTGTGTGTGTGTGTGAAGCGGTCAGAAAGCACACTGTATTTAATGGCAATCTGCTGCCAAGTAGGATATTTTTGTCTTAGCGTGTGGGTGGCTGCTGTGCGGATGTCAGAGGCAGACAGATAGGGGAGAGAGAAGGAGGGAGGGAGGGTGTGAAATAAAGAGGATGTATCCACTTCCTCAAAGCCGCATGAACCGCATCGCAGGATCCTGCATGGGTTTCAGCTCAGGCTTTTTCAAAAACATCACTGTTGCTGCACCTCTGACAAAGATCCTATTACATCAAACCAGTGGTTTGAGCTAAATTATAATTACATGACTTCTGTCGGTGTGTATGTGCTCATGTGACTGTGTGCTTGCCTTTTTTTGTTCTTGTCTGCATATGTTTTGGTTGGTCGGCTTGTTTGTCCGTATGTCGGTGAGAACATCTTTAGATGGGTGTGTGTTTTGTTTGAAGAGCTACAATGCCACGGTGCGGGTGTGGATAGTGCACCTGGGTACATGACAATTAGGTGTGACAGATGAATGGAAAATTAATCCTCTGATGCGGTGTCTTGGCAATACCAACAGGAAACAGAGCTTTCAGAGGCTTCAGATCTCTTGCCAGTTCCACCTGGCACCTGACTTCCTGTTAGAGGTTAAAGGTCAGGGGGGACAGGGGGAGGAGGGTACTGGGTATGGTTGTGTTCATTACCACACAGGAGGCAGTTTAGTTTTTTAAAACGGTTTTAACATCCAGTCCGTACATAGAGCACTGATGCTGCTGCTACTGCTATTTCTACTACTAGTGCCAGCTCTACTGCAAATACCACTGTTGTTCTCCGTATGCAACAAACCCTTGTACCACTACTGCAACTAAAACTGTCACTACTTCTGGTACTAATACATTCCCGAGTTTGAAGCTTATCAGGTGATGAAGTCTGTAATAGTATACGTTTAAGGCAGGATTGTACAACTCTTGAGAGTTATCACAATAACAATCATTTTATCTTTCAACATGATGATTGTGAGGTAATGGTAATCTACCAGGAATACATGATGTGTGCTTGTGTGTATTTTAATGACCAATGGAGAGCCTTTCGGGATGAGGCTGCGTTTTACTAATGACACTCAACACTGGCCTAAAATTCACACTTCACACCACAATTCACCGTTGGTGTAATTTCATGCAGCAGTGTTGCCTGAAGGGATACGTTTTTGTTCCACATGTGTTATGCAGTTTGTAGTGCTAAAAAAACTGTATTACATAAACATGCAATGAACAATAACAGACATGAATTGGATCGATTCGTTGTTGTAGAGTGAGGGTACATTGTACTGTTGCTACTTTTTATTTCCTGTATTCTCTTGCAGCAGTGTGGGCCTCACCAACCTCTGGGCAGCGGCCTTGGCAAAATGAATCTTGCTTATAAAAGGGAGGAAGAGATGGAGCAAGTAGGTGGAGGGATACCTACTAGAAATAGCAGAGGGCTGTGGCAAACAAACATGGGGTCACCTGAGGACCCAATCTGAGGATAAAATGATCCCTGAAGTGATAGAGTTGAATTGAATTGAGTTTGAGTTCTGATAAGTTTTCACACTCATGAAAACAATAGTCAAACTGATCAGATTTCCTCGTCCTACTGGCACCTGAAGCAAAACCCCACATCAGTATATTTTGTTTAATGCAGTGCCATTTTTGGTCGTAACACCAGCTTAGAGTCTGACTGAGTTCAAGGGGGTCACCTTAATGTGGCTGCGTGTCAGGAGGAATGGGGCCCTGACTTCTGTTAATAATCAAGGGGAGCATTTTGGAGAGTGGCTCCAGCTGTGTGGGTTGTGTTTGTGGTGGTAGTTATTGAGTGAATAATTGTTTGTGTCTGTGTACATCGTGCGTTATGGGGGGCAGCCAATACTGCATGTGTACCTGCCACCATTCATTTTAGTTTTTTGACATAAGACATGTAAACCTTCACTGTCCTCATGATTTGATTAGACTACGATTTACCTTGAATGCACAACGAGTCTCGATGCATCTCAGTGTATCACATCCTCAGTTTTTTCGTGTAGGCTTAATTATATTTCCAAACTCCCATTTATGTTCTGTCATTTCATCGATGCAGACACGGACGATTGCTTGACATGCATGTGTGTTAAGGTCCATGGAACAACCGTTTGCTTGCTTTTGCAAGTGTGTGATGGTCTGCAAAAATAGAAAAGTGAAACCAGGGCGGAGGGTCAGGATCTGCTAATGCCTCCTTTCATTTTTAATAAGGATTTCCTCCCTCCATGGAGCCTGCTTTATTAACAGCATTACAGGGCATCCTGTGACCAAGAAACGCTCCCTTACATCATAGGACCGCATCCACCATGTAAGACAGGAAAGGAGTGGCAATGTTACTTGATGGGTACACACTAGCAATGGACAAATAAAAGTTTCAAAAGCATATGCCAACATACTCTAATATTGTTTCATTATTACACAATTATTTCATCACAATTGCTTCTAGACATTAAACAATGAGTCTGTAACCAGTCACACTAAATCATAAAGTGAGAGATAAGTGAGAGAGTGGCCAATATCAGATTTTTGTTTTTAAAAAAAGTTCTCACACACAGTTATTCAACAACTGTCTGGCCGACAACACACACTTATTTTCACATCTTTTGAAAGATTCCTTCAATAAAGAGGTGAATTTTATTTTTCAGCTCACTTTCATTCCTCCCCCACCATTCATAGCCTCCCATATACAGCCACACTGCTGTGTCATCAAGACACACTGGATAAAAGGCTCAGAAGGAAGTAAAGCAGTGGTTTGTTTACCACTCTCTTAACAGATGGAGCCTGACAGTTGCTAATAGTCCGTTTCCTGTGTGCGCCACAGCAAGCGATAAAGTGAACCACCCGCAGACTTGTGTGATTGGCTGATTGTTTGAAGCACTCTTGCTACTCTGCTGAAAAAGCTCACAAATATTAGTAATTGGATTGTACATTTGTGTGTATTCCCACTGTTCAGAGAGTGCTGAAAAGAGATGTGTGTGTGTGTGTGTGTGTGTATTTGCCTGTGTGTTTGTGTAGTCATATTTTCTATTAGTGAAACGTGATAATGGGGTAGTTAAGTGCAAGTTAGGCAGTAACTATGTAAATGCAGCATAGACGTACTGCAGACCAGGATACTTTATGTAGGTTTTATTTCAAAACTCATGCCAGACCTTGAGATTAGATATATTTGCTACATTTGCATTTCACAAAGGGTCTTCTGGTGGCTCAGTCCACTACAGAGCCTATACTGGTAAAGAAGCCACGTCTAAACCAAGGATTTATAGTAACAAAGTCCATTTTATACACCTCTTATCTGGTTTTTGGTTCTTATACTGCTCAGAGGCACTGATGGCTGATTTGTCGATGAAATGTCCATGCATAGTGATTACTCCTTACCTATAACATGTATCATTTAGCCATAATTTTCACCTTCCATTGTTGTCGTATATGCAGAATATATGAGTGCTGAGATGAGAAGTTCTGTTTTTATTAACTAGAGCTTCATTCAAAAAAGAAGATGTGACTATTTGCAGTCATTCTAAACGGCATTAACACCTGACAGCGTGGTTATTGTAGTTTAAGTCTTTAAGTATAGTTTAAGGTATTAGTATTGGAGGCTCTTTGGTCACTTCATGAGCAGGATTTTCACTGCTAATTAATGAATGGCACGTATTTGAAGATGAGTATATGGCTTCAGGTACTGCAGAGAAAGTAGTGAGGGGGGGCTGAGGGGCACAACATCAGAGAAGCCCTTCAATTAAGATCAAACAGCTTTTTTATGTAAGGGTCACAGTGTCTGAGGTTTCCTGCCAAAAGAGAGAGTGCAGCTAATTCTGGTGCTCATGGTAATCATGTTTTTGATCAGACATCTGTGATTTGATTTAGAGATGGAGGGCAGGATATTTTTGATCTGTTTTCTCTTCGGAATCCTTTTGATCGTAAACATCACAGCCGCCGTTAACATTTTAAAATGGGCTGCTCTTCTGATGCCACTGCCATGTTAGGTAAATCTGCCGCAGTCACGCAAAGTTATCAACAAGATTGGCCATGAATGGTCATTGTTTGTTATCTCTCACTTAACATCTGATTATAAGCCGTGCAGATACACTTAACAAACAAAGAGAAAAGCCGCAGCAATATGTGGAAACATTTCAAGTATTGCAGCAGTGTCACAATTAGCGTGCAGCACACACTGTGAAGCTTTGACTTGACTTACTGCACAGAGGGCACCCATTATTTTAAATCAAAAATATTAAATTTTTTTCTATGTTGTCACTCCGCTAGTACCCCTCATGGCCTGGTAACCTTTCACCAAACATCCTGCACCAAGCCTCTGTATCCCACAGAATACACAACAGCCCTTCGTTCCCAACGCCGCGTAGAAACAACAAGGACATTGTCGGCTCACCATCATCACTATCATGTCACCCCCTTATTATCACAGTGGCTAGTTTCTCCTCTACTCTGCCACCCGGGCCTAACCACCCACTCTTCTCCCAACGAACACAAAACCCTGGCTGGCAGGATGCCATCACCGCATTCCCGCCACTGCTGACCGCGGTTACAGCGAGCCGTGACCCCTGACATTCCACAGAATGTCTAGCAGAGATGATTTTATCTCGGAAATGACCCTCATGTTAAGAGTTTCCTGTTTTAGATATTCTTTAGCTCTATGTGGCTTGAAAGTATTACAATTAATCTCCTGTTATACTTGTTTTTGTCGTTGCTCGCAGAGTGTCCTTATGGGACAGTAATAGGGCTTTAGTTAGTACATTTGATTAAGTTAACTAGTATCACTGCAGATCTGCATGTTTTCATGATCTTTTTAGTTCTTCTGTTTACCCGATTGTGTTCATGGCTACTAGTTCACGTGCTTCTAACTTGTGAATATCCTCCAAGATGTTTTATTTAGATGTGTTTGTTACATAATTGTCAATATTTTTTTGCTGAAATCACATGTTATGCTTCCTTTAAATGTCCCTGCTGCAGGGATCATTAGTTGCATATAATCAGTACAGTGTGTGCTTTCATGTGTTTCAGTATACTTGTGTGTGAGCATTGATTTGACACTCAGGCTAGCCGGGGTACCCTGCCTGTTTAATGTTTGATTGTACCCAAACTTCCTGGCGGAGGGGAGATGCGGAGGGATGGAGGTCTGCATCTGCTGAGCGTAAATGAGCTGAGCAGATGTTGGCCAGATGTCGCCAAGGAGGAGGGGGTTCGGGGGGGGATGAAGAGAGAAGAAAAATAAAAAGAGAAATGAGCATAGATAGCCAGAGAGACTTGCCGTCCACACACTGACAGCTTTGTTCACCTCTACTCAGGAGTTAAAAGTAACCCTCCCTTATCCTTTCATTACCCACACACTCATATACTCCTCCTCTCCTCCCGCTATCCCTCCTTCCTCTCCTGCCGCCCTCCACGCTCTCTTTGAAGTGAGGACAGTGCGCAGGAAGCAAGCCGGAATCGATTGCTCCATGCATTAGGCCAGGAATGTGTGACACCCTCCCCCTCTTCACCCTCCCCCTCTTCACCCTCCTCTTCCTTCCTCCTCCATCCTCGTGACACATCCCTCATTTGTTTCCCCCCTCCTGCTCCTCTTCGTGCACTCTATACACCACCTGGCCCCTTCCACCTTTCTCACAAGACCCTGCTATTATTTTGGATCAAAGCCCAACTCTTGTTCACTTGGTGCTGTTTATGAGAAGAGTCTAGACACTGATCTGAGTACAGCTGTTTAAAATGTCATGGCTTGTGTCTGTGTGTGTCCGCGTATGTCAATATCTTAGAGATATCTTAGCGTTGGAATGATTACGTCATTAATCAGTCATTCCTTTGACATAAAATAACCCATTGTCGTCATTTACTAAACAAAAATTCCATTCGTTGTGTACGGCTTCTAAAATTTGAGGATTTGTTGATTTTCTCTGTTTTCGATGCAGGCGGTGGTCATTTCTTCCATTTCGTATAAAAACTGGAGCAAAGAAACAATGTTAGTGAGTTTTTTCACTAATTGTGGCTGACTAGAGCTGGCTACAGTTTATCAAGTATCATTAATACACAAATTAGTTTATGAAACTTTTAGATTTGCTTGTTTGCAACTAACAGTTACTGTCATTATCGAGTGTCAGTCATTTTCTCGATTAATTGATTTGTTGTTTGGTCCTTAAAATGATCAATCAGTTATCAAAACTGTTGGCTATTGATTAAATAGTAGAGTCAACTAATCATTGCAGCTTTACTTTCTTTTCATACTAGTTGAAAACTCTAAGTGTCCTTTAGCAACAAGACTTTGTATTTTAAGAGCTTCTCATCAGCCACCAGTAGAACATCGTGCCTCTGCTGTGCTTATGTGAAACCATTTAAATGTGAAGTCATGCTCCCTTGTCCCCGTCTTTGTTCGCTCTCCCTTGCCATGTGTTTTTCTTTTCTCATTTAAAGGAAGATTATTTTGTCAAGAACACCCTTTGCAATAAAAGCAAAGGTCAAATAAAAATGAAGTAGATTTTCCCTGTTTCGCTCTGTGGCTGTACCTTCGAGTGCAAATAACCTTGTGAACGAGCCAGTTAGTCAGTCCGTCATTCAGTCAGTCGTGTTAGTCATCTACCTCCTTCAGTCTGCCAAGTTACAGAAGGCTGAAGGCTCCACTGACAGAACAATGAGACGGGAAGGATGCTGGCTAACCCTGCAGAGGATTATATTTCACTATTTGATATTAGCATGTAAACATTTATACACTGATGCTTTTTATTCTCCCTCCCATTTGTATTCCTGTGCACCTCAAACAGGGTAATGAAGCAGGTGACATATTTAGGTCTCCATTTATGGCTTTTTATTAGTATGATTATCAACAACTGAAACTTAAATTCTATTTAGTTTTTACGCTTCAACTGATGCTTCAACTGTGTTTAGTACTTACAATTCAGCTTCATCCAGTGCTGTCACTTTTGAATGTCCGCCTTCACATTAACTCTTTTCTTAACTCAGCTGAAACCTCAGCTCCATTCAGTGCTTCAGTGCTTAAACTGACACTTTAACTTCTTTTAACTTTTAACTTCTTTGAGTGTTTTAGTCCAGCTGACTCTTTTCAGCTCTCAGACTTAAGCTGATACGTCAGTTCATTTTAGCACTTACACTTCAACTTATTTCTCAAATTCCCTTTAGAACTTAATGCGGAAATGACTCTTCAACACCTTTCAGCACTGAAAAGTGAAAAACTTGAATAACACTCTGTACTTTGACTGTAAGAGCTACTTCATCTTCTTCTGGGGCTCCAGCTTCATTTGAACACACGTATCCCTTCAACGGCGGCTGTTAAACACATTTGAAAAGCTCCAAAGAATCAAAATTTCAAAAGCCATTGAAGCTGTTTTCAAATGTTTCAGCTGTAGTTTAACATTAGTGAAGAGTAGCACCGTAGCTAGCAGCATATAGAAATTGACCTGTGAAAATGTTTGCCTTTTCTAGTCCTCTCTCACTCCTTGCATCCTGTACATGTGCAGCAGGGTGTTGAAGTAGGCTGGACATATAGGGGCGCCTTTAATGGGGTATTATATTGAGAGCCCATTGTTTTCAGTGGCATGTCCTCAATTAAATGTCAGGGTGTCACAGTGGTGCTTTGATTTACAATGGCTTTCTTCTGGGATACAATGCATTTGATGAGGGAGACCTGCAGACCTGAACGCAACACTTAGAGAACACCAGCATGAATATAGTAGAGCACAATGCACTGAAAATCAATCAACTGAAGACCAGTCGTTTTTTTCTCTCTCGCTTTCATCTCCAGCTCTTAAGCAGTCGGACACACTTGACGCCCACGGAGGCTGCCGCCAACAGTCACCACTCCATCGGTTTGTTTGCACGTCACGTGGCCAGTTCAAGAGTTGAAGGATGGATGGGAGATGAAACTGCCAGTAGAGTAGGTGCTACGGGTCGGAGCCAGACTGGGGCCGGTGTGGGAAGAAGAGGGCGGAGAGAGGAAGAGGAGAGAGGGCAAATGCACCCACTAGAAGCCCTCTCCAGTCATCCATCCAGTCTGGACTCTACGCTCCGGCACATTGTTGAACAATTGGATATACTCACGCAGGTCAGTTATAAATAAATGTTCAAACTGTCACGCCTGATACTGTCAGGGTGTGAAATCCCCAAAAAGCATCCTAAAGATGGGATAAATCTGAAATTGTGGCCAACAAGTTACTGTTAAAAGTCAATAACTTCATGGCAGTTTCAAGTCACATTTACCAAGCAAAATGTCCTTGATGCAAGATCTATAGCAATCCCATATGAGAAAGTTGCTCGAAAATCAGCCCCCTTTTTTTTCCATCTGAGGCCTGTTGAAGAAAATCAGCAAGTACGCACCAAGGTTTAAATCAAATTAAGGACAAAATCTGACAAAAGACCTGCACACTGTTGTCAGTTTTGTCAATGCCATATGTTCGATTGAAACGTTGCTCTATTAAATCAAAATTACTGGGAGTGCACTCTGCAGAGGTTTGGACAGGTTTGTGCCTCCAGTTTGTGTTTTGATCCAGCGCCCGTCAAAAAGTCTGTTGAGTGTACGCACTCTACATTCTGCAAGTCAAACAAAGACATCAAAAACAAACAATAAAACTAATGGAAGTAGATTTGATGGTGTACCTGTCCCCCTCTGCACCTGTTTGAACAGGTGCCACTAGTAGCTGAACAGACATAGTGGGCTAATGATTTAGCAGTGGTTTGACGAGAGGATTTATATGTTCAATTTATTTAAACGTATAGTTTTTTTCTTATTTAATTCCTTCATATGTTTTGATTTAACATATTTTATTAACTTCTCATGTTCATTTAATTAGATATCTTATGGACATAAATCAATAAGACACTAATGCTCTACAGTAATATTTTCCGGTTTGCTAGATTTGTTTTGTACTTGAGACAAAGTGGCCGACTATAAAAAAATATTTTATTTAAAAAGGAGTTTTATAACCAGAACTGTAGTAATGAACTACTATCAGAATCAAGCTGATCTTTGCTGCCTTGGTGTGTCACAACAACCTAGAAAGGTTACATAGTTAGTTACATAGTGGCGACAGGATTAATTTCACTTCTTTGCTCTTCTGATTTTCTACTTCTACCTCTGCAAACACGCAGACTGTTTCAGTGCTGGAGGAGCGCCTCACCCTGACTGAGGACAAGCTGAAGGAGTTTCACCTCCACCAATCCCAGATTCTCAAGGGCATGCGGTCATCAGACAGGCGGAGGATGGACAGCGAGGATACGGATTGATCGCCTGAGGACTTCCTCGCCCTCCCTCAGACTTTAGCTCAGACACACAGTTGAACTGCTAAACTCCAGGACTGTTACACATCAATGTGTGTGTTTGTGACTATGTACATATGCGTGTTTGTGTGTGCTTCTAAAAGTCCACCTAGGTGGTCTCTCTCAGGGGTCAGTGGGTTAATCAGGATTTGTGCGGGGGTCGAAGTGAGTTTTTGTGTGTCTGTGTGTGTGTAATGTGTAATCTCCATGTCTTTCTTCACCTCTTAAGGATATCCAGCTGTACAGCCAAGCACAGTCTGGCTGGGGCATTCCACTGTGTGTGTGTACGTGTGTGTGTGTGTGTGTGTCTGTCTGTCTGTGTGTGTGTGTGTGTGTGTGTGTGTGTGTGTGTGTGTGTGTGTGTGTGTGTGCGTTGATATGGATGTTACATCCAATCAGGACAGCTGCAGCTATGAAAACAGACGGTTCCTGTCTGCTGTATGACCTCTTTTTATGTGCGCGTGTGTGTGTTTACATGTGTATATTTGTGTATTAGCACATGTTTTAGCTATTGGTTGCTTCTGCAATAACATCTTTAATTGTAATATTTTGCATCCTTGCATAATGCCATGTACTTGCTACATGCTATATATTGCCTAAATGCACATCATATAAATATAATTTATATGAATAAATGATACTCTATATTGCACTTTTGTTATTAGTATTGTTTGTACATCTATATCATTTATGCTTTTAGGGCTAGCGACGGGGTTAGAACCATTCCCAGATGACATCGGTGAGAGGCCTGGTACACCCCGCACTGGTTGCTGACACATACAGACAGACAACCATTCACATCCCCATTTACACCTACAGGCAATTTTAGAGTCACCAATTAACCTAATCCCCATGTCCTTTGGACTATGGGAGGCAGCCGGAGTAATTGGAGAGAACCCACGCTAACAGTGGGAGAACATGCAAACACTACACAGACTCTCTAGCTGGCCAGTGGGTTCGAACTCAGAGTCCCAATACTGCCAGGATATAAATTTAGGAATGATGGGATAGTTTTTACATGCTAATTGAAAGTTAGGAGTCAAAGTGTTCACTTGCTGTGTCAAACATTTGAAATACTAAAGTAATTCTAAATCACAGTGTGTCAGAATGTGATACTATAATAGCAGGTGTGTACCTTATGAGATACTGCCATAGTATGTTATCGTTGGTATCATAAAATGATAAGTGAACATTATGACTCAGTATCAAGTAAGATTTACTTTGTGTCTCATAACACTGACCTTGTAAAACCATTAACAGGTCAAGGGCAACATTGCAACTTGCTATCTTAAGATTTTGACTCAATATGTGTTTTTTCAGACATATTACAGTATTTCTTAACCTGCACTTTGCCTTAAGCAGCACTTTTATCATGTCTAACGTACCATTTGTCATTTTTGTCTTGCTGGTGGCACTTGGCCTCCTACTTATTTGGTAAAGCTTGTTCATGTGATACGTGTCATCGTGCCTCACGTCTCCACCAGTGACTGTGAAATGTTTTGGCTTGCGCTCGCCCAGCGTGGAGACTTTAGCTGTTTATGTTTTTCCAGCGGCGGAGATGTGGTGAGCGATGCGGCCGGGTCGGGAGGAAGCAGTAAAAAAGCCACACAAAGGGGGAGCTCTCCGCTGGCTGCTGTTTGCTGTCCCCACCACATCCTTTGCTTCCTCTCTGGCTTTACTGGTTTCCCCTTCTCCTGCGTCTTTTTTCTCTCTCCCAGTTACATAAAGTGGTGCGGCCTGCTCAGATCCAGATCCAGATGAGATCCAAATCCAGTCCGCTCACAGCAGAGAGGAGACAGTTGGAGTGGTGGAGGACCTGAGGTGTCATGTGACATTAAAGATGCAAAAATGGGTGAAGTACAAAAACAGAAACACTAATTTCAAAAGAAAATTCTGAATAATTTTAGACCAACATCTGCAGATTAATATATTTGTCTTGTTATATCTACAGTTCTTGTTTTACTGAGCATACTCATATTTTCCCTCCTCACACTGACAATTCTTTTAATACAGGAACTACCACTAGACCTTAAGACCTCCATCTCAATTTCTACCAAGCTCTAACACTGTTATATGCCTTATATCTCACAACCTTTAATTATGTTCCTGAATTTATTATTACAGCCCTTTATTTAAAGATAGACCTCAACAAGATGTGTCAGTCAGATTAATAGCTTGACTCAAGGCCCACTTACTCATTTGTTCTGGAACTTCTGACTATATTGTGTGGTGGACTTTAAGTTGAGACTGCTGTGTCTCCTACTGTTTCAAGGTCAAATACGAATGATCAAGATGAACTTTTTGGCCAACATGTTCTGAACACTGTAAAAATGATGGTACGACTGTGGATCATTCTTGTGAAACTGAACTGAACCCAAAAGGGACCCCTTGAAGAAATGAGAGCCGGCCAAAATGACCTCACTTTGCAGAAATGCACCCCGAGGGCCTCAAACTCTGATTCCTGTGTTTCCACGGGAATGGAAACGCAAAAACAAACTCGTCTGCAAAACCTTTTGTGTACAAAAGCAGGAGAGAGAGTCAAAAGGAAACATTTAACAACCAATTTCCACCTTCGCTTCCATTTCGATCTCATTAAGCGCACACAGGTCCTGTTTTACAGTTCGCACACCAGCGCTGTACAAACCTTTGTGTGTGTTGAACGTGATCCCATAACCTGTTAATAGCTTCCTGGAGGAGGAGCTTCCTGCTGATATTGAGGAAGGACCTCTTACAGCCGCGGCTGTGGACTTGCGACAGGGTGGCCCATGCTCACAGTTTACTGCGTGTGTATGTGTGTGTGTTTCTGTACTTATGTGTGTGCTCTTAAGTTTAATAGCTGTGGAAGTGTTGTGACATATGTTAGTTTTGGTGTTTACAGTTTATTATCAAGCTGATTTTGACCCTTTATCGTGTATTAGTCATCAGCTGGTCTCTGCTTCTGAGCGCGGAAATTTTAATCTCTTCTTTGTTCTTTTAAAGGGCCATTTCACCCAAATTACCAAATACATTTTCTTTCTTACCTCTACGGTGTCTTGCCATGCAGTTTGTTTTGGCTTTATTTCTGTAGGATTTTGAGATACCTGCCTTCACGTTGGTTTAAAAGTTCCACTGCAGTTTATTAGGTCAGATAAGTCACCTTCCTTTTAGAGAGTTTGTTGTTCGGGATGACTTTTATTAGTCCATGTTTCAGTGGACTGAACCCCTACACTTGTAGATGCTCTTTCTGAAGGAGAACATTTTGGCTTCTGACTGCTTCTGTGAAAAGCAATATTTCTAATAATTGGTCACAACCTTTCTACGCATACCCTCATTTTACCCCACATGGTAAAGTTGTTGCCTCATGGCCAGCACTAGACGGAAGGTAAACATTATTTTTTGCTCCCAACTGAATCAACAGACCCTCCTCTTTTCCTCCTCTTCATCCTCTTCTCGTTTCTGCAGCTTCCTGTCTATCTCTGAAAAACAGGAGGATTATCTTTTTCGGAAATTCCCCCTTAACCCCCTTCAGGGGATGAGGCGATAAACGGAGGCCAGGGACAAAGGAGGAGGGAGTGGGAAGAGAAAGAAAAAGAGGAGGAAGACAGGCAGGAGAGGAGGAAGACCCTGCACCCACGACTATTGAGTTACAGGGAGTCTCACTCTGACCTCAGGCCTGATTTCAGCTCTAAACAATAATTGATTGTAGTTTATCTAATGTGCACACCTATTCACACACACACAGGCACACCTGTTCAAATAGGTGCAGAAGGGAGCAGGCAAATAATGAAACCTGCACACTGTTCAACTACCAGCTCCTCTGTTTGTTTTTTATGTCTGACTTTTTTTTAAATGTTTGACTTTTTCTTAGCTGCCTGTTTGCCAGAAGGGTTTAACAACCTGCTTCCAGTGCCTCGCTCATAAAAAACAAGAACACGTTTTCATTCTTACACGATTGGCAGTTTAAGTTCTTACTGCTGATCCGGTAAAGTAAAATCCTTGTTTTTCCAA
Organism: Pempheris klunzingeri; assembly: GCF_042242105.1. Classification (NCBI taxonomy): domain Eukaryota; kingdom Metazoa; phylum Chordata; class Actinopteri; order Acropomatiformes; family Pempheridae; genus Pempheris; species Pempheris klunzingeri. The sequence continues at coordinate 5,588,087 of NC_092016.1, read as the reverse complement.
AGGAGATGGATATTCACAGGATTGGTCCTGCGGTGCAAATTGCAACAGTTTAAAACTGAGTCCTTTATGATATGAAATAGCGGCTTCCAGCCTTTTGGGCCTGTCAACTCTTAAAACAGAGCTGTGTCTGCTTACGTTAGACACAGGCACTGTCACAGTCCATTAGGAGTGTCTGTGGATTGTGGCCTGTTAGAGCCACAGAAGGTTTTTTTGTTCGTACGTTTCATTTCAATATTTTTATAGGCCTAAATGGTTAAAGTTCTGATGAATTCAGTCAGTCTAATAATTGAAAAGATTGTAGAAACATAGACTAATATTCACAATTTGTGCGGCTACAATGTGCTTTTTCTGCTTTATAATATTTATTTATATAATTATTTTAATGTTTTGGTCAGTTTTTGCTAATGGCTACAACTTGTAACTCTTTGTGCCATTTTGATACAATATTTTAAAAACCGATTGTTGCTGCTGAAAGTCGTCTACCTCAAGCAATAACTCCTGCGTGTGACCCACTCAGCTCTTCTTTAGTAAGCTATGTATGCTACATTTAGCCCATAATTATTACTGCTCAAACAATGCGCACATTGAAGGACAATCTGAAGACACGCAGCTAGAGGAAACACAGTTTTTCAGGGACACGTGGTCCTGAGCAGCAGTAGCCTGATGCAGCGTAGCATGCTGGGGCATCTTTGCAGACCGGTCTCAGCTTAAACACTCGTGGCCTGTTTTTACAGGGCTTAGCGTGTCGAAAGCTTATCTCCGGTGAAAGGGGGCGAGCTGTGGTTAAAAAAAAAAAAGTGACGGGAAGAGAGAGCGAGCACAGGAAAAAGAAAAAAAGCTGACTTCCGCACGGGGAAGGTTCAAAGGGACCTCCGCTCCTGCGTGATCTGTTTGTTGTCATTTGATCCCTGAGTTGATTTTCTATCTCTCTCTCTCTCTTTCAGCCTTCCTGTTCCTCTCTTTCACTCGCAGGAAACAGAGGGATGAGTACACAGGGCCTCTGGCAGCAGGTTAAGCCCTTTTCCCTTCCTTTGTTGGCCAATAAAATGTTATTTGTTTCTTCTCAAGCTTCCTGTATCCTGGACTCACAGTGTACTGAACCCTAAATAGTTTTACTTCCATGACACATAACCAGCTAATATTCATAACAGACTTACAGTCAACATCAATAATGGAGTGCTTTTTACTAATACCATGCCTTAGCGATTTCTAGGAACTGTTTCACTGTGTTAAGCAATGAGTGTTGTTTCCTACTTACATACCACAGTGTAAGATATTTACATAACATGTCCTAAATCAGGCCGTTGTTTCAACCAGACTTTCAGACTTAACATGTATTAAACCTAGATTGCTTTTGACCTGAAAATAACCATATGAGTGCTTACAGAGGAATGAAAGATGCCCTTGGAACAATAAAGGAGGTAGTTTTCATGTAGAGAGAGAACAGTTCTCTGAAAAGTTATGGAATCAAAACATGAACGTGCATCCATAGGTTGCATTTAAAGCTCATAATGCAATTATGTTTAGTTTAACTTGTGTTTGTGGCGAGCAGGGAAGAGTTGTGTATAAAGGCATGCATGACATGCTCACTTTATTTACATTTTTCATTTTTCATTTATTTTTAAGCTGGAGTACAGACATTGACTAGGCTATGGGTTCAACTTTGAGCATCATGATAGTGAGCGATGGGAGTGGAGCCCTTGAGCAAAGCCAGAATCGGAGTTTGGGACTTGAAATGAGTCTTACTTAAGTTTTAAAAAAAAGAGCAGTTGAAAAACTGACCCATGAAGACTTGACTTGATACGTGGAAGCAAAAACATTCAATCAAGTTTTGATCAAGTAATAAATAGTCTGTTATGACTTGCACAGCCGCACACTTTGAATATTTATCAGGCATAAGAGCTAAGACTAGTCTTAGCTATGTAAAAGACAGTATTAAGCTTTGACAGGAAATGTTCCAATGCCATGTTCCTGGTTCCTCAGTCTCAGCACTTTTTCACTTATTCCCCAAAAAAGAAAAAACAAACAACAAAAAAAATCCCTCCAACTTCCTTCCCATAAGTGACGCCGGGCTTCCGACATGCCTCACTTTTCAGTTGTTTTATCTGGTTCCTTTTCTCTGAATTAAGGGACCAAACGTGGGAACAGTCTCCGTTCTGCAGATAAGGAAGTGGTGGACTTCCTGGTGTGTTATTGGTCCAGAGCCATATAGGTCACAGGTCACTCTAGTGGACACACATCCGTCCTTCCCGGCCGTCCACAACCTGTTTGGTGAGTGGGACTCGTGTCATGTGTCAAGGAAAAGGACGTCAATAGTTTCTTTATTTTTTACAATACAACCGTGTAGTATATTCACATTCACCATTTAAGAATTTGACTTATAGATGGAAAAGATGACATTTTGGATGTTGTTTGTTTATTTGTTTCGTATTTCTCGAAGATAAATTGAAATGTGTTTCAATCATCAAAGTTTTCTTGGAGGCAGCATCTAGAGGACATTAGAGGAACTGAGGCTCAAGAAACTTTGACTCCAAAAAGACTTTGGAACAACTCATAACATCAGCAGTGTGTGTGTGTGTGTGTGTGTGTGTGTGTGTGTGTGTGTGTGTGTGTGTGTGTGTGTGTGTGTGTGTGTGTGTGTGTGTGTGTGTGTGTGTGTGTGTGTGTGTGTGTGTGTGTGTGTGTGTGTTGGCCCTAGTGAATTCTGAGGAACACAGATTTACGGGATGTGCCATCTGGGTTGTGGGTGGTAGCTCTGACTGGCATATCCTATTTACCCTTCACGCACGGAAGCATGCACACACACACACACACACACACACACACTCAGGCTGTTAGTTGACACATTCATATGCACAACTATGATACCAATACTGCACATACATTGGGCCAAACTCTGATACAAAACAAGAGGTAGCATCTTTACCTTAAATGAACACTGTCAAACTTCAAGTTTTTTTCTTCCACTGCATTACTAATTTGGATGTCATGTATATAATATCTGCCAGTGTTTTCTGGAGCCAATTGTACCAGCCAGTTTACTTCCACCATGATTTATTCTTCTGACGTCAATGGGTGGCAGAGGAACTTCATGAAAGGTTTGGCAGAGGTACGGTTCATTTTCTGTTTTCTTTCCTCTCTCCTCCATCTACACTAGTGGAAATGAATCTGAAAATGCATCCTGCTTGTTTAGGCTTTCCACCAACATTTAGCCCACATTTACTACTTCTGTCTTGTCGTGTGGATGTGCTGAACATGAGGAACATCTTATTTCCTTTAAGAAATGTTGAGGCATGATCACCAGATCGCCATTCAATTGGCAATCAATCCAAAACCTAATACAGAGATTAACTGATAATGGAAACAGTCATTAGATGCCGTCTTAAACTAGTAATTCACAGAATTCCAGGAATACTTTCTTTCCATTGGCAGATGTGATAAGAAGCTTACCCACTCAGGTAAACAGGCTCACCGGCATGTCATTGATGATCTCAAACACAATGCATGCTGGTATATGTAGGCCCTGTGTCAGTGGCAGAAAAGAATACAGATTTCTTTTTGTAGTCTGAAAAGAACCATAGTTTTAATAAACAATACAGACCCACATGATATAATATGGTGAACTAATTCAATCTAAAACTATTTGTCTCAGCTTGGATGTGAAAAACAGAACTCTCACACGTCGTCTTCGGCCGTGTGATTGACAGACGGCCTGACAGATCCTGAAAGGGTGAGACTCTCTCCTCATGTGAGTAACTATGTCACTTGGATCTTCTCTGTCCCTCTGTCTCTTCTTTGCTTTCCCGTGTCCCTTCCTTCCTCTCTCATCGGGCCTCCATGTGTCTGTTCAGTCATGTGTCTGGCTCCAGACTCGAGAATCCTCTGCAGGTTAATGGTTTTTCGCTAAGCCTGCTGTCCCTGCCTCTCAGTTATCCTGTGAGGATAGCAGTGGATCACACATCCCGGTCATGGCGGGTTACGCTTTTTTTTTACCACACACTCCTTGGCCTCACCTGCATGTTGAACAATCAGAATTGCTTTAATCAGTGTGTGCAACAAATGTGCAGGAATCGAGACATGTTCGCAATTTTGCCTCTAGTCACATACAATCCATGAGGCTTAAGGACAGTTAGAGGGAAGCTGAAACTTCTCTCAAGGTAGTTCCAGTTGACAATGGTGCCAAAGGCCGTACTAAAGGAAGTCAAACACAGAAGAAGAAAATGTAGAAAATTAAGGCAGTCTTTAGTTGAGAATAAAGCCAATGAATATTAATAAAATTGTTATTTGAAAATTAATTTTTTATCTATTTTTAACTGTCCTAAAATAGTGTAGCTACTGAATGTTGACTTTTTGAAAATTAATTTCTTCACAAGTTACTCTATTATAACTCAGGATAGGACTTCCTTTGAAATTGTTGTTCTTTGAAAACACTTAGGGGACACGATCATCTTATTTAGATATTAATAAAATTATAAATAATCAAAATAAAGACGTTTTTTTCCACTATTCATATTTTAAGCCTGTTAATATGTAAACTATACAGAATATTTTGGCTGGTAGTATTTCACAACAACAGTCTGCAGTTGGTGCTAAATCTGAATGGATGCTACAGTTAAGTTTCTCCATTCTAGTACTTTCCTCATCACACTAAGCCGAAGTTCCCTATTCAGCATTGTTGAGCCTCTGGGTCAGCTCCCATGGTGCACCTCTGGTGTAGCCCACTTCCCAGAACGTGACGGTTAAGTCTCCTGCCATCAGACTGTCCTGATCCCTTGTTTCTTTCACCCTCCTTCATCCCTCCATCCTCCTTACCTTCACTAATTGGATTGACACGACACCTGCCTGCTTTCATTCTGCTGTTTGTGAACCACTTTCGCTGCTGTCCTTCCCTGCTGTTCCCTCTTAGGTTGTTGTCTTTTCCACAGTCACTCTCTCACTGTCTTCCTTTCTGCTATTTCATGTCTGGTGCTCTTTTCCTACACTGTCTTCTCTTTCAGTTGTTGTGATGTGGTACAGTAAACATAAGATAAAGATGGCCATTCAGTTGTTGATACACATTATAAAGAATCTGATTTCTCTCGAGAGGCCAGTTTGCTACAACTTACTATGATGTATAATTTCAATTTAGGGAGTGAGCGAGTGAAGTCATTTTTTGTGAGCTTGCATACGTCAACAACCCTACTGTACATCGCTGCCATAACCAAGAGTACAGCCGTCATTTCCCCTGTGCAATTAAGTGTGTTTCTGGAGAGGTCTGTGCGGGTGTGAATCCTCCAATTAAAATGATAAAAAGAACACAAAACATGGCTACACCATGCATAACGTGTTGTTGACATAGTCCAAGCAGTGGATTGCGGACAGCACGAAACACAGTAAATCTTGACTCCAAAACTGCAATTTGCCACTGGATCGTTAGTTACACTCCCCTACTGGGCCTCTCCTTCCCATTGCAGTGCACAGGAAGTCATATCAAAAAGCCCAGGGAAAACACCCCACTGTGCCACATTCACTTTTTGTGACTCAAACCGGCCATACAAAAACAAAGCTGTAAGTCTCAGCAAAAATCTCACTGCACGTTCTGCTTCAGCTTGATGCAAAATGACAGAGTTTCGTGCTCAAGGGAAAGACTTTAATAAGCAAGGCTTTGGTGCCACAGCCACAGCTTGCTTCTTCCCCTCTCCAATGGTTTGTTGACCTTTCCACTGAATGTCAGGATAGAGGAGTCACTCCCAATCTTCAGCTGTAACTTGGAAGTGTCCTCTCCCACCTAAATAACCTTTTCTCTCCACACCAAGCTCCTGGCAGTGTCCCTCATTTTGCTAAAAATAGACACAAAACCATCAATTTCTGGAGAATCATTTGCTTCATAATGTTGAGTGGAAGTATGCAACAATAATTACAATGACAAAAAAATAAATGCATAATTTATTAAAACAGTTCAATCAATTACAATTGTTTATATTCACTTTACTTACTAGTCTTCTTCCCTGCTTTTGCTGGTGCATTGGAACACATGTTGGCATGATACTGCCAGTCCATTGAAAACAGCTAATATATCCATACTTAAAACTCGACTTTCTTCACTTTCTGTGAATTAGTAAGTGCTAAATTAGACTGGGGGGCCATAATTCTTATAGATGACTGACACTTCCAGAATCTGACCAGAAATCAATTTCGTCCATTTTGTTAAGTGATAATAGGCATCTAGAAGAAGTGAACGATAGTAGTTGATGCTGTAGACAATCTAAAACTAGAAATTGAATTTAAAAAGAAGAAAACTAAACTACTACTAAACTTTTTAACACAAAACTAGCAATTAATTTATCCTACTAAGTATTGTCAGTGTGTCCACAGCCCGTTATATGTTATTCCTTTGTGCCGCAGGGCTTCAATGTTGTCCAAAAACTATTAAAAGCACATCAGTGAGCCACACTGTTACACAGGTTGACATGTTCCCTAATTATCATGAACACATTCTGTAGTTTATTTTGATTCAATCCCACATACACATTCTGCAGCCAGAAATACTCACTCGAACACCAACACCATGTTTATTAAACCACCACTGGAAAATAGTCCCAAGCAAATGCACTATTTATCCCTGTTTGTGTAACCCTGTTTTAGGAAATTACTATTCCTGGAGCTACATGTGAGGGAGAAGTTTTTAAAGAGTTATGTCTTTATCCCAAATGGGCTTCTTGCAAAGTTCCACAGACCAGCATGAGTAAAAGACACTATCAACAATGAAGAAAACCACTGTTAACATTATGCAGACTTATTTCGTCAGCCAAAGATTCCACCAGAACCATCCCCAGCACAGACTGGAAAAACACATATCGATTGATATTAATGCAACCCTCTGGAAACAAAATGGCAATAACATCTTTTTGATGACTTGCAACCGCAGACTACCGCTTATTCAATATAAGACCAAACAGAGAACACACATAACTCAACACAGGATGTACTTAATGGGTTTCGCAGACACCGACATTTGTCTCCAACATACTCTCAATACCATAGGTAACTACTTCTACTCAATATGGCTGTGCACGCCAACCCAAAACTTCTGGAATAACAATAATTACCATTTCCCAAATCTTGGGTGTCAGCTTTCCACTTTTCCCTTCTCTCTGCCTCTTAGGAGACGTCACACCCATCAGTCTACACAAATACCTGAATTAAAAAAAACAAACATAGTTTTTCAAAACTAGATGAGGGAACCTCTTTTTTTTAATCAGCACTAGATCGTCCTGAGTAACCCTGATGTTTTTGTTTGTATGTGCAAGTGTTCTGGAAAAGCTCCACTTCCTCAACATCCACTCAAAGCCTCTGATCTAGTGACTTGCCAATAAAAAAGTCTTTCCTCCAGAACACAACAGAGCCCCCCAACTCCCCCATCTTACTCCCTATAATCCCCACCAGGTGTTGGCAAACTCAGGCCCACACAATAACCCCCTCCACCCTCTCAACCCTCTCCTCCTTCCACCACTTCATCATCCCCCCATTCCCGGAATCGGACATCTCTCTCTCGCCCGCAAGGAGAAACACTCTGTATCTGGCAACCACTGTTGTTGTTCCCCCTCTTCTGGCTTCCTTCCCTCCAGGTCCACCCTTTTCACCCTCCTCTTCTTCTTGTCTGCACTCCCTCCACCCTCCCCACTCCTGCAGCCGGATGTTCCAGGTCCATCTGTCGGCGCGTCTATCCCCAGACTGGAGAAAGAGAGGGGAGGGAAGAGAGGAAGGAGATGACAGATGAGTGAAAGCGAGAGGAGCAGCCAAAGGCCTCAGATGAGACGACCCTCTCTGTCAAAAATCTTCCCCCTGAAATGATAAACAGGAATTTTTATTCACTCATGAAGTGAACATCCCATGTCAGGTGACTCTAATGCAAGAATGGACCCAACCACCTCCGTTCTAGCTTTGCCTGCAACACAGGACCCTGAACCTCGAGTCCTGCTTTGAAGTTGTTTTTCATCTGATAGTTTGCCAGACTTTGTAGAGTAAACGGTTTTCCAAAAGGCTTTTGTGTAAAGGCGTGTTTTGGAGAAACAGTTATCTTCCCATGGGAAGATGAGAGTGTCTTCCCCTGTTCTATCCCTCCGAGGCCTTGATTTCACGCATCATCAATCCTGACCTGTGTAACCCAATAGGAAACCTTTGTTCTTTACATCAAAGAGGTCCCACTGGACCAGAGATCAATCAGTGATTGATAGCACCAAGCGGATTCCACCCGTTTGGAAAGCCATCAATACCGTGACCAAAAGAGGGGAATCCCTTTTCAGTGAATTGATTGATTCGATTAGGTCTCTTCCTCCCTGATTCCCAAGACAACCATATTCTTCTCTCGCTTTCACTCATCATCCATGTGGAGATTTTATTACCAGCATATCTTATTTTCATCTGGCTTGCATAACGCCAACATCTGTATCTATAATGAATCAATGAAACAGCAGGAGATGTGATGAGATCATACAAAACATTATCAATCCACAGCCACACCAAGCAAAAACACCACAGCTTAAAAAAAGACATCATTATTAGAAGTCAATATGCCTCCAGGTGAATTGTTAAGGAGGATTAGTTTGGTGAACCCTCAGTACAGACCCAGTTTCCTCCCTGTATCTAATGAAAGAGCTCCGGTCCTGTCACACCCAGAGTCCCTGGCAATGTCTCCACCGTGCGCTGTCCCTCTTTGCTAAACAGGCTGTAACCTTGTGACCTCGCAGCCGGTCTTCCTGAACAGAGGGGGGAAATGGGAAAGAGGCCTGTGTTGTGGCTAAGTCATGATCAGGCGCCAGGAAGGCAGGAAGTAGATTTTTCGCATAAACAGTAAAGATTCAGCACTTTTAAGCAAGACACAGAGCTGTTTGTTCACATTGAGCACGTAAACAGACAAAATAATAATGATAAGCATGTGACAGTGACCACACAACAGTTTTGGTTGTGTGGTCACTAGGTTGTAGGGACAGTGAGTACCCAGATAAGCCTAAAACTTTATCTGGACAGTTACATCACTCGTTCAGTGGTGAAGTAAAGTGAGTGTTGGTGAGCAGAAATGGGCACTGGTTCCAATTTGAAAGAATCCACACATACGTCATTAGAAAAATGAAATTATCAAATCGAAATTTGGATACGAATGTCGGGCAAACACAGGCCTGGCCTGGCTTTGCTGTACCACCCAGTGACAAGCCGACCTCTGATCTCCACAGTATCACATCCCATCAGCCCTCAGTCTTGCTTTGCTCCCATTCCTCCTGGTAGCCTCCTATAGCTCATACAGTCATCTCTGGCTGTGGTACAGTAACCCCCACCCCTCCCGTCCTGGCAGCTTGCTGTAGTATGCTGAGCGGGCAAAGGGCCAGCCAGCGAGCAGCCGGCCGTGGGATGGTGACGCTTGATCTGTAGGGGGGCACCATCAGTGCTGAGCCTTCCTCTGCTGAAGCGCTTTGTGCTTAAGTGGCATTAGCAGCAGGGAGATCCTTTAAGACCTGCAGCTACGCACGAGACCTGTGTGGGCAGCTGGGCCTATGCGGGGCTGATGGGATTGGAGGAGCCAGGGCATGCTGGCCACGTCAGGAGTCAGGTCGGACAGGGATATGGGATAGGGAGAGTGAGATGAGGAAGTGGGATGGCTGGCAAGATTTGACCAAATCCCCGATGGTGGGGGTGGACATGGTACGCCAACACCGAGGATTAACGGTGTTTGGCTTTTCAGCCACAGTGGGAATGGAAATATGTGTGTGTGGAAGATGTGAGGAAGGAGGGGAATGCACGTGTGTCCATGGATTGATGAATATGACATATGAATGACCATAAAGTTGGCTGTTTATGGAGTGGAATGAATGTTTGAGTGCACTATGAGCTAAATGTACATAATGACAATGACGGCTGGTTTATTTTATTAGCCTGCGTGAATATTTGTGTGTGCATGCCCACGTGCCGACCCGTCTTGTGTGTGCAATGTGATCAGTGTGGTGACAGTTGGTGGCCCAGGTTGCCGAGCAGTGACAGTGGTAATCGCTGCATCTCGGGCATTTGGCTAACGGCTGTCGACTTTTAGCATAAAGCGGCCGTCTGCTCACTGTCGTTGTGTGTCACTGTCACAGCTGCCGGAGTGCTGAGAAAAAAATCTGCTGTCAGTTGATTTAAGCACACCATGTTTTAACAGGGTAACATGTACTGTAGGTCTCAACTAATAAAAGAGACACAAAGCAGGGTTCTTTTGTGGCCAGGTGACTTCGACATGAGGCATATGGTTGAGTCTCACATTGTTTTGTGTCAACTTGCAGTGGTTCACAATAGCAGCTGACGTCACTTTTGATGCAATCAGTTTCAAAAGCATTCAAAAATTTAAATGCACAATAACAACAAAATAAGGTTTGCACATTACTTGTCACTTTTTACAATAAAATGGACGGACCCTGTGCATTGCAGTTACTGAAAAATAATCCTGTCATCCCATCCAAGTAATTCTTCTATGTTTACCCTCAGTGGTTGTAAAATGTCAGATGAAATGAATAGTTTTGGATCAGGCCTAAACCTCTTTTGTAACCTTCTCATGAAAAGCAACCATCATTTCAATATCTGATATCAATCAAACAATCATATCAATTTCAAATCAACAAGCACACTATCTATATTATACCTATAGTTTGTTGAATCACGTTAGTTAATACTTAAAAACAAACCAACCACATTTAGTCGCTTCCAATTTCCTCTCCTTGTCAACAGTCACATTATTATATTTATACTCAAAATGTTGTTACTTAGTGAAGGAGTATGCCTACAGATGAGTGCAAAAACATCACTCAGCTGACATAGAGAGAGAATTGGTGCTGCGGTTTCTACTAATGCCCAAAACTTATTAAGTATCATCCAGGAAAAAAAGGTGCAATGCTACCACAGTGAAACAACAAAAAACTAAAGTACAGGGTATGGGTGAAGTGATGGCTTATAAAAATGAATGTTCAGAGGATTTATAATCTTTTGTAGCAGAATTTCCTCAAGCATGTTGTTTCAGAGCTCACAGGCTCCGAATGTTGGATTACCTTTTTGTCTTTGATCTCATCTTTAGAACAGTTAAAAGGAGACCACATCCTCTTAGCTGAAGCAAATTAAGCACTCTCTTCAGTTATTGTTTATCTTCAGAAGCGTGTAAGACTCCTGGCTTTGAGTCCTCTGGAGTTCCTCGAAGCTCATTTCTTCCCCACCACTCAATCGGTCAAGGGTCAGCCCTTGTGCTAATTGTTCCAAAGGGGATGGAGTTGAGCAAGGCCTGTTCTTCTGGAGCGACTCCAGACATCTGAACAATGGTGGCACACTATGTGCGTGTGTGTGAGAGTGTGTGTGTGAGTGAGAGAGTGAGTGACAGCCTGGGTGGCCCACAGCTACACTACATCGGGGGTTAGTGGGGTCAAGTCAAGCAGAGTCCGTTCTTGTTTTGCTGTATAGAGCAGACCCCCTACCTTTTGCTAACATTTGCAGAGCACCCAAAACCCTCCAGAGAGTCTTGTCAAGGCCATTTGGAGTTTGCTGAACATGAGATGTGAAAGGCATGCAAGGCTTGGAGTGGGGAGAGGAACCCTGAAGTAGACCAAATATACATCAGACATACATACCAGAGATTCTCTGTGCGTCACAAGTCCAAGTCAAATTGGACTTTTATTTGAAGTCTCAGTCAAGTCTTAAGGCTCCGTAATGGATTAGATGCAACAATATTGCTACAATTAACTGCCAAGATCCATAAATAAACCATAATGTTTTAAAGATGATATCTGTAACTGTAAGGCAGGGTATGCTACTTATGCTGCTTATTTTAGAGACAATTTTCATAATATTTGTTGAAATTCTTTTGCTTGTGTTAATGTGATTGTGGAGTTGTTTATTTGTTTGATTGAAAAGTTGAGAGGGGTTGGCAGTCAGCTGTGGTGTACCGAACACATGAGACCTGACAAAGGAGCCATGGTGGCAGCAGCGGCTCGTCCTCTCATAACTGTCTGGACTCATCCTCCAACCGTCGTCCAGCAGCACGTGTTCATCTGTTGTGGAGGAAAGGCTTTGGAGGGAGGAGGTGGGATATTTTCTGTTGGATACTTTCAAAATATTGCTACTTTTGCTAGTTTCTCCAATATTTCAGACCCTGTCTTTAACCTGAACACCAACGTGGAAAATCTACAAGGAAGCTTAATATGTTCGGCAAAAAAATTCAGTAGAAAAAGAAGGCAGATATATTGGACGTAGGATGTGTGGTTACCTTAAAGGTTAGAGGCATGAATAGTGTTTTCATTATTAAAGTTTGATTAGCTTCCATGTATGTCATAGGACGCAGTAGTGTCATCAGTCTTAAAGCTATAAACATAGTCTGATTAACAATGAATCTGCCCGAGGGGACGTATGTCAATAAGTGTCTTCTGTAGAATTAGCCCATTGCTAGCGTGATGGCTAAAACCACTGACCCTCACCTGTCAGATCATTAATCACACGTCCTTTTTTCCTGCCTTGTATACACAATACAGTTCTCCTATATTGCGCAAGCACCCTGAATCCAAAGGCTCCAAGGCACGGTATTTATCCTGCTCGAGCCACGCTACAACAAACGCTGCTGTGCCGTCAGTGAGGGTTGTAAAAATAATTAAAACAACTTGTCTTGTGCAAATATTTCACATTATGTCTTGAAAAGGCTTATTGTTCATTAAAGTCAATAAAAGATGAGTTGCAAACTTAAATCCACATTCTATTCACACTACATGGCCAAAAAATCTAAAGCCACAGGGATGTATTTGGAGGAAATGCAGTTTAAATGTCTACTTCCAACTGCACTCAGTCCTCATGCAGGTCCACCTCTGGTTTGTCTTACCAACCAGATGCTCATAGTAATAACTGCAGCATAATTACAGGGACTCACTTAAGGTCACACAACAACCAGCAAATCAGCAACAAACAACCACATAATGGCCCTCATCCTGCTCACCATCCCATCATCCTTAGCTCTGTGGGGTCATTACCCACGCTGCTTCAGGGCCTCCTTCCTTTCCCAGTGTTTACCACATTCCTCCCATACTTTTCAGCCTTACTTGCATGGGAATCTCCAGGCCACGCGAGGATATCTGTATGTCTACGTGTGCGTGTGTGACTGAAACAGCTGTCAAGGAGCAAGGGGTCTCGCCTGAACTTGTATGGTTGAACTCATTTCCTCACATGTGGTTGCTGTCTTTAGGTGGGGGGGAGGGGGGCATTGCTGGGGTGTTATGGAGGCTGAGGGAGGCCACGTGGCACCAGAATGCAACATTCTCAAACATCATCATCTGCTATCACGCGGAGTTTGTTGCATTTTGTTCTGACTCTTAATTTAGGCACTAATAGTCCTAAAAGAGTTATTTGTGGACATCGGTTTGAGATAACGTTACCTAAGTTGGTGATTTCCAAATGAACGCAAGCTCATTTAAACTGTATTCAGTAAAAATAGCACTGACTTACTTTAAGATGGTGCTTAATAGAAAGATAAAGTCCTGTCTCGTTTCCAGTTAAACTTGCAGACATGTTTTTATTAAGACTTGTTACTGGGTTGGTCTGCATTAGGAGCTTTACTGGGTTCTGTTTCTGTACTGGGCCAGAAAATTGGCTTACAGCTTATCATTTGACCAAAGATATAGTATTGATTATATTGTTAGCATTGCACAGCTTCAGCTCACGAGACTTTGTATAAAAAGAGGACTCTCTAACCTCAAAGAGAGCGAGTGCACACACAGAGAAATATCGCAGCAATGGGTGTGACTGGACTGTCAACGTCTGTTTTGGAGTCATTTTGTATTCTTCTAACATGTAGTGATAAAACATAAACAGGAAGCCATGAAAACACTAAGAGACAATGGTAGTGTGTTTAATTTTTCCTGGATGTTTTTCAGGAAGCGATGAGCTGAATTCCATTACATCACCATGTGGTTTAAGTCAGATGATGCTGAGTGTTTCTCCGTCTACCTTGTTTATGCTGCAGTTTGGGTTTTAGTGACACAATGACCTTTTGTGTCGGCTGAGGACTTACGAGTGGAAACACCCCTCTTGTCTGGTTCTAATGCATCCAATTTGCAAATTTCCACTTGTTGTCTCAGGAGCAGCCGTTGGCCAGTATTTGCTGGTTAGGAGAAACCCAGTGTCCTCGTGTGCAGAGTGCCTGATTAATTCACATCTAGTTGATTAAAAGAGGAAATCTTTGAATGCTAGCATTATGTCAGGAAGTGAAGGACACTGTTTCATATAGTTAGCAGAAGCAAGACAGTATAAGTGCATGATAACTCTTAAAGAAATTGGTTGTGTATATACAGTGCTCAAATTCCCAAATTAAACACAAAACAGATTGCAACAGATTGGTGAGCAGGATATTATAACGCTGTTGTACTGATGCTAATGAAGGTGTGGCAATGTAAGTTATCCTAAATGTATCAAGACAACAGGAGGATGTGCCCAGTTTTTCAAATCAGCAGATTTGGTGTCTTAATGAAAATACTGTAGGAAAGTTAGAAAGAGAGTCTGTCTCGAATATGAGCCTGGTTATCACTGCTTTTGAAATATATGAGAATTTACAGTAACGTGAGTCCTTGTTGACGCTGAATTCTGGTGAATATTTAAATTCAGTGTATAAATGCAATTACAAACCAAAACCTGAATCAGGCAGAGAGTGGCCGGAGTATCTACAGCGAGTGTGTGCATGTCCAGTGTCCTGTTTTGACGGTTGCCTGTATATTGAGTTCACTGGCTGACGTCTATATATGTCTGAACAGCTGTGTAGAAATTGAAACACATCCGCTCCCTTCCCAGTGGCCTGACAAGGAATGTCAACGATGCTTTGCTAAGACAAACAAAGTGGATCCATGCGGGAGAGAGCCTGCATTTTTTGGAATACTTACTCAACTACCTACAATCTTTCTTATCCTCCTGTCCTCTTGAAATATTCACAAAGATGAGTAGAAACACCACCAGAAGCGCACACACCTCTACCACAAACGCACACACTTTCACAGCTCAACATTGTGGGACTGTCTCCGTCCCCTCCCCATTAGCGTTTCCTGTTTTCTTCATGCTTGTTCTCATCTGTTTCCAGTGGGTCTGTTTGTTTGCGGACCCGCTCTCAAAGGACGCCCTTCAGTCCGACGCTTCCTGTTTTCACTAGACCGCAGAAGTCGAAAGTGCAGGGTAACAGGAATTTCTGTCCACTTGAACCAGCAGCAGAACACCTTGACTTTTCCATTACCTACCTGCCCGTGGAAAACACACGTGTCCATGCTTAGTGGTGGTGGCTGTGCAAAGACGCCACGGGCAAGATTTTAATGTGAAAGACGGCTTGTTGCTCTCAATTAGGATTATTGCCAGCAATGATAAAGAGCGCACTATCCATGCAGATGGAACAAATTCACCACATCCATTTTTGCCCAATGCGAAGCGACTGATTTTGGTACTAAACCCCTCAAAATTATAAAATGATATCCAGATGGACAGCTGAAAACAGCATCCAAGAACTAATAATGGAATGAGTTATCAAAACATTCTCTTCTAGTAATTCAGATAAAGGCTTTTTACATTTTTGGACATGTTACCTTTTAAACTGACTTTGAGCATTGACAAACTGACATACTAACACTGACAGAAAATGTTTGGGCAATTTCACCCCACAAAGGTTACAAACATGCTGGCAATGTTACGTAATTTGGAAAGATCACATTCCCCCTGTAAACATCCGTCTCTGTTTTTCAATAAAACCCACTGGCTGCAATAGGAGATATGCTTGTGTTACCATAATAAGTTGGATGTGGGTGTCAGTGGACTTGTTTTCTTTTGGACAATGGCCAGTGTTGTGGGAAGAAATTGGCATTAACCTGGACTATGTGTGATACTGTGTAATAAACACAGTTGGACTTATTAAAAAGAAGTCTCACCTCACCACCAAAAAATACAACTGAGACAATAATTAAAAATGTATTTAATATCTTTAAGTATTTTGATTGACTTTGACTTGTTTGAAGAGTTAAATTTCATAGCTTTCTACAATACATCTAAAATCAAACACCTCCAAAAATCCACAATCACTACAGTCATCTACAAGTCTTTTAAAACATAATAATGTGGTTTAATATGCACAATCAATGCACTCCTGTCTATAAAACTATACCAGCAAGTCCAGGTAATATTAATAAAATGTATAATGTGCTGTATACATTTTGGCCTAAGGTTTGACCTAAATCAGGTTATGTTTATGCTGATCTTATCACAAATGTATGCAGATGATGTGGTTATGTTTTGTCTCTGCAATTCTGCTTCTCTGTTTCGTTTCATTTCCATTTAGAGATTCCTGACTGAGTCACAAGGAGCAGCGAACATGGATGGAGGCTGAAACTGATAAGAAAATGCAATACCACTGATGTAGGCTCCATTCAGTCTGGGTATGGCTCGAAACAAATCTCGCAAAGTGAAGATATTGCAAAGCAGCCTTCACCACAAAACGTATAAGCAGATGCCAGTAAACAACACGATAGGCCTACTGTCACTTCCTCTGAAAACAACTGCTAAATCTGAGCACATATGAAAATGACACGTTGAGTGCTAAACATGCCTGAAAGCTGCAGGGAGGAAAAAGTACTCAGGCTGTTTGTGTCTGTACGTGTGAATGCAGAGTGACTGATAGAAATGGGCCAAAGGCAGAGGGAAGTGGACACCCAGTGAAGGGGAAATCCTCTCGGTGGGACACACACACACAGCGCATGTGAGTGTGACACTTTATTGAAGCTGACCAAGCCCTCTACACAATCCCCAGCCCCTCACATCTGTTGCAACACACACACACACACACACTACAGAGGCAGGACAGCAGTGAGTCGATGCAGAACAGAGACAGAGTGATGGAGCTGTTGATAACACTGGAGCCACCATTGTCTTCACAGAGCTCAGGCCAGGGCGTGGGTCTGTGTGTCTGTCTGGGGCTGTCACGAAACAGCTGGAGGGGACCTCCCGGGAAGTCCTAGTGTGTGTGTGTTTCTATAAAGCTCTGACAATACATACAGTACATGGCTATATGACATAATCATACAAATCAGAATAAGATGAAGATATTGTGTCAACCAAATTATTAGTTAACAGATTTTGGGAAAGACACAACAACCGCCCTTTTTACAACCCGATATAATAATATATAAAATATAATTGTGTGCTCTTGAGTGTGTATGTAAGAATGAGACAAGTTTCCACAACACAGGAAATATGCGCCTACTTGTCTGCGTCTCTGCATGTGTGTGTTTGTGTCTGCATGTGTGTGTGTGTGTGTGTGTGTGTGTGTGTCACCCTGGGTGCTCCCTGGTCCCCCAGGTGGTTTAGGTGTAAATGGCCCTTTGATTAAAGCATGAATAGGTTGTGGGTGGGTGGTGGAGACGGCAGCTGATCGGGCAGCAGAGATCTCACTGTGGTCTGGAAAGGTCTGAATCTCCAACTCACTGATGATACGATGATAGATGTGAAAACGCTGTTTACATGTACAAAGATTTCCTTAACTCTTTTTTTTAGCATACAGTGTCACAGCAGTAAATCACAAAGGACAGTATGACGCCCTCTTGTTGTTTATGTCTTCAAGCTCTCAATTAAAGAGGCAAAAGGGCATTTTGGCATAACAATGTGGTCATCATTCATAAGCAGCTTTAATCCACAGCTTTCTGAAACCAAATCAGCCCCCAAAAACCCACAGCCTTTACTGTAGCACTTCAAACCAAAGGACAGCATTTCCAAGAGAACAGTATGTACAGAATGAGTTGTCAAAGCATCGTGTGCTGTTCACCTGCGTGTGAGGGAATGTGTGTGTGTGTGTGTGTGTGGGTGTTGCTCTGGTGAGTGTTCTTGCCCCTGTACAGATAGAATCAGTGTGATAAGAGAAGGAAGCATGTGGTTGTTATCTGTGAGCGGGAGCTTAGCAGCTCCTCCTGTTTTCTCACTGCTAATCTCAAACTCTGCTGCAGCTGAGAGCCTTGGAAGGAGTCCTCCTTCACCGCTAACGTCCGCACGCTGCACGGCCTCTCTGCTTTTGGACTTTGTGTGGTTTGGCTTTCACGTTTGAGTGTTTGAACGTGTTGATTGCTGACGCACACTTTCACCCTGCTTTGATGTCAGTGTTGGTCCATTCAGACCCTGTTTATACCAGATATTACCACGTGGTCTGTATCTGGATTAGAGCTGGATTTTTAACAACAATACATTTGCTAGGGTGTAATCTGGATATATTACTTGGATAATGGTATGGCCTGGTAATCCTAAACACCCTCATTGTCTTTATTCTGTCAGCCGCCTTGTGATGTGAGTTAGAAAGGCAGAGCTGGCTGAGTTTCTAAGAAAAGCGTTGCCAGATCATGTCCAGATGTGCCTGCAATGTTTTCTGCCTGCACTTACTCCTGCATTGACATGTTTTTCTCACAGACAGATCAGATGTTAATTCCAGGTGTAAATGGAGGATAAAACACGTTAATGGTTAGGTACTTGGAATACAGTTTCAGGAATCTAAAGAACCAGGATTTTTGTGGTGTTTTCAGATATTTTGTATTTTGTTTTTGCGGTTCTCTTTGTGTATTCAGTCATGGTATCTCTCACTGCTCATACTAAATACCTAGTTCCTCTTTCAAGCATAAACACAAACAGACTTCCTGTGCATCATGTGCTAACTTTAGGATTTTGCAACTCAGTGATATGTGCAGACACTCTCTCATTGTCTGCCTCAGTCTGTCTCGCAGTTGTTCTCACACAATAAATTACATGATAAGTCATACTCACTTCCCCAATATGTGTCATATGAACACATTATCACACGCACACACGCACACGAAACACGCAGACAGGTCTAGCTCCAGACCTGATTAGTGCATGTGGTGAGTCTTTGTTTGAGGACAAAGGATTTCCCTGTCTGAGACGAGCAGCCGGTGGCAAAGAAACAAGGAGGAGGACAAGATTAGCTGCTGAATGAGAAGAGAGGGTGGGATCGGAGGGGTGGGGTGGGGGGCAGATTGGGGATGGAGGTTAAGTGTATGAAGCTGCCCTGACCTGGCTTCACAATCCTCCGTCCAACACAAGTTGGATTCTACTTACCTTTGTGGAACAGGCATTGCAATTGGGACTGAAATTTAATTTAAAATTTTAACATGTTTGACTGACTTTCTGTAAAACTTCCTCTAATCGCAGACTGGAGTCCATTGACCAGCAGGTATCAGTCAGAGGTAAAGGAGGTAAAGTGTCACCGACCTTTAAACTCTTTGCATTTAGTCATCTGGTAATTGAAGCTCATTCTACTGACTGATCTTCAGTCACTGAGTCAATCATTCAGTCAACCCATATGGAAATGTGGACTAATTGAAATGTAAATGTATGGAGAGATGGGATGAAAATGGAAGTGAAAAGGTGAAACTTAAGAAATGGAGCCATTATGGGAGAGAAACAGCCCTTTTTCTTTTTTCTGTCAACGCACCTGCCACATATTGGAGCGTCAGACACTTTAGAGTAGAGCGAATAAAAACATGTATGTCTGTAGGGCTGTAGGATGCATGAATGGAAAGGAAAAACAAAGAGAGGAAGAAAGTCAGGGGTTTTCCAGGAGTAGAACACAAAAACATTAGGAACAAACAAGGCAGCAGTCAGCATGCCAATAAAGGACAGATGATCAGACCAGAGAAATTTAAAAAAAGATTTGAGGACCTGCTGGAACTCATCTGTGTACATTTTTAAAAATGACACCATAGAACAATATGGTTACATGTAGGCAAATGTAGTTGGATAGTTGTAGTTTGGCTGTTCTTCCACAGTGTCACCTCTGACCATCAGCATAGCCAATGACACAGTTATGGAGTTACTGTTGGCCTATTTCTCCATTTTTGTTGGTGGATGACTGCACCAGTGTAAACTAGTGTAAACTAAGAGTATTAGATTCGTGGCAACATCTATGATCTCTGAGCTTATCAGCAGCAGCAAGCTCAAAAATGTGTTTGAAAGTGTTAGTGTTGGTGTATGTAGGTTAGTGTTGATGTAAAGATTTCACCATGTAAACAGTGGTTTCTATTGTTTTCAGTTAAATATGGTCTGATGCACCTCAAGCTACAGACATATGAACAAAAGTCTTTGGTGCTTAGACTATGTCCACATCCTTACCAAGAGGGCAGGTTTCCCACTCAGACTGCTTTTTGAACACGCTCCCCAGGCTGGAAAGGGTGAGGGATAAGGTTTTCCTTTCTTAGAATTCTTACTTTTATCACCTCCGACTCTCGGTCAGATGTCTCATTTTGGCAGATAAAGAATTACCTGAAAATGCAAGTCGTTCTCGCATGTAAATTGTTTTTTTTCAGACTTGTGGAGAAGTCACAACGCAGGCTGATCAGAGCAGGTCTGAAAATGTTGCGCCGATTGTGTAACATGTAGTATTTCCACACGTTTTGTCACAAATAAGTGGTTTCTGACATGTTTAATGGGGCACATGAGCAGAAACTGATCACAGATTTCATGACGGGGACAAAGAGAGAGGACAACGAAACAGAAAGGGTGAAAGAGGAAGGGACAGAGGGGGCCAAGGGCGAAAAAAAAGGCAGAAGCAGAAGAATAGGGCGAGCAGCAGGGAGGAGGAGGCGGTGAGGGGCTGAGGGAGGAAGGGAAGGGGGTGTTTGCTGGTGAAAGAGATCAGAATTGAATAGAAACAGCTTGGCTCCATTCAGATGGACTTCTGTTACGCCGGGGGGATTGGTGAGGTGGGGGTGGGGGGTTGCTGCAGGGGCCAAAGGGCCAATGTTAACGCCGGGGCCGCCACACACTTCATATGCTAACACACCACAGAGACACTGGCAGGGATGCAGCACCCACACACAGACAGGCAGGTAACAAGTGAAGAGACACTCTGTCTGTTATTAGTGTGTGTGTGTGTGTGTGTGTGTGAGTGTGTTCAAGTTTACAGAAGCTTGTGTGTTTTCCTCCATTAATCCAAGCACCCCTTTTATACTATTTAAAGACTTACTGGCTTGAGATGAATCAAAAATGAAGCTGTAATGGAAAATGTATTCTTGGCATGAAAATGTTGCGTATCAGTGACAACAAAACGTATCAGCATCAGTATCAGCCAAGATGGAACCAATAATACAGCAAAGCGCAAGAGAACGAAACGTGTTTTTGTCCTCACATCTGCTAATGTGTGCTGCTGAAGTGTCAAATGACACATGAGGATGTGTTTGGCCACTTGCTGTACTTGGGATTACAGACCTATAGCGATCAATAGTGAAGACTGGATCAGTGAACAATTGGTGTAAATGATATCCAAGTTGCTTCGTTCAGATCTTCATTTTGTCCAACCTGTTCCTGCACATTTAAGAAGGTCATTTTGTATTTTTCATTCCACCGCATTTACCAACCAGCTGCAGTTGTTTGGTACGTTGCAGAACAAAAGATAAGAGGTTTTGTGGACGTGTTTGCGTGCAAAAACCAAAAAAACGTCAAGTTGTACACAATTGTTAGAGCCGTCATCCAACACCACCACTGTACCACTGTGCCACTGTGCTTCTGAACAGCAGAAGGGATCCTTCCATATCATCCAGTGTGCTGCTGTATGTAAATGATGCATCTGCACAGTGTGTCTCACAGAACGTTATCCATTCGTTGATAAACTCCTCTTGCACGCCGATGCTATCTCATTACAGAGCTGTTGGTTTCCGAGGCGTGAGACAGACAGGACACGGCGGAGAAAGACGGCTGCTGTCAAAACACGTCTATATCTGAACGGAAACAATCGCAAGAGGTTTTAAAAGAAACCCACCCTCAGTCATCCCTGTGTATGGGATATTATTTACAGGAAGGCAGTATGGAATTTAACTTACAGTGAAGAACACAGCTTTCATTGTTGGCTCTCTGTATGCAGACTACACAGGACTCCTTCAGACAGTAGACACCTAAAATGTCAGCTAAAAGCAGATATAGGAAATAAAAAGGAATTTTGATGTGTTGCTTTTCTAATGTCGGCTGCAAACCTATACTGTACCTCCATGGGTGGATTACCGAGCAGGCCTGTCAGGCTCAGGGGCCCAACTGCTCAGGGGGCCCCTAAGCTGGAGCCTCTCTGCGAAGTCGCCGTTATTAACTTTGCTTTTTTTTGTCACATAGACAAAGAGCTTAGTCTTTCATGTCAAAAACGGAGCCCCAGAAGTGCTACGGAAGAACCGAGGGAATAGCCGAGGCATTCGCTTTGAAGGTGCCTCAACATTAGACACCGTTGTGTTTCTAATGTGTACCTGCACGTGGTCTCATCATCTCACCACTCTATGTATATTGTTTTGTTGTAAGGACATTACGTATGAAAACGAAACACTATTTACGTCACATGCAGCATCTGAATGGACTTTTCTTTTAGTTTTTTCTATGCGGTGCCCACAGCAATACTCTTAATATTCACTCTTAATGGAACAAACTAAAAGTAGGTGAAGTTCACGTCACCTTTCAAGCACCACAAACTAGATTTTTCTTTCATATTTCAAAGTTAAATACAGACTCTAGCTGCTTTATGCCAGGTGAGGATCTTACTAGAAAATAAATGAGCCCAATAGTCATTACAGCACGTTTGTGTGAGTGTGTAGCTTATTGCAGTGTTTTCCATAAAGCATGATGTGGTGTGTGGCTCTCACTTCTGCGTGAGGATCGCTGCTCTTCTCTCAGATGTGATGGTGTTTGGCTGTTGTACAGTCTGAGGATAATAACATAAGTGATATTAAATCAACAGGTCATCAATTGCAGCGCGTTTCCAGCCGGCTGAGGCGCAGATGGCGACAAACACACACCACCGGCGGAAATTCTCCTTTTGTTTACTGAGCAAATGCATTTAGTTTGGGGTGTGGAGGCCATTAACGGGCCGATGGGAAGCAATCAGCGTCTCTGATGGCTCTGTGAGGACCCAAGCTCCGGCTCCATCCGCGTTAAAAGGGCGTGAAGGACGCCGTGGTGATGCTGGAGATCCGGGAGAATGATGTGAAAAGATCCCTCCGCTTCCAGCACCACAGTGAACCACAGTGAACACATGCGCATGTCCTGAAGAAATCCTGGAATATTACAGAAATGTTAATTTAATTGTCGATTCTAATGACACATGGGCTATAAATGCTAAATGGAGATGTTTTTGGAATGATATTCAGCAGTAATACAGGAATAACAAAGTGATTCTGGCTGGTTCAGTGAGTCTAGTTAGTGTGAGGAAGAGACAGAGAGAGAAAGAGAGGGTGACACATTGATACAGCACCCACACAAGCGACCCTCTTCAGTCCAGTGAAGGCTGCACAGACAGAAATAGCTCCAGCACTGTTGTGTGCTCACAATGCCTCAAAGCAGTATTATTTAACTGTGCTTATTTCAGACTGTTGATTGAAAAGGTGCTCAGAAACATTTGAAAGAGTGTTGTTTTACCATTTTCCCCCTCATGCAGGCTGGTGGATTTATTGTGTTGCACAAAATCTGTATTAATTTTCGTGGTGTTTCTTTTTAAACTTTGCTCTTGTTGTGTATATGATTTAAAATTAGCACGAGTTTTGCTTTTTGTTCTGAACACAAAGGCTATAGTTCTCCTACGTAAATGCACACTAGTGTGTATAAGAGCCTCTGGTTGACCTGTGTATAGAAATCCGAATCTATACTTCATAACAACATGAAGTTATGGGAACAGACGACAAGAAGCACGAGTGGATTACCGATGGGGATACCAGACCAAAGGGCCCAGGAGCCCGAAGGCTCAGGGGGCCTCCTTAGCCAGAGCCTCTGCATGAAGTTGCTCTTATTAACTTTCCTTTTTTTTGTTGCACAGTCAAAGGGCCCCAATTCTCCAATTCCCCAATTCTGCAAGCAAGTAACCAATGTGATACATTTTTCGTGAGCTTTTCTCCCCTCAGTTTATCTATACTGGGGGCCCATTGTCTCATAATAAGCCCATGTTAATGGGAAAATGAAGTTAGAGGAAAGGCGTCCTATTGACAGGCAGTTTCTGCAAAAGATTCTGGCAGAAGCTGAAGTTGCCTCGGACTAGGAGACCGATCCACCGCCACTCGACTGACCTCTGACCTTCCAGAACAGAGGTCAGAGAAATGAGAGTTTCTCCATCAGTGCGGTGTCTGCAGGTCTGACGGTGTCATTTGAATCACGCCTGAGGCTTTTAAGTATCTTTGGAAATGATTTTCTCCTTCGTGCATTGATTTTTCCCAGTGAGAAATCAGTCAAACACTCAGCATAATACTTTTTTATTTTCATGCCAAAAAGTGACATTTTGATTATTGGAAAAAAACAAACGTGTTTTTTAATGTAGACATTGTTCATTAAGTATCTCGCAAAAAACAATTAAAACTGACATGTATTGTGTTTTTTTTAATCGGGTCTTATAATAAGGTGTTTACAGTTTGGATGTGCACTCAGAAAGTGTTTCCAAAAGGTGTCAACTTTAACTTTCATAAAGTTTAGACGACCTGAATAATGTAAAGCACATTATGATAAGCCTGTGTTATTGCAGCACCCTGTAATATTGTTTGGTACTCTTTTCCCCCCTCTCTCTCTCTCTCTCTCTGTCTCTCTCTCAGTCTGAGTAAAGGCATCCCTCCCTCCTCCCCCTCCCTTCCCCTCCCTCTCTTCCTTCCTTCTCCCTGCAGTTCTTCTGTTTGTTTGCACTCACTTGATCCGGAGCGGAAATTCCTCTCCGTTTTTGTGAATGACAAACTCATTAACAATTCATCAACATGGGCCGCTCCATCCGGCCCCCGTTTCCAAGGCGACCGCCGCTGGGGCTCCTCTGATTGGCCGCTCGAAATAATGTCTCCAATGAAACGCCTCCCGTTTGTAGCCATTCAGCAGCCTGGCGGCGCAGAGAGCACTCAGAGCCAGAGCCTGCAGAGAGACGATTCACACCGCGGACACACACGAAGGGGAATAAACGGCATCCGCAGGCGCAAACAGACGCGCAAAAACCCCGCGTGGTTCACATCCTCCTCACCTCAGCTTTCTGCTCTGGATCTCCAACAAGGACGATAAAGTCGGAGGAGAGGTTGCGCTCCGTTCCGTGGAGTTATATAAGAGCGGAGGAAGCGTCAGCCTCGTCGCAGCGCCGGTGTGACTCATTGATAAATAACACGGGCTCTCCGGCAGATGCATGAATGACTGCCTGTGCAGGCAGCCCGCGGCCGGGAAATCTGTGAGCCAGCTCGTCCTAACGCGCGCGGGACACTGAAGAGAAATTATTCGTCTGATTTGTGCATTTTGACTTTTCTCATTCTTCTCCCTTCTTCCACCACTGCTCCTCAGTCGCTCGTGTTGCCGAGGCCCCCTCCGAGCAGCGGACTAATAAAGAAATCCCCGGACAGATTGTTCTTAGGTTGCTTGCGTCCTTCCCGCAGCAGCCAGGAAGTCTCCATCTCCAAACCTCGCTTCTTCAAATCATATTTTACTCCTGCTTATAAATGCTTGACAAGCTCAAGCCCGTCGTCCAGCTCGACTCGGTAATGGCGATCAGCAAGACGGTGGGCTGGCTCCGGGAGCAGCTGGAGACGCGCAGGGACGGCCTGCTTGTGATGGACTGCCGGGCCCAGGAGCTCTACGAGTCGTCGCACGTCGAGACGGCCATCAACGTGGCCATACCGAGCCTCATGCTCCGCCGCCTCAAGAAGGGGAACCTGCCCGTGCGCTCCCTCCTGTCCGACGGAGAGGACCGGGAGAGGTTCGTGCGTCGGTGCAAGACGGACACCATCGTGCTGTACGACGAGTACAGCCGGGAGTGGAACGAGAACGTGGACGGGGGCTCCGTGTTGGGTTTACTGCTGAGGAGGATGAAGGACGAAGGCTACAAGGCCTATTATCTGGAGGGTGAGTGCGGTTCATTCACATTTTAGGGCCCCGCAGCAGCCGCTGTTCATTCATGCCCGCAGATTATTGCGCAGAGACTGAACCGAGTTGTACCTGTTTTTACTCGTTTACTGCTTTAAACCTAGTTATTCATCTGTTCAGGGATGCGCAGGCCTTTGGTGTTTTAGTTTGTTCCTTTAGAAAAATGTAATGATTAGAAACTGTAATCTAAGTAAATTAGATCTACTTGCAGAAAAGTAAAATAAGCAGCCAAGCGAGTCTGAATGTCGAGTTAAGGCGGATGTTTTTGGGAACATGAGGTCATAAAGCAGCCTGATATTTATTGGTACTCTGTGATATTTTCCAGGTGGCTTCAGTAAATTCCAGGCCGAGCATCCAGCAATGTGCGAAACCAACCTGGACGGTTCCTCCAACAACAGCTCCCCCACCGCACACGTGCTGGGCCTCGGCGGGCTGCGGATCAGCTCCGACTCCTCGGACATCGAGTCGGACATCGATCGGGACCCGAGCAGCGCCACAGACTCGGACGGCAGCCCGCTGTCCAACCCGCAGCCCTCCTTCCCGGTGGAGATCCTGCCGCACCTGTACCTGGGCTGCGCCAAGGACTCCACCAACCTGGACGTGCTGGAGGAGTACGGCATCAAGTACATCCTCAACGTGACCCCCAACCTGCCCAACCTCTTCGAGAACGCGGGGGAGTTTAAGTACAAGCAGATCCCCATCTCGGACCACTGGAGCCAGAATCTCTCTCAGTTCTTCCCCGAGGCCATCAGCTTCATTGGTAAGTCATCCTGCAGAGCCGAAAACACACTGCAGCTCCTCTGGCTGCTAAGTATGAACCACGGGCCTTTGGGTTGTTTACATGCTCAGTCACTTTTAGGCCCTCAGATGATGATTACTTTCATCATTAATTAAACATCAAATGATTGATTTTTGAGTCATTTATCTATAAAATACCTGTAAATAGTTAAACATGTCCACAGTGGTTCTTCAGGTTTGCTGTTTTGTCTGACTTGCAGCCCAAAACTCAAATACGATGACACAAAAAGGAGAAAAGCAGTAAATGGGCACATCTGAGAAACAGGAACCAGGTTGTCAGTTGATTATCTGACCGATCAGTTCACCACTATTCACTTTTGCGATTGTTTTTTTAAATAAATGCAGGCAAAGTGAAGGGTAGTGGGATAGTGGGAGGACATAATCTTATTAATGCGATATGTCTTATCACTGGCAGGAAGTTCTTATGTTCTTATTGTGCAATTGAGATTAGATGAGGTGTCCCTGGCTGTGATCTTATCAGTCAATCAGGCAGGGACACACAGAGCGTGCAGATTAAGGCCATTGTGTTGAGGCAGAGGAATACAAGTCTGCCTCTAATGGTGCACGGGCTAAAATGCACTGTGTACAAAGGATTTGACTTCAATGGAAGACATCCTGGCCTATCTCTTGTCCCGGGGCTTGTGTAATTGCACCACAAAGGGCGATGTTGAAACAGGAGACAGGGGAGAGTGGACAAGGGGAGGGCGGTAATTTGAGCGCAACAGGAAGGAAGTGGCATTGAAAGTAATCTAGGACATGGCATTGCCCCCCCCCCCCCCTCCTCCTTCCTCCCTCCACATTACAAAAGGAGCCATTTACAGGCCCTGTTGACATCCTGTTCGCCTTGACAGGGTGCCCTCATGACTCCTACGTTTACACGCCCAAATGGCACCATTGTCAGAGTAACCCTGGCGAGCGGAAGAATGGTTTAATAGACCGTAATAGTCAATTTCCCAGCCGGCTACTCTAGGCCAAAAAACGAAAGAATGTCGGCTCTGTTTATGTGCGCTACCGCCGCAGCCCCTGTTTGTTGACTGACACGCCTGGGAGATAGCCGGGATAATAACTTCCGCTGCTCTCCCTCCCTGGACCTGCTCCAACTTCCAGCACAGCTTGACTTAAATGTCACAGACGTTTATCACAAGTTTTGTTTTGACTGTGTAGAAGGGATTGCACTTGTCATCACTCAGAAGGACTAGCATGTTTGAAATGTGCAAATAATACCTCCTAAACTGTTAAAAACGTTTTAGAAAAAAAGTCAGGTTTATGAACAGAAGCACAAATGCCAGACACTTGCTCTTTAGAGCTTCTGAAATGTGAGGATTTGCCTCATTTCTGTTCTACATCATAGGATAATGGATGTGTCAGGGTTTGGGGCTGTTGGGTGGACAAAACAAACAAAATGCAGATGCCACTGTGGACATTTTATTGACTAAATAATTCATCATGAAAAGCATGTGTTGCTCTAAATCCTGCTGTGTGCTTCTGGAAGAGGTCTCTAACATTTCTGCCCTTCTCTCTTTCTACCAGATGAAGCTCGAGGCCAGAAGTGCGGCGTCCTGGTCCACTGCCTGGCCGGCATCAGCCGCTCCGTGACGGTTACGGTGGCCTACCTGATGCAGAAGCTCAACCTGTCCATGAACGACGCCTACGACATCGTCAAGATGAAAAAGTCCAACATCTCACCCAACTTCAACTTCATGGGCCAGCTCCTGGACTTTGAGCGCACGCTGGGCCTGAAGAGCCCGTGCGACAACCGCATGGCGCCGCCGAGCCAACAGCTCTACTTCACCACCCCGACCAACCACAACGTCTTCCAGCTGGACCCCCTGGAGTCCACGTGAGATTGGCTGTCACCATCTCTCTCCTTGCTGGAGGTTTCGTGGGCCTCCTGTTGGAAAAGCTGCAAAAAGTATCTCTTTTTTCCGTCGTCTGCCGCAGAACTGGGCTCTTGGTGTTATTGATACAGCTGGTTTGAGGCGACTGCTGCTGAGCGTGGTTACTGGAGGGCCAAAGCTGTCTGGCCAAGACGCAGCTGCTGTTGACTAAATGAGGAGAGACACTAAAAGAGACAGAGACAGAAAAGAGGAAGAGAGTCATTTAAAGAGCGCAGATACTTTCTCCAATCTTATATCACTGTTGGACTCCTAAGGTCTTTTCTCTCTTTTTGTCATTGTGTCTGAGGAAATCTAAAGTGACTTGTCGGACAACTGTACGTTATGCTTCAAAGCTCCTGGGCTGGTGTGCCAAAGAGACATGATTGTTCAAACTGGACAGATCTGAAAATAAAACCCAAGTGTTTTTATGTTTGTTTTGGGGTCTAGGAGCACTGGTTCCCCCACGACGCCAGGGAGCGTTTTCTCCTTTGTCTTCCATGAAGACTTGCCTGTGTGGGGTTGAAGCACCCCAACTTTAAATGGCACACTATATACTGGACTTGATTTTACATTTGTGGAGTCTTTTCAAACATTTATACATTGTGTATATATCTTAATATAAAAGACAATACAGTAAAAGCCTTGCTCTAGTATATACCCTTTGCAACAAGTGGGTACTGAAGATTCTTTGTTTCATATTCTACTTTTATGTAAGCAAACAAACTGTATATTGATCAGTATGTTTAAGTTGATTATGCCAAAAATCAAGTAGGCTTTCTAAGAATTGTGCAAAAATGTGTACATGTGTAATATATTTGATATTCGCTTTACGTGTGAATTCAGCCGACGGGCCTTGTTTTTGCACCCACCCTCTCACAAATCAAAGTCACCTTGGTTGTTTGCCTTACTTTTGCGCTCAGAAGGTTTTTACTGCGCATTAGCCTTCAGAGAAATTCACCAATTTTCTCAATTCTTCAGCATCCCAGAGATTTTTTTTTTTAACTTTACGACAGGTCAACCAAACCGTGAGCAGTTTTCACAGCAGTTTTCGATTTGGCACCATATAAAAGATTGCTTATGTACATTTGAGTCAGAATGGCCAACATGTGTTGTCAAGATCTCTGAAGGTTAATGTGAGTGATCCTGATCTGTGCACAAGGGTTAAAAGTCTCTGACACGTGGACAAAGTAGGAGGCTTTGCTCACCTCGCCTCTTCAGGGAAAACTATGAAATGCAGTTTTTATTTGTCAAGATGGGAGAAAAAGTGTGGCATTGCCCCCCCCACAGAGAAGGCCTCTTTTCAGAGGAAATAATTTTGGTAACCTCTGCCAACCCCCTCCACACTCCTCTCTTACGAATGTAAAGAAAAGATAAGTTATTAATAAATTGCTATTTTGTCTACACTTTCTGCTCTCCATGCCTGTTTTTCCATTGACATACTTGTTGGTGTTTTGTCTGTGTCCACAGTAACACGTTTACGTAAGTGTCTCCTCACCCGCAGTCCAGTTTAGTGTTAACCAGCAGGCCGAGTCACGACAACAAAAACAGTCCACACGAATCAAGAGGCTATTCATTAATTACAGCACCCAACACATCTCCCACTTAAATTTCCAGTTTGGAATTAGCATGTCCTGTCACATGTTGTTTGAGTAACAAAGCGTTGTGCACGCTCTGTTCTCTGCGACAATCATTCATGAACTCCAAAATGCTACTCAACAGGTACAAAGTGATTCCAGTCACGCTATAAACACCCAGACTGGTTTTTCCAGGTGCTGCTTTGCAGCGAGGGCTTCGGGTTCACACAAACACTCCTTCAGGCACTTCCTGATAGGCGGGGCCTCTGATTTCTGCCATCAAAGAGAGCTGAACGTACCTAGAGATGGTGTTATTTGATAGCGAGGGCAGTGGCATGTACCTGTAAAGACCTGGAGGCTCAGGACAAGATGATCCTCACAGCCCAAAAGAAGGAGGAGGCAGGTTGCGTTCTCACACGAGCTGCAACTCGCTTCACAGTTCAGCAGAGGCCCACCTGCTCTGCACCAACATTCCCACACATCCTAGTCAGCAGCAACAACAGAGTGTGTGTGTGTGTGTGCGGGGAAAGGAGCAAGCACTGATCTCTGTACATTAAAGTCAATTTAATGTAATAAGGGATTTTAAGACTGACTCACGTGAAGCTCTTGCTTTTGTCTGCCAAGCCCGTGACGTGTGCAGCATGCATGTGCTTGTCATGGAGTAAAGTTCTCGAACTGAAGACAAACAGCAGCTTTACTGTTAATAACTGTGAAACGCTGCTTTAATCATCAAGCACAGTGAATATGTAGACAACACAGACAATTATGGAGTTCAGAGTGTAAAGTTTCACAAACCATAAGTGGTACGACGCCTCAGTTATTTCAGAAGTAGACAATGTGAAATATAAGTGGTGAGTACGTTTTTTACCCTTTAAGCATCTATTTATAATTTTCCTTAATATGCACAACAGAATGCAAGAAAAAACAATCGACTACTGTATAGCTAGAGAAAAACAAGATACAGAAAAACAGTAGATGTACAAAATGATATCAATTGAATGAATGTCTCTCTGACATTTCTTTTTTGGTATTATACTGGAAATACAATCTGGCATGCGCTAGAACAAAGCGAGTGAATCATTGGCCATGTAACACAGGGCTAAACCTGCACACTCATGTCCTGACGTAAATGATTTATAAAAAGATTCCTACGTTTCAGAAGGTGCCAGTGCTCTCCCCTTTGCCCACTTTCCAGCTCAGGTGATATTTTCCATTTCCTGGCTAATCATTTCATGATGTTATGACTCTTACAATCCAATTGTAACAGAAGAGTACACACAGTAATGACAGATGTCTGCTCTAACTCATTGAATTACGTTTTTTAGGAATGTTAGAGTTCTTAATTTTCCATGCTACCCACACGAATTTCCGTAACCAGGGGCGAAAAACAGGAAACAGTAGCACAAATATGTATACTGTATGGTATTTCTGCGGTTTGTGCTGTAAATAGCGGTATTCATTGTACCCACTCATGCCTAATAGTCCTGCTTGCAAACCTCTTATGGATGTTATAGTGACCTTTAGTGATGTCATCATTCATTCATTTTTTTCTTCCTGTCAAAACAGTTTTTATCACATGGTCACATGGTCTATCACAAAGTTACCAGTTTATCACCGGATTCATTTAGATATACTGCTCAGTCAATGATCCTATTTACCACTAGTGGCCGTACTTCTCTTCACACTTCATGGGGCATTGGGGGGTGTATTTCTTTAGACTAACCACAATCGTCTTGGCCAACGCCAAGTCCAGGATGTAGATATGACAATGTTGCAGATCTGCCACACTGGCATCTTTAATATTAGTGCAATAACTTTAGCAAGTTCTGTTTTTCCTTGTATCTGTAAAAGTTGTTTCCTGAGCGTCAGGGACTTTGAAAATGGGACCACGCATGGCCGAACCAGAACTCAGCAACACTCATCCAATGTTTCTGGTTTTATACCAGAACACTACATTTTGTAAGACAGGCTAATTTACTACAAATCTAATCCAATATCCAGTCCATCTAAGCTGTAGAAGAAAGCTCCAGGTAACACTGGATGAACATGCAAGCTCTTTACCGCAAGGAACCTTGATGGGGAATCAAATGTGAGTTTTGTAGTTGTAGATTCTGTAACCACTGAGTCACAGTACCACCAGCAAAATGTACCAACTACCAACCCATAGGTATTCATATCATCCCTGCAAATCTATGAGCTATGTTGTCATATGGCAAAAATGAGAGCTATAACACTTGAGATGGGTCAGTTTAAGCATATCATACAGTAGGCAGTAGCTCTGCTTGGGTTAAGAGTGGAGCTCTTTGCCCATAACTACAAAGGCATCCATTAGAACAAGAATCAACATAATGCCTCTCAAGCACTAGCAGGTCATTTTTCATGCTGCTCATCCTAGATTATTTTAAACAGTTCTTTTCAGGCCCAGCGAGCAGGAGCATTTTAAAATCTTGTAAGCACTGTCTGAACACCATTTTTTGTGGCTACTGGAAGGAGTCAGCTTCAGGGAGTCATTTGGTAATGCAGTTAATGCATCTGGTGACAGAAAATCAAAAAAGTCTGAAGCCTATATGTCCTAATGCGTTGAAATATTGAGCAGATAAAAGGTGTTCAGGGGTCACAATACTATATTATTTAGGTTAAGAGTTAATGTTCAGTGTGCATGTAATCAAACAGAGTACTTGTGAGGTAAAAGCACAGCCAGGAGTGACTGAGTGACCTCTGACTGAACAGGATGCGGTTCAATGTCCTGCTCAAGGACACTGTAACAGATATGGCTGCTGCAGGGGATCAAACCTGTGAACCTGCGGGTCAAGGGACAGGTCTCCTCGGCCACCCGGACATCATCCATCAACCCTGAACCCAACTATAGCCGAGCCTGGGAAGCTCTTATTCTTAGAGTGTGATGTCATGGCAGGACTGGGATTGACGGATACGGTCGGGGGTATGTGTGGCATGCCGAGCGTCCCGGGGGCTCTCATGGTCACTCTTCCTGTCTGTGGCTTGGCCTTTCGTGGTTTTAAAGCCCAGGATTAAAGGGCACAGGAAACTACCAGAACTAATTTTAGACAGGCACGTAGATGGGCTTGGCAGACCCCATCAGCACCTTCATCACAACGGCAGAGCGGCTGTGACAGGGCAGGCCATACAGGGATCTGGAAACACGTATGGCCGTATCATGGTGGGGGCCGTCGAGGGGGTCGGCATGCGGGCATGTGGTCAGATGACTGGCCCAGAGTTAAATGTACAGTAGTGAGGACATCAGCAGGCATCGGACTAAAAATAGCACCACATTTAGAAATGTAAGAGTTTGAGGAGATCAAAATGCAACTAGCCAGTTTTCAGGCTTATCAGATGCCAACATTTGGTTTATATATCCTTGAAATGAATGAGTTTACATCTCTGGAAAGTAATTATGGAAACAATCATTTCACGATTCATTCAACATAATCTAATAAGCGTATGTATATAATGTATAAAGTTAAACCAGGTTCAGTGTCTTTGCTGGTTGATCCTGCATTTTTTTCCGCTGGAACTGTGGTTCTGTTTGAAATAAATGTGAATGCTTTATTCCTCAGACAAAGAACTATGAGGCATATTAAACACTGGGAGCATCAGAACAAGGTAAAGAAGAGAGTTACCACGATGAAGAGTAGGCAGCAAAACAGGTACTTTATTCTAATTCATTCATTATTTCCTAGTTTTTGTGTTCACTTTAGTGCTGAGAGTTAGATGAGAAGATTGATACTGCTCTCGTGTATCTGTGTTATGAGTGTGGAGCTAGAGTCAGCCTGTAGCTGACTAACTTACCTTAAAGACTGTAAACAGGGAAACATCTAACCCATCTAAGCCAAAAGTTTCAAAAAAATCCAAACAAGAGCACTTGTAAAGTTTCTTAATTAACACGATATTTCTTGTTTGTTTGATCAGTACATTAACCGAGATTGAAAGATTGCCATCTCTGAAGTGCACTTTCAGCTAAATGTCATCAACGTCGACGTCTAACTCTATGACTGATGTATGGGGAAGCGCTGCAGTCACAGATGGCCGCATGCAAGGGAAGACATGAGCCGTCAGTGCTGCTCGGTTCTTAGGATGATTCATGTGACAAGCCCGTCTTGTCCTGACTTTTAAAGCTAAGAAAAGACATGACAGATGAAAAGTCATCGAAAAGCAATTAATTACAGCTCCGGTGGACTTTTACGTGAACTATATCATGTATCTGAAACGACTAATAAGCTAAGTGATGCATTACTTCTCTGAGTTACAAGAGTTATGCTGATAGCACCATTACACAACCTCATCTTTTACCTCTATTGCTCTCAGTAGGAGTTGTGGCAACGCCTATAGAACTTTTTCCCATCTCCGCTCACATTTTCTCACAGTAGGGTAGAAACAGTAAAACAGCCAGTTACAAGTGAGATACAGATATCACCACGTTGAATATTGGAATAAAAACAGCTCGACTGCTATTTTGGCTGGAGAATGAGATTGTTCAGTTTCTGTAGCAGAAATGGCTCACGACTCCAGGTGCTCGCTAATAACACCGTCCTCCATTTGGAGCAGATAAGTTGCCAGTGCGTGGGGAGTTATGTTCCAAAACAGAGTGCCAGCCAGAAAGTAACTTTTTAAAGTGTGAAACCAGCACCTGGACAAGTGATTGTGGAGCCGGTCAAAGAACCAATCAATCCACTTTTGTTACTTTGTACTGCAGAGCATCAAAAGCCGTGCTTATTTCTTCCGACATATGTTGCAAAGTAACATCCTGAAGTGTTGAAAATGCCACATCCGCTCTCTGAGTGAGTATAGACATGACATCCAGCTGTGGGCTCGGTATGGAGTGCGGCTGCCCCACTTCCCACTGGCTTTTTGGCCATGAAAATAAATGCAAGAGGTTGCGGGGCTAAACTTGGCGCGCCTGCTAATCCTCTGCTAACGGTTCCTGTCCCTCTTACCCTCAAGCGACAGCGTGTTGACAGCGGCCTCCACCCCCTTCATCTCTCCCTCCTCCATCAGCTCCCCCAGCGCCCCCCCCCCCCCCC
The DNA here is from genome assembly GCF_042242105.1 of Pempheris klunzingeri. NCBI lineage: Eukaryota > Metazoa > Chordata > Actinopteri > Acropomatiformes > Pempheridae > Pempheris > Pempheris klunzingeri. Next base: position 5,552,900 of record NC_092016.1, on the reverse strand, counting down.
CACCCCACCCCCCCACCCACCTGTCTCATGTCACATTGCTTCCCCCTCATCCACTCCAGCAATTTCCTGTTGCCCTCACAGATCGTGTTACAAGTTCCAAAATTGCAAAGGCAGACACACACACACACACACACACACACACACACACACACACACACACACACACTGCCTACAAGCTAACTCTCAAAACACATAGACATAAACACTCTCGTAGACAAACTCTCACACACTCTCTCCTGCATGCCAGCCATGCTATCATTTTCACTGCCAATTCCTCACAATCTCATCGCTGACACCATCACACTTTCCAACTCTCTCTCTCTCTTTCTCTGTCTCTCTCTTCCTCTTTCTCTCTCTCACAAACACACTCACAAACACTCTCTCACTCTCTGACCAGATTATTAATCCCGCTCAGGGACAGGCTGTGACTAAAACCTCGTCGGAAGCAACAGATGGACCAGCTCGCAAAAAAACAGCAAAAAAAAAACCCCAAAACACTTCCTGTCAGTGGATTTGCACACATAGAGATCATACACACCATCACATGCACTGACACACACACACACACGCCTGTCGGCACATAACACCACTCATGAAAGGTTTTGATAATGGTGCTGCTCCTTCCAATAAACATCCACTGTTTGGTGTGTTACAGGAGTTTGTGTTTTTATGAGTGAGGTTTGTGTGAGAGTGACGGCTGAGGACATGGGAGGGCTGAGATGGTGTGTGTGTGTGTGTGTGTAGTGAGTGTATGTCAGAGAGAGAAAGTTGTAAAGATCTGTGAGTTGGCAGGTTGTAAATTTTCTTCTAATTGAGCAGCAGGCAGTCTGCTAATTAAAAATCATATTACAGCTTCTTGCCACAGCTGAGAGTAGTGTGTGTGTGTGTGTGTGTGTGTGTGTGTGTGTGTGTGTGTAAGTCATAAATTTGTTGAGTCATGAGTTTATACAAAATTTCAAAAAACAAGATTTTATCTGTGAAGCTTGTACATGAGTACATCCTTTTCATCCGTATGTATCAATATAAAGGTCACTGACTCCAGCAGAGCTGTAGTCAGCTGATAATACAGTTTGGTTCATGACACAGGGCTTTCTAGTGTCACGATATTTTTGTATTTTGTACAATGTTGGACTTTGTATTTCAGTGCCTCTATGCTTAGTGCTTTCAATCATTGCCTGCCCAGGGACGACAAATGATCAAATCTGGCCTGTTTTCAGGAATGTCAAATAAAGTAGGCCTAATAATAACAACGTAATAGTAAGTTAAACATGTCGGCCTCATGTCTGGATTAGCACTCGGGTCCTTTTTTACATATAAAGTCACAATGGTAATCTTACAAGGTCAGTCCTACTGAGATTTTCATCATCACTTGAATGCAGTCTGATTAACGTAAAACCCCTGAAGACAGAGAAAAAGATAAAATGTACACCTTGGACCTCCTGCAACAATATATAACAATATATTAATATCTTAATCATCATCTCTTATGCTTAAAAGTAGTTTATGTAGGTCACCTGATCTCTCCAGCAGCCTTTCTCTATCTCCAATCAACCTGCCTAGTACATTAGACTTCACTCCAAAGATCCTTTATTTTGCTTTTGTGATTTAACATTTCAGCCTGTTTGTCCTGTTTCCTGATTGAAACCTGTTTACCTGTCTTTTTTTTTAAAAGACGTGTTCTCTGCCTGTTATTTCCTGCCTTCAGATTTGTTTTCCCAAATTCTGTTTTGTCCAGCCTACGTGCCGCAGCCTGCACCAGTATTTGTAAGGAGCAGTTTGTTGTTGCCAGTTTCCCCAAACGGTTAGAAACACTAAAACCAAAATTGAAATGAAGTTTGATCATATATTACTTGAATACACTTCTCCAGGCAACTGTCTGTATGCTCAGTGGAGCTTTATGTCTGGTTAATGTTGCTTCACGCCAGATGGAGGTCCACAGGTCAACTAAAGCAGATAGCAGGAGACACTTTATGGCTGCGTTTATGGTCCCGGAATATAAATGCATTCCTCCTCTGACGCCGGCAGCAAGTGGAGCCTTATTGCTGCATCGTGGCCTCTCAGACAGGACTGCTGTCACACTGCTATCATCACCTCTCCTTTACTCCAAAACCTGCCACATGGACAGACCCTCCACAGCCAATCTCTCCCATCACTGACAGCTGAGAGCCTTCACCCACTTCCACTCTGACTGTGAAATCTCTTTAGGTCTTTAATAAGAACATTGGAAGCTTTGATTGAAAATATGTTTTGAGAAAAAGTAAAACAGATTCAAATGAATGCAAAGGACACTGTAACCTTCAAACATGTACAGGAGCTGCTTCATCAAAATACAAAGGTAGGTAGGTCTACATTGGAGGAAAATAAATTCTTTTCTAGCTTTATACAGTTTTACAGCTATCTGAGGTTGTATTTTCTTACCATCTATGATAAACAGTGACTTCATCAACAGATGGCGTTTGCTCAGTTGCCAGGGAATTTGCAGATCTTAAAATTTCCATTTTCTCTGAGCAATTAAAGGATCTCTCATCCGTGTTGGCTTAAAAGCTGAAGTTTGAGGAGGCTAAAGATAATACTTCCTGCATGAATCTCACAGCACACAGCGAAAGGTGTGTGCAGACAGACTGTGAAGCACGAATCTGTTGGCTGCATTGTTTGCACACTTCTTGTTTATCCACCCCAAACAGCTAAAGTACGAACTGTACAGACATTAGCTGTAGTGTGTGAGTCTATCTTTTTATATTACTTTCCACTGATCTTTCTTCATTTTCTTCTTGTCTCCAAATGTTCATAAAGAGGAGCTGTAAAGCTTTGCCCTGAGTTTGAACAGCCATTTAAGTCACACTGTTGTGTTTTCACGGGGGCAAAATAGAGACTATTTGTGTCCATTTTTCTTTGCTCACCTTCAGTTGGAGCCAACATTATTTGGGATGACACCAAAGACCGACTTAAACACTTTATGGACACATCGTTTATCAGGAAGCTTGTTTATTTGATTCTCTGATGCAGTTGCAGCTGATTGGGATTTTAGTTTTTGCTTTCTTCATGACTTCACAGCAGATCTTTTGAGTCATCCTATCAGCAGAGACACAGGTGAAATTATTGGATTCCATTTAGATGTTCTTTTTCCCAGGATGCTGCTGACATGGCACAGTGGGAGCCTCAAAGAGAAAATGTCTGTCTTTGTCAGGACCAGTTGGAGGTTTGAGGTTAAGGTTTAGGTTTAGGTTAAGGTCAGGGTCAGGGGCCAGGGGTCAGGGAATGTATTACGTCACTACAGACTCTCACGAGTGTAGAGTACAAACATGCGTGTGGGTTTCATTAACATGCTTCCCCACTGTTAAAATCATCACTTGTGTCGTTGGGACCTCTGACCCCACCCACGTCCTCGGGAATGCTGGGAAGGAATGTCTGGAGTAGGGGGAAAGTCCGAATGAAAAGCTTTGTTTTGGGACTCAGTGTTTTGCTCTCCCACTGTGTGTGTGTGTGTGTGTACAGTATAATACAATGTTCTCTATCACAGCAGATCAGCCCACGCAAGTTCCACAGTAAGACAGCTCTTTTTTTTTCCCCCTGGTGTGATCTCAGCCCTACCTAGACTTTGCTCTGGAACAGTCTGACATTTTAGCAAAAATATTTAACCTTTAACATGATCTTAGTTTAACTCTGACACAGATTAATCTTTCCTTTTTCAAATTAAAAATCATTTTCACTCAAGGTAAAGCTGTGCCTGTGACATGTGCTTTTGATACTTTAATCCACAAAGTCTCTTCGGTCCTTTTCATCCAGGCAAACTGAACCGCAGACTCGCGGCCTTCAACTGCTGCAGATTCTGTAAAAATACTGCAATGTTCTTTTCTTATTGAGCTCCTCCTCTTGGCCATCTGTAAGCTTTTGTATTATGAGGTTCTGTTTAGCATTTTGTTAAATCTTGTGTGTCTATGGTGAATAACATTTAGGCTCAAATTATTATCATTCCATCTATAGTCACATATTTTCAACAACAGAAAAAGCTCAACACTTGGAGCTACAAAGCCAAATCTTGGAAGTCCACGGTGTCATATTGCCGTGAATTAGAGTGTCGTTTTGGACATTTTTCTTGGTTAAATTATAGTGGAACAGAGGCAGAGGGTGTATTGAGGATGGAAGCTGACAGTCAACAGGAACACTCATGTCCAACTTGTACATGTCAGCAAGAATCAGCAGTGCTGAAGGGGAAAAATCTATATTTGGTAGCTGACCTTTGACCTGCATATAGACTAGAGGGAGAAAAAAGCAGAAAAAGCTATTTCATGGTTAGTATAACTGGACCAACCCTGCTCAAAAATGACGGTTGGTGATGGTTTTTTTCTTTTAATTTCCAATTTAAACCAGGTGCAAAAAGATGGCAGCTGCTGACAAAAGGTTGAATCAAACCCTTCCCCAGACAATTTGCGAGGCTTGTGACAAAAATAGTTATGATGTTCAAATTGCTGGGTTTGTCTTTTTCAGTCTGTAACAGAGTTGCAGATGTGCCCTCAATTTTCTCACTTCCCCTCCCCCCCCCGCTACCCCATCAAACCCACCAAAATGTCACCTGACGTTGCTGCCGGTGACAAAAATAGTTCGGCCGTTCACATTACTTGAATAGCCTCTTTGTAAGTTGGTGGATATGCTGTATATGTCTTCCTAACACCCACCTTCCCATCCCTGCAGCCCCCTCATCACCCACCTCCCACTGTGATCCATGTGTGAATCTGATGGATTTGCAGGGTGCTGATGTAGCTGGCTGTCAAGTGCTGCACGTGCCACTGTGAGCTGCCCCAGATACAGGCAAAGCAATGGGGAAAACATCCGATTTTCATGGTTTATACCATAATAGGCTTTTTACCATTATAGGCATCCGGGCAGAACCAGCTTGGATGGTTAGAGGAGCGTGTGTTTGATTGGAAAATTGCAGGTTCCAACTCTGTGAATCCAAAAGGAGACGCAAGCTCTTTTTCCAGCAACAAACAATTTGCTGTATCAACCACAGTCTGTCAAGTTAGCAAGCTGAGAAGTTATTTCTATGGTTTTTACAGCCCAACAGGCGTATAGATGCAGCCAAAACATAATGAAGACTTCACGAAACAATGAGAACATAACAGTTTAGTTTAAACTAAAGAGGCACAGTGACCCGATTGGCCAGGACACATGGTAACCTGTTTCCTATAAATTCACCATGAGTCAGTTCGGAGACTTACGAAACCTTTCCTTCAAAAACTATCTTTGGCTCTTTCATAAGCCTTGAGTCAATGCGTCCTTCCACCCACACAGCCTGCACCTGAAGTGACTACACGGAGAAAAGAGATGGATGGAGCGAGATACTGAGAGAGACAAACAGAAAGAGAGGGAGAGAAAGAGGTGCGGTGGTTGACAAAAGGCGATCTCTAACGGCTGTGAATCATCCGCAGTGTCTCCATCGAGCCCACGCAGCAAACTCAAGAGGAGTATAAATAGTCATTATCGTTTAAAAGCGGTTTTAAAAATGACAAAACGAGAGAAACAAGGCGAGCAAACATCACATCCCGCCCACACAGACAGAGCTGCTATCAGGCCCACTTAACTGATGCTGATTTATTATTTTTCACCGTGTTGTCTGTTAGCCTCCGTTTCTCATTTACACTGTCAGCATAGTGTCCAACACCTGTCTGGTGTCAGTTTGACTGTGATTCAGGATTATATCAACAAATAATCTACTTGTAGCTGACTCTGACCTCCACTTAGTGATCAAGCAAACAGGATTTGAGAATTTCTCTTCTCAACTGTCACACAGCTTATTTGGCAATGTGCACAGTCGTAATGCTTTAGCTCCAAATGGAAGTTTACATAATATTATGGACCTTTTTAGTGGCATTTCTTGTTTAAAAAGTATATCATGTACTTGGGGAAACAATGTTATACGGATTTCTTTACACCATGTTAAACAGAACAGTGAAGATAAAAGTTGAATTTTAAGACCACAATCATCGGCTAGTAGCAGTGAGCCTCGGCAGGGAAAGAAGTACATAATAATAATAATAATAATAATAATGACAAACTAATTGTTTACACACAGATGTCAGGAAGATTCTTGTCAGATGAAACGTGATTTAAAAGTAAACCTACATTCCTTTTAATGTGTGTGTGTTCTTAGAGCGTGGTGGCTTCAGACAGCCACACTTTTCGTACCAGTCTTCCTCCCCTATATTACAATAAATAATAATAATATCCTAGTCAAGTCCCCGTCCTGTTTCTCGCTGGTTCGGCTGTGTTGTTTCCCGTCATCAGTGTCCGCCCACGGCAGGTTGTTGGCACGTCAAGGAACAGGAAGTGGAAGTGGGTGATTAAGGCAGATCCAGGCCTGCCTGCCCAATGTATCCAGCCCAGATATGAGTAATTCTGCTGACACAACTGTGCCACTTCAGCGACAGAACAGGGGAAAGAGAGCTAATAAGGGAGACAGTGGGAGGAAATAGCACTTCATTGCTTCAGCATCTCACTACACTTCACCAGGGATTGGGTGATAAACAGAATACTTCACAGGATTGTTGACATCTACTAAAATAGGCACAATATGTAACTCACGCATGATTCCACTGTGCATGTAACCCTATCACAATGCTGCTGAAATGTGAGAATACCAGAAATTTCTGCTTTATTACAAATGGAAAATAAGCCATGAAAAGTTTCTTATGATGGGTAATTCTTCAAAATAAATCGTGTCGGCAGGATTCCTTTGTGGTTACTTTGCCAAGGTTGTTGATGAAAGCTGTATTTTAGGTGCGTGTGGGAAGCTCCAACATCTTAGACTAATGTTTCCTTATTTTTTTGGTTTGATTTCCTAGTTTTCACAGTTTCACAGATTTCATTGAGCAAATAAAATAGAAAATAGAAAATAACATGCCAGATTTAGCCACATTTAAACAGAAATGTATGTGATCTACTCCAAGACGTCAGTGGTAAAAACGGTTTGTGTTAGATTTTCTGAATTCAAAAGCAGTTTTACAAGAGTGATACAGACAGAAATTGAATGTAGAAAATGCAGACACTGTCTCAAATAAAACTCACCATGACAGTTCAAGGAAAAGTGGCAGCATCAAAAACTACATCTCATCACTTTACCAGTGATGACTCCTGAACAGCACAAACTGATATCAGTGCTAATGAAAGCAGCAGGTAGCAGGTAGACAGCAATACTGTCTTGCATCTTTGTAAAAACTTCTGACCCTAATGGCGTGGGAGGAAATCCATCAACATTTTCCCACTTTATCCATGAATGCGAACCAACAGATTTACAGTGACAGAACTGCTTTTGAATTTCCACTCACCTTGCTTCTATTTGCATCCACTCCCTCCTCCTCCATTTCTCCTATTATTATTCTCATACAGAGAAAAAAGAAGCAGATATAGACGCCCCTGTGTCCCTTTTTGTCAGTCCTCTTTGAATCATTGTGTGTCTCTGTTGTCAGGCCAACGGGGGTGAGATAAATAAATACGCATCATGTTCAACCATTAGGCAGCAGAGGCTCAAAATGGAAAAAAAAGACACCAGAGTACAGACAGACAGAGCCTGTCCTTGGTCTGAATGAACCCTCGCTTGCTGCCTGTGAATGGGAGGAACATGGTGAATGGAAGCTGTTGGTAGCTTGTCATTTCCAGAAACTGTTTTTTTTTTTAGCTGCATATAGGTCAGCTGTACTCTAAAGCACTGATGCAGATGTTTTTATTGCTCTATACCGAGCTGCTGACTCCTTCTCCTATGGAAGACCTTTGAAATAAAACAGAAACAGACTCTTCATAAAAATATACAGTGTTTATTCTCCCGAACATGCTGCTACCTTCATTCCACTGGTGCCCTCATCTGTTTCTCCATTTTCCCACAGTTGGTAGTTTATCAAAATGAGTTAGTAGCAAACAAACTGCAGATCAAAATATCTTAGAAAGAAGTGACCTAGACTGAATTGTACTCCGTGACATTAGGATAATACATATAAGGACAATAAGGATCATATATAAACTGTGGATTGACTTGAATTGAAATTTTCTTGAATAGCTTAAGAAAGACAAAATTATGTGACAATCATTGCATACGCATACTGTTAGGAGGACTAAGTGTTAGGAAAAACCACCAGATCACCACTTGCTTCTGAGATCTTCACACCCAAAGTCAAACTTGAGAGTTTTAACAGCTACTGAGGCACACTGAGTTTCCTTCCCTCTATTTACATCTAAAAATAACAAAGGCAATGAAACAAATCCCTTATATGGCATTAACCTAGTTTATGTTCTTCACACCATATAAATAAATGTCCATTTATTTATTCAATCCATCTTTCTTTGCCTTTTCCCGTAATACCTTTATTGCACAGATTTTTCTTCCAGTTATTGCAAACAACTCTTCACAACATCCACAGAAGACAGGAAAGATGGTGATTTAATGCAGATACTCATTTCTTCCCTCATTTTCCTGAAACAGCCTTAAGTGTAACACTTCTAACCCATTCTTCTTCCCATATACTGTCTCTTGAAAAAGGCTTTGAGTGCAAGAACCCACTGGTCTGTTAGAGCAGAGGAGGAAGTCCATCAACAAACAGCATGTGGCAACTTGTGTGGACAAAGACAAAGGACCCAGTAGCTTGAGTCAAATACCAGGCTCTTGGAATCAAAAACAGTCTTTACTTGGAAAAAATGGTTCAATACACAGGTGATCAGTCTGGAGAACGCTTCCATCGAGGAAAGGCCAGACAGGCTTAGTCAGGAATAAAAGTAGAGATATGCTGAAATGTTTGAAACAGCATACAAAGGTGAACGGGCACAGGGAGAGAGGAGGGAACACACAGGCTAAATACACTGGGAGGCAAAGGATAATGAGGAGCAGGTGAAACTAATCAGGCAGTCACACAGGTGGGAAACACACGAGGGCAGGAAGCAAGTATCTAAAAAAGCAGGGCAAGACGTCACGCAGCAGGGGCCACACCGGATGGCAGAGCCCTGGCACTCGATCAAGACTGGAAGCGCAGGAGCCGACAGAGGCTTGTTAATATTTCAGTGTGTCTAATGTAATGTTTTCCCTGACTCCGGCCCCCCCACCCCCCCCGCCCCCCTCAAGAGGCGCTCAACACTCAGCTTTACCCCTCACCTCATTTCATAATGTCCGATTATTGATTCCTGAGGGAGAAAGGTCAGAGGTCACGGTCAGACGCACAATAGAACAACCGGAGCTGGTCAGAGGTTCAGTGTCTGGCTCAAGGGCATGCCTGCAGGGTGGATGTTCATCAACACAGGAGAATTTAAAGGATAATTCCACCTAGTTAGATCCATTAAGTAAAGGTTAACCACAGAATGCCTTATTTTCATTAGTATCATTATTTTTTATAACCTGTTTTGATACAGCAGAATACCACATAAATGGCTTTATTGTATTATCATTACATGCAACACATTGGCACATCTACATGCTAATGATAAGACGTGTATACTTGTGATACACTGTCTGGATCCGACAGCCTACTGGCCCAGACTTCCTCCTTTCTTTGGTTCTTTTCAGCCTGGCCTCCAGACTATCTTAGTATTAGTTCATTTTCTGGTAGGTTCTATAATTAAAATATTTTTTGCTTGTAAAACTCCTCCTCATGTGTTCTGTGTTTATGTTGCTGGTCACAAGACTGAGCCAAATGTTTCTTTTTGTGGCTGTGACAGTCACCCTTTTCAAGTGTGAGATTGAGTCGCATGACAACATATCAAAGCATTAGATATAACAGGAAGGAACCGGAACACATTCACTGTGGCTGGACTTTTCCTTTAAGCACTCACCATCCAGCTGGAGGATGATCTCATTCGATACTTGCTTCCTCCTACCTCTGTGCCCGCCTTGGTTTTTACCTCATCTTTTGTCTGGACTATGACAAAGAACTACTTTTAGCAGAAGAAGAAACCTCTTCTGCTTCACGAATTCACAAGAACACGATTCACAGGATGAACCTCATCACGGGACCTTGACTTCAATATATACATGAGAAATGCAACATACTGTGTACATGAAATAGGCATATTTAGTTTATTGTTGTATCTTACCACGTCTTGTCCTTTACAGATGAGTGGGATGGTCATTAGTAATATGCACTATATCAGTTCCTCCAAGACAAATACAGGCTTCTCACTAAAATCTGCCATTAAATGTTTATATAAAAATACAGTGTGTAAAGGAAAAAACACCCTCAGAGCAAAGATTTTCAGCAGATGTTGAATTTAGTCATGAATGTTGAATATTATGTAGAGCTCTTTTTTTTAAAGTGGCCCCACGTTTTCATGTGCATGTGCATGAGGATGAACATAAATGCTGGTGATGCGACACATAGTCCAACCGATGGAGGAGCTAAGACATGCTGCAATGCGCCAGCAAAGCTAGTGAGCATGGATGTAAACAGCCCTGGATTTGAGATACTGTAGACCTCAAAGTTCACGACCTCTGAACCCACTGCTTTCCTGTGTGAATGCATGGGGCGAAGCGTGACGCTGGGCTCCGACACCGAGTCTGTGGGCCTGCGCCTGTCAGACTGACACTTAGGTGAAAGGTAAGAAGAGGAAACGACCTGAAATCAATATCTTCTTTGTGTCGCTGTCTTGCCTCTTCCACCAGAATATTTAAGCAGATTTAGCAAACTGCTGCTATATTACGTTAACAGGAAGAGGCTTCTGGTAACACGAGTTCTCATTAAACAGCAAAAAAACGGCCACAAAGAAAGATGTTAAGGAAAATGAATGCGTTGAATGTGCGCCTCCCTGTGCCACGGGCATAGGTCAGGGTTCGTTAAACTTCCTTTAGTACGGCAACCGAACAGAAAAGACAGAAGGCTGCAGGGACTGGAACGATATTATCAGGACACAAGGAACTTTTCTTTTCCAATAGAATAACTTTTCACATCAGTTTCATTTATCTTAAGTTGATTAAAAATTTGTAATCATCATTTTTAGACCTATTTCAAAACTTAAAGTCATAAAACTTCTTCTGACTTGAAGTCTCGTGACTCGAAAGGAAGATTAGCTGTCTTTATGCTAAGCTAATTTACTCACTTCCTGTCTACAGTACTGCACTTAACTCTAAATGATGGTATTGATCTTATCTCACACTTGTATTTCCCAAAATAGTGAACTATTCCTTTAATTCATCATACAGGAAGGTGCCACCGATCTTTGGCGCTTCAACAGCAAACCAACCTGGCAGTCTGATATGCTATTAATGCATTATTACTGCTTCTTAAACTACAAATACATATTTTAAACCAGCAATAAAGCCATTAGTTACCAGTTATTAAGCTGTTCAACAGTGTGCCTTATTTGAAAGTGTCTGTCTGTCTGTCTGTCTGTCTATCTATTTAACATCTACAACATCCTTTTAATGGGAAACTGAGAATACTGAGAAAACTGAGTCAGATGCTGGTGCAGGCACGTCGCAGCCATATGACAATATAGAAAAATATCCTGGGAAAAGGAAATAAGTGGGTTGCCGCCATCTGTTACATCAGAAAACAGAACCGGCTCAGACATCATGTGCTTGTCTGCAACATTCACAGCAGGTGAACGAGTTTAGTTATTGGTGAAAGTGAACACCTCAACCCCCACCTCCACCTACAGGTAGGTCCTGTCTGTCCTTTTGTCAATGGAACACGTCATCTGGAGACATGGTGGGAGGAAAACTGCAAACACAGGAGGAAAGGCAATGAAATAAATCATAATCCAGGCTGACTCTGGTAGAGTGTGTGTGTGTGTGTGTGTGTGTGTGTGACTGTGTGTGTGTGTGACTGTGTGTGTGTGTGTGCGTGCATGTATGTGTTCATACTTGTACATAATTGCCCTGGTGATTACCATGAAACCCTAGAAGGATGGTTGGTGCATTACTTCCTTCCTTCTCTGTTCCTTCAGTCTAACATTAATGAGTAACCTGTACTGACTAAATTACACACACACACACACACACACACACACACACACACACACACAGACTTATATACAGAGGCAAATTGTGGACACAATGACCGAGTCCTGCGCACATTTAAACACACAGTAGAAGAACACCTTTTAAACAAATATACAAATAGATGCAAATGAAAAGGAGTTAAGAGGAGATCGTTTGTTGTACATCTATACCTGTGAGGACCCTTTTTGACTTAAAGGATTCTCTAGTCTCCCTGACTTCAATATGAACTTACTATATAACCTTAACTGTTAAACCAAGTATTATAGGCGAAGGCTGGTGTGATTTATATAGTTAGCAAGTCTAGTCTCGATACTTTTCGACTTCACTTTCCTGTCTGTGGCTCCACTTGTTCATACTGAAAACAAATTCTGTTAAAATGTGTCAAAAAGATACTTTTATTTAAAAAGCATAATAATATTCAAACGGAAGTAAATAGCACTTTTTTTGGGACCATTTTTCAGCAGTGGATTAACACATATTTGGGCCACTACAGAATATTGTTGGCAGCAGGAAGGTGTTGCCAGTGTGGAATTAAGCCAAAATAAACCACAGTCCTCTTATTTGTGGTAATGAAGGAAATAGTGTGGTTCGCTGATGTGTCTTGAATATTTTTGGTGCAACAATGGAGCTCTATGGCACAAAAGAATCCGCTCTGTCAGGCTTTGACATGAGCAATACTCGTTAATAGGTCTGTTGGCAACCAGACAGATATAGAATATCACCACACTTATGATTGTTCAACCAACCAGTTTTTTGCGAAGTTAAGAATAGACGGAACTCATTCTCAAAGCCTTGAACTCAAATCAGTCCTCACAGGATAGAAGTGCACGGGGGGACACATGCAAAACCCAAACAAAATCATCCTACGATGATGTTTAGCAGTGGCAGTGCTTCATCTCAATCCTCACACACACACACACACAGAGGAATGCAGACGGCCTTTCACAAAATTGACCGCCACCTGCCTGGCCCTGACCCTTCCTCTCCTGTTTTACAATGCAGGAGGAGTGTTAAATTGCCTTGACCCCCCGTTCAACTCAGTCGAATTGATCCTGAGGAGTGAGATGGATAGCATGGCGGGCGAGCCGACAGACTGACGGACAAACAGAGATCAGTTAACATGGTGGTTTCCTCCTGATCAAGGTAAAATAGCTGGGTAGTGGAGTGAATATCAGCCATGTTGGCCTGCTGTCGCCACCTTTGTTTTAGAACAGAGGAAATAAAAGACTGGAACAGGAACCGCTGTTTGAAGTCAGAGTGTTTTTCTTCGGTCTTTAAAATGATACGTCACCCAAAATCAGCATCAAACATGCAAACAGGTGGCTGAGAGAAGTTTGTAGTCTTTCTTCACAGGAAAATAACTGATGACTTATCTTATCTTGGCAGAAAAGGAACACGGAAACACACAGAGAAACTTCTCAAACCACTCCTGCTGCATAACCCACCTCCACACAGTTCACCCATATGCACTCTTTCCCAGCAGTACCCAGCTTAGTAGGCTCTTTTGAATATGACAGCAATTATAAACTAGATAAAAATACATAGTATATGTAGTGCATAGTATCTAGGTTTGTCACGTCATCAGTATTCTTAAGCATACTTTCATAATGATCATTTAAGAAACACTGAATTATTATTTTTCATCAATATCTGTATTTTAGGTGGTCAAAAAAAAGTCACATTTACATGTGTGGATAAAACTCATTTCTGATTTGAAAGTTTCATCAAATTAAACAGAAGATTTCCTCACACGTCATCAAGGTAATGTTAGATACTTTCACCTCTTCCAGTGCTAAAGAGACCACAGTGTCCACTGCACTGAGCTCAGGTATTCTTAAGGCACAAATCGCCAGCCTTACTTATATCTAACATTTATAGAGGATCTATGATGAAAAGCATAGTAAGTATATAGTATATAATAAGTATTCTACAGGAAATGAAAGGTCCTGCAGGTATGTAAAATAATTTGTATTCCGTCTGAGCTCTGCTGAACTCTGGTTCTTTGGTTCAATGTGTGGGATTCCTTTCTGACATGTTTAATTCTTTCTTTTAAAGGAAGTGGAAGTGAGCAGGGCAGAAAAGAAACTGGAGTCACACCTGTTCAAGTAATCCATGGCTACACCCACGGCTTCCCAGAAATGCTAAATATCATCCCATACTTTCCTTTTTTTCCCTCTTTTCCTCCCCTGCCCCTGCCCCTGCCCCTGCTCAGCCCCGCAGGCCGGATAATAGAGAGCTGAGAGCGACAGCTGCATTTTAACTGCCCCAGGAGGGGGCATGGAGGGGGCGGGACCACTGGAAAACGGGGCAATGAAAAGGAAATAAAGAACTGAAAATAAATTCTTTCCAAATGAGAAGGAGGGGAAAGCGTGTGAGTCAAAAGGTCACTGAGCTCGCACCTCACCTGCGAAGTCACCTCACCCAAAGAGGAAGACGTGAGAAAAGCACAGTGTGAGGAAAGGGCAGGAAGCTCAGAGCGCTTCGTCAAAAGATTTTACATTTATCCAAGCCAACGAAGCCATCTTAAATATCTTAAAATTAGCATTAGTTATGTTAGAATATAATAGTTTCTTGTCTGACTTTTTGTCAAGCAAGTCCTCTTCCAAAAAATGACACAGTTTGATTTCATGCCATGAAAAGAATAATCATTTATCAACTAATTGATTGATAATTCAGTACTATGATGTAATAATAACAACCATCCTGTTGCCCTTTTCCTCCTTCAATACTCTGCAGCTCCTGTACTCTACGTTGGCTCTAAGCACCTTTATTCACACTGAAAACACAGATCACCTTTTTTGTAACAGTCAATAATTCCCTTTTACAGCTGGGGAGTGTAGTTTTTGAAAATGTTACTCAAGCAGGAAAAAATACGCCATTTGTTGGGAACTATCTTCAACTGTGGAATAGTAATGAAGTGATCTAGTGATTATGTTCACCAGCATATCACCCACTGCAACAACTGTGGCTCACTTATGTGTGTTTATTGCTGGTTTTTGTCTTTTTTATGGGACTTATTTAAATCAGAAAAACACACATTACCACCAGTTTCTTCAGAAATTGTATTCTGTAGTTTTTTATATACAGCTAATATTTGTGTACCTCTTTATTTTGAATATGAATGTTTACATGCAATGTTTTTCCATTGTGCTGTTTTAATTCCTACTTGAATAAAAGATCCATGAGTGGGATTATGGTTATGGGCCGTTACATACCTCAGTATGAAACTGTTGTGGAAGATTTGAACATTTTCTTTCATAAAATCCTGCATCAGTGAGTATGGTGCACTCTGTATAACCCTACTTCCAGGCTAGCCACAGGCCATCGATCTGCACAAAGGCCTTATGGGGCCCCAAAGGAGGGCGGAGCCATGGAGAATGGATGAAAGCGAGGAGGAAGGAGAAGCGAGGGTGCAACAGACCAGAGCCCCAACCTCCAATGAAGGGCAGATTTCATGCTGTCTGACAAGCAGAATGGACGGAGCGAGGAAACACTTTGAATCTGTGAGCCTGTGAATGTGTACTTCCATGTTGTGTGAGTTTGTGTAACCCCCTGAGTGTGTGGGAGTAACTGGAAGTGTTGGGCAGAGCCACTGAAAGGTGTCAAATGTTTTTGTGAGAAGCAGAGGGGGGATTAGCAGCAGGACAATGCAGGGCAGTAATCCCTGTTATTCCATTCCTTCCTCCTTCTCCCTCCATCCTCCCTGCTCCCTGGCAAGGTTCCTTTTCTCTCTGCTGCTGCATTTGCATTTACAACTGTGAGAGAAAGTTAAATCACAATGAGAGGGAAACTGACTTAGATTGACGGAGGTTATCAGAGAGTCTAGGGAGCATTTGCAAATTAAAAGATAACAAGATGTCTAACCAATATTGACCCGACAAGTCAAGGCAGCCGCTGATTGTCGACCGCCATTGATAATCTTTAACTGACCCTTGTCTGTAGGTTTCTTTCGACCAGAATATGGCAAGTTACATCTTGATGAAGCAGGCAGACTGCTGCTGATGAGAGTACCAGGTCAAATGATGTGGAAAAATGTTGCCTCCCTGTAAGAAATAAAAGGGAGGTGGTGGGGTTAAAGGTCAGGGGCTTCCTGCAGGCTGTAAGGTGGCGTCTTTCCTGTGGTTCATTCAGTCTGCCACTGGTGGGGGCGGCAGGGTCACTGTGGGGTTAAGAGGTCGGCTTCTGAGTTGAAAAAATAAAAAAGAATTAGACAGGGAGATAGGCAGATAAAAGGTGGAGGAAGAGCTAAGAGGGGCTGAATAGAGTCTGGTCTGTTTTAGTTTATGTGACAAGGTTATAAATGCTCTGGCTTAGGAGGATTTAAGTAAATACTAACTGGCACAAGCATGTAGGCAGAGAATCTTGAAGAAACACCAATTAATAACAAAACTAAACACCAAAAAAGAAAAAAAAAACACACTTGTTTCTTTCTTATTCTGAGATTGGGAGTTTATTTGAAGAGACATTTTGGTTCAGCTTGATGTAACAGTGGACGCAGGTGGAGAATACTACCCTCAGCTGCTTTTATTTTTTGGGCTAATCACATCCTAAAGCTCAGCACAGAGGTGACATTGATAATGCAGTTCTTCTTGAACTCTTGGTAAGACAGTAAAGAAGCTTACTTCTCAAAATGCCACAGTATTTCTTCATCTCTCAGACCTTATTCTTTTGATGTCTGCTGGATTTGAACGTTTTAGTCCGATTGCTGATGTTCTAGTTCAAACCTCTTTGCAATGAGTGAACTTCTGCGTTTTAGTACTGTGGTCATAGAGACCTGAAACTGACTTGTATTGAAGGAGATGATCAGTGAGTATAGGGGGAATTTGTAAATTAAGAAATAACAAGATGCTTAGTCATTATGGACTATATAGCAGGATCATCACTCTGATGTCTCTCCACAACCGTTGCATGTCCACGGGTCCTGTGAATGTGTGTGGGCAAAATAACAATGGAGTGAAAAACTTTAATGGATTAATAAAATCATTCTTTTTCTTCTTCTTCTTCTTCTTCTTTTCAATCTGTAAGATCGCTTAAACATGAATGCAGAGAGGGCTGTTACATAAACTTTTCATATGGAGACTGAATAAAGAAAGCATAGAATTACACACTGTCTGCCATAGTGAATGTAAACAATGATCACCTTTATTGAACTGCTGCTGGAAGGGGGTTTGAAAATGAACTTTTCTTAAACCTGAAGGTCGACAACTCTGTGTGCAGCAGACTCTGTAAGAAGTTCTACACTGATCATTTAAACAAGATGTGTATGGTTATAGATTTTGGTCTCCTAACAGCAATAACCAGAGTATGTGTTCAGTATCCCGTGTGGAACATGCAGTCAGAACACTTATACAATGATCCTCACTAGATCTCCACTAAGGCTTATGATACCATCAAACCACTAGAGAGACCTGTCCTGCCTGAGCTGCTAATGCAACATTCGAATGGCTCACTTACATCTGGTCACACCCAGTCCCTGAAGAGAAAAGCTTACGTCACTGACTCGGTTCAACTAGGATGCTCGACGGCTGCAGCGACTGAATAAACTCAGCAGAAGCTCTGTTCGTGTTTAGAGTTTGTTTACCGTGACAGCAAGTACATTCCCTCCTGCTGTTCATACATCTGTCTACATTCTTACCAAGATTAGCCACAGGCCGTAGCCTCCCCATTGTGTAACACATGGAGGAGTAAGATTAATGTTGTGAAAGTGTGTCAAAACAGATCACTGGCTTGCATTAAAGCAAGGGCAAGGTTGTACTCAATGTACGGTTTATTCTTATGCTGACAATAATAACCATTAGCATATATTAGTAGTTATACATTTTCCCCTCAGTTGCATATTGTGTTCAGCTGTATGCCAAACTGAATTTTCCCTACGGGGTCAAATATTATATTACATTTCAAATAGCTCCACACCACTGCCAATAATCCTATGAATGCAAAAAGAAGACTGTGAAATTATTTTCAATGTAACTTTGCTCAACTTATTTCAAGAATTTTTTTTCAATCAGTCTTAAATCGGTGGTGATTAGTCTTGTTTCCTGGCACTGAGAACAAGAAAGAGATAATGTACAACAAATGTTCCCATAATATTCTCTTATATTATTAGAAGTCTTAGTGCTCAGTGTCTTAATCTCCATATTTACACTTTGCAAAGGAGAAGTGCTGCTTTCAGACAACTGAGTAGAACAAGGGAGATAATATTGAGAATTTGTATTGGCATGCTAACCATCAACGTGTTAAACGTGACTACAGGAACCACATAGTTAAAAACTGTGGAGTACATTGGTTAGTTTGGTCAGATCGAGGTCAGATCTAGTTCCCATCCCATGAATTCCTTTGGGACAGAGACCACCTCCCCTTGAGGGTCTTGGTGCATTTGTTGTGGTCCACACCCGAGTGCGATCACTGTGTTCACACCTGCCCAAATGGATCACACCCAGGGGGAAAATCAACCAGAGTCCTTATTTAACCGGATTCAGAGGTCAGAGAGCAAACACAAGTCAGTGTCTTAAGGTATGAAAGTGAACCGATGATGTGAAAGACGAATAACAACCAAATCAAGTACTACCTGTCAGGATAGCACCACAACTATTGATATATGTGCAGTTTGTGTCAGTGGCCTAACACGTGAGTTCATTATTTTTCCACCCTGCACAAACAGGTTGTGAAGTATCTGGGAGGAGGAATGTGTGGAGTGCAGGTGGACAGGTTGGTGACGTGCTGCTGCCAGCTGCCATATCACACGTTCACGAGACGGGCAGAGGGGAGAGGTGTTGACACCCTTGCATCCACACTAAACCAGCTAAAACTGGAAAAGGCATCCCTCCATCCACATCCAAAAAGTGGATTATTTTTTCAGAAAAATGTGTGTGGACTTCTGCTGCTCTCTTTCTCATATTAACACACACACGCTGCCACATGCTGAACTATGCTTCCTGCACTATCACATGTCGTGTTCCTGAAAACTCAAACAGCAGATCTGCCATTCTTTTTTGCAGGAATATGTACTTTTGCTCATGTTCACTTTTGCAGGAAAAAAAAAAAAGCCCACACGTAAGAAGGTGCAAGTCAAGTAGATTTGTACAGCAGCTCTTCATCATGGCTTTATCCTCTCCAAAATGGCTCCAGAAAACCCACATTGAGAAACAAAGTGAAACAATAAATGAATAAACACACACACACACACACACACACACACATACCAAACAGTCACACACTGAGAAACTGGCCACTGAAAGTCTCTGGATCTCAGCCAAAGTGAGAGGGCCTGAATGGGTCCTGGCACCGATGAACATTTTGTGTGCACTCCCACAAAGTCATGTGTGAGGCGTCTCTTAAAGCCTCCTCTAGTCTTTTCATGCTACATTTTTAATGCTTTTGTCACCAAGACAAAACAAGAATGCGACTCAGGTGTCAACACAGTTCATGTCTTTGGGATGGGTACACTGTCAGTTGACACTTGGCCAAGAAAAGGTCAAATTCTTCTTTCCTGCAACAGACAGTTAAATAAAGACAAAAACTATTGAAACTGCTAACTACTAACTACTTAAGTTAGCAAATACAGCAGAGAAAGCCTTTATGCATATAAATGTGGATGCATGCTGGATGAGTGCTTGAAAAAAGTTGAGTAGTGCAGCACTGTGGTGATGATTCATTAGGTGGAGGGAGGAGTCGGGAGACAACAGAGTCATCTGTGCTCATCGACGACCGTGACTTCCAACTTTGGCTTATCTCTTTAGTGTACGTTAGTGATGTGATGACCCCGCTGTGACCCAGCTGGAGAGGAAGTGGTGTGGAACCGCGTGACGTCTGGCGTCATAAACGAACCACCAGCTCAGCACTGAGGTGTGATGTGGCACACTTGTGTGACAGATGAAAAATGGTCAACCTGTGTATGTGTGTGCGTGTTAACTCTGATTTCACATAGAACCTGTTATTACTACTCCACTGCGAATTCAATATTTAGTTTATGCATTCAAATTTGTAGATATTCTTATTCAGTTACTGTTTTTAATTTTCAGTTGTTCTCTATTAATGCTTATTCCTATGAAAGCTGCCATAGCCTATACAGAAAATGCTTTATTGTTACTTTCTTAGATGGATTTCAGCACAATTCCCAGCAGCACTGCACTGACCTCAGTGACATGAACTCTATTTGACATCTCAGTTTATAGCTTCATAAAACAAAGTCCTAGCAAAGACACTGCCATTGTTTCACTGCGTTAATGTTCTATACTTTTCACCTTTGAAACCAACATCAAAGCAGCCCAGCATGCGATCTCTCTAATCAGCCCATATCTGTGTAAAATCTACATGAAGAGGTCTGGAGCAGCAGCAGCAGCAGCAGCAGCAGCAGAGATGGCGCACACTAACCTCTCACATGCAAACAAGAACCTGGCTGACCTTAACTTGATCCTGCTGTCTGGAACTACAACAAACCAGAGGAATAATGAGGAATAAAGCCTTTTTTACTGCCACCCTGAGAGGAAGTCACTAAATGAGGCAGAGGGAGGGGAGCAGTAAAGCCAGAGGCAATCTGTCTGTTTACAACCCCTCATGTAAAAACAAGACAGGAACAGTATATTGGATGCTAGATAGCTGAGTGGTAGGCTAATGCTCTCTGATTTGGAAACAGATGTCCCTCCTGTGTAGCGTGTGCATTTATATTCTGTGTTCTTTAATGGTGACTGCACAACTCAAAACTGCAGCTTGCTGGTCATGTTGTCGTAAATTTCCATAATGGGAAAACAAAAAAAAACCTAATTAACCAGTAAAGGTACAGTAATGTAAATGTTGGGTCATTTATGTCAAGTCAAATGTTTTTTTAATATAGTCCAAAATCAAAATCCCATATTTTCCTTGAATGTGTTATAAGCTGTACAGCATAGATCCGCCTACTTAAGGGAGAGAATATATCTATTTGCATGGCTCCCTATTGACAAATGCATTTTGGCAACCAGTGTTGTCTTGCCATAGATTAGACCACAGCTAAAAACTAACTAACTAACAAAACTAATAACATGTAGCACAGGATCACATTGATGGCTTCAGACGTTGCTCATGAGGCTGCGGAGGGCGTGGTGTGTGGATGGCTGCAATAGATATACGCCTACACCTTTAGTCTACGCATGCAAAGTTGCAGATAAAATAACAACATCAACTGCTGTTAGAAAATGGGACACAAACTATAAAGCATTGTACAAAAGAAGAATGTCACACTACTTTCTGTAGTGTCAGTGTCTTTTGTTCGACTAAAAATGTCAGCTTTTGCCCAAGTTCAAGTGGAAGAAAGAAAGCGCACAGAAAAGCACATGGGACAGGTGATACATTTTCATGACATGTGACAACTTAAAGGAAGTTATACTTGTAACTATCAAACATCTATTTACCTGTTTGTGTTGCATTTTTTCCCCACTGAACCATCAAATGACTGCACTCAATGTGGAGGTGTGTTCTTTGGGGACTATGTGCTTTTACAGTTCTTCCTGCGAGGCTTAATGAGCTAGCGAGGGGTGTGGAGGAATAAGGTTTAGGGATGTTTTAGGTCAATAAAAGCCAACGGCCAACAGCTAATTAAAGAAGCTGGAATGGGAGTGCGGGGGGGCGGGGGGGTTCGGTTCAGGAAGCACCACAGCAACGTTAGCCTGCTGTTCTCTTTCCGATTATGGCAGCAGAGGTAGGCTGGTAATGAAGTAGCTCTGGCACAGCAGATGGGAGGCTGGCTAATGTTGGAGAGCTGCGGGGGACGACTTCAAAAGAGCTGCTGAGGAGTGTGGAGTAGTGTGGTGTGGAGGGTGTGCTGAGAGGTGGGGACAAGGCTCCACTCTGGGTTTTTATGGCCAAACAAGAATGTTTGTGTAGTCTGGCTTGTTTAGTCTGGTCAGATAACAAGGAGCATTTACAATGGTGTGTTTGATGTATGGTCTGGTGTGGAAAACGTGAGCAGAGGTCATATTGTGGACGATAAAACATGCATGTTGTTGGTTTAAGTCACTCAGAAATGTAAAAGTTGACTGTTTTGTGTGTTGACTTTAGTCTTTCTGTTCACTCGCCAACTTGCAATAACCTCAACCCTTCCTGCCAGGTACTTAAAGTTAAATCACAACTTAAAACTTGCAGCTGATTGCACCCACTTTATGATATTTATTGTGTGATGATTTACTAATGCCCAGATTAAAACGGATTGCACTGCACAAACTAGTTGTGATGCAGAAATATTCACACCTACAACAACTACTTAGACCTACTGCACAACTGACTCAACCTACAACCTTTATTTTGCAGAATCCTTCATTCGAAGTGACATACACATGTCCTACAGAATGTAGGAGACACAAACTAATATAGAATGAGTAAGGATAACATGGATGACATGATTGACTTTACTCGAATCAATCTTGTTAGATCATTTTGATCTTAATTTGAAAAAACAACCTGAAACACCACCTTGGAGAGGCAGGACCACTGGATTGTTCTCATTATTGCTCTCCTTGTAAGTGTATGTGGACCACATAAGCCTAGTGACTAAGAACAAACACACATGCACGAACACACAAGTGCAGACACACTCTAATGCATCCACTTAACATAAAACAAACACTCGGCTTCCTCCTCTTCTTTCTCTTTCTTCCTGACACACACACACACACACACACACACACACACACACACACAGAGCCTCTGGGCCAGCCTAAGCAGGACAGTTGCTGAGGTAATGGTCCTTGGGGAGAGGCAGCCGTTCTCCCCTGAGCTCCTCCTGCATTATTGAAAGGCCAGTTCATTCATGTCAACAGGAACTTCCTGCCTGCCTGAGCAAGTGTAAGGGATACACACAAGGACCTGTCTGCCTGCTCACTCAGTAACCGGAGAATGCCAAGGCCCGGCTAAGAGGAGCCGCCACATCCGCTGCACCGGGCGGACCAAGTCTGGTGTACGTGGGTTGCGTTACCCACGGGGACCTGACACAGACGGCGGCAACAATGGAGCGTTTGAACATTTTCTCTGCTGTGATTAGTGATCAGAAAGCTGAGAAAACTGAAAGGAGGGTTTAGTTCACAGGGCTTTTCAGAGAGTTTGTGAATGGATAGTTGGTGGTTCATTACTCAGTGAACAGAACTGTGAAGAGGGATTGCATGCTTTCAGCACAGGACAATAGCTGGTGCAACCCAATCGTGAACCCTAAAACTAGTCTTAGAGCCGTTAGCCCACACTCTAATCAAGACTTTACACAATTATTCCTAAGATCAAGCCCAAGCTTAAAACGTTTCACTTAAAGAAGCATAAGATGACCAATATCTTGCCCTGCTTTTTCTTTCTTTACTTCTTTCTTTTACTTTAGAGACTTTAATGATGAGACTATCATCGCCCTGCTGGCCGAAGTTGAATTGATGTCAGGTATAGCCAGAATTTAAAGTTCTTAATGTCAAGCCTTGAAATGTTTTCAGAGATTTCAGTGCCATTTTCCCCGTAAAGGCTCAATATTTACAAATTAAAATCTCAATAACCTCAACTAATTTCTCAACTTTTTTCAGTCATAGCAAACTTTAGAAATATACAAAATCTCAAGTCAATCCAGTCAAAAATTGTTTGCTAGGAACCATTGACTTGACAATCTCTTTCCATACAACAGGCACAGAGGAAGAGGAGATGATGGATGCCCATTAAAGAGGAATCCATATGAATTGTAGCTGTCATCGTATTATCTTTTCTCCATCTTGTTGCTGGCTGCAACTATTGCCCCTGCTGGTCTTACTTTGGTGCTGGATGACGAAGTTGACCGTATCACCCCACTCCTCATAAACTCTGCATGCTTTGCACAGTAATAATAATTTATGTGCTATATACATTCGCATTTTTATTTTTTGTATTTTCAATATATTTTGTTATGTGTGCAATGCCAGATTTCTTTTTGATGACACCCCTGATGAAGCCAGATGGTGCCCAAAGGTGGGGTTGAGAAAAGCCGCTCTTTACGACATTCAAAACATCAATATAACATTAAACAACTAGTTGCTATTAGTTAGTTGCTATAGAAAGATACAGAGGAGTAATGGTGACGAACAAACGGCCCGCAACATGAAAAACAGTGAGAAAGGGTTGTGTTTTAGGATTACAACATGATTCTTATTCTCATTTTGTCTTTACTGGGTCACAACATTATTTAAAGCTGCTCTGTGGAGTGTTTGGCCAGTAGCAGAGCTGTAGAGCGATGTTTGATGCTATTCCACAAAAATCATAACGAGAATTTTTACAGCATCCATTTGTTAATGTCATTTTACCATGCGAGCTGTTATGCTAGAGCCAGATATACTGCACAGAAGTGTTGGGTGGATCGACTGTTGTTTGTCCAGAAATAGTTGACAAATTAGTGTTTTTGTTCCTGTGTTCATGTCTTGACAAACAGTGATTATATGATTGATTTTTATTCTGGTATACTACATTTGTGCTTAAATACCTTTGAGTAACTGTGCACTAGTGAGTGTGTGACCACGTGCTGCATGTATCCTGACACATTTCCTTCTGAATTTGTCATGTAAACAAATGTAGCTCAGCGGCCGACTCCTGGTGTTTAGAAAACACTTTGCATGTTTGCCGTCTCATCCCGACACTGATGAGTGTCAATATATGGATCCCCACTCCGGACAGTTGATCCCTGACTTCACCCAGCACTAATATCGGATGTTGTCGTCCAGTTGTCCTCGATCACAAACATCTTTATGCTTATCACTGAACTTGTGTTGTGCTGGTTTTCTCCTCAGCCCCTCCCTCCCAGCCCAGACTGCCTGCCCTCAAAGGATGTCATGGGATGCAGAGAGGAAGCCAAATTTAACCACTACAGTTCACATGACCGCTCAACAAACGCTGCCATTCAGGAACAAGTATCACCAAAGCAAAACATTTTTCACTGTGCATGTGCATCCTGTGTACTACTTTCTCATGAGCATTTTTTAAAAATAATTCTCCCTGGAAAGGGATATTTTTACGCCAGTGAGGGCTTATATCACAGAAATGTCATTTCTATTCGCTGAGTTCTCAGATTAAGACTTATCATTTAACCTAAATCGTTAAAAGTTAAACGGTGAATTTTCCATTCCATGAGTATAGACAAGTTTTCTGTCGCCATAGGGACATCAGATCAAAAAACACTTCAGTGTGTTGTTGTAAATGACAGTGTTTCGTTGTTTGATTTGGAAGAATATAAGAGAACTTGTTGTATAACAGGAAAGAAATCTCTCTGTGGTAAGTCACCAGTTGGATACATGTTCGGTTGAACAGAGTCTGCTTTGAGTTGAAGCTGAAGTTGGTATTGACCAGCTGGACTTGGTTACCAAATTAAAATGTAATTACTGAATTAAACACTTAATGGAGCAATGAATTAATTATTCCAGTTGTTGTCTGTGAGCCTCAGCAAATAGAGCCTGTTCTGAAGAAGAAGAAGAAGAAGAAGAAGAAGAACTATGATGAAAATGGTTCAGCTCACATGGCTGTGCTCAAAACAATGAAACCGAGTTAAAAACGACCACAAGAAAAAGTATTATTGGCATTAGCACTCTCTAAATTACTTCACAGATGACATCAATAAAACAAAATAGAACAACAGCAGAGAAACCATTGCTTTGCAGGAACAAAACAAACAACATAGTAACATGAAAAGTAGTCTATAAAGCCTGTCTGCAGCATTGTGTTGTACAATGTGCTTTAAATGCAATGTGCATTCTTGTTCCTCATGGGCTGCCATAAAGCTTTATTTACTTGACCTCCGAGCCAGGGGTCACATGCTTGGCCCTCTATGGCAGACCCATCCTCATTTGAAGTGGGCCACTTGTGGAATTCCCAGTAGACCTTTCATGTTGTAAAAATTCCTGTGTATCCTGGTAAACACTGAGGAGTTTGACCTCATCCTAACAGGAAGTTCAAAAGGTCACCATGGATTGGGGGGTGGAGCCTTCTCACACACACCTGATAAGCAGCAGATTACAGGCTCATCCCGCTGGGAAGAGCTCAGTGACCTTTGACCAGCGACCACCCAACAGCAAAGGAATGACGAGGAAAATGCAAAATAATTCATGTCCACAAATTAGTTGTTTGGTTCCTTGCAGTCATTCAATTAATCATATAATTTGAGGGTATAAATCAGAGGTCCAGAACATCATAATGAGTTAGTGTGATACATGTTGATGTAGCCTCGTAGTTGCATCAACGTCTGCGTGTAATCAATAACTGACTGTCAAATCAAATAAATTCAAAAACATTTTGACAATATTTATTGTCACTTAACATTTAAGTAAACAGACACATAATACTGTAGATAGGTATAATGTTCCTGTCTCATTAAGTAAAATAAGAGCTGCATTTAGAAATAAGAGAAAATAAATAAAATAGTTTTTAATAACTGTGAATCTTAAGTTTTAATTTGGCTGAGTTGGGCAGGCGTTGCATTTCTCATTGCAACTCCTGCATACATATTTTTGCACTATCAAATTAAAACTATCACATGGTCTATCAACGTCAAACAAAATCTGGGAGAGAGTTTCAAATCTGCACTTTCGAGTGAAGTTGACAGCAGCGCTCCAGGTGACCGAGGTTTTACGTGACGGCGCTTTGAAAACGTCTGAACAGTCAACCAAATTCACGTAGCGTCACGTGGGATGGCTTAACTCGAATGCAATTGGTCTGTGCGTTTCCCGATCTGATCAATCAATGCCGTAAACACGGGAAAAGCTGCGCCGGTTAAAATAGAAGCATCTCATCAAATTTAAAATCCCCTTATAATTA
The DNA here is from genome assembly GCF_042242105.1 of Pempheris klunzingeri. Taxonomy (NCBI): domain Eukaryota; kingdom Metazoa; phylum Chordata; class Actinopteri; order Acropomatiformes; family Pempheridae; genus Pempheris; species Pempheris klunzingeri. Next base: position 5,526,151 of record NC_092016.1, on the reverse strand, counting down.
ATTGATAATAGGTCCGAGTCCGTATAGGATGGCGGTCCGCCAGTTAGTGACCTATGGTATGAATTATTAATTCATGCATACAAAGCAATCAAGACTTTTATCCTCAGTAACATACCTGCTGGGATATTATATAGTGGCAGCAGAAAATGGCTGCCACTTTTCATGAATATGTTCACCAACAGGGTCGTAAACCAGACTCACTTTTAACACCTGGGGCTTGAATCCTCACTTGACAGTGGAAAACTGTCCTTCAAGGCTGTAACGTTAAACGCCGGCTTCCCGCGGCCTTTAAATAGAACTGTTATAAATCACAAGGGGAGAAGAGTTTTTGTCACTTGGGTGAGTAAATATGACAACATTTTCTCTCTCTGTCTGGACTCTCCATCCACACCAAACCTTTGCGGCCACATGTTTTCATTTTAAAAAGCGTAGAGTAAGAAAAAGAACATGATATAATTCTGTGCTGCCTTCTCTAACCTATTGTAACCCCTCTCCCAGCCCTTGCAAAATGATCTAAGACCGCTTAAGTCAAACATCTGACTCAACATGGCATCACCGCTGAGCGGAAGCAGAGGCTTGTGAGGGGCTAAAATATTGCTGTGAAAGAAGGCGTGAGTTCCCAGATTTTCCTGAGCTCGGCTGCAGACCAGGGAAATTATACATTTTCTACAATTCATGCACATTATATGTTGGACTTTCAGTAGAAGGGTTCCCATCTAAAACTCTACTGAGCTCTTCATGCACTGAGATTATGTGCAGAGTAATTTCTTTTTAATACCTTATCTTTGATTTGAGTTCACAGCATCAACTCCACAATGCAAACAACATGATTGTGGTTTAACAGCTGCTCACGTTGTTGTTTCTAAACACCAATAACAGGGAAAAAGTTTTGGACCAGATAATAACTGGAAATAAGAAGTTCTTTAGAGACAGAAGGAGGTTGGTGGTGTTTGATGACCCATGGAAAAAATAAAAAATCTGTATCACTTTAAGAACCTGATTCGTAGGAGTCGGTGTTTCCTTGAGTCTGGTGAATTGAGCTTTAGATGCCTGACTGCACATCAGGTTGAGGCTGAGGACACCAACATGTTGGCCTCTCAACTCATGACACCATGTGGCTGCAGTGTGCAACTGTTTTACAGGTGTTTCTCCACCAGCAACAAGTAACAAAGAAAGGTTTACTGTTTAAAAACACATATGTGTACTTTTTCTAGTAATATATTTAAGGAAACAAACAGTTCCATTCACATAGGATTGGAATAAGATTATACTTGAGGCTTTTTAGGTGATCATGCGCTTACGGGGAGTTGCATAATACAGTGTGTGCTCTATATATGTGCTCTATGTGTGTGTAAAGGTAGATATACGTGTTGTTGGACTGTGTTTTGGAAGCAGTTGTGTGCAAAAGAGATAGTGTGTGACTTCGTGTTTTGTGTGCGCTGTGTGTGTTTGTGATGTCAGTAGAAGTCTTCATACATGTGAGGTGGACCAGTGTGTGAAAAGTGGCTCATGCAGTGCTTCTCACGAGGCTTCTGCACAGGTTCATCATGACTCATCTCATAAGTAATGCACTGTCACAACACCTTGCTTTTATAGTCATCATCTTTTTTTTCATTTTAGGTATTTTAATTCTGCTTTTACTCTTGTAATTCCTCTTTTGTGTCTTTTTTTTTTTTTTTTTTTTTTTTACTGTTTTTTCACCTAAATGGACTGCACTTGTATAGCACTGTTGTAGTCGTCTGACCAGTGCTTTCACACTACGTTCACTCATTCTTGCACACATTCACACACTGCTAATCAATGACAGACACAGAGAGCCTCGGATACACACTTTGGGCACATTTAGGGTTCAGTATCTTGCCCAGCGCCAGGGAGCAATCAATCTTTTCAGTTAGTAGGGAATTGGGGAACTGTACAGCACTGGTCCACATTTGTTTTAAGTTGCAGATTGTCTCCCAGTTTCAATTAGTCATTCCTGTCTACTGACAGCACAATTTAGACAACATTCACCTTCATTATAACAACTAACAAGTATAACTTAACATCATACATCTTACACAAGGGACCCAACACGGACTAAAAGCCGCCCACCTCTGAGCCTGGTTCTACTCGAGGAGGCTGGAGCCAGTCCCAGCGTACTTTGGGCAAGAGGCTGCGTACACGCTGGACTGGTAGCCAGGCAATCACAGGGCCATCATAGAGACAGTGTGACCAATTAACCTGACCTGCATGTTTTTTGGAGAACATGCAAACTCCACACAGAAAGAACAGGTTCAAACCTGGATTCAAACCTGAAACCTTCTTGCTGTGAGGCAACAGTGCTAACCAGAGGAAACATACCTTTTCAATAATAACTAATAACTCTTGCACTTTTGGCCCTGAGAGACTGTTATGCCTTTTCTATCATATACTTTGTTATTATTAGAGACAGACTTGAATTGTAGTAAACTGAAACATCTTGAGTAGCACAGACTAATGTGTAATGTCACATTACAGTAGCTTAAGTGTTGTTGCAAACCGCAATAAACCCACTGTACAACAGGCTGTATGGGTGTGAAAGCTTCATAACGGAGTCCACCCACTGCACCCAGCAGTCTCCTGCACTCATCTAATTATCTAATTATAGTGTATGTAAATGTGGATTTGACTGTGATCTTAGGGAGCGTTGGAACAGTGAATCATAACGGATTTTGGAGAAGCATAATGAAAAAAAACAACAATTAAAACGTGGAAAGAGTGAATCACTGCACACGCAGCTGTAAACATGTCAGGTGAGTCATTTCCTTTATCATGCGCCTTTAATCATCCTCATTATAAAGTTATGTTGTGCAAACACCTTCTGTGACCTCCAGGTTGTGACATTGCTCAGTGGCGGTGAGTCATGGTGGAGAAGTCACACCCGCCAACTCCACTAGAAAAACTCAACACTGTTGTGAGTCACTATTGTTAGTTCTGTCAAAATACCAAATAAATGGCATTAATCTGTTGTAAAGCAGCCTTATATAAAACAGAAACCTTGAAAACATCCCCTATTAGTGAGGACGTACCGGCCACTTTAGGGCCCTTATTATTGCTTGTTGGTGTGTTGTGTTATTTAAGCAGGTAACTGGTTAAAAACAGGAATGAAAAAGAGCTTTTACTTAATTAAAAGTAACAATTCAAACCATTACAAGTAAAAGTCTTGCATTTAAATGTTTACTTTAAGTTCCACCAATCAGTGAAATGGATTGCACATAGTGATGAACCTATATAATTATCACCCAGTTCTCCGCTCAGTGTTTTAGCCTCTTTCAGCTCTGTTTTGGTTTTATGACTCATTACTGTCTGCCTGAACATTGCCAAACAGTAGACAGACAATGTTAGCAAGCTAGCGAGTGTAGTGCAAGTTCAGTGTTAAAGCATCAATACAGCATCAATATCAGAATGTATCTATTTATGGTGTTTCCCTCTAAACACCATAAACGCCAAACAGCAACAGGAATATGCTCCATGTGTGAGCGAGAGATAGAAATAATTCCATCCACCTACAGTACAATCAATAAGCCATAAGGGAATACAGCCACAAGTGGCAGGTTTTCATTTTCTCATGATTGGAAAAGCTATCAAGGGAAGTTAGCTGCACACAGTCTGTGCGGAGTCGACAGAGAGCTGCGAAGGTTTCACAGACAAACTTAAGAAAGATTTAATTACATGTCGTGCAGAGCGGTGGACACCACAGAAACATCGATTGGCTCCTCAGAGTAATGAGACAGGATTTCCAGTGAAATCACCCCTTCACATCCCTTCTGGAGCTACAATCAGACCTATTTAAAGAAACATTCACACAGTAGCAGTGCACACAGGGAACGTCATTCTCGGTAGGGATGTCTGCTTCGGAACATTTTAGGCCCATGTGCATATTAATGCTCAGAATAAACAGCTGACAGATGTGGCATCATATCTTCTGTGATGAAATCTGAAGCATTTCTTGAGCTCTTGGGTGTTTTATTCACCACGTTTTTTAATGATGCCTCATGTTTCAGATACTGTAACTTTGAGATGTCCAACTTGTTTTTCCCAGAATCAGAACCTGTCAGTATTTTCTTTGTTTTTACCTCCACAAGTTGATTATTTGCTCTGTGTGCAGAGGAGGACACCGAGATTCTGTTTCAACAAAATAAGAAAATACTGCGTTTACAGAGCAAAAATCCACCAGGCAGCATAAAAACCGGTGGAAATTGTCCACCAGTGGATGGACAGATAATTTGTAGCTTCACTCTCACTACTGAACCCCGTGCCCCTTTTTCCCATATAGTTATTTTTTTACTTAGCTTTGGACTTATTACAGTAAAGTGAAGATTTCATGTTGATTTCTGTGGGAATCATTTGCACTAGTCAGTAAGTTAATGGCTCATCGAAACCTTTTAGCTGAGGTGAAGGCACACAGCCATGTCAGGATACTAGAAAATTAGCCCATTATCATACTTAAACCACAACAAAATAATACATCCACAAGAATAAACCTGGCAGAGACCAACTGGAACTACCAAACTACCCTGATGTTAGCGCTTAGCTCAAAGCACAGAGGACAGCCTCACATAGACTGGGCTCTCTAGGCTAATGCATTGTCTGCACTCTCTCTCCTTCTTTTTTTTCCACTGTGGCGGTGCATCTACCTGCAATACAGACATGGACTCAGTAGTTAGAGAAAGAAAGACAAACATTAAATGTATTTCAGTTGAATAACATTTAAAAATAACTCATCTGGAGCACAACCCAAGTCCTGAAATCGGGCTGGATAGCAAGTTTAATTTTTTGTACTGTATAATAGTTTATTGTAAACATTTGTGTGATATCAGAAGAAAAAACTCATTGACACGATGTAAGAGCGTTTTCATGACAAACTCACAGCGCTAGCGTAGAGCTGGGAACACCGATGACGTGGGCTCCATCCAGAGGACTCTCTTGAATGATGTCATCTCAAGGTGCCCATACATAATTTAGCCGCTTAGCTCACACTGAGGTCAGCGTTCTGCTCTAACAACCATTTGTTAAAGAAAAATAAATGGCTCATGGCTTTTTAATGATCTGGTGGTGCTTTGGTAAGAGCCAAGGTGCTAAGGCACGGAGGTAACATGCTGGGCTGGCTTTTCTCTGCTGTGCTGCAGTGTGTGTGTGTGTGTGTGTGTGTGTGTGTGTGTGTGTTATTTGTGTCTAGCTGCTTTGATGCTCCTAAAATGAACAGTAAGACCAGGAAATGGACATGTTTCAACATCTGTGCAGTCTTACAAATCTAAGATCAGACTTGCTAATCTGCTGACTGTGTTTGCGTGTGTGTGTTGGATGTTTCCTGCTGTCATTATGTGGTATTTGAAGAGCAATTTAAGGACAATTAGTGATCCTCAAACTTCCTGCTACCTTCTTTTGTCAGATAATATGAGCACGCACTCCATAAACACCTGTAATTATCCAAATGACTCTTCTTTCACATGAAATCTCCTTGTTTTCCACTTACAAGATAAGACTTGTGAGATATGTTCTGAGTGGATTCTGTTTATGTTTAATTTAAAGAATTACTAAATGATCACTTTTATCATTTTGCCTTTTGGGATGTTCAGTGAAACACTCACATCAGGTGGAATGGGGGCAGTGATAGTTAAACCATCTAGCACCCTTGGGGCAGGATAGCTCTCACCTGCAGTTGTCAGGCCTGTTATCGTACGTGCTCTCATGCCTGCAGTGTCTGCATTGTCACAATAAGTGAAATCACCTTCTTCCAGTACAAACTGTCAGTGAGAGAAACAACATAGCTTTCTCCACACGTTTCAACCTTCAACATGCATTTTAAACTACAGCTTACAATTTTCATTGGTGAATGGAATTTGTCTTCGCAGTGTTGTTTTATTCCATTGGCTGATGAAGCCTACTAGATGCCAATAAGCACATTCCTTCCCCCGATGAAGTCTGAATTGAAACTTCTGGAAAAAGATAGCAAGTAGACCTTGAGATAAGATATTAAGATTCTTGTCAAACGATTATTTCCAATGTCAAGAATGAACTTTGACTTTGAACTTATCGGTTTTTGTTTTGATATCACTAAGTTAAAAATTTGATGAAAAAATGATCAGGAAATCATATTTCAGAAATATTGCTTGCAGCACAAACCCCTCTCAGGAGTTTATTGGTTCTTTGAATAAGAAAGATTTTTGTTTTTTCATTTCCTCGCTGTCAAATGAAAAATACTGAGCTGGGCTCACTGCAAAGCAGCCCAATTTACTGTAAGTTGCAGTGTCTTCATGCAGCAGTAAACACAACGTTTGGGTTCATGTTCAATGTAAAAAACATCCTGTTATTTTTCAGTGCAAATCAAAAATGGTGGACCTTGTACAGTATCTATAGAATGAATAGTATCACCGCTGTAACACAGTTGGCTCACTAGTATATTAATAATATAATGCATTTGTTTCTAAAGACCAAACATAATGGATGGGAAAGTCGATAAAGAAAGACAAAGGTGGTATGGAGACAGGAGGAAGAGAAAGAGGGGGATAAAAGCAAATCAGAGCACATGGGAATGAAGTGACACACTGATATGATGGTGATCTGAGTAATTCTTGGGAGATGAGAGGGGCTTTTAGCACATGACCGAAGCTGGAATGACTGTGCCGTCCAAGAATAATGTGACTGGGTTAATGCAGGTAAAGAATGGCCTGGAGGCATGCGACACTTTCAGCAGCTTTCTACCAGCATTAGGGTTGTAATATTATTATGAATATGGCAGAGTTAAACAAATGATAGTCACCCAGTCAGTAATGCGTTTAGCACATGTGAAAAATGTTGAGTCAGTAAAATGCAAACGCACTCACTGTAAAGATGTTCAGTTTCAGGCAAAACATTTAATGAATCTAATTTTAATAATTGATCACTAATTTAAATTTTTAGTAGCCTGATGCATATTTCTAAATGAAGTTAGCATAAACTAACACACATAAAGTACAGGAGGTCTTTGGTGACAGGCTACATAAACATTGCACAGAGGCCAGAGGGTCGGTAGATTGGACTATTACACATTTCAGTCAAATTTACAGATTTGATTTTCCCATGCAACCCTGTGTTTCTGTTTTTTGAGCTGAATCATGGTAATATATTATAGAGTTTAGACCGTATTTGCTGATGGGGAGCTGCAGGCCTTTTAGCTCCTCATTAGAGAGACACCAGATGTCTTTGGCCTTTGGTGTGGCATGGGAACTTAATGAAGAAGGAGTGGGTGGAGTTTTTTTTAGGAAAACGCCCTCTCCGTACCACATCAAAAGCCCATGGCAAGGATGGTGAAGCATGTGAGAGCACACCGTCAACGACAAATTCCAGCATGGGTCATGATTTGTCAGCTCAGACTGATGGAGGCTCTGAGCGGTTTGGTTGCGGCTGTGCAGGCAAACAGTGCGGTTCAGGTTCACATGAGAAAATAGGACAAGCCGCATGAGGGATGAATGTAAAAACTTTTAGAAATGGTTATTTTAGGTTAAATCACTTGTAATTCCCATTCATTTTAAAACTAAACATTTAATGCTGCTGTTTCAGGCACTTGTCAGCTTCACAGTGAGATTCAGTGCTCCAATAATTCCACTGTTACAACTTCCACAATGACATTTTTTACTGACTGGATCTACCTACCTGTATGTCTTCTTGTTCTACTCTGAGGGAAAATGGACAAAATCCTATAAATTCATGCTGCCAACTTATAATCAACATTTGATCTTTGATAGAATTCATATTTTACATGTGACAGAAGACAAAAAGCAGGTACAACACTGACCATGTTTAAAAATCAAATCACAACCAGAACAGTATTTTTCTTTGGGCAAACCCCATAAAAGTAACAGTTCAACACAAAAGCACGAACACAAACAGCACCAAGATAGACAAAGTTGAGCTCATCTTATATTGTATCTTATACAGCAAATGTGCAAAACATTTAAAGCACATCAGAATTCCGAAGAAGAAGTTTTAGCTTCCCTGAAATCACTGTAAACGTTTGTACGACTAAAATGTTGAGCAGTAAGCGTCACGTAACATTTGTTCCCAGAATGCTCATGAAGAATTCATACTTTCTGTGTGCTATCAGCCCCAAGCTGTGCGTTCAGGATGAATGACTGTAATGGCTCTAAATATGTGGTCATGACTTCATAAAAGTAGATGTAAGATTTAAGAATGAGCAGAGTGTGCTATTATTGATGAGCTTGTCTAGGGTTGTTGTTCGAGCTGTGCTCAACTTTTGATAAATATTTATCTACTCATTTTCTCATTAATACTTTAGGTGCCTCTGTGTACAGGCCACTATCTCATTTTGCATGCCGGTGTTTCTCATCAGGATGTCAAGAGGAAAGCAAGCTTACTGACAAATATAATACAGCAGCAAACACGAACAACAGCATAAATAATGTGGTGTTTCTTTAATCTTCTACTGACTGCTTGTTATGAGAGTTAGTTAGTTAGTTAGTAGGACTTCCAGACTCGGCTGACACAAGGTCTGACTCTAGGGCCTCATTTACCAAAGCATTTGTTGTAAAAATGCACAGTAAAACTGGGATTCATCTCATGTATTGATTTTATTAAAGGGGAATTTATTTCTCCAGCTTTCCATCAAGCCCAATTGGTCAGAGTGAAATTATAAGACAGTGGCCGATTTAGATGTGGTAGGTTGTTTAACTGATGAACTTTTGGGTTTTGGGAACTTAATTGAAGTTGGCCTTTCGATGCAAGAAATACCCGAAGAGCAGAGGTGTGTATGAGACGTTGGTTTCAAATATCAGTTAAAGGTGATAAGTGCTTGAATTAGAGCCATTCATTTATTTGAGCATATAAGCACAATAAGACAAGAACCAGGTAAGGGAATAATTAAACATTGTTTAAGTGAGAGAAGAAAAATAATAAACACAAGAGGCTCATGAAAATTCTGGAGACATAAGTGGGTGACATCAGTCCAACATGCTGAGTGCACTGCATGTGTGTGGGACAGAGCTGAATTCCTCTCATCCCACTTGTCACTTCACCCGTATACGTGATTTCTAGTGAAGGGTCATGAAATAGAGTAGGTGGGTAAGGTGTAGTGCTGCCACTTAAGTCTGTGTGTGTATTACTGTGGTCAGCTGTATACCATAAATTAGAGACTGGGTCTGACGAGCGATGAGCAAAGCTGAAAGGTGGGAATGTAGCAGGTGGGAGGCAAAGTTTATCATGGACTGAGTGGAGATGTTTCAAGATTGTTTTCCATTTTGTGTTTAGGAATGCTTTTATCTTCTTTGTGAGCAGCCGTGCCTTGCACAAGAAGCTCCGGGGCTAGATCTTACAAGACAATCTAAACCAGTGTCAGTAAATTATGAATCCAAACTGTTAAATCTAACACACACTGCAACACAGCCTGAAATATGATACATACTTCTTCTACAGGCTACTTTTTATAGGTTTGGATTTATAGTTCAGTATTGGATCAGTGTTTGAGCTGCATGTCATTTGGCCTGCACATCAGTACTTACACGGCAGGCACAAGTAGAAGATTTGAAAAGAAAAAAATTGAATGAGGAAGTTGCTGAAATATGGTTTTAAAGCTCTTCCCAGTATACAGATATGCTGGGTTAAAAATATACTGCAACACTAAGTGGGCAAAAACTCCAATAATTTAGTTAGAAATAGGAAACTAGCCCACAAAATGACATTAAAGTCATCTCTTTGACATTAGTCTGTGTGTAATAAAACATTATCTTGTTTGAGGTAACGTTGATCAAATGAGTGGAGGAAAAAATGTAGATGTTTCCTTTTGATTTACAGGAAAGCGTCCTGCCTGTGCCAGTAGCACACTGAGGCTAAAGACAAACACCTCATCCCTTCAGAGCACTACCGAGCCCAAGACATAACATATCACCATCAAAAAGCATTCTGCAGCCAGCTCGGCTTCCTGATTCTGGTATACAGGATCGGTCTGGGCCAAAGGCTGCATCATGTGTGTATACCCACACCTGGCTGCCATGTTTACCTGGCGGTCAACATGCAGACTAGTGTGTCACAGTGCTGCTTTGGTTCAGTTGTGGCCGCAAGGAGATTCAACCTGACATGGTTGAGTGGAATTTGTGCCGTTCCCACAATAGAAAAACAACCTCCTATGTTTCTATGAGAGCTGTTTCTCTTTTAGCTTCACAACCATGAATGTTCGGAGGTCAGGTGAGGTATTTGATGAAGTACCCAAACACGGTGGCCCACTCATTTAGATGAAAGTTACTTATTCAGCATATGTCAAAGCTTTCACATTTTACTTCTGTGCTCTTGACAGATTTCTTTTGCTTGGTCGACTTGTGCTAACACGAATATTTAACGGATATTGTACCAAATTGTCATCAATTGGGTAAGGTTTGGGTCTGAGTATTGGTAAGTGGGCTAAGTGTTACTTCATTACTTCATGTGATGAGACACAGCTTGGAAGAAGGAAAAGAGAATAAGGGCAAAGAAGGAAAAGAGAATAAGGGCAAAGAAGCCAAAGAAAGCATAGATCTCTCCATTTTGGGGAAACAACGGTAGATCGAGACAGGGTCGAATGTCATATGTAACCGCGTAAGTCTCAGGTCTTAGTTTATTGTCTTTGTCTGTGTCAGACCATGAGTGTGTCGTGGTCACAGGGTGGGACATAAATGCAGTAAATGGACACAAAGATTGAGATGTAGAGAAGAGAGTTTACTGCAGCAATGGGAAGGTGGAGATTAAAGGAGGAAGAGCAGAGCATGGAGAGGAGTGGGGCAGGGATGAGAGTGTTGATGGCAGTATTTTATTATAATCTAAAGAATGAAGTCCCCATATTAAAGGGGGGATTAAAAACAATACATACAAAAGTCCACCCTGGCTGCATTCTTTTTTTTAAATGAATGACTAGTAATGATAAATATAAAGCATAGGGGGAGAGAGAAAGGAAGGGGAAGAGAGTTGGGAGGCTGGGAGAGGTGGGAGGTGTCTGATTCATCCACTCCCATAGGCTATTTATTTTGGTTGGATGGAACAGCAGAATCCATGAGGGAAGCATGGATGGCTCTGCAGGATGACGTAAAAGGAATGTCTGTGTTTGGGAGTGTGATGGAGGGGGAGTCACAAACACAAGTACGCCACTGCCTTGAAATAAAGACACAAAACTCCAGGAATTACCCGCAGCATAGATAACCCTCATATCTACTTATCCTTCTGGAAACACTTTACATGTACAGTATATTTATTTAAGTGACTGCAACCGATGCAGAGTAGAACTGATTTAGATGTTGTTCTTTAGTGCCCTTCCTCTCCTTGCAGAAATAATGCTACGCTTTTACTTTACCTTATACTGTATTCACACACAGACACACACGGACATATTTTTACATTCATTTACTGTCTTCATTCACAGCACTCCCCCACAGTCATGTGTTCCCGTGTGATGGCCCATTTCTAAGTGGGTCTTTACACTGTACTTCTTGTACATGTGGGGCAGGCTTCTGAACTCACTGAACTCACAGACACAGTTTGTTGCACACACGGTGTTCTATTTTTCTATTTCATTTATTTTGTATCTTGCTGAAGCTCTTAAAATGAAATAAGTTTTAATAATGCATTTTCGAACGAGATTTTTTTTTTAAAGAGGAAAGAGGAAATTGCAATCAGTGCGCATTCGAAATATTTTCTCTTAAAGGAATAGTTTGTCACATGTATTCTTCTTTCTTTTCAAAACCTGGCACCTACTTAACCCACAATGCCACTTCTCTGCCATCAGTTTGGTCTTTACGTGTTTTATCCTAATAGCAGCTAACATAGCGTCAAGCACAGCGGGGTATGATGAGCTTACTTTTTTGTTTTCTTATTTATAGATTTGTAGTCTTCAGCCCAATCTGATGCCGACTCAACTTACCTCACTTGAACAAATTTATCGATTTAAAAAGAAAAAAAAAAAAAACCCTCTATGGTCTGTTAACAGACTTTGATGTGTAAAAACCAATGGAGTTTCTTTTTAGGAAACTAAACACTGATTAGACAGTGTAAGAGAGATATTTCCTTATCTTTGAAATGACAGAATAAGTATTTCTCCTTAGATATCTTAGAGGGTTTGTGTGTCAGTGACCTCAAAGCCCTTCATGTCCTGTATGGCCCAGGGCAAGTTGCAAAACTCTGTCATCTACATCCAACAGAATCCAGCAGCACGGCAGTGTCAGTTTGACTTTAGACCTGGCATCATTTACGTATGAGGTAAGAAACGGTGTTAGTGTGTCTGTAGGACTGGATTTTGAGGAGGATACAGTAGGAGGCTTACAAAACATCGTTTTTGTGGGCGCTCGCTGACGAGCAATAGGAAGGATTCTCAGACTTGATTATGTAAGACATTAGTCATCACGGCATGATTCATCTCTTGTCTCAGTCTTTCATTACCTCGTTCGTTCCCCCACCCTTAAATTCTCTCTCTGTTTCATATCTCTTTTCAGTGGGGGGGCAGGAGGTGACATGGAATGAGACAATGGCCACTTTTAGTTTTTACTGTAGGTGGAAAAGATTTCCTTTGGGGTGACGCAAAATGAAGCACGAAGCAAGAAGAGTTAATAAGTCAGAGGTGCGCTTTGAAGTTGCATCCAAGTTGCAACCGTACCATTATACTTCACAGGACCAGGTAATGCGACATGTAAACCACACGACTAATGGTAAATACATTTCTTTTTCATCTTTTTCCTCTTACATAATATTCCATTCTCCATTGCCATGATCTTGTAGCTGCCAGTAGTCTGGTTCCAGACATCTAAATCACCACCCACATCTCTAATTTTGTCAGTGATTCAAAAAGGTCTTGTGTTTCTCTCTGTTGCTGTTATCATTGGTTGGAGAAACAGAACCAGTGGGACAAACCGAAAATGGTGAAATTATCCAAGTGCGTCAAAGTCAGATGTAGCTTTAGTTATGTCAGCAGTTTAATTACTGCTTCAAAGTAGTGTAGCTCAGGATATTATAGATAATGAACAGCAACGTACAGATTATTTATTTAAACATGTATATGATTAAATTGTTTTCTAAAGCAAATGTTCCCTCACTGTATTTGCACAAATTCAACGGCTGGACAATTGTTCCGCCATTGTACCATCAACACACATCATATACTTGTATGTGGTGAATTTAGATGTGTGCCTGTGTGCTTGTGTGACAGCTCAGACTCTTACTTACCAGAAACTCAATTTTCTATTGTTTTTACTGTTGTTTTGTTGCCTTTTTCCAATTTATACATTTAATGATTTAGAGCAAAAACAGCTCTGGGATGTGCACAGATTTTGCAGACAGATGCATGTTCACCTCAATTCTCACTACGATGACTATGCAGGCCCCAAAAAAGAGGTCTGATGATATGGAAATCTATGAGAAGTTGACCCTATTTCATTGACTATTGACTCATTGCTCAGAAAATATTTCCCTAATTAGTTTATAGTCTCCTTAAGTTTCCTTAATACAGCATGATGTTCTTGATGTTCTTCCAAAATCAAGTTGAAAACACCAAACTCAAGTTTTCACAATGGCAGTCCACAAACCAAATGGGTGACGTCACAGTCCACTTCTCATTTACAGTTTATATACATGGGAAATTTGTCTGTGACAGTAAACCCCCACTGATTCAGTACCATGAAGAGGGCCACAGTTACTAAACTAACTACTGCAGGGAGAGTTTGTATTTGTTTTTGGGATAATGGACATTTTTTGGGATATTGGGATTCTGGAGTAACAGGCTGTCGGAACAATGGGCAATCTCCTTTGTTCTGCTCTGTCGGCTTAGAAGTTAGTGTTAGACTGGTGGAGTGGTAATGAAATTGTCTGATATTCAGAAAAAAAATTTACAACTGGCAAGCTGCCAAATGCAACAAAATAACTTAAAGACTTTCATGAAGTTCTGAGTCAAGGTTGTGTTATATATCAGTTCTAGATTAGCATTTCAAATAGGTGTGTTGTTGCTTTTGCCAACCTCCCATCCTTTGCAGCACTCTATAAAAATAATTTTTTTTTTCCGACTCTTGGCTTTTAAACATAAAATCACCGCACTGTCTGGGTGCAGTGATTTCCATACGGCCATCATAAAGTTTTCCTGCTTCCATGCTTCTTTTTCTGATTTTAGGACACTGCCCTTACCTCTTAAAGGCAGAAGACTGCAGAGTCATGCACATTCTGCTCTTGCTGAGTTCTCTGTAGTTGTTTGTACACTGTTCCCACACGTTCATGGACCCTCATATTCTCTCCAGTTTCATTTATCGTATGCCATCTCTCATTGCACGTGACCTTCTGCACCTCCTGCTGTTTTTCCTTTCACCTGAATAGGAGGTGCAGTGGCGTGCAAATAGGGCACTTAACAGGACTCACCGATGAATTTTTGTACAAGGGAAATTCTTTTGTGCTTTGTGTTCCAGGGGAATACGTTAATTCACATTAGTCATAATGTATCTGGACAGAGCACACCTACATGTGGCTCTTTGTTTTAGTCAAAATGGTCACAGATGGGGCTTTTCTATTCTTATTTATTTATTTATTTTTTTGACGAAGCGCAGTGCACCACCAGTACCACGACATTGTCCTTGCTGTATGCACCATTTCCCTCCTGCAGCTCTGTAACTAGTGTGACATCATCACTTTCCATCATCATCATCACCATCATCATCATCATCAAACTACATAAATCACATACTGATAGTGATAACGTGATCGGTCCAGCAGTAAAAGGATGGGATTAGTGCAGTCGACTGCATTGCTCGCTTGCCTATTTTCCTTTCTCCCTTTTTCCTCCATCCCAACTCTCCCTCACCTAACCTCACCTCCTGTCTCTCCTCCCCTCCCTCCTTTCTTTATCCCCTCTCCCGTGCTTACATAACAGGGTGATCACGGCTGTCCACTGGGCCGACGGGCGATCTGAATGAAGAGGAAATTATGAATGAATAAGCAGCCATTCTTAATCTTGTCTCTCCCTCTCCCGGCTGCCTTCATTTCCTCTGTCTCAGGGTCCCTCTCTAGCTCTCTGTGCATCTCCCTGTAAATCTTGTGCTTTCTCTTCTGGCATTTCATCTTTTTCTTCCTGTCGGTCTTCCCTTTTCTTTTAATTCTCCCTCTGTCCTGCTTTCTCACCCATCAGCTCAGCATTACAGCAGCATGGGGGCTGTTGCTGTGCAGATTAAGTGCTGTAATCCTGAAGCGTGTGCATGTGAGTGTTTGTGTGTGAGTACATGCACGATTGTCTGCAGAGCACCGGATGTTTCTGGTTGCCTTATAACATGGCAACAGCAGTGGTTTATGACTGCTGCTCTACCCCACACCCCCTTTTCCATCATCATCAGTACCACCATCATTATCATCATCGCTCCATCTTTCGGGTTTCGGGGGGAGCACAGCTGAGCCAACGGTGAGGTCATGGGATGGTTTCAGTGCTCATTCAGGAAAACAGCAGCTGGATGAAAGAGGGGGGAGGGAGAGAGAGGACTAGAGAGCCTGGGCGGGAGGGGAAAGCATGCCGTCATCAGAGGAAATATCATTCAGAAAAACTGGCTTCAACAGAGACGGTGAATAAGGGAAAGGGAGGGATATAAAGATGGGTTTATAGCAACAGCTAGCTTTACATCAGTGTAATAGCATAATGGATTCGCAGTTTCGTGAATGCAATGGATGAAAATGGAGGGAGGGTAAGAGAAAGACAGACAGAGAGAGTGATGTAAAGAAGAATGAAGATTACTCAAGCAGAACAGGAGACAGAGGGAGACATTAATGTACAAAAGAAGAAACAGAGGATTATTCTGATGATGGAAACATTGCAGGGCGGGCACAGCTAACACACTGACCAACTATGCAATGAATTTGTAATCATGGGGCTTTGGAGATATACCTTGCTTTGAAGTGCACTGAAGTGAGAGAGAGAGAGAGACAAAAACCGAGAAAGCAAGAATGAGTGAGAAAAGCTCTACATGTTCTGTAATGATCAGGATGAGCTGTGATGACACATTTGTTGCTCTCTCAAGCTGCTTTGTTATGAAAAGGATGAGAAATGAAAGCAAACAGTATTGAAGAAGATTTGGAGAGCAACACTGCCCCTCTCCAACCGCTGCCCTGGAACATAACCTGGCTCTGAGGAATTAACACGACTGTTCAATTAAAATGGTTGTTCAATGCAGATTCCTGCTTTTATCTGCCTTTATTGAACACCATTCCCCACAGGCCCACGACTGAAGCTGGTCCAGGCCTGATCATCACGTACTATATTGCTGTCGATTTTGTATGCCAATCAAGTAATCATTATCTAATTTTGTGAAAATCTTACATGGTTCAAAGTCTAATTCTGGTATCAATATAATAATAATAAAACCCAGGAGCAAGGTTCACGTTTTCAGAAATACTGATGAAAGAAACCTCTTGTAGGAGATAGCATTGAGTTACAGAAGCGTGTGAGGTGCCTGCTCTAATGTCCGGCAGCAGCATTATTTATTACAAGTACTAGTGAAACACAAATATCATCTCATCTCAACAAAATCGTTTATATGGCCCCGTTGCCTCTTGACAATGACTGATGTGAACACAATGTTACAAGCCCTGTTTTCCAACGTGGCTTTTTGGTGCCACCTTCAGGTGAACGCTAAGATTTAATTATGTTGGAAATGGACACTAAAAGATATGACATTAGTTTTCTGATTAATATATAAAAAGCTTATTTTGTATTTTCTTTATCAATTACTCTTGACTGTTACAGGACCTGTTGTTTATTGTTATGCACCAAAATACAAAGACGGAATTGCTTGTATGTATGTCTGATTGTCTGATTGAACAAGAAAATTGATTTAATTTAGTTCAGTAAATAGTGTGTAGCTGACCATCACCCACAGATCATTAAGTTGAGGCTACAGTTTTTTCTTGTCTGCCCACAAGTAGTAGTAGTCATTTTATATTCATTTAATTTCTTACTTGTCGTGCATGTTAAAATAGAACTGCTTCTAATGATGATGGTTGAGGAACTGAAATTTACTCTAAACTCTACCCATTAGGTCCAGAGTGAGCTAATGTTTGTTAAATGGCTAAAAAGTCAATGTATCAAAACTGGGTCAGTCAAACTCACTGAGGCCTGAAGCCATGTGTGTTGACCAGTGGTCTCTCTCTCTCTCTCTCTCTCTCTCTCTCTCTCTCTCTCTCTCTCTCTCTCTCTCTCTCTCTCTCTCTCTCTCTCTCACACACACACACATACAGTTATCTGTTACAGTTCAGTTATCTCCACTGTACAACCCTGGGTCAGAGCAGAAAATGTGTTTGTCAGTGCGAGGGCTAAATCGATTGTTTCCCATGGTCCACATATTTGTTTGTGTCAATACTGAGTTTGTGTGTTAGAAAGAGATGCAGGGTGGAGATTGTGAATGTGCTTAAGTGTAAACAAAAAACAAACAAACACCAGGAAGGAGGAAACCTGATTTACTTTAGATTGAGGTAACATGCCAGGGGGAACCGTTCTGTGATTGTCTATGTGTTTTTGTGACAGTTCACCTTTCTACTGGCTTTCTGGCTCTCAGTTAGCACTGAGGATGGAGTATTAGTTGTGCTGTGTATGTAGCCAGTGACAAAACGAGACACACATATATACACACATTCTCAATATCAATAGTCTCTCTCTCTCACAGACACACACACACACACACACACACACACACTTACAAACCCACAGGGCCACTATCACTTGATGTACTTCCTGTGCCAGTGGAAAATAAGTAGATAACTGTTAACACACACACACACACACACACACCCAAGAGTACGCACAACTTTGCTGACACACAAACCCACTTCCATCCATGTGGCTAGCCAGCTTCTATTAGCCACAAGGCTACAACTTAGCACTTCACTCCTGCCTCTGTGAACTTACATAAATGCTGCGCCATTAGAGAACTAGTCTTACCTGAAATGTTGATAAGCAGCACCTCATCGCTGTGTCCCTCCTTCACTTCACTGAGAAGGAAATGAAAGTCAATGCACTGCCCACATTCTGTCCATATCTACATCTGCTTCAAGAAATGCCACCATTTTTTGCCCATTGGTCATTCTGGATTCACTGTTGTGCCGTGCTGTTGAGTAGATGACTCCAAAGATATGAATTAAATTGTTCAGCAATGTACAGTGATTTTAACTGTGCAGTCTCTCACCATAATCATTCATTCTTTTCAAGAAATAAAACAAGAGCAAGGCACAGAAATATTCAGTGTTTCAGTTACCAATGTAAGAAGCATTGCAGTGCAATGGTCTAATCATATATCTTCATTCTGGTGTTATACAGTGTAATGGCAAACATAATAATCCCAAACTTTACAATATAGGATGTTTGGTTTGTGACTTTAGCTGGTTTAGAGCAGCCTGACAAACAAATAATCACTTCTGAAGTTCAACACACACTGGCAGCATAGCATCATTTGACATTCATTAACACACACTGCGGTGGCCATGATGTACAGACTTTAGAAGCAAATATAATAAAAATGTATGTTTTTTCTGAGGAGTTGATGTACGTCTCTGCTAGGAAACAAGGAAGGCGGCGTATCCCATTGAGCTGACGTGCTTTAATTCAGGACCACTGCAGACCAGTTTACCAGCAGGCCTTAAATAGGCCATCACATCTCATAATGTTTATACATTTATATATACATATATTATAATGGTTACTCAGAGTTTCTCTTAGAACAACAGCTAACATGGTAAATACTGCAGTCATCACACATAAGGACAGTGTGATAGTTATGAATAGGTTCATTCTTCCGAGATCTACAATGGTCTAAATCCAATGGTCTGAGTGTCGGATTACCTCAGATAATCTTGCACTGCTGTGAGATGTAATGACCTCAAGGGGATACGGCTACAGATTAGGATTTACCGTGTCCGTCCTGTGAATGCACCTTTGTAAACCCTGACCTCTGCATGAATGGGGTGTGTGTACTCGATGAAAGGGTTAAGGGACCTAAACAAACAGGGAATTTGTGTATGCTTTGATACTCACTCTTTTCATTGGAAAAATAGGCACATCGTTTATGCAGACATGAGTATGGATTTCATTGGAGGAGTGTGTTTATTTGTAGGAGATAAAGGCGCTGTACACCTCTCATAGGTGTTATTCTGACTAGGTAGACCTCTTAGGATGAACTAAATTCACCAAACTGTGTGTACTAAAACACGGATTTTATCTTTTTAACTTCAGTTGAGACATTCCATTGTTGTATTACATGTTGTCATCACAAGACACATGTAAATGTAAATGTTACCTACCTCCATACTACATAGGCTATGGAAGTAATGTGTTCACAAAATTATGTGTAATTAAAACAGCCATAATATGTGTATATCCCACAAAGGGAATGCAAAAGAGATAAAAAGGAAAACACATCCTCGGATGGAGGTGAAGCAGAGGATCTTTCAACAATACACGTGAAAGTACATTCATGTCTTTTATGCTGATTTCAAGTTCATGTCATTTCAAAGTTGCCATGATTGCCACCTTAAAGGATGTGTAAGCGTAATATTTAACCTTCACATAAACCTTCCTCGCATTCATGCAACCATCTTCAGTTCTTCAGGTTTCATTCTGCTGGGAAATTGCTTGAGGGCTCCCTTTCAAAGCATTTCCAACACTCTTCACTCACTTTAAGTAAGTAACTTTGATTAAATAAGTCTATATGAGTGCAGGTTTTACTCATATGAAGAACCCACAAGGAGAGAGGGGAGGTCTGAAATAAATAAAGACATGATTATATCAACAGAGCTGGCAAGACGCTGCACATGGCCTCATGGAGACCATCTAGTTCTTGTCAGCTATGTACTTGATGTTCATTATGACATATAAGCGTGCGGTCTCATTCTTCATCCACCATTTTGAAACGCTTGCACTTAAGCAGACACACACAGGAGATACCAATCAAAGTCTGTCAGGGATCAGCAGTACCTGGGACAAGGTCTATTCCAGCGAGACAAGTGAAAACACCTGTGTGGTTGTGCCTTAGCTATGGTTGGAAATTTTGGTTTGTGCACAACTTTAGCTCTTCCATCCCCTAAATCTGGCACCAGATGTGATGTTGGACTTGTTTATTTCTAACCAGCAGAGTGATTGTGTCTCTGTGCATTCAGCAGAGTGAGAGTGTCACTCACTGGTGTGGAGATACCACCATCTTGTGGACAAAGAGTTTACAGCCCTGTAACTGCTCACAGCTTTCCACGATTGTTTGTGGTATGGTAAGCCTTATGTTGAAAGCTATTTCACAGAAAATCAGTTCTGCTTAGTGAATCCATGTGATTCAACATTGCACTGTGAAAGAATTTTAGTTAAGACACAAGACGGTTTTGATTTAATCCACACAAATACCTACAATACAGCACATAGACTGATTCTAGGGGGTGAATACACCTGTGCTTCCTTTACTTTGACTATAATATAACATAATTCTAATTATACATGTGTGAAAAGTTGTATCTGACAGTGGAATCATTATTATCTAAGTATAATCAACATGAAAGAGCATATTTTAGTCTGGGCACTTTACCTGATAGTAAATTAAAGGTCCTGATCAGGGTTTAAAAACTGTTTCATTATATGGTCTTTGGGAAATAATGGTTTTCTAAAATAGGGGAGAGCAGGACTGGTTGTCTCACAGGTTGGTTATCACACTGGTTATTACTGTGACATCCATTAGATGTTACCTTCATAATGCGTTGTTATGAAACTATGGCTCTAATAATAAAAGCTTGATTTCTTTCCAACACTGTAAATTATTTCATTTTATTTCTCAGTACAAAGAATAATTCGAACAAATAATCATGACTCACATTCATTCATGAGTTGGTGTCTCAAGCTCAAGAACACTGAAAGTCATAAATGTTTTTAAAAATGAAATTTTTTCTTGATTGAAATCTCTTTCATTGTGACACCCAACTCCATGAGGGGGTTGGTTGTCAAAATGAATAAGGAAGAATGACTATTGTAAGATGTGTTGATCCTGAGCTGTTTGAAATGTCATGTGCTGCTGACAGTGTTTCCTTTGGCGTTGCAGATTAGATTTCCGCATAGTTGTCATAGACAACCGGGGAAGTCCATAATGTAGAGCGACGTCAAAGAAATTAACTGGAATCAAATGTTTTGTATGTTAAAGCAAAAGTACTAGTCAGGTGATCCATCAGAGGAATGTTGCTCTTTTGCTAAACAATGAATAAAAGACTTTCATTTCCTCCTATAGTGACAGAGGGCCACACAAAAAATAATAACATAAAGTTTCCTCTACCACTGAAAGGGACTGGATGGGCACTCAAACAACAAGCAACAAACCACTGCTTGCTTAGGGGATTTTTTTTTTTTGCACAGGGATTTTTTGTGTAGCCCAGTGTGCTTATGAATCACAAAACAATGGAAGAGATAATGGAACCAGTTGGTTCAGCTGAGATCAATTAGCTGGACGGTCACATGAAATGTGGTGAAAACTTGGCCGGTCACAGTTTGATTAAGCATTCTGATCATTGTTGCCACATGTCCTGTCTCTTTTTACTACGCTGGCTGGTTAAAGGTAAGAGCTAAACAATGTGATAAACAATAGTTCATGTTCACTCTAGTTATTCTCCCTTCTTTCTCTCTTTATACATTCTAACTTTGAGCAAATTTGAATTACAAGCACTGTACAAATTCTGTCCTACAAATATTTAAGCTATACTTCAAGAGCTAGTTTAGAATGAATGCAACCTTTTACTTTAATTGGGCTTCAAGGCTATTAAATGTTCGTTTGGCGATTTGGGGAAGCCAAAGCCAGCCAAGAAATCACAGATCCATAACATTTGATTTTTTGGTACGGCTTTGAAAAATGAAATGTACTTTGTTAATTGAGCTAAGACTTGGATAGTTAGGCTAGCTATTTCCCTGTTTTCATCTTTATGCTAAACTGTAATGATGGCTGCTGGCTTTATAATGGATGGACATTTCAAATTATGGATTAATTTTGTTGCTCAACTGTGGATTCAGGAGGTCTGGAACAAGGTGGTATTGAAAATCCGACTCTCAGGAGAATGTGGAGGGCTGGCAAGTAGATACAAAAGTAAATGAAGGAGAAAAACACATTGTTCAAAGACAGCAGGATCATTTTACCCAGAAAGCAAAAAACTTTTATTAAACTAGGAAGCCAGCCTAGAAATAAAAGAGAGGGAAAGTTTGTAGCTGAACTATTTTGTTTGCATTTGACAATACAGTCCTTTTTCATCATGTCAGAGGTGCTTCACTCATGACTGATAAGACCACTAAGGCAACCGATCTTCTGACACCTTGGCAGTTGAGTGCGAAACTGTATGAGCTGTACAGTGTGTTTGTACAGTGTGTACAGTTTGTGTTTGAAGGTTTGTATGGGAGTATACAGGCTCCTCCTACAGCAAAGCCTTGCTTTATCTCTGACACGCTTTGTTTTAGCTACTTGTAATGGATACTGAGAGCGTGATCTTATCAGCATGCACTTTTTTGGCTCTTTTGTACTCACCACAGGTTTCTCCCAAACTGTAGACAGTGCATTGAAAACTTACATTTGCAGCATTGAGATGTGAATTTTATCCGCCCCGCCAAGCTAAAACCTGCCGCAAGGGACCCCCCACAAAGGTGCCTCTCCAGTGGGATACCAGAGGGTGAGCGCACGTTACATTTACTAGTTACCACCAAAAGTGGAATTATAGTTACATGTTACAAAGTGTAAATTCACTCCCTAAACTGTGCTGAGTACTGTGTTTACGTGTGTCTGAGTTGCTAAGGGAAGCTTAAGTTAGGCAAATTAGATCCGATCCGCCCCTGACTGATTTACAGGCATTGCTTGTGTGCTGCCATTGAGCTTTGCCTCTGATTACAATAAAAAAAGGCCTGGACCAGGTTAACAAAGCAAACCACTGAAACAATGCTACAGTTATAAATCACACCCAAAATAAACAAGTCACTGTAGAAGAAGTAATGTAAATGAGCCAATGGGACACAGCAGTAGAGAGGTTCTTTTTATCCAAAGTTATCAGCAGGAACAACTTTGATCAGAGTTCATGGATCTTAAAACATGGTGATAAAACCATATGTACCTTTGTAGGCGTGTCATTATCCAAGATTAAGTTCAGGTCTGCTTACAAGACATCATACCATCACCATGTTATGATGGTTATTCAATTCAAGTCACTCTTGTTTTTGCAATTCTCTAATAATTATTGACATGGCTAGTTTCAGTTTAGTTTGAAGAAAATATATGAACATAAATGTACATAGATATTTTGAAACAAATATAAACTTTTGGGGGCATTTGAAACCTTTATTAGAAAGCACTATTAGAGATATGACAGGAATAAAGGTGGAGGGAGATGCATGAAAGGTCCCCAGCCAGAATTGTAGTACATGGTTCTCATCTTAACCCGTAAGTCACGGTCCAATGTATGCAGACATATCAGATGTTTATTTTAGTCATTTTTAATTGAGTAATCTGACTGGGTCCAGATCGATTCAATCTAGTCAGGCCTTCCGTGCTTTTCCTGAGGGTCTGTGCCAGAGGGAATGGTTTAGGTGAGTTAAGGTGAGGTACATGGGCTGAAATAGCTTGATTTGTGGCACATCCTACTGTTGCTGGTGTTGTATTCTGGTCTCGCTGGATTGATTAGAACAATAAGTATTTGGCTGGAGTTGGGGAAAAAACCATGGTCATAGCAAAAGAGTATAAATTAAGCAACAAACCTGCTTCGTTAAGGTTGGGGGAAAAAAAAAAAAAATTGCTGGGAGGAAAAAGGGCACCTATCCGTGTCATATGTGTCGGATGCATTGTCCACACATCATCCACCGTGACCTTCCTTTTGAAGTTTTGCTCCATTATCAGGAGATCATGTTACCTCCCACTATGTCAATAAAGGTTAATTTTAGTTGTACTTAACAGGACAGTAAGACATGGGACAGCAGCTACAGTACTGTGAGAACTCTTTTTCTTTGGAGTGTGTCACAAGGGTCCATGGTTCATCAGAGCTCTGACCAGCTCTTTCAAAGGATATCCTTAGACACGTTTCATTGGTTAGTGAGGACCAGATCTGTATAAGTGGTTGATAACATATTGCTCCATGAGATTTCTGCAGTTACTTTTGTTACTAGCTCCTCTAAATTCAAGTTTTGAATCTTTAAAAAACTGCGTGGTATCTGAATGATATTTTATATCAAATATATTGTATGTAGGCCTGCAGTAGGCCTATCTGATACTTGTCAGTTCTTTCGCAATCCGATACGGACCGACTGAGCTTTATTGAGATTTCAAAATAAAGCTAACTTTCTCAGGTTGGATGCATTCCCACCTCTTTGGTCTTAGGTGAAATACTCACCAAGACATTGTTGTGAACTGTGAGAGTGAACTGTGAGAGTCTGAAGGTACAAAGAACCCTTTCAGTGCAAGTAGTACCATGTCAAATCCCACAGACACTGCTGTGCTGAATTTCAACAGCAACTTTGTAAACTCTGTTGGCAGGAAAGTGGGATCATCTAGGGAGAAGGAGTTATGAATATGTAAACGATAAGAATGAATTACTTACTTCTGTGACAACTGGTGTTTCTGTGGAGCTAAAACAGATATAAGTGACTATTTTGCACATGAACATAAAAGTTCTACTGTAATTAGTTATAGTTATAATTTTCAAAGACCTTGGGAAATACAGACCATGACCGCAGGGCCTCTTTGTGGTGATGATGTAGGTACATGACAAAGTCATAAATAAGAAAATCAAAGCGTGGCTGTCCTAGCAGAACATGAAATGCCTTTGATGTTCAAGTTGGCGCAGACATTCATCCTCACTCCAGGCAACGTTTCTAAGGGGAAGAGTCAAAAGCTGTTGCATCTTCTTTGACCCAGCTCTACGGGTTGCCATAGAACATGATATACACATGTCTCAGTGGTGCAGTGGCTTTTCATGCCTCTGTGTAAGAGCGAGAGACAACATCTAAACACACATTTAAACATAAAAAGCTAAAGCTTCTTATAACATCAAAGTGATGGAGTGATAACGCTGGAAGTAGAGTTTCTACTCAGACAAATGTATACTTACTGTGGCCTGCAAAATAAACATCACACAGCAGAGGGGCAGTAAACATTTCAATACATGAGGCCTTTGTCCTTATCAGATCGAGCTCCACATTTAACATGAAAACTAACGTAAAATGAATGAAAAATAATAATTTAGAAACACTGAACACCAACACTGGCAGTAGTGTTACATAACTAGTACACTGACATTTTTTTTTTACTCATGCTCCAATCTCCTCTGCAATTTTCCGTGTAAAGTCTGTTCAAATTCCTCACGTTGTGACATGTGAGCTTATGACTCTCTACATCAAATTTGCATTTTCCAATTACCAAGCATAGAAAAGCATCAGCCCTCAGCTGTTCCTGGCCCAGCAGACACTTTTCTCAATGACTACCACCCTCATGACAAGTCTCCCAGACATGCCATGACACGGGAGTGAATTGGTTCGTCATCCCCTTAGCAAGAAAATTGGTTCCCGTGCGGCATGCGGGACAGTGATGTTAAACATATGTTCGTTTTTACATACACACAGTAGGCCTATATCCAGTTCCTGAGTAGCAGTGGTAACAGGAACAGGTTAGATAACAGCTTTTGGGTCAAGTGAGGTTTCAAATGTGGGCAAATTTCAAAGTCTAAAGGATGAATTAAAGGTTTAGAAAAGGCTAACATCCAGAAAATGTTAAGTAGTTGTAATATGAGGGGACAAGACCTCAAGCCCCATTCAGTCACATTTCACAAGCCAACTATGAAATTGATGATCAGGCACATTAGAGGCATGCAAATATACTCCCGTGCGTTTCCCGTGATGTATTTATCATAGTATACCCCCTCTAAAATGTTAATTAACTGTAAGGGGGGGAGTATATGGTATTTAGTTCCTTCCTAAGTGTACAGTAAGGGTCATTATTGGTACAACATGAAACAGTAGATTTGAACTTGGTGATATATGTTTTTCTTTTTTTAATTTAGTAAGATTCATTGCCAATAATTTACCTGGCAAACTAAATTTCTTATTTATATAATATCATCAAAGTATCAAAATATCATTAATGGACCTGTATTCAAGTCACACAACCTGTATTTTGTAATTGTTTTAAGAAACTAAATTGTAGCCAGTCAGTCCTACATTTTTCCTGTCTCTGTTTATGTGCATGTAGAAGAATGCAGACTGATTGAAAAGGCACTTAAACACTTAAAACGTTTTCAGTCAGTCTGCATTCTTCTAACATGCACATAAACAGAAAGATGATGAAATAGTACTGGTGCATGAGATGTTTGGTCCTCAAATGTTCCCCTGATCAGAAGGCACTGTGCTTAGTGAAGTCTCCACATATCCTGTTATTTTGACGGTATTGAATATTGATAACCAACCAACCAACCAAAGTTATTTACTTTATTAACATTTTTAACAGAAATGAGGTTGCGCATTAGGTCATCACTCATTTGCAAGATAATTTAGCAATATAAGTATATATATATTTTTTTTACCAAATTCATTTTCTTTTTGACAATTAGTCATCATAAAGTCACCAAATCTGCAGTTTTAAATTGTTAAAAAAAAAGGGGTCTTTTTATAGGCTTTTCATACAAACCCATGCAATATGATGGGCTTCAGAACTAATGGAAAAGAAACCCTGTCAACTAAAAGAAACATTGTTAATGAATTCATCTACCAAATCACAACATGTTGATATCCGCTCATATGGACTAAAACGTTATAAACAGGGCAGATCATGGTCTTGGTTTAATATTGTAAAGGTCCAAATCGACCTGAGGCACAGTAGTATTCAACCAAAACTATAATATTTCCCCAACTCCAATGAAAGTGCTTTTGCTGCCTGCAACCAGGTTTGAACTCAGCACACTGCTTGTGTGCTGTGCAAATGTGTGAACATGATCCAGTTCTGTTTCCTATCAAAATTTGTAGAATACATACATACATACATACATACATCAAGGCCTTGGTTAAATGTTAAAGTAAACTGGTCCGGTCTCTTGAATCACTTTTTTTATTTAACCAAATAGAACCAAACAGAACCAGAACAAAGTGGCTATAATGTTACAAGAGAGGCTATTAGCCTATTGAAAAAATGGACTTATGTCGGTGTATATTTTGCTGATACATGCAGTATCAACATTTAGCAACGTGGCAAACGTTAAGTAACAATGCAAACAAGTCAAAAAACAGGCAGCATAAAGTAACAGGGAACAGATAACAATAATAGTGGTGGTACAGGAAGATACCAAAGAAATTACCAGGTAAAAGCAGGCTGACAAAAGTTTTTAATGAAGTTTTAGAAGTTGTAAAACAATATCAAATATACAGGAAGCTGGAGGCGGACGAACTGAACGCAGAGTTTTGTTCTACAGCAACGAATGATTAACGTGACTTAATGTGAATCAGCGAGCACAATGATCTGCTGGGCACATGCACTGAAACTAATTACAATGTCAGCCAGATTAAATGTAAAGTTTCACAGTGTGGCACGTGATGACACGGTGCCCATTGTAGTGTTGGTGAACTACTTAACACATATATATATATATAAAAAAAAGATAAAAGAGCTAAGACTCAAATCAAACACCAGAGGTTTATCCCCTGAAATCCTACACAATGACACGTATCCCCAAAGGTTGTTAACTCCAAACTTTTGATAAGAGAAGGCCATCTTCATGGGTATGACAAATCAAAGTTTCATGTGACAAACGTGCTTGTCTTCTCTCACAGGATCCATCGTCACACAACAGCAGGCACATGACCATAACTTAGTGTAAATAAGCTTAGCAACAGACCAGAGACCTTTCAGAGCTGGAGAGGAGATTGAAAATCGACAGAGACACTCTCCTCTTGGCGGTGATACTCTGTTTCCTTGGTGATGTGAGGCGGTTGTTCACATTGCCACCTTAGGTCTGCGGTCAGTCAGAGTTTTACTGCCACCGTGTGTGTTAGAGTGTCTGTGTGGAGTCCACTTCGATCCTCACAAGCAGCCACACGCCACCTGGCCTCGTTTAGAACAATGCATTTTACCACAGAGGAGAAAATAGAGCTGGGACTCAATGAGAAGGGGACTGTCAATCCTGCATTCGGGGTAAGTCTAGAGTGACCTGAACTATCTCTCAATTCTTCAGTCCAGCTTTGTGACACAAACAAAATCAAAGTGTCAAATGCAAATCTAGTTAATATGAATAATTACAAAGAAAATGGCTTTTTTTGATTTTCATTTTTTTACTTTTCCTTACCAGGATACAAAGAAGTACAGTTCTATTTTCTTACATTGCAGCAGTAAGAGTTAAACGTAAGCCACTGTGGAATGTGAAAAGTATGCACACTTACTGTAGTACTATGGGGCAAAGATCAGTCTGCAGTGTAGTCGAAATGGATCAAAGAACTAAAACTAGAAATTGTCTTTAATAAAACAATGGAAACAGAAACAGAGACTGAATAAAGGGTTTTGACGCGGGGGCCTGTATTTTGTTTGTGTGTGTGAACTGTAAAAAGGTCTGGCTGCATGGGGTGTGCAAGTGTACACAGCTGAGTTGGGATGATGTTTCCGCTTTTTCTCCACATCTAACTTAACTGAAGAATTTGGAAAAATGGGTAAACCAAACAAACTGCAGCTGGGTGAACATGTCAGGCTGTTAACATCTGCAAAATATGTAGTGCAGGCAAAGGCAAGGAGCCTCATTTATTATTATTATAATCCTTGTATTGTATAGTGCCTGACACTCCTATACAAAGGCCCAACAAGAAACCACCAGCATACAATTAATCCAAAGATGTTGAATTAGGGTTTATATGTTTAATAAATCAAGCTTAGTGACTTTGGCATCTAGATCAAGTTTTCATAATTCATTTGTAGGCTTTGGTCATGTAAATACATTTCACAAGAACCTTTTTATGACTTTTTCTTCCGGCTTTTTTTGGGGGTTAAATGTGTTTGACTCGTGCTTCAGTGTGCTCTCCGTAAGATGCATCTAAAACTAAGTCTGTTTCTTGATGTTGCTCGATCTTTTCAGGCAACTTTGGAGCACATCTCCTCTACTTTGGGGAGATGTGTTTATTTAAGAGCTTAATCGTCTATTATAACAGTTGTGTATGCTAGAAAAACGCTTACGATTTTCAAGAACAAAAACTTGGAAAAGACGGGCTATGTTGCATTTCAAATGAATATAAGGTGCATCATCCCAGTGGCAGATATCCTTATCTAATGGAAGATTAAATTTACCGTCTTGAAAAGCATATTTAGTGGCTTTTTAAAGATTTTCTGCAGCGTTCAGTGTTAAAAACATCAAACGGATATAGCATGTGGAAAAATAACAGCAGTCACTAATTCAAACTAATAATAGCAGATAACTGATTCAATCCATAATAAAATGGAAACAGATAAGAATAAAATGAAGCTAAACAACTTAATCAAATGCAACTAATCTTATTTTTCTTAGATACTTTTATTCAGTGATATGTTGATTTAAGATTTTATTAATATTGAATTATTTTGTATTTGTGTGTTTGTCCATCATTGTGTACCGTACATATACTGCAGGTCCCTGGGTTGTAATTTTATTACTTTTAATATCTGCTACACAGAACCTCTTTTCTACCAGGGTTACATTTAGAGCTCACAGAGAAAAGCAACTGAAGAGAAAGAAAATGTGTTTTTGACATTTTTCTTACTATTATACAAGTGAGCTTTTGTTTGTCGGTGCAGCTTTGAGTCCAGGGGAAGTCCATTTAGGGTTTCAGGTATCAGAAGATAGAGGCCAAACTCCAAAAACAAAGGCTGGCTTCATGCGATACAAACTCTCAGCATGCAAAAACCAAACAGCAAAGGTACAAAAGGGGATAAAGAAATTTTAAAGAACAGTCATTGTGCTAAAAAAAAGTCTTAAGCCTTAAATTGGGTTTAGGATAGATGCAGAGAGTAAGTTTCATTAGAAATATCCAATTCAATATCCAATTCAAAACTTTGGAAGATAAGAATTTCTTGTATTGTGGGTATGTACATCATGATATTAGTAGGTTGATGGCAGGTTTTAATAAGTAAAATATATGTTTGATATTTAAAATAGAGATACTGGTTTAGCTATCAAAGTAAGGCCAGCACAGAAGAAGTCATGGCAACAGCAAGAGCAGAGCACATTACACATTAGCTAAGGTAAACGGGCAAAAATGGTGAGTTGTTGCAGAATTTGCTATTGGCTTCTTTTAGCGCCTGAGTAGACTTGACCTCAGTTTGAGGTTAGATGCTGCCCTGGCAAGTTGAGTGATGAGTGCTGTTTGAGGAATCTATGACAAACAGTGCACTCCCTGACTTAATCAAAAACATTTCATATTGTACTTTCAAGCAACAGCAACAGGCTGCTGGGAATGGGCAACTGTCTGTGAATACTAACTTTGAAAAATCAGAAAGGAGCAGAAAAGAAGATAATGGCTCAGTGAGGGATGGAATGAGCCAACCTATTGGCCTCTAGAACAACCAGGGAAAGTACATTGCCACTGATTTATACTTTCTTACTTTCTTACTTACTCTCTGATAGCACCCTAATAAAACTGAGACGGATTCAACTTTGTGCTTATAGTTTCGAAAGTGGCATTTATTTAAAAAAAAAAAAAAAAATCAAAAATGTGTTGCTCTAGACAGAGTGTCCCTCTTAATCTGGATAATCCATAGAAAACACAATCAAACGTTTTCATACATGGGACTGTTTCTAGACAGTAGTTCAAAGTAAAACTGTTCACAAACAGATCTGCTGATTATCCAGAATAACAGGGACACTGTTTCTGGAATGTTTCTTTTGATTTTGTTTACGAGAAAGAAATGAACCAAAGACATTACGTAGAATCAGAGACAGCCTAGAACAAACAAAAGCACAAAGCAGTCATTTAGGTGAACTGTCCCTTTGTCCAAAGGATGTAGTACAGAGAGCATTCCCACCGCTGGTGGCTCCCTCCACTCGCATGACCTCCTCTTCTGAGATTATTAGAGTGGAGGAGGGTATCCACTAGATGGAAGCAAATGGCCATGTAACTGCTGAAGTCAATGTCCGTGTCCACTACCTGCTGAGAATGTTTGACATGGGAGTAAATCAAAGACAGAGACATAATGTGGTGCAGATGGATCCACATTCGCATTTCTTTCTCTGACATGTGACTGGGATGTGCACAGCAAGACGACATGTGGCTTACATTCATTGGGGTCTGGATGTTATCTTGTGTACTGGCTTCAGTGTGTAACATTTGAGGCATTCAGCTGAGCTTTAAGTGCCAACACACTTCAGCACAGTGGTGTACTGGCCTTGCGGCATACGAGGACAAATCCCAGTGAGACACAACATTAGGCCATTCAGTAATATCTGTGTGTCTGTCAGTCTGCGAGTATGTTCTGGGAGCTCACTTTAGTGACCTGAGCCTTTAGCCTTTAGCTCAGTGTTCAACTGAGCAGCATAATAAACAAACTGGTGCTGGGTGCTGGGTTGGTATTTTGGGGTAGAAGAAAGTTTCACTTTCTAATAAATGTATTAATGGTAATGTGTGAACATAGACTGTAAATGAGGCCATATGATGTTTCTTTTTGTTGATTTTGTTGGTGAGGTTGTGGGTCTGTACATGCATATATGTTGAATATCTAATCTAATCTAATCTAACTTCTAAACACTGGACAAAGAAGGCAGGCCAACAGCTTTACGTGACTTTCTGTAGGTTACAGACACAGCAGCGCCTTCTTTACTGACATCTTTACCTGCTACACGCTTTGTAATGTTTGTAATGTAGCTGATCTACTTTGAAGACAAGGTTTTTCATTCTGAACTTAATAATTAATTAAATAAGTTAGTTTCTCCTCATTATGACCTTAGAGTAAATAATCTAAACCATTGCTTGATTACATTCATGTTTAACCAAGGAGTGGCTCCAAAAAATGGTTAGTCAGACTGATTTTGAAAAGTCCTTCTTTTTTTTTTTTTACTGTCGAACTTGCCACAGCTTTGTCTTTGCAATGTCATCTCATATGTCCCCACCTAATCCTTCACCACTTCCACTTAAAACACCTCCCTGAATACCGCTGTCACAATTCAAACACTGGTATCATCCACTAACTTGCTTACTCTTCAAACAGCCACATCCTCAAAGTGTTTGTACAAAACGTTTGGAAAGTGATCTGTCCCATGTGGACTGTCAGAAGGAGCTGACCTCTTTGCATTTGAATGCAGCTCATGAGTTACATGGAGTATCCCATCATGTATACACAAATTAAATGATAGGATACCGAAAACAGAATGTAGAAAGTTTATAGCGTAAATTATATATTGAAGATTGATGTTTTTTCACTACAAATTGACCAAATATGTTTTCTCTTGCTTTTCAGTATTAAGTCATTTTTAACTCCCAAACCAGGCATACTTGCATTTCAGACAGCCACATCATCAAAGTGTTTGTGTAAAACCACAGGAAGCCGAGCTATCCCGCGTGGCCTCTTTAAGGAGTTGACCTCTTTGCATGTGTGTCTCATATATCAGTAATTTATTACTTGAGTAAATAAAGAAAAAGCAACAAAAAACATTTAAACATTTCTGACATAGATTATATAAAATCTTTAATGAATTATATCACAAATGCTTTCCACTATCCACTAGCAAACAAATGTAAAGTAGACCTATTTCCCATAATCTGTGACATATAGTCATTAATCTCGTCTAACATTTGCATTTGAAATCCTTCCTCTGAATGTTAATGTCAAATCTTTTTAATTAGCTTCGGCTGAATCTGTGAGCATGTGATACATGTGGATTTGGTTACATCTATGTGTGGAGTCTCGAGATGCCTTCACTTCCACAAATAAATGTGGTGTTAGGGAATATATATATATATATATATATATATGTATATATGTATTGATGTAATTTCAAAGGGAGAACAGCATGTTTTTTTAATTTATAAACTGGTGAAATTTAGATAGAACAGAAGAGTGTCATGGCTTTTACATTGACAGCTTCACTGTTTTTATAAGATCAAAGAAAGCCATAGTCTTTAGTGTTACATACTTAAACCAGAGGACCACACTGGATATCCATTTGTCTCACTTTTCTCACATTCTCAGTATCTTGTGGTCACTAAAATGATTTAAATGGCAAAAGAATTTCCCCTTTTAAGCCAAAGACTCACCAGTCACCTTCTTCATACCTCGGTTTTAAGGAGTGATAATTTCAGCTACTGTTGCCTTTCTATCATCTCAAACCAGTTTGGCCAGTCCTATAACTGCTGCCATCAACCAGGTATTTTCGCCCAGGGAACTGCAGCTCTGTGGAAATGTTTCTCTTTTTCCCACCATGAACTTCAGCAGAACTTCTTTACTACGCCTACATGTCTAATCACAGTGATTTGTTACCACATGATTGGCTGATTAGATATTTGTGTTAACAGTTTACAGGAAATTGTCAGCTGTTGTGGCATTTTATCAAAGTTCAGAATTACAAGTTAGTTTTGGGGAGAAGTTGATTTCCCACAATGACCTTAAGATATGAAAGATCATGATTTCAGATTTAGATCCTTGCATTTACTTTTAGACACATACATAGACACCAGCAGGTGAAACACACATGCATCTGTGGTAATGTCTCTACGAACATGTTCCACATATATGCTGCATATGTTAGGAACAATCCCTGTGCAGTAAACCTGTAACTCTACTACTAAGTCGAACCACCTTTAGAAATATATTTATAGCATTAAATAGCAGTTGAATGTTCATGTTTTCATATGTTCAGCTTTTGTTGTCTTTGTTAGTTATGTGCATGTATCTGTATGACTCAAGTCCTTGTATGTGTGGCCAATAAAACTGATTCTGATTCTGTTACTTATTATATATAAACAGATGGCAATTAACAAGGGACAACAGGGCTGGGCGCACCATTTAAATCACAGCTGCACAAATGGCAGTTTTACTGGCTTTTTATCACAAACACATGACAAATTTGGCACAATGGACTGGTAGACCAGGCAGGTGATTAGAGGAGGCCACGACGACAGGATACAGACTGTCCTGTTGAATTGACCAAGTCATTGTCTTTTAAGTGGATAATTTGAATTTCAGCATGGACCAGTCACGGAGATAGAAAGTCAAACTCTGTTGTGATATTAGGCTATACAAAAATATATTGAAACTGAACTCAGGGGTGTTGCAACAGAAATAATAGCACCCAGGCTGTCACGAGGCTGCTCTAGCCTTATTTATTGCGCCTGCTTCAGCAATGGCTGTGATTACTATTGCTAGTACAGTCCTTTCTTGCCAGTTGAATTTGTTTAAAGCCTAGACTCAGCCAGTTTCCCCTGGTAATACTACATTTTCATGCACTTTCAAGTTTATACCACCAAAATAATTTGAAAAATATAGCTATATAAAAATATTTGCTGGAAATTATGGTGTAACATGAAACATGGACATGGACGATTTTCAGCATATTTGAATTGCCCTGAACTTCATGTTGAATGATATGATACACACACCTGCATGCATAGGTGGATTATGAGAGAACTGGTCCTTCAGCACAAATGCAAAAAATACAGAAATATCGAATTGTGTAACGTAAGGCAATGTATGCATGTTTGCTAAATCCAGTAAGTTGTTCGCCAGCCCAACAAAGTCAAAGTCAGTTCCCTCATGTCAAAGCCTGATATTGATCTAACCCTCCAGAGTCTTGGGGTAAAATGGTGGTTTTTTACTACTTTTCATTTTACCGTTGTGTTTCCCATTAAAACTGTTTAGCTTGCCTTTCTTTGTGTTTGTGTCTTTGATCCCGGTGGGCGGTCCGTGACTCCGAAGAGTTAAAACAATGACAAGGATCTTGTAATCTTGGTATCTCTATAATCTATATACATGCTGTATATTTGACATAGCTGTAAAAGATCAAAGCTATTGTGTGGGAGGACTGCCTTTATCAACAGTGTCTTTGTAGGTACGGTGCTCACCCCACCTGGCCTCTGCTATCGCCCACATGGATGTTCTAAACGTCACAACTAATTCTGTTGCGTATGGGTCACATTTATGTCTGCCATCTGATCTTAACCGGACCGCCAGCTTTCCCTGAACAACTTCCAGTTTCAAAGACAAGGAAAAAACAAAACCATTAAGAAACCTTTAGCTCTATGAGAGTCCATGGTGTGTGCAGCTTAATGATAAGGTATGTTTGCATTGTAGAGTTGGTGTCCAAATAGTCTGGATGGAATTCAGTAAGAAAACATTGTTTTCTATTTGATGTTGCTTGGATAAATGAAAGTGATGAGTTAATGACTTGTCTGCCTTTGTTGTGCTTCTTTTCAAGGGAAAAGAGTGTGATGAACAGCCACAGCTGACAGTTCATGTTGCGGAACCACACACAGAGGCCCCGGAGGAGAGTGTGGACAAAGGTGTAGATTTAGTTTACTCTCTCAACGACAGGCCGCCTTGGTACCTCTGCATTCTGCTCGGCTTCCAGGTAAATTCATCCAATGGCTTTTTTGGTCCAATTTGATAGCAGTTGCGGTAGGAGGCCTCTAATAATAGTCTAAAACAGCTGAATAGTGCTGCAGAAGTATCACATTTTTAACAGAAGTATGCTGAAACAAACTGACAGACAGTGCAGCCAAGTTAATGATAATCCTCTATGGGCTTGTTACTGCAAAAACACTTTTACTTTGAGTTATTTAATTCAGTGCTAATAGACATAACATTGATTAGTGGAGAAATAATAAATATTGTGTATCTTTATTTGGAGGTTATGAGTAATGTTAATTATACAGTGATGTATTGTAGTATTGTAACTTGAGTGTAATACATGGACAGTATATTGAGCCAAAAACAACTATTTGGAAAAAAAAGATACAGAGTAGTTAGTTTTGTCTCATTCCAGTAAAGGGTTCTATATGTTCAGTAACAATATATTACTGTCATGTTAATATAATACCTTCCTAATTACTGAAAACAACTGAGACTGTCATGTCTGCTGCATATAGACAGTGGTCCTTTTTTGGACAAAGACAAGATGTTAGATGTTAGGATTCTTTTCCACCATCTCCTTTCAAAAGATTTAGCTTTGCTCTCTTCACAAGAACAGCATCTTTTTTTTCTGTTTTGTTCCCTGAAAGCAATCCTGCAGATTTCCCCTAGCTCTTGTCCAGTGACTCTCAGTATAAACTTCAGAGCAAAGGTTCAACTCACAGCACTGATTCTCACCTGGCTACATTCATGTGGCGTCAAGTCATGTGGTCATAAAATGTTAGCATGTTTAAGGCTAGTTAATTAGCACTTAAAACAAGTTACAGTACTTTGAGACTGTCTGTAATTCAAATCAAAGGGTGTTGAAATCCCCCCTAAAGCAGCTGACCAGGATTTGATCCTGACATTAAACCTGAAACACTTTGATCCAGCAACATTTCACAGTAACTGACACGTCTAAATCTCAACTCTGTTTGGTTTATTATAGAACATCTAGGGTGAAGGAGCCTGATCTCCACAGAAAAATACAAAATTAAGAGTATTTCTAATACAGAGGGAAATGTACAGGGGAGAGCCCATGAAACTGTAAAAAGTCTTACATAAAAGTCTACATCAGAGGGCCAGAAGGTCATGAGTTTTATTTCAGAGCAGAGCAGCCATTACATTTGGAGCATGCCATGAAAACACGGCATCCCTGCAAAATGAATAAACTCTGAATTGTTGGTCAACAATTGAGATAGAGTGTAATGTTTTCTTGTGCATTAAAGGCCGGGAACCACAGACAAAGGAAGAGCAATCATGTCGAGATACTTTCAAATGGATGTTTATTCCTTCTTTGAGAATGAGGAGTATGAAACAGGACATCTGTTGAAAGACTGCTGCGATAATGATAAATATGTTATTGTTTATGTGCATTTCTTTGGAGAATGTCATTTTGGAACACATCAAAGGTGAAAACTACAGCTCGTACCCTGTTTGCAGTAATATAAGAAATATTATGTATGTTATTGATTATTGCATAATTTCTGTACACATTACTTATTAGTTTTAAGGTAATATTTGTTTTGCAGCTTGCTGTGTGATATGATACCTGGCTATGTCTAGAAATATAAGAATAGTGGGCCCCAGTGTACGCTATCTCAAGGGCGTGACGTTGTTTAGACTCTAAACAGACTAACCGATAGATCAGCATGACACATCCTGAGTTTAAAGTAAAAAGGTGAAGAAACATGAAAGGAGATGAAACGTTTACACCCAAGGGAGTGGTCTGCTCTTTTTGTCCTCCCGGTTACTTTTACAGCTGCAACAAGCTTTTTTCCACAAGGGTCATTACCTTTCTCCAGCTTTTCAATTTTTATATCCCTTCTTACCTCTATTTGTCACCTCATTGCTTTTACTTCAGGAAGTCAAAATCATGTCTTCCAGGATATCCAGTCAGCTTGCATTCCTAGATAAGATAAGATAAGATAAGATAAGATAAGGTTTTCCTTTATTAGTCCCATGATGTGGAAATTTATAACGTTACAAGAGATAGGAGGAAATATAAAAAATATATAATATATACATAAGTACAGTTTAAACAGAGGAACTATAAAAATCGTAACAATATACATGGGGGGGTGGGGGTTAGAAGAGAAGGGAAAAATATAAAAAAGGCATTTGTATCATTGTTAAAAAAGAAGAAGAAAAATGACAAACACAACCAACTGAAACCCAGACAGATGACAGTGATTATATGTTTTGAGTCTGTTAAGAAAAGTTAAATAGCTTGTTATCACGGAGGGGGGCACGTTTCATTGGGCACATTAGGACTCCACTAGACAGGAAAAACATAAAAGTAAGGGTCAACGAGCTGTAAATTCCCAGGTGGCTGACTGAAAGCAAAAAATGTGTTTCCTCGTCATCTAGCTCATCTTTAAGTCTGCTGGGACATTTGACTTGATATATTATCACAATCGTTTCATCACATCACAAAATAGCATGTGATAAATCTGCATGGTTGTTAGACATTCATTGGCCACCTCATCTGTGTGTTATAGGGCATGACACCGAGGTTACCACGTTGTCTACTCCCTGCATTTGATTTAATTAAGACCCTGAATATCTCCAGCATCTGAGCACCCTTTAACCTTTCGCTACTATATCTCACAGCCGCTCTTGCTGTAGGTTTATTTCTAGATTCTGGCATTAGCCGATCAGTTCTTAAGTCTCTTTAAACTTTGACTGACCACAGTAATGAGCTGATGTGACATGTATTTTTAGCTGCAGCTACATTTTATTTTAATAGTACACTACTGTAATCCAGACAGAGATATAATGAAATTATATGAGGCCTGAAAGGACAGTGTTTTCCTTTCTCCCAGTTTCCTCAGTCATGACACTGAAAGTAGGCCTCTCCCTCTGATTTATGGGAGACGTGCTTTCGAAAATACCTCCATAAATCTAGTCAGGGTTATTAGCATCTGTCTTCAATTGTTTTTTGCCTTGGTCTAATCTTTTTTTTGATCAATGCCAATCCCCACGGTATGCATCGCTTTTATAATGTCATTTCGTAAAGTTGTGACAGACACCCACAAACTATGGAATCAGATTTGTGTCACTATAGTTTTTAATAATATGTGCTTTTGTTTACAATACGCTCGTTTTTTTTCTCGTGGAGCAGTCTTTTGCCCTCACTGACATTGTAGTTATGTTGCCAGCTCCCTTTCTCTTTCTACTGCCTGACAAAATGACATATTATTATAAAACAAAAGACAAAAACTTTGCGTGATAGCACAAAGTTACACAAACTCTTATTGATATTTAAGGAGTTGTGTTTGATATATTGACTTGTTTAGTGAGGCTGAAGAACTTGTGGGACCAGAGTGTGTCCAGATTTATGTCGACACACAGGCTAGCTCAGCTCGACACACCCTGTCAGCTCATGTTATCTGGCTTGATCTGATGTACCAGGTATAGCAGCTGCCCAGACTCCCACTGAGCTTCTCATTCCTTCCTATCTGAACTTAAGGCCAGTGATATAGGGCCATCCTATTTGCTTAGGGCATGTCATGTAAATGCAGCATCTCAGTTTCTGATCCGCTTTCATCTGCCTTGACAGCATTACATCCTTGCATTCGGTGGCATCATTGCAATCCCGCTGATTCTGGCTGAGCCCCTCTGCATAAAAGACAACAACGTCGCCAAAAGCCAGCTCATCTCCACCATATTCTTTGTGTCTGGATTATGTACACTGTTGCAGACAGTTTTCGGTACCAGGTAATGCCCACTTATTATTTGTTCTCGTGCACGCGCGTGTGTGTGTGTGTGTGTGTGTGTGTGTGTTAGGTTCAAGGAACTGAGGAAATGCCCCATTACAAGAATGTTTGCACGAAGATAGAAATTCCCATATAATTCTCTTTTCACACAACTTAATGTTTTACTCCTTTGATGATGACGATGAGGAAGCATTACAACCTCAGTTTATTACATGACCGTATACCTTTGCCCTCCAACACTTGCCCAACATATGCTGCCTCCTTGCAGTGGTCCTGTGAGGGTTTTGCAAACTTCATCCCCAGCCAAAGCCGAGCTGAGCAGCCGAAATTCTAGCTCTGCTCATGCAGAGACACCATGTGGCGGTTTATGTGGAGTTAAATTGTAAAACTGTCTGTCTGTCACCACTCATCTTCAAAGTGAACGTGTCTTAAAACGTGACTTTTCTCTAAGGTTCAAGGTTTACAACACAGGGTTGCACAATGAAATCATATTTGATGCCCTTTCATGCTACAGAACATAAAGTATGTACAGATGATTAGATTTACAACAGAACAAGAACAGTACAGTACAGTACAGTACAGTACAGGGCTGGACACACACTTTCCTGCCCCATCAGCACTGCTGCACCAGTAAGCCTGAGCAAATAGCAAATACTTTTGTTATGGTTCTCTACCTACACAGTTTGGCAAAAGCTTAAAGGTACAAAAAAGGGATCCCAGCAAACACTTTGACATGAATAATAAGTAAGCTAATCTTTATTTTTATTGCACCTTTCAAAACTGTGGAGGGCTAGAGTTTTAAAACCGTAAATATACAGACAAAAGTGCAAAGAAAAATGTAATTGGCAACAAAACAAAAGCAATGAAAATAATATGGACAGTCCGCATTATTTCATGAAGCCCCTGTGAAAACATCTGTTTCCCTTTATGTTTTAAAGAAGTTGTTCCCAAGTTCAACTTGAAAACGTGCAGCCACCTCACATTCAGTTAAGCCCTTGAGAGCAAACACCATTGAACCGAGTATACGATCTTACAAAGGGAGTGCTGCAAAGAAAACTGTGAAAACATGCATTTGGGATGACGAATCTAAATTGTAAACATAAAATCAGAAATATCAGAGAAAAAACACAGAGAGAACATATAACCATACAGAGGATAGGATTAGTTAGAATACAGTGAATGTTGATATTCTGCAGGTAAACTGCATCAGTAAAAGTTGAAATTATGTAAGCAAGGGGCCAGAACACCCCAGGGCATCTCAAGATAATAACCAGGATAAAAAAGTGGAAAAAGCACAGAATCACTGTTCCTGATGACTAAACTTTTGTTAAATGAAATTAAACCTAGAAAGGTCTTGGTCGTAGACATTTAAATCATTTCTCTCCCACTGTTTGTGAAATCCGTGTGAAATAGGTCTCCAAAATCATTAAGATTTGTTATGAGATTTGTTTTAGTCCTGATACAGTATTTTGCCTCCTGACTGGACTGAGCAGACTCCCGGTCTGTGAGAAAAGTAACCTTAAGCTCATTAAATTTGTCAGCTCTCCCTAAAGGCTTGCTTTGAGTAGATCTGGGTCACTCTGGTCCACGGAGACCTGACATGGTTGGGTCAAGGGACATCTGACCTCTGAACCCTCTGACCCTCGCCTTACTTGCAGGTTACCAATCCTTCAGGGTGGGACATTCAGTTTCATCACTCCAACCCTGGCCATTCTTGCTCTGCCAAAATGGCAGTGTCCAGCCCCAAAATCTTCCGTGATGCTGTCCATGCAGCTGCAGAACGGCACCAGCCCGCTGCAGATGGAACATTCTGATGAGGTCTGGATGTCACGAATGCGTGAGGTATGTAAAATATTCACTTGAGCCGGAAAATTATCCTCAGTCCCTCGTGTGCCCCTATCCAATTGGTCACCTTAGCAGTGCTAATGGATTTAAGGGGAACGCTGAAGACCCTCTACCATTTTGTATGTTTGTGACAAAGTGTATCTTTTTATCGAAATGGAAGGTGAAAAAATTTTGGGGAGAAACCTGTAAACTTGGACTGATACCTAAGAACTATGTTGACACAGGTAAAACACTACCAACAAAGTGGACAATTAACTTTAGCATTGGGTGACATGATAACCCCAAATTCTATTCAAATACTAAGCTTTTGTTTTAACACGCAAAACTTTGGGTACAAACACAAACATTTAGCTCAAACAAAACCCTAAAATCCTATTGAAGAGAACATTTTGATAAAAATCAAGGAAGTTTGGTAAGACCGGGCATTTATGTTTAAATGAAACCCAGTGTCACATAATCTTTTTAGTGATTCATTAAGAGCTATTTTCAATGGTTAAACGAACATATACCCATCATATAATATGTTGTATCCTTATAATAGAGCTGTTTTCATGTTTGCGTGGGTTCAGTGGGTTTAATATGAGCTTGTGGGATGACTCTTTCTCAACATCTTGACTCACTTTTGTTGTAAGTGTTTGGAACGTTATATCATGTTCAGTCCTTGCTGAACCATATATTTGTACAGCTATCCGTCATCATTACGACATATACATCAGTCACAGATCTTTGGTTCAAAAGGGGGATTTTATAAAAAGGAATGATCGTGCCACAACTTTACGTTGCTTTTCAGTAGGAGAGATTTATTAAGTGCTAATAACACTTGTTTCTGTAGTGGGGTATGTTTTTTTCACTTCCACTTGCACTCTAACACAAAAATCTGCTTACCAAGATTTACAGCTATGCCATTTTAATCACAGTGTAGTGAGAGATTTTTAAGACAAAGAATCATAAATCCATCTGCAGAGGTAGATTTACTGTACCTGTGTCGGTTAAAGATTCTTCTCATAAATTTAAGTTTTTTTCTTTTGTGACTTTTATGACTTTTATCAATGTTGTATGTATGTACTGTTTTGTGTAGTGCTTTGAAAATTAAGATTTTCATTTGAGGGTCGTGACACATGATTCTTGTTGTGGTATGTTATAGTCTGTTAAGTAAACTTTGTATCACAACTCCATTATAATTATCACACGCACTGTAGGCCTGTATAGCGTTTTATAAGCCAAAACGTTTGACTATATTAGGTATTATTCAGTCAGCATTAAAACCATGACTAATGAATAC
Organism: Pempheris klunzingeri; assembly: GCF_042242105.1. NCBI lineage: Eukaryota > Metazoa > Chordata > Actinopteri > Acropomatiformes > Pempheridae > Pempheris > Pempheris klunzingeri. The sequence continues at coordinate 5,483,735 of NC_092016.1, read as the reverse complement.
TTTTAACATTTATGTTATTCAGGAAAAATGCTTACCAGCATGTTCCTCTGAGGAGAATACAAAGCCTTGGTGTCTAGAAGTCCTCTGGCCTGTGCTCTATTCATTGAAATACAGACAAGGTTCCATTTTGTTTGGCGTTACATTCATTGTGTTCACAGCAGGGTCCTCTCTTGTGGTGAGGACAGTGGCTGCATTCACAGCATGAACTAAATCCTCCCAATTGTGATTTTGGAGGGGAAAAGGAGACCGTCGATACAAACGTCATCCCAATGATATAACGTTATCGACAGTATGTTCAGACCGTGCTTCAATGCTGCACTGCTAATATTAGATACAACTACTTTGAACCTCAGGTTTTGTATCCATACCAGTCCTGTTAGCTGCATTGTGGTTAATATAAGTTAGGCTAAATTACAGTGACGTAACAAGCTTATGTTAAATTATGCTTCACCCCACTGCAGCTAAGGAGGATTAGAATGGATCCTCAGCAGCCGATTTCACTAATAAACCAACACAACTAAAATTAATCTTTCTTCAAAGAGGGTTTAATTTATTACCATTACAGTCCAAAAGTCCAAATAAAGCATTAGCATGGCAAAAAACGTGTTTAACTGTAGCCTGTAATATGAGTCCCTTTTCTTACCTTTCAGTACTGACAAGAAATAAAAGTTCATTTTTATTTAAGAAAGACAAGTTTAAAGATACCTCCTGGAAAACTACTGTTATTTAAGATGTACAGTTGAATACTAAGAACCTGGCATATGTATCACAGTTGTGCCCCTTTTGCCATGTTGTCCACAGATCCAGGGAGCCATCCTGGTGTCCTCTTTGCTCCAGCTCGTCCTGGGCTTTTCTGGGCTGGTGGGACTCGTGCTGAAATACATCGGCCCGCTGGCTATCGCTCCCACCATCAACCTCATTGGCCTGTCGCTGTTCACCGAGGCTGGAAAGAAGTCTGGAGGTCACTGGGGAATAGCAGCTCTGTGAGTGAATGGTGTTTTACTCTGGTGTATTATGCAAAATATAAGGACATATGTATGTAGTTATGTGAGTGTTTACTTCGGTGCACTGCATGCATTTACTGATAGGTGACAAATTAAAGGAAAAAAACAACAAAAGTCAATTCTGCTTGGCATAGAGTTTTCCAAGTTTTTTCCAAGTCTCCCCAAGACCTGGGGATTAATTCACATGACATACTATTCAGGAACCTAAATCTATCTATTTATTCACATTTTTCCCTTTATTTTGTTATTTGCCTGTATGTATTCATACAGTGTGTACAGCCATCTCATTGAGCTTACTCAGCCATCTTATCACTGAGCTGAAACTAAAAAGCCTGGCAAGAAATCCTACCTTTGTGAAGGTTGGCACAAATACAGTGCAGTAAGATAAGATAAGTATGATGACTGTTACTCCTAAAAAACAAACCCTGAAAAGAAGTCCAATACATTCCTTCTATCCTGTTGACGCACTCCAACAAAATCTAATTTCCATGTTTCTGTGTGGCCAAATTTCTGTATTAGGAATTTATTTGCCTGTTTTTCACTCCTGATCTTTATCAAAGGAGTCATGTCCATTATTCAAATCCATCTTATTTGCCTAAAAGAACGGCTGCCACTGTATGTCACTACTCCACAATGATTCTCCTTTCACTTACCTTTGTCCCTGCCCTGTCCAACCAATGAAATCTGTCTTCATTTACCACGGCCATCTGCAGATAATGCAGACTAAAGTGATTCTTGTGGGTATTAAAAGGTTCAGCACATCCATCTCCTGGTGCCATAAATGGATGTTAATCAGTCATATCCTTCTTAGCCTCACTGAACACCGTCTCCCCCCCTCCACCTACCCGCCCCACCTGCCCCAATCCCCCCATCCCCCTTCCCCTCGAGCAGCTTACAGAAAGTCAACTCTCTCAGCATTCAAAAATGTTGCCATGTCAGTCTATAATAAGACACAGTGCAGGCTTGTTCAATGTCAATTGTTTAATTCAGGATTTAAGTGTAAAAGCAAGTTTTGCAAATGTAGTTAATGTATTCTTTTATCCATATTACAGTCATTATTATTTCTAGTCACTTTGGCTGGTAGACAAGTGTTCACCAGATTTTCCCACTGAATTAACATGCATCATGACACCTGCATCGGTCCAGAGCAATGTTTGAATATACAATATTTAACAGTCAAGTATATGGCTTACCCTTACTTATCCATAATCCTGTCTATGTATGATCTGAGCAAGCCTGTTGTGTAAAAAGACAAGAGTCTTCATTTTCTACAACCTCCTCATAAGTGTGATTTATGGAAGCATGCCATGTCTAAAACCCTCCTGTTGTCCTAAGGGTCAAAGAATGACCCGCCACCATGTGACAGCAGAGAAAACCCCCTAAACGCTCTGAGATGACTTGTTTTGTGAGCAGCGCTATACAAATAAATTGGACTGAATGGAATTGATGAATAACAGGTTGTTTCATCATGCAAACTAGATTTGGGATTTAAAATTCAATGAAGCTGCTTTATTTTAGGGGTTTAGTAAGGCGGGGCATTTTTTACCCTTAGGGCAAGGGGAATATACAGACTGTTAAGACATCACAAGGGTTAAGCACAGTTACCCAAATAGCTGTGAGTAAGGGCAATGCCTTCGGGGAAATGACTCTGAGTGACGCATTTTGTCTGTCTTCTGTTTTTTCCCCACAGCACAGTCTGTCTGATACTCCTGTTCTCTCAGTATCTCAGCAAAGTCAATGTTCCAATGATTGCTTACAAAGATAAGAAGTGGAAAGTTTTCCAGTATCCACTCTTCAAGCTCTTCTCTGTGAGTTACCAACATTATACAGGTCTCATTTGTTCTGCTTGTCTTCTAACATGGGAAAAATATAACATCTTAATTTTAGGACCTATGATCCATAAAACCTGCTTATAACCTCCTTGCATTGCTCAAACCTACACATTATAATGAAAAAATACACTCAGTATCAAGCCAATGTCTGCCAATTGAGTGTGCAGAACTGACATGTTTTTGTAGCTAATTGAAGATCATTAAATCAAAGATGATATTTCTAAACAAGAGCAGGCAAGTGACATTTGCTTGAATTAAGTCAGATAGTGTGGGAGAGTGTGCTTGATCTATATTAAAAAATAAAGTGGAATTAGAATTTTGATTTGAAGAAATGAATTTGAAAATTGTTGCTTTCATCCTGTGTGCTTGGAAAAATAATGTGAACAGGAACTGTTTGGTCACACTTAACCAACAGAGTCAGCGCGGACTGAACAAACTTGCCTTAAAGGAAATAGGTTTGTCAGAGAAAATTGGTCACGTCAGGGAGGCCTTGAAAAGGAGATCCAACTCATGTGGAGCGTTCAGTCTGTCGAGCTAATGACAGGAAACACTCCATGAGAATTATCTTGTGAATTCTGCAAAATTGTTGTTATCTTTCTTTTTAAGACCCAAATCTGAGATTCAAGTATTAGCCAATTCGACTGGGAAAAATAAACACAAGTACATGTCAGAATAATAGGGTTGGGTCTTTTCTTTTAGTTCTTGACTTGAAAAAACACAACTTGAGTGGTGGATGGTGGTGGGGGGCTTCTGTATGGTGGACCAACACAGAGAATGTCTTTTATTTATCTAAGGATGGGCTTTAGTTAAGCACACACGCCCTATTTAACATCCCCCCTGCTTCACATTCATACAATTACATACCATATCAGTGTGCGAGCTGACAAGCACAAGCACAGTTTTTTACGGGCTACTGTCAATCAGTACTCAGCTAATCCATGAACTCCAGATTAACTCTTTTCCATCAACAACAAAACATGAATCACTGGTCAACACTAGTCCAAATAAATAAGGGATGGCAGCAGCCTAAAGGTTGGGTCTTTCAATCTTGAATGGTGGTGATGACAGAAAATTCACATTTGAATGAAATGCTGACTCAATAAAGGTTTGGAAGGTTGACAAAATCATACAGCTCCATCAATCAGTCTTATATAGCACCAATTCATGACAAATATTATCTCAAGACGCTTTCCATAAAGAGCAGGTCTGGACCAAACTCTTTAATTAGAGAGACCCAACGAGTCAAGAATTCAAAATTAGGGATTCAAGAATCCCCACATGAGCAAGCATCTCCTCCACAGAACTAAACACCTTTTGAGCCAGTTTGGCTCCAGTCTTTTGAATGCTTTATGTATAGCACCTCGACATGTCAGAATGGCTCACATCTTGTAATAGCAATCCATACAAAGCATAAAATGTCTTTAGTGTGAAGGAATGAAGCTGGGGATTACAGAGCAGCATAGAAAGAGCCCACCTACTTAGCCACCGCCCAGTAGTATACACTGTCTCTTGCCAATCCCTTTTCATCATTAAGCCATACAGTGCATGACATACTTAAATCACATTATATGTTTAATTTGTAGTGTAAATATGACTTTTCTCTTCCCCATGGATCCTATAGGTGAAGGTGTCAAAATGACATCAAAGCAGAAATGAGTTAAATGTGAAGAACAAAGTCTTTTCTGGCATGTTTTTCTGCCCGCAAGCCACCGTTTGACTCTGATCAAACACTGCATATGATAAAAGCATCCTTGTGCACTTTTTGCTCCCACATAATCCTTATACAATTACAATCATAAGTGCCCACCAATGCCCGAGGCGTGTTGCATCGAGTCACACGCAGGCTCAAATTTAATGTGAGAGCCTAACAGCGCATTTACAAATTTCATTATTCAATTAGATTATGCTCATAATTCTGCATCAAACATAGTTGTGAAAACATTCTCATCTCCATACTGTTTAGATGATGCAATAAAGAGTGTGTGGTTTTAAGATAGATTGGACTGTTAGTGGCTTTTGATAGAAATCATATAAATGGAAGGTTATTTTTGTATATGAGGCGAGTTATGAAGGTGAATATAATATTTTACTTGATTTTTAGCCTTTAAAACATGTTGTGAATGCCCTTAAGGATTTGCTTAAAAGAATTTCAGACATTTATGGTGTGTTGGTTGAACTTGATGCATTACGTTTAAATGTGCTGAGACACTCTGTATATCTGATGACAACACAATTCTAGGCTTTGTTCGGGATGTGTGGCGCCTGGCTGGTTTGCTTCTTACTGACCACCTTTGACGTCCTTCCTTCAAAGTCCGATGAATACGGTTTCTCTGCCAGGACAGACATCAGCCTGGATGCTGTAACAAACTCCCCTTGGTTCCATGTGCCTTACCCAGGTAAGTGTAAAAATACATTATCATTCTTGAACACAGTATATATACTGTATACACACACACACACACACACACACACACACATATATAAATATATATGATCTCAGTGCTGGAATTTCCAACTGCAAGAGAAGCACGCAGATAAGATAAGATATTCCTTTATTCGTCAAATTTACAATGTTACAGCAGACAGGAGGAGATATTAAAAATAAAATATATGTACAGTTAAGACAGAGGAATTATAAATGTAGAAGGGTTTTATGAATATAACCCCATGTATTTTATCCATGTGTGTCTTGGTACATGAGAGCATGTCTTTGCATGGTTTTTGAAAGGTGCTGCATTTACGCCATTATTCAGAAAATATTCAGTATCTACATTAACATGCCATGTTGACGTATGTGCTTTGAGGGATACAATCATTTTACGATCATCTCTTTAGAAATGTTTGACACCTTCAACCGGTTAATGCTTGCTTTAAAGAACATACTGGTTCTGTGTTTGATGTCTTAATCGTCAAGAAAAACATAACCTCATGTATATGTTTGGTGAGTATGTCAAGTCAAGTCAAGTCAAGTCCAGGCAGAAATCTTTGTCCTTACATGTTACTCCTGTCTTAAGTGGAGAGCAATAATCTGTAGCTACTGTGCAGGAGAATTAAAGTATGCCTTCCCTGTACTCCTGTGATAGGTCAGTGGGGTTTGCCCACAGTCAGTGTGTCTTCAGTGCTGGGAATGATGGCAGGTGTCCTGGCATCTACCATGGAATCAATCGGTGACTACTACGCTTGTGCTCGATTATCCGGTGCCCCTCCTCCACCGACGCACGCCATAAATCGAGGTATCGCCATGGAAGGCCTGGGCTGTATCCTGGCTGGACTGTGGGGAACTGGAAATGGCACCACCTCCTACAGCCAGAACATCGCCGCACTTGGCATTACTAAGGTACATGTCATACTCGCCTCTTGTGTTTTAGGACTCTAAAATGCACATTCTAATATATTTTCAACATAAATATGTGTCCCTGGCGTGTCTAGAGACCATCAAACTATGAGAACAGACTATGCGCTCTCTTTCTCTCCTGCTCAATCTTTTGGTGAATTTGTATGAAAACACTCCATTTTAGATTTGGCCCTATTTCAGAAACTGTATTAAATCATCTGCCTGTTGTGTTTTTGTTAGATGATGCAACACACTAGAGCTAACCCTGACAAATTGCATATTTTTGGAACGATATCACACATATGTTTGTTGTTCATTTACATCGTTGCCCATAAAGTTGGAATTAACTGTTTTTTACCTCTTCTCATGAAATGATTTATTCTTGATAAATAAAGTGTATATCTTCTCAACTTTACTGATCAAACTCTTCCAAACATATCACAGTGAAACTTAAACCACAATTAACCTTTGCAAACTGTGTATTCAGGCTTTAACAAAATTGGGGGTATTGAACAATTATTCCTACTTTATGGGCAACAGTGTAGTAACTCCTTAGAATGGAGAATAGAAAATGCAGCGTTTGGCATGCAACACTTACAATGGTCGTATTGAAATGGAAAACTTCATGAATTTATTCGCATTTTCTTGGAAGATTTCATTAGAATGGTATGTAAAAATCATAAAGCACGGAGCCACGCTGTGTCAGTTTGACATACTCAAGCCAGCCTAAAATAGTTATCTGTCTTTGAGCAGCACAGCTCCCACTGCTGATATGCCACTCACTGGGTGTTTTATGGGCTGTGCAGGCTTGACCTGGGCATTCTTTTTCTGAGGCCGCTTTCTCTTTCCATCACATCTGCATCCAACTCAAAATGAGACAAGTGAGAATAATGGATGAAACCATTTGTACACACTTAATAGCAAGTCCCTTGTGCTCATTTTATGCCAGGTCGGCAGCAGACTTGTCCTACAGACGACTGGCATTCTGATGATCGTCTTGGGGATCTTTGGGAAATTTGGAGCAATTTTTATCACCATCCCAGAGCCAGTCATTGGAGGCATGTTCCTTGTTATGTTTGGAATGATTGCAGCAGTGGGGATATCAAACCTCCAGGTGAGCACGTTTCAATGTTTTACACTTTTACATCTCATGTGACATTCCTGCTAAGGGGACTTTGGAGACTAGACCCTAGCTGGCCCCAGGGCTGCTGCTGTGGCTCTGTAATCTGTTAAGCAAAAACAGAAGTTTCCTATTGGGATGAATTAAATGTATTTAGTTAAACAAAGTGATTATTTTCTTAGCATTGAAGCTGTTTAAACACTTGTAGACAAAGTAGTAAAACTAATATAATAAAATAAGAGACCAAAACACCAAACTGAGTGTTTAAAACCGAGATTAAAAAGATGAATATTCAGCTGTTTCACATGACACAAATTGACAAGATGTGTTGAACTTATCTCCACCTAAATAAGTCAGAAATGTGACAGAAGCATTTGATGAACATGTAAAATATTACAATATCAAAAACACGGTTTAGTGTTTCAGTTCTTTTATTGGGTAACTATCTGGCATGTCTCCTTTGATGAGCACTAGAAAAAAAGAAAAAAGTATTTTGGTGAGGAGTTCCAAGCAGGGAGTAGTGAGGGAGTATTTTCCAGAAAATGAAACTCAAAATATAGATATCTTTCCTTGCAACACTGTAATCACTGAATCATCACTACATGCCAATGTCCCACCCAGGCCGTATTTTTCCCATATGGGTATCAGTCTTTGTAAAAAACAGGAAACATGATACTCTTTTGTGTCCATATTCCAATGATTATTTTGTTTGCACTGAACAACTACGGCTCCCTTGAGAGTGAGTCATAGGTGTCAAAACCTTATGGAAGCTATAGTACAGCATAGTAAAATAAATGGTTGTAATGACAAGGTTATCAGCTTTAGCTTAGAACACTGACAGAAAACCCCAGTATCACGTTTCTTTTATTTTCAGAAAGGCTAATGAAAGAAATCCCCAATGGGAAAATGCATGAGAGCTGAAAGCTGCTAGAACAGAAGCTAACTCAGGAATAGGGCAGGTCTTTAGCTATCAGTCAACAACTAGAAATGTACAATATCATAGTCATTTTGTACAATTGGGCTGGAGAAAGTTTGCCTCTTAACAATTAAATCAGTCAACGCAGCACAGCCCCCATTCTGGCCTGTGTTGACTGGTCATGACCAAATACATGTAAGTCCTGGACCAGAAACCCGGTCTTATTTGGAGCTCCAAATGATTTCTAATCACATTTTAGTAAAGTTCCAAAACAGAGGTCGCAGCCAGAGGCAGATCAACAAATCTCTCTCTCTCTCTCTCTCTCTCTCTGCAGTATGTGGACCTTAACTCATCCCGAAACCTCCTCATCCTTGGCTTCTCTACCTTCAGCGGTCTTGTTCTACCCACCTGGTTTCACTCCAATCCTGGCATCATTGACACAGGTGATTTTCAAACAGACCTACACACACACGCACATTAAGTAATTCGTCTTCGCTGACTCAATCACTGAAACTGAGAACAACTGAACATCTGAAAAAAAATAATTTATCTAGTCTTGACAGTCAAATAGGATCGCAATTGAATGGCTGACGACAAGTTGTTGGGGAACATGTAGAATATGAATATTGAAGTCACAAGCCCCCCCAAATCCCTGCTGCTGTCCCATAACAGAAAGTGAAAGTCAAACAGATGTGTGAGTAGGATATGGAAGAAACAGAGAAAAGAAATTCAGAATTTTGACGAGACATTTATACATACATGTTTCTCATTCCCTGTGTGTTTGTGATAAAAATGCAAACTTCACATATGGACACACCCAGGCTATATATCTTTATCAGGGGAGTGACGGAGAGCTGTGTGCTCCCACTGCTCCACTTATAAATTACCCTTGAAAAGATAGCAACGGTTCTGCCAGCCTAAGCTCCTAAATTGTTCCCAAATCCCACAGGCCCAGATGGCAAACACTTGGTTACCTTTAGTCTTTGACCTAGATTTAAGTGACAAGGGAAACTTTCTTAATTGTTTTACTTTTCTTTTTGTGTTTGTTTTACCCCAAACAGACAGATTGAGGACAGAAATGCCAGTCAGTTTGTATCTCAGTTGGTCGGACAGTCAGGTCAAACCGCGTTCGTCCAGCTGGTGTTAGAGGATGTTTAGTCTGTAGGGGGCACTGGTGGGGCTTTTACACTCTTGATCTTGATTCTTTACACATTCACACATGACTTTTTGCTTATTATTCCTAAGGTATAAGGCTGAGGGTGTCTAAAGGGAAGATGGTTCTTGAAATACACCACTGATACATGAGAAATACTCAAGCAGGATCACTAGTCTTTACTAGAAGTAATACCCACATTTTCAGATTAGATTTCATTTTCAATGTTTTTCTGCTTGCCTGAGCATATCACTGATTAATCTTAATCTGGTCTCATGAAAAACATTTGACTGTCCTGCTACTGCATGAAAAGCTGTAATGCGGTGAACCCGTCCGCTACCTCACATAAATTCTAGTAAAAGTTCACATAAGAGTTCTGATAATTATGAACTATATTTGTAACCCGACAGCTCTTACAAAAGGTTCAAGGGAGAAAATGAGGTGACAGACGGCAAAATTCTTACTCATCACCACCCAGGTTTAATACGAACTTAGTGATACCTCTGGATTAGTTGCGTACAAAAATGTGGGTGAAAAGTCGACGGATTATGTCGTCACTTCATCAGTGTCACTGGTGTTTGGCCAGGGAAGCCAATCTGTGGAAAAAAAGGAGAAAAAATGATTGACAAAAAAGAAGAAATACTTACTGTTGCAAGACAGAAAATTAGTCACGTCATTACACATTCATTTGCATGCACTCATACATACATACATACATTCATACAGACATACTCATGTACAAACATACACACTCTACACACAACAGGTAGAACCCAATTACACTAATCTAGCCATGGACCATTAATCCAACAAATTAAACCACCACTTGGAGCTTTTACAGATGCAAGGCTGACCCATCAGGGATCTTACAACAAATCAGAGATCAATCGCATACCATCAGCTGATGATTCCTTGTTTTTGATGACACATTGATTGGCTGTGGAGTGTGTTTGTGGCCACCTCCTATGAAGCGCCATCAAAAGAGCAATCCTCAAGATTAAACAGCTCTTCTCTGCAGACATAAGACCTTGATCCCATGAGTCATGTGATGCGAGTGTCTCCCAAGAAAGTGCTAATCCAGAGTTCAACATTGGGCATGAGGGTTTGTCTGGTTTTCTCAGGTCTAGGCTGCTTAGCTCCCAATCCTCTTGGCCACCCCCCATGTCACTGGCTGTAATCTGCCCAGCTCAGATAAAGCACTCCTGAGTTCCAGCCTCAACACTCAGCTGATAGCCCCAGACAAGAGGAGACCTGTCAGCGCTTTTTGTAAACAAACTGATGCTCACCCAGACGTCTTTAGATGTACAGGCTGTGGGACTTAAATCAACTCACCGGGTGCATTGAACTTTTGACTGCTGCCTCTCTGGGCAGGAAATGTCTGTGTGTTTGTGTAAGTGTGTATGTGTGTGTGTGTGTGTGTGTGTGTGTGTGTGTGTGTGTGTGTGTGTGTGTTTGTGTTGGGATCAGTTTTTTGAATAAGAGTGTGTTCAGAACTACAACAGTGCTTTTAGTAATTCTTGATTTAATTCAATACAACTTCATTAGGCAGTTTATTGCCTGAAGGAAATTATGAAAGCAGAGCATCGGACATGCAGGCTTCCTCATAGTCAATGGTGCTCTGTATTGCTCTGCTCACCCATGTGCTGTTGGTAACACATGCCACATGAAAGGCCAACTCTGACTTAGGAAATTGGAGTGCCAGTGGTCTAGTGATTACAGAGGCTCCCCCTCAGCCACCAAGCAACTTCTATAAGTCCAAATAGCTAGACGTCTGTGGCTCTGCAGAGTGCACTGTCAAATTTAAGGCCAAACTTCCCAGATGGTGCTATGGCTCTACCCAAGGCAATGTTGACCAGTAGGTCTAGAGTGAAATATCTCCTCAACTATTCGATTACTATGAATTTTTGTACAGATATTCAAGCTCCCCCAGTGATGACTCCTTATGGCTTTGGTGACCCCGTGGCTTTTACTCTTTTGCCACTATAAGGTTGATCTTTTTGGTTCTGAGTGAAATATTGCCATGAAATTTGGTACAGATTTGGATTCATCTATCTGTACTATACTTGTTTATACTACCTCTATTCTCGCTACACTGCAGCTATAGTATAAACTCTACCAATCTCATATGAAAATTAGCAAAGCCAAGGAATCTTTGAAGTCTGGACTGGACCACTCAATGACTGGCCCATGCAATTCACATTTCTCTGCTTTAACAAACAAACGGTAGATGGACAAAAGTTGGACAACTAAAAGTTACCACACGGCTGGTGAAGCACAGGTAGAGCTGGCAGTCTGGCTTAAATGGTTCTGGAGACTGGACAGAGCAGTTGTTAGCTCTTGGAGACAACCCACAACATCCCCACAAGTCTGGCTGTGCTGACTGAGAAGGGCTTGCTGACTAGATCTAAATCTGCAAACTTTTGAAAAATGGTCCAGGCAGATTTTTGGAGTCAAGATTTCACTGCTCTGGAATATTGTCTTATCTTCCATTGCGGCACTTGAACTAAGCTGAAGTTATACCAAAGGTATTGCACCTGCTACTATACATCTGATAATGACAATGTCATTTTTGAACATGTGGAGGGAATTCAGAATCAAAGTATATACCTCAGAGGGTTAAAAACAGTACAGATATATGGGTTTCTGGCCGAGGAAGTATGTCATCCATCCAACAGATGGATCAGAGACAGGTCATGTGTGGAGTGGATATTATCCCGTCCTGCAGGCTTTATTGTCAGGCCCCAGTTTCTGTTGGTTTTGTTTTGAAGGGGCTTGTATTTCTTTTTGTTTTATTAGACTTAACTTGACCTCCATGTGGATGAGGCAAGGGCAAAAATGCAAGGGTAGATATTTCATTTCACTGTTGGGAGGGACAATAAACATAAGATTTTCATGAGTAGAGGCTTTTTATTTTTCTTCTGTGGCAGCAAACGCAATACATAGCAGTAAGTAAGTATTCTGCTGCAACTTGAGCTTATCTAGACACTTTGTGGTTGAATACAGTATACATGTTGAAATGTGTCATACCACTTAACAAAAATATTCTGGTTAACTGCAATACATTAAATGTCTGTTTTTAATCGCTTTTATTATTATTTTTAATAAAAACACTGTCTTTGAAATAAAAACTTTAACTAAGACTTTTTTATTGACAAAAGTAGCAGCATTTTCTATAATTTTACAAACTTTACTACTCAGGTTTACTCAGGTTGGCAATATAGTAATATTTAATAGTGTTAAATACATAAAAAATACTGTTAATAATACTTTTAAAATAGTTTGTCATTTTGCATAATTTACATTAAATGAAAAAAAAAATTGACTTTCAATTTATTGCTACATTTGTATTTATATAAAGATCTTATTGTCAATTAAGTGCATTTCATCTTATAAGATCCCCCCCAAAGAATCGCCACTCCCCCAGCCAAGTAGAACCATATGTTCCCTCATTGGGTCAAAGACACTGGGTCAGACACGAGAGGGGAACTTGAAGGAGTAATGTGGCGCTGCCTCACTGTGAGGTCCCTGTCACAGGCAAAGGTGGGCTCCTTGGCATGATTGCAGAGGGATTCTAGGGATCAGGAATGTCACCTCCTTGGTGGTTAAGGAGCCAGAGTTGGTGCAGGAGGTTGAGTGGTACCAGTGGAAGGCTCTTACTGTTGTATGTGCTTTTGCACTGAACAACAGTTCATTATCTGGCCTTCTTGTAGTCTCTGGATGGCATCTTGGACAGGGTTGTGAAGGAAGCCATCAGGCTAAAGAAGGAGGCCTTTTTAACTGCTCCTCAACAACAGGTACCAGGTGGCCAGAAGGGTTTTGGCTTTGACGGTAGCTGCAGTGAAAACCTTGTTGTTTAGAGTTTAGAGGCAATGAAGAAGTTCTTTTGGAAGCTCTGGTAAACCGCTCGGCAAATGGGTGTGTTCAGCGGGGATGGAGAACTGTTGACTCGGACTGGGATATCATGGAAAGAACACTAAACCCAACTGACATGTCCTCTGTGGAAGAGGAAGAGTCTGAGGACTCCAAAGTAATGGAGAAGCTCCTCAGTGGCAAGTTGCCAGGTGTGGATGAGATGCAACCAGAGATGCTGAAGGCTTTGGACAGTGTTGGGCTGCCTTGGCTGACAAACCTTTTCATTGTTGCATGAAGGTTGGGGACAGCATTTTCAAAACAGGGGACAAGAGCTTATGCTTCAAATATCTGGGTATCACACCATGCAATCTTCACAGGGAAATTTATTCCAGGGTGCTGGAAAAGAGGCTCCACCTCAAACCTCAGATTCAGGAGGAGCAATGCAGATTCCATCCTGGTTACGGAACAATGGACCAGCTCGTTTCCCTTGTAGGGTTGTTGAAGGGGTCGTGGGAGTTTGACCATCCAGTCTACGTGTATTTTGTGGACTTGGAGAGGGCGTACGTCTGTGTCCCTCAGGGAATCTGATAATGCTGTCCCTTGTCATGGATTCTGTTTGTGATATTCATCAACCAGATAAGGTGCAGCCAAGATTGGGAGAGTACCTGGTTTGATAATCATCTCTGTTTTGTACAGATGATGCAGTCCTGGCAGCTTCCATAGATCATGATCTCAGTCCGCACTGGGGCACTTTGCAGCTGAGTGTGAAACTGTCAGGAAATCTGAGGCCGTGGTTCTCTGCCAGAAAATGTTAGATTGCTCCCTCTGGGTTTCAAGTAAGATGCTGCTTGAGGTGACAAAGCTAATATATCTCTTGTTCACGAGTGTGGTTAAAATGGAGCGGGGGTTGGTCAAACACATGTGGCATCAACAGTTATATAGGTGCTGTATACTCAACCCCCATTTCCACCCCTGGTTACATATTTTGCTATTCCATCATAAATCTATGAAGTAGCTATCACAATTCACTCCTCCCAGGCAAACCTCATGTGACCATTCACCTATGAGTTCTAAGTACTGAGACAAATTAATTCCTAATCAGTCATAGACCTGTAAAGTGAGAGGTAAATTGTACTTTCAAATGGGAAAAAATTAATGAGCTCTAAATTAACCTCAGTGAGGTGGAGTTGGATCAGGTTTGAAGCTGAATTAAAAAGAATGACACTAGCTGTTGTTAGTTTAAGTACCCCCTATTTTCCTTTTCTGCAAAAAATGTGCTGGTGCTTCTCTCCTTTCACACCGAGGAGCTTCACTTACCACAATAAACCTGCAAGACTATGTCACATACACGGGTTAAATATGAAAATATGGATAGTAAAAATTGCAGTCTGGTTACAACTGTAAATGTGTTTTGTTCTAGTAGAAGTATGGAAACATGTGTGACATATCCTCTGTTTTAAGTATGTACCGAAGGCTAATTTATGAAGATGGTAAGCAGTGGACCAAACCACTGTGATGCATATGAGGGGGGTGCAGTATGCTGAAACTGTGCACAGTGTTACTGCTTTCATTGCATATTATCATAATATCTAAACTTATATAGTTATATTTACAATTACATATTGAGGGGAGCAACTCCGTGTTTTTCCCAGGAAAAGGAGATAATCTCCCTGTGAGATTTACAGTTATGCACTCTGTATGGGTAACACATTATATTAATTTATTCTTTTCGCTGTTTAAAGGGATAAAAGAGCTGGACCAAGTGATTGTAGTGCTCTTCACCACACATATGTTCATTGGAGGATTCCTTGGATTTATCCTGGACAACACCATTCCAGGTATGACAAAGTACTAATAATGAATACTGGATGATCAAACAAACCATAACATCACTTTCAGCTAACTGTATCTTTTCTTTTTCAGGCACTGACAAAGAGCGGGGCATCAAGAGCTGGCAGGACAAGGTTCAAGTGGAGAGCAAAAACATGTGTGACCAATCGTGTTATGATATCCCTCTTTGCAACTGTGTTTTGAAACGGTTTAGATGTTTCCAGTACTTGCCCTTCCTCCCTTCTTACAAGACCACCCAACAGGGGACAACGAATTAATGGTGTGCTTACTAACAGGGTTGCAGTGATGCTGGCCTATTAACCAAACAGTAGCTGGGGAGCACTGAAAAAGTAAAATAATGACATTATATCAAAAATTGGCTTCTATTCACACTAGAACCTTGTTGGCACAAAAGTGAACAGAACATAATGTTGTGTATTTGCTCCTACATTATTTTTGTTGATATAAAACCTCACTGTGAGGTGATGTCACTGAAGTCACTGAAATGTCTTCCACAGTCAAATTCCCTGCAGATTTGTTGATTAGATAAAACAAAACCTACATCCTAAAATGTTTAATCTTATAAACAAATGCAATTGGTTACTGTCCGCAAGGTCTAACTTGTAAAGCACCTGGTCAACCAGCAGTGACTTTAGTTATCCATGCATTTGAAACCACAATTCAGAGTGGTCTGTCACTGCAGATAGGTACACCTGTACATCTTTATTATGAGTAACATACTCAGAGCAACATTTTGTCCATACAGATAATGAAAAATCACGAAAGTGATTTTCACATAGAAACAAACTGATGCTCAATAAACTGACGCACTGTTCCAGTACAAAGTCAGAAATGTCATGATGCTGCATTGAAGCCACTGTTTAAGTGTTATGAATGTATGTTTTCAGTAGGGTCATTACTATTTCATCAAGAAAAGTAACTTACAGACATAGATGTTTAATAGCAGGCTGTTTTATAAAAAATCATATTATGTTGTATGACTGTAAAAGAGCTGTTTTCATTAACAATATTGAGGTTACTGCTTTAAACATTTCATTATGTGTTTTGTCACTGTATAGAAGTACATTTTTGATTAATTTAAACATGATGCTCTTATATTTAAGAAGACATATGCGATTTTACTAATTTTTGTACTACAACTTTGTATAAGTCCAAAACTGTGACAATAAAGGGTTGTTGAATAAATCCTGAAGTTTAAAAAGACTTTCATCATCTTCCTCAAATTTATTTCAATTTGGGGTTTTAATTTTTTTTTACGTTAAGTATTTACCTCCTTAAACTACAGATTGAAGGATGGTCTGTTGTATTAATCAATTCAATTCAATTCAAAAGCATAGGTTTAGTATGAAGAACTTTATATGGTAAATGGTCTGTATTTGTATAGCGCCTTTCTAGTCATGTCAACTACTCAAAGCGCTTTCACGTGACATCCTCATTCACCCATTCGCACATCATTCACTCAGGAGGAATCTAAGTTGGAGGAGACTATTGTTTCACACACATTCACAATCTGAAGCCATGCTTCTAGAGCAAGTTCGGATTCAGTGTCTTGCCCAAGGACAATTGCTGGGGGATCGAACCACCAATATTCCGATTGAGGGACGACCCACTCTACTTCTGATCCACAGCCGCCACTTTAGGTATGAAATAGTGGGGCTTTGTTTACATGTGAATATAAAATGCAATGAATGAAAATCAAATATTTGGTACAGTACATACTGTAGTCCACTGGCTTTACTACATTTTTTAAACAAGCTAGGAGAGTATGGCCATGCTAGCAGCTCTGTCAGGCTGTACATTCTGTTCTCAGAGCTAAATGCTAACATCAGCAGGGCTCACATGCTCACAATGACAATGCTGAAGTGCCATGCTCATGTTTAACGTCTTAGATTAGCGTGTTAACATGCAAACATTAGCATTAAACACAAACTACAGCTTAGGCTAATGGGAATGTGATTAATTACTCATTACACAATCAAACTACACAAGTAATGTAGTCTTGAATCTTATGTGCAATTTCATGTGTGTTCATGAAGTTTAGTGTTTTATTGTTTTATTTTCACGAAAACAGAAAGAGGAAGTTAGTTGATAATGTCACTTCAGTTACATGTCTGTAGGGGGAGATTTTGGTCTTTGTTATTACGAATACTGACTATAATATATATGGTATATAAATAACAGTTAACAGTTATAGTTTTACTAAGAATATTCCTTGGATAAAAGTTTGGTCATAACTTCGCAAACATTTAATTACTAATAAGATTAGAGAGGCTCATTTAAAAAAGTTTTACAGTAACATTCTTATTTTAACCCAAACCATCATCTTTTCCTGAATCCAACCAAATAGTTCGGTCTGCAGGTCTGTTATGCCTGCAGCAATATTAGATGTTCATGAATGTTGATATTTGATGAACTGTAAATGAGAACTGTCTAGAATGAAGGGATGGCTGCAACAGCTGCTCTGAGCATCTAATACTGACGAAGAAGGGTGCCTTGTTCGTCAGTATCAGGCACCAAATGAGGTGAACAGGCATCAGTATCTGAGGGGTTGCAAACAGGTTGCATTTCAATGTCCAAATGTGTAACATGTGCAATTTGTCCAATAAGATAATAAATAAGAAAGAGAACAGGATGTGGACATGAGAATCCAGTAGACCAAGTAGTAGTTCTACAGGTAGACTTTGCGATGGTTTTTTTATCTTATCCAACTTAAAAAAATTGTGGGCGGGTGATAACTTGCTGTATTATCAACTGCCATGACAAATCTCAAAACTGGTTAGGTGATGAAATGCGTTTTTTTCAGCTTGTAAGCAAAACAATAGTAAACACTGAGTTAACAGCCGAATGGCATGATAAGCAATGGTAAGATGAACACTTACCTTCAGCAACATCAGGATATCTGTAATCCATACGCTTTCCATCATCCCATACGTGAATATTAATCATTTTTATGGAAAGTGATAACTGGCATCAGTTGGCTTGCATAGGTTAATCATCTGAACAACAATAACCCATAGTGAATATCCCTGGTTACATGACCAACATTCATAATTCTTTCAACCTCAACTAATGTGTTGTCAGGTTAGATTGGGTGAGATTGTACAAATTAGGAAAACAATAGCTTCAACACGTGAAGAGCTACGCTAGCATTAGTGACAGTTGTGGCATTCCTCAAACGATTTTAATGAGGACGTGGAGAAAAAAACTCTCCAGTGAAGAGAGAAAACACACCCTGAAAACCACCAACAGCTACACAAGAAATTAACAGACAACCTGGATGAGTCACGAATCCTTGCACATTCCTTGACATTAGTAAACTTTTTAATTTACACACAGATGCTTCCAATCTGGGCCTAGGTGTAGTTTTATATCAGGAGCAGGCAGGGAAAATGTCAGTCACCGCATATGCATCACACTGAGTCTAAGAAGAACTATCACTTTCATTCTAGAAAAATGGAATTCATGGCTGTAAAGGAGGGAGAAGTCAGGAGTCTTAATCCTCTGGGGATCATGAATGCCTCTGCAAAATTTTATCACAATCCATCTAATATATAATTCTTATGTAGTGTAATGACAGATTTTTTTTTTTTAAGTTATGTGACTGGCCACTGTATGAACGCAAGTCAAATACTCACTCTCTTTTAACGTTTTTGGTTGTTAATCAGCGTCTGACAGGAATTGCCCATCTGCCTCTTTAAATGTACAACTAGGTTGCTGCACTGCGTGGGTTTCTTTAGTGCCTTTTCACTGAAAACAGCTGTGGGAGCAGTGAGAGAGAACCACAACAGTAAAGTAACCCTGACATGTAAAACAATGAGCTGAAACTCTCTATAAAGCTTTTTCAACTCCACTCCACTTATATTAGACAGTGTCATTTGATATACTATTAAAATTCAAAAATTGATTCAACGGGTTTGTTGACACAATAATTTAACTTTATGTATTTAGATATTTAGGAGGAGGACCAAGAACTGGATATTCAGGCATATCTGTGTGGTGACTTGGTACTGCTATAGACCACTCTGGTTGAAATGACATTGTTCTGATTGCCATATAAAACAAACTAAACGGTTTAAGCCCTCCAGATCTCGCCCAAATAGTGGTCAACAGAGTTGCTTTTGAAGACCTACATTAGGATAAGACGCAACACTGCTTTGGATACAAATTATCCTACCACAGTTTTGAATGAGAGAGAATGATGTGATGGGTGATGTGTTCAGCAGAGCGTATCAGAGGAACCACCCAACCCACCGTGCACAACATCTACAATGAAAGACGTCACCCACAACTACTTGTTCAGGCTGCTGGAGGCGGGAAGATGCTTCTGTTGCTTAAGGGCATGGACAGGGAGGCTAGGGAGAAGCTCTTTTCCACCACACACATACACACACACACACACACACGCAGTAAGTACCATATGTGAAAGCCACGCGGCTCGGACAAGTGCCAAGACACTAAGACCATCACCCGGTCAAGGAACAGGCCAGTTGCACAGATACAAATTTAAGATGGTTGTCTAGTAGGTTTCAGCTCAGTTGGCACAAATCACAAAACAGGATTACTAAATCCTAATCAGGATTGCATCGACAGCTGCATGTGAATGTTCGTTAAATGAAGAGGCACCTTCAGCCACAATGTTCCCAATGTACCAAGGTATTAGAGAAAGTCTGTTAGGGCTTTACCTGTCTTGGGTTTTATCATCCACGGGAAACGTGACTCATCTTGAATGTGTGCCACCTCTGAGCTAAAGCTTTTTCATTTCTGGATGGAAAAGTAAAGGTAGGTAGGTAAATACTAAACTAAGCCTGTCAACTCTATGCATTATAGCTAATCAATACTAATTAAACAAATCAGTTAGTTCATTCACTGTAAGTGATACTAGCCATGACAAAAACTAATTTGAATTGAATTCAAATAGGAATCACACTATTTTTTTAATTTTTACCTCAAGACAGACAGCTTGATTTTATTATAGCACATGTCACAGCTGACCTTTATAACATACATGGTGACTTAAAATAAGATTTTTTTTAGGGTACACTGTTTGAACTTGCAAATAAGAATCAGGGAGAGTAAAAGAAATGAATCGTCAAATGCAACCAAGACCAAGTGACCAAGGATTATGTGCATGAAGATGGTGCAGGTAGTGTGCATGTGTGCAGTTTCTTCTCGCTTAAGCTACTTTATGCAGCTTTATGCCAAGGTACACCATATTGAATTAGTGGGGCCCAGAAGGCTGGAAGCTCTTATTTATCAGTCTTAATTGGGTCACGATGATACTGGAATATCTCCAAGTTGGTCAGTATCAAAAAAGTATGTAAATATGTTTACTCCCTGATTTAGACTGAAATGTGTTTGCGCTCATTGTGTTACATATGTGCTACATATCCCATGCACTTTGCCCCACTAATTCACAGAAATACTTGTTGGCTGCACCCTTTCCATTTCCCAAGAAAATTCCCCGCTGTTGTCATCTGATTTCATATAATATCAAAGGCTAACATCAAGGCAGCTGCATATGACTAGCTGAAGGGGTTAATGGTATGGTAGCCAAATACCTCAAGGTGCTTCTGTCTATTATGGGGGTCTCGTGCCTCCACAATACAAACCAGCTAGCACAGCTACGGGGTCCTCCAGCCTGCACAGACTGGGATATTTTTGATGGGGATCCAAACAAAAATGTTATCACAGACAACAGTGCCGTGTGATATGAGCAAAATCTCATATATTGATATAGGTCATGTCATATCCAGATAACCATGCATATGAGAATATAGCACATTTCTGTAAATGCAATGAATAAATAGTTTGAAAAATAGTATATGTAATGTCTAGCATTACAGATGGCGCCTCGGGCAACTGCCTCAGAGTGTTGGTGCACTTTGTTTGGTCTGTTTAGTTTGATAATTTGATGTTTTGCTTTAGTACCAGGAGCTCTTGGAGCAAAGAAACTCTTGAACATCAGGGATTCAACCCGTGCAGGTTTATTAACCCTAACCCTCTTTTATCACCACATCTGTGGAATTTCAGGACATTCTGGTTAAAGGTTCCCACACTTTGTACACACAGTGAAACGACATACAAGAGGAAAGCAGGTACGGTCATGTGCCTTATGAGCGCAAACGTTCTCAGAAAAAACAAACTTGATGAACTTCAGCTACTACTGGGGAAGAGCAGAGACTTTTCTTCATCTTCCATTCTGAGCTTCACGGAAACGTCGATGTTTGGATCAATACTGCACTGCAGCGAGAAGGATTTCAGAGTAGCTCGCAACACAGAACCTTAGTAGCAGTAGCAATATGGGTGGAGGAGCACTGCAATTACACTAACAGTAGCTGGTGTAGTGATGTGACAGTGATCTCACAGTACTATTTGAACTACTGTACTGTGTAATCTTTTTTCATAAATTGTAAACCCTTCTACGTCTCCTGTGAGTATGAGCCTGCTTCAAGACCCCCAACATTATCCCTGTCCCCAAAAACCCAAGGACCACAGGACTACATGTCACAGGCAGATATTTTGGCTACAGTGGGAGGTGGAGACTTTTTTTTAAGCCCGCTCCTGCTGGATATCTGGCCATTACCTCCCTCACCTACAATGTGTGTGTTCCATTCTTACCAGCTCCAACAGTGTATGTGTTCCAGACCGCCCCATCCCCGCAGCAAAGTTTAATCCACCCACTCTCACAATATTTGCACTGGGTTTTGCAGGACTTGTAGGATCCCTTTCTTTTCAATATATCCATCTCGTTCGTAGTCATGTAAGAGGACTTCTTTAATGTTCAGTCAGTTCACGTGGTCATGAGTGTTTATTTCTAATACATCTACCGTTATTTCAAGATGATCATTGACTCACACATTAAGACACTCTATAGAATATCTATAATTTCATTAAAACTCATCAAACTGTCTGCTCCCATGAGATTTGTGTTGGTTTCCACAGGAGCCAAGGAGTCCCACTCCCATTGCAAGACCGTGGTGGTACACAGAGAGAACTGAACACATCATCTAGTCATTCCAATGGAAGTTGCTCAGTGGTTCATGAAACCAAAAAGCTACTTCCTGCTGTAAAGGAATGACCTGGATGAAACGTACTGCGCATGCTCTATGGGCCCCACTGAATTGGCTGAGCCAGCTAACTTTGGCAGTGAGACAGCTAACCTCTGCTTTAGCCCTAACTTGAACGGAGAAAAAATAGCTAAATCATGTGGCTCCTCTAGACTTTACAAATTTTATCAGTCTGAAGGGATCAAATCATGTCATTTCCGAGGGGTTGTGATGGTCAAAAAAAATGCATCCACCATTTTGCAGACGTTTCTTTTGCAATGTAAGTCTATGGGAGGAAGTGTTTTGTGGCCAAATGAAATCACATAGTGGACACCATTGTAGTACTTAGATGGTTTGGCCACTATGTCAAATTGACAAATTAACAAAGTCTAGCACACTTCCTGGGCTTGGTGGAGTCATCTATATTTACATACAGTCTATGATGTAGCCATGTAATGCAGAGAAGACTTAATGCTTCAGGCTGCCAACTCTCACGTTGACCATGAGACTCAAAGGATTTACACTTTTCACATGCTCTCACGCCACAGGTTGATTTTCTCACACAGTGAAAAACAATTTATAATGTGTTAGCTACAATGGAGTGTCCACACAGATGCCCAGAGCACCTGTCTGTCAGACCTCTGATAAGCCATGCCATCTGTCCGTCTGTCCAACGTCCGTCTGCCATGCTGTGCATCCGTGCATACTGATAATGCCGTGCCTACAGACAGCTTGACGCCTTTGACCATACTATTGTCAAAGCTTGGCTCACCTGCTGTAAATCTAACACACCCATTATGGCCTGGCAGCCTGGCATGTGAAATTTGTTGTTTTTAAAAAAGTTTCAGAATTTGATGGATTTGAGGCCATAAATAGGGTTCGTAAGTCGTCGAACTAGTCCCAGGGGGTTCATCAGATCCTCCCTCAAACTTGGTGTGTGTATGGCAAAAATGTTAATGATGGAAAGTTATCAAAGGTCTGTACAAAACTTTTAGGGCGTTGCTGTGGTGTGCCGTTCCATTTTCAAAGCAAAACATTGCTGTGAAATTGATTCAAACCTCACCAAACCTGGCACACACATTAGGAGGCCTAAAATGAGTAATGTCTACAAAATGTCAACAAGATTTTAACGGAGCAGCCCCTGCACAATGTTTCACCTAAATGTGTCCAATTCATTGTGTATATGGCCAATGCCAAGACCTAAAAAAGAGTCTCTTGGAGCCATGTCCTAAACCCAACAGGAAAAGCATTATTTTAATTTTAATCATGTGTCTAAAAATAGGCTCCATGCCTGTCCAAGCAGACAAACTACACCGACCTGAATTGTGGTAATTTTAACCTTTAAATCCTTCAAGATGCTTCTTTGAGAATCTTTTTTGTTTCAGTGTAACTACATGCATGGTAAAAAACTATTTGGGCTCAAAAATCACTTGAAATACCAACATTTATTCTGCACTTATTTCATCTGTCACCACAGGGCAATACTGGCTTTGTAATTGTTGTAAACCTCTTTGGAAGAAGTTAAAAATGTGTTGTCAGTGTATGTTACGCTACTGTAACACTAATAAGGGAATATCTTATAATATCTTATCTGATCATATGAACACACAGGTTCTCCCATTTTGTGTATATTTTTACTGACTGACTAATTCGTCCACTCATCAAATGCTGGATAAGAGTTTAGGATTAACAGACACCTACATGCCCTCATTGCCTCACGGTCACAGCTACAGACGACAGGATCTCAGTTTCTTCTGACAAAGATCATCAGATTTATACGAAACTTTCGAGTGATACATGTGATGTACGCCTCGCTTCCATTAAGGCTCGCTGCAGATGTCACGAAAATTCACACCATGTCAACCAAACTGCATCGCCATGTCCGCGACTGCACGCACATTTGCGCCCTTCAATGCTGGTTGTAGCATTAATTATAGTTTGCGTTTTCCGTTCTACGGAATTCATTGCTTCAAAGAAGTTAAGCAATGTGTTGATGCCAGACTGTTGGGCGTAGAGGAAGAAGTTATCTGTTCTCAAGAAAACTATCTCCTTAGTTGTGAGGACATGTACCTGCCCATGGCTGAAATATTGTGAAATATTTAACAGCAGCATTCCCAAGCATGATAAGTGATGATTCAAGATTCAAGATTCAAGACCTTTATTTGTCACATACACAGTTATACACAGTATAATGTGCAGTGAAATGTTTTGAGTGCCTGTTCCAGACTGAAACAATAATAGATCAAATAAATATAAAATAACACACAAAGTGAAACAATACGAGTAGAAAACACAAGATAATATGATGATATAACATCAGATACCAGCTTTAATGATGACAGTTACTAGCTACTATTAAATTGTAAAATTTTATTCAGATATATTCACTGATAATCTTTCAGTAAATTATCATTGCCCATCAGAGGCACAGTGGCAGAGGACAATAATCCAATAATATGTAGCCCATGTGACATCTGCACATAATATCAGTGCATAATCACATTAACTGTACAAATCGTTCAGTGGTGCTATTTAGAGAAATTACATATTTAGCGCATATTACACATCAAGCTGGGAGATCATATTTCACACAGAGTTGACGTATGCGTGTATTTGGTCAACCAGAGTACTTGGGTTTTAACCCTTTAACCTTCTGCTCAACCATATGGTAGAGCACATTTTGACTCACTAACATGTTTTACTTACGATATGTCAACTGTTTGGTAGAGGCCAATATTTCAAAAAATGTGAGGTCTGTTCATAAAAAAACATTGATTTTTGTAATTAGTGCCCCAAGGAAATAAAATATATAAAGAACAAATGTTTTCATTGCTTTTTTCTTGGTGAGGAGGTTAAAGGGTTAATGATACCAAAAGCTCACAGTACGATCAACACGGACTCCGACAGAGAGCCTGAAACACTGTCAACACCTCGGATCAGTCAATAACAAAGTGCAATGTGGAAAACAAAAAGTGCAATTCACTCTTTACCTCACGCTCAATCTGTTGTTGTCAAAATGAACTAGACATTCATCATGCTGTACAGTAGTGCGTCACTATTAGTAAATTATCTTGATGTCGAGGCATTTAGGCTTACACTGGGTGATACCCTTATAATTGGAGCACATTGTAAAGATAAGAACCATCACCCCTGTCTGGCGTGACATTGAGAGTGTGCGTCAGCCATTAGCCAATTTTTTTTTGTTTGGTTTCTAAGAAGGAACCATGAAATTATATATCAGTTACACATATTATAAAAAAGATCAATTTGATAAGAGCTCATGAGTGAAATGACTGCAAAAACTCATGACTGGAAAAACTGAGACAGACGTTCATTTGGTAAAAAAAAAAGTCAATGTTTATGAAACTGGAAAAAAGTTTGATCACTGAACAAATCAGCATCAATTCTATGTTACAGTCGAGTTTATCAGACAAGCCTTCTTTTCTTGGTAATGTTTAACCTTCATTATGATGTGTAAAAAATAATTTGGGTTTTAAATGATCTTTGCTATTTGTATCAAGTCAGAGCCAAGCAGGTTCAAGTTCAGGTCGTTTCATTAGACCACTAGTGACGTTTACACAAGCTTTAATTTGTCAGATTTGTTTCCTGGAGAACTAGAGGCTGCTGTGGTCTTTTATTCACCAGCTACCAGCTTTTTTAACAAAATACAATTTGGCCTGGTACCACATGTGAATAGAATAGAAAAGAATAGATTCAAGATAAGGAAACTAAGACATTCAAGACTTGCCATATTTGTTTGCTAACATCTACATATCACCAAGGTTTAAGGGATTAACTCAACAGTAAGCAAACAGGGAGACATGAATGAATGAATCCAAAATTAATTCTGTAGAAGCATTTCCCGGAGCACGATCCATATCTGAAAACAGGTAAACATTAACCTGAAACCTGAAAAAGCCAGGAGTGATTAGAAGTAAGCACTGAGTTGCTTACTAGGGTTTTTTTTTATGGGAGAATACTAGAGTAAAGAATACTAGTGCTATATCGTAAGAATTGGATTGTAATGATTGTTTGAAATGCCTCCATTTTTGCTTTGATTTAATACTAATAGTGAGACTGGTGCTACTCTGACATGTGTTCTTATTATATAAATATTTAAAGTCAAAGCTTTATCCCATGTTATTTCATGATGGATAGACAGTAATACAGTATGTGGACATTTCATCTAGACATGAAATCTTTATAGAGCACTAGTATGATTTAGTCTCGCACACTTTCATCAACGCTGTTTCCAGTTCTGTACCAGCTCTGTACACTACCTGCCCTGCACCACACGTCAGATGGACAAAGTTAGTAACTAGCTGGTGAAGATAAAGCTATGGTCACACCACAAAGTGAGCTAACTCTAACTCGTTCGCTGGTCCAGGCAGGCCAGCAGGGATTAGTCACAATAGGTCCTGGAGCTTCGCTGTATTTTCTTTGTACTGGTCTGTTTACTCCCCCCTGGCATTTTTGGTCACCATTACTTTTAGATTAAAAGTACCCTTTCAAGTTTGCTAAAGTTGCTACAGATAAATAAGAAAGTCTAAATAACAAACTTTTGTTAAATTCAGTGTTTTACACAGATGAGGGGTGAAGCAGGAGGAAGTCAGTCATTACATACACAGAGGCGCTTACGTTTTTGCTCATGCATGTCCAACATTTTCATTAATTTTGTTTGTCTGGCAGTTACTAGGATACCTACATCAAATTCATTTTACTCCATAAATACACAATCAGCATCATGAGAGTCTCCTTTTGTCAGACCACCAGTTCCAGTTAAATTTGATGAATGTCGGTATTATATTGTTCTTCATCAGACGTAACCAAAATAACTTCCACTGGTTTATCACATTATCTAAGTTATTGCTGGTTGAGTTATATCAATAAATTTTGCTCAGCTTTTGGGGAGTGGCCAAAAAGCTTCAAATACTGATACTCAATGATACTCTCGTTGTCTTTTAAAAAGTAGCTCCTATTACTGCTGCAGTAAAAGTGTCACGTACCTCTGAAGCATTACTCCTACCTGAAAACTATCCTGTAAGGTACTTGATCTATGAGCACACCTTGATTATAAGCAACAATATGTGCTGCTGCAGTGCATTATTACACCTATATTTATTTTGATTACAGAGGCCTAAACACTAATATTAAATGATTAACAGTTGATCATTAATTTTAGATGAATGACAATTAATCAATAGCCACATAAAATCATGTTAATTTGCTTAACCCTTAAACCCTTGTTGCCTGTTGTCGCGAATTCGCCTCAAACCTCTTCCGGTCTTGATGCATCTGAGGTGGCCTCTGCATCCCACTAATGCTGGTTGATGCATATTCTATGTATACATTATATATACATAGATGCATACATACATAAATAAATATATATATATTCTATCCGTATGTACATATATATTTTATTATACTATTATCATATTGCACTAGTCTATGCTATGTTATAGTCAAATTAACAATCTCCACTTCATTTAGCATCTGCTTGAATGCAAAAACACAAATAATGAATTTTTTTTATATAATTGTAAATAAATTCAGGCAGTAAGGGGTTAATTAAAGATTGTCATGCACTACATTACCTAAAAGGATGTTTAATTATAATATGTGATTATGTGGCATTATCTCTGCACGTCATGACTATGCATGGGAAAAAAGTAAACACAAAGAGACTCTGTTTATCCATCCATGAGTGGTTGTGAATGCATGGGGCATGGTCAAAAGATAAACTATGGTAAATGAAAAAAAAAGGGTGAACCTATGAGGGTTAAATCCTTGTGAAATTAATGTTCACAAGGATAAGATCAGTATCAGTAGAATTTACAACTAGTTTGTAATTAATTAAATAGTTAATTATCATTACTGCTCTTCAAATCTGTGACTTCAGCTTTTATGCAATTGAACACTGTCAGATGTGAGATGTCACCTGATGTTTGCTCCTACTATGGCGAGTGTGTATTTGTGTGTGCAATTTTTAGAAAACATCTGTGTACTATTATACTTTTGGTTTGCATGAACATGCTTGTGTTACTGTTGCCTTTGGATGAAAATAAAAGCATGTGTCTACAGTTACTAGTTTATAATAAGTGATCTGATTTGGCGGTGCAGAGTGACCTCAGTGGGAGATTCACAGCCTGAATTATTATGGCAGGCTGACTCTGAACTGTGTCAAAAGAAAAGTACAAGTGTATAAAAGGAAACAGTGTCCCTTCACTGGCTAGAAAGAACACAGAGGATGTAATTTCATATGAATGCACTTTGAAGCATTGCAGAGTGAGACCTTGTGCCCACACAGCTTGTACCTTTTTTTCATATAATTTTTTCCAGCTTGCAAAAATGTGGCATGTTTGATCATTAGTTAAGTCAGATAAGAACAACTATAGAAACTGTGGCATGTTAGACATAATGTTGTAGTTTGGGAGCACTATAATGTAGCTCAAATAAGATGCACAGAATAATGCATTTGCTTATTTAATGATTAAATATTTTAAAAGATGCATCAGGACATTTTAATGCTCTTGAATATGTTTGAAACAACAATATTCTTACAAACTGTCTTTTTTAGTTATAAAACCAAAGTAGCGTTTCAATTGTGATGTTTCTGATCTTTATCATGCAGGGAAACGGCTCTTAAGAGGTAGGTTTAGTCAATAAAGTGAGCAAAGTTTTACAAGGTACAGCACACAAGTAATTAGTTGATCAGTTTTCTACCACGGTGTGAAGTGACAGACATACAGCCCCTCAATATTATCAAAAACGTTGACTAAGTCACAGTTGACTCGGAAAACATCAACTACTTTCACATGTGGCAGAAATGGAGCAACATTAACATCCCAGTGGGGTCTCTCCATCTTGTAAATGTCTGTCATTTCATTCTCCTTTGCTGTTTATTGATAAACAAACAAAATATATAAGCTATATTTATAGGAAGCTGTTTGCCAAAACACATTCTAATAAGTTAAAACCAAACCATGTGCAGTAAATGTGTTTAAACCAAACAATGAGCAAAAGATGCAATTGGTGACAATTGTCTGTCGGTTCATCACAACAACAAATCCATTCTTAATTCAGTCATTTGATTAATTGTTTAAATAAAATATTGATTAATGGAATTCCATCACAAAGGTTTAGGCCTAAGTGTTTGAACCATGCAAATACTTTCACTTGTTTTAAACAGTTTGTATCATTTTCAGAGACAATATTTCAGCAAGTCTTCCTCCAACATGCACTTTGTTGTGCACAAAACTTTGAATAATCTCACAGATATGTAAATCAGCACCTCTGCAGCTGCAGCTATACAGTGAATTACTATATGATCACACAGTGACATTAAATCAAATAAGGGTATTTGAAAGATAAACAGTAATAAGTGACACTGGATTATGTGGGAAAACACAACATGACCCTCCTCTTAGAATTAAACTTTAATGTTATTTTGAGGAAGTTGTAATTCATGCCGGACAAAACAAATCCTATACAAACCCCTTACCCTCGGCTCAATACAAGCAGCTTAAGACTAATGTTTGGCAGTGAAATGGGATTACGGTGTACAGTGCTGAATGGGAACAGGTAAACTGGAAAGAAAGTGAGGAAAATATAGAAGTAAAAAGTATAGAAGTTATTAAAATACATGTCCTAAGATGATAAGATGATGATTTGCATAGTATAACGAGCAACTGGATGTGAATCCAATTTGTAGCCACCACATGCGCGTCATGTAATGCTTTTGGTTACAGGGAAAGTTCCTATTCCAGGAAGTAGGGCATGGCATGTTGAGCATCTGGTTTGACCATTCAGGGATTCCTGTGTGTAATGGTGTCATCTGATATGCTTTTACTTGAAAATCGAAACATAACAAAACCAGAGTTCAGGCTGCATCCAACATTCAGCCGTTTCCTTCAACAGTCATGAACACAGCAGCACCACAATTAGTTTTGAAGTCATGGGATGGTGGGGCGTCCAGATGAGGTAATAGACTAGTGAGCCAACATAGAAATAGCCTAATGAATAATAACAGCTGGGAGTGTAAAAGATTAAATGATTCTTTCAGACAGAATCTTAAATGCAATAGGTCTGCACGTTATTACCAATGTTTTTATGACCATAATTCCTGGCTTAGACAATTATATCACATTATTACCATAGCACCTAAAAGTGGCTGGACAAAAAATCTTGTTGTACCCTGAATTCTGGTACCAATGCATAAATATCAGATCAGTAACAGCAGTTAGAGCAGAAATAAGGAATCAGATTAGATGGTTTCACCCACCGATGTTTGGGTTTATTTGTGAGCTTTTGCTCATTTGTACATGTAGGACTAAACCTGTCTAAACTGAAATGAAAGAAGAGAGGCAGGTTTTGCAGCTTTGTTACATAAAGCAGCCAGTTACTGCTTCTCTCTCAGAGGCAAGTGGATGGATGTTTCTTCTTCTTTCCAGTCAATGCTGACAAGATAACACAAACAACAGTTCTTATTCAGTATAAGTACATAGCGCTTAATAAGTCTTAGGGGGCATTAGGTGCAGAATATTCTTGCTCATAAATACAATCAAGTTAAGTAGCGAATGAAGATATAAATGAAAAAGAAGAAGACAATTAACAGCAAGAGAGGTTGAGACCTTGTGATCATACAGCGGCCGTCAAATGAATCTCTTTTCAGTGTTTCACAGAGCTGTCAATTAGAAAAAAATCCATCCAGTTTATACCCACGAGGGATAGCATCGATCAGCACATCCAAAGCGCAAGCTATGTTCAGAAGGATGTGGTTCCCCTGCACAGATTGTGTCAATAAAGACCATCCTTGAACCGAGACAGGTTACGATCCTCCCATCATATACAACCACCTGTTATTGTGTCACCAGAGTCATGTGACGACACCTGAGCCGACCATGAGATGTTGTTCAGAGGTCCCCTTACGAGAGGTGATGGTCAGATTTCAGTTCTTCTGTTTTGTCTGTGCTCTTCTCATTAGTTTGATGACACATATTATATTAGGAACAGTAAACAAGTCTTGAGTAATCAGGAAAAACTTGTCAGGCAGATAACAGAAACCAGGCAGAAACAGCAGGAAGTCTAAAAGCAGCTTGCCACCATCTGCAATCTGCATCACAACTGCTGATGCTCCTTGGGAGGCTGTTGAGGGAACTGGTCAAGTGTCAAGTGATCTCTGGAGGAGAGAAACTCACTGAGGGCAACTAGAGGGCAGATGAGGTATGACAGGTGCTGGAAAGCTTCATGACACACACCAGGGAAGAGGGGCTGAAGGAGGGGAAAGTACTTAAGGCCAAATACCAAAGTGACAAAGTATCGCAAGAGACTATTATAATTTACAGCTAAATCCAAGGACTACATAACAATAATTTGAAATAAATTGTCCCTAACTTAATGAAGCATTTTTTGGGAAAATTCAGCATTTTTGATGTAGTCATAATACGTCAGAATCAGATAATGCTAAAAATGTAGTAAAACAACAGTAGAACTTTCAAATGGTGCATGGCCAGCTTATTATTATTGTTTCATATCATTAATTTATCATAAGATACCTTTGAATTTTGCTACAAATTAATACTACACTTGCAGAAAATAAAGGCATTACTTATTCATATAATTTGAAAAGAATTCAATGAGAATCAAAGTCAAAAAATAGAATCTGAATCAATGAAATCAGCAAAACCCAACCCAAGCCAATGCATCACTGGCGCAGACCTTGCAAAACTTGTTGCAGTGGCCTCATTATTGTAATCATTTAACAGTTTATTGCATTCTACTGTGCTGACGCTGCTACATTGGCTTCTCAGTAAATAGATAATTGCAGTCCTTTGTTCAGTTTGGGGGTGGCGGTCATGCACCTGAATGCTCTTCCTAACCCTTCAGGGACCAATTATAGGTTTGCACACTGATGCTTAGCTGGAATTTCAGGACCTACTGCTGTCCTGAAGATAGAGTGGTTTATTTTTGCGCAGTTAATCCTGCTGCTCGTCCACTTCCACTTCCTGTTGACAAACAAAGCAGATTATAATCTGGCATACCTATAGATTTAATTTCATGGCATCAATCCATATTCCTTTCTTTACCTTTCGCAGGCACTGTGTTAGAGTGTCAGTATTGCACAAATTGATGTTTAAAATCTAATGTCTCACTCGGGGGGAAATGGATAAACAAATTACTGGGTGATTGCTGCTTGCTCTAAGGCGCACCCTGCAAGACTTGAACCACTTCTGGTGGCAGCGTCTTGAGTAACAGCCTTAATTTACTTTGCAATTGGTCACAGTGCTTTCAGTGCTAAGCCTCTGTGTAATGGGTTTAGATTAGACATTCAGTGTACGCAAACCATATGCAAACCATATACCATACACAGCAGATATTATATGTTAGATATTGTAGCAAATACTCAGTCCTTTTGCCTACATTAACATGTTGGTGTATTCCCACATAGATCATGAAATGATTATTACAAAAATAACTGGATCAGGGTGCAGTCTAATTCCTACCTGCCACCTGAGCCTGTGGCGTCTTACGGCATAGGCCGGTCTGGTCTGTCCATCTCTTCTTGGCATTCCTCCAGGGTCTGAGAAAAAAAAGCACTAGGGCTTTGGATGGCACTTAAACAGGAACCTCTGAGGACACAGCAAATATTGCCTTTTCACACCAAGTCCATTTTTTTTCATCCTAAAATGCCGAATGTTTAAATAAAAGACCTCAAGTTTAGTCTATTATGTTTACACAATAACTCCAAAACCTAGTCAGTTATAAAAGATTTCATTACTGCTCAGATTTGTTGCATTTTTCAGATCGGCTACAAAAAAGAAAGGAAAACTCTGTATTTATGCATGAACTCGTGTTTTTTTAACGATTTCCCTGAAGCAGCATACAGTGAAGATGTGTTTGTGTGTGTATCGCACTGAAAAACTGCTGTTCTCACTTACCTGACTCATTGGCCAATTTCTTTTAACATGGCTCTGCAACACCAGTATCAGCTTGTGAAATTCTTTCATGGGAGGCCGCACGCTACTCCAGTTTTAGATGAATGATTATATAAAGCGCATACTGAAACTTGGGAATTAAGTTTGACTCTGAAAGTGAGCATAAAACTCAACAGCAAAATGGACCATCTATTCGATAAGACAGAAGGTATTGACGGATATCATCCCTGCTAAACTGACCCTGAAAAAGTCGGGCAAGCTGCTGTTTGCTTCAGAATACCTATGCTCCACAAAGTTGCCGTTAATAACAGCAAATAATTAAGGCAGTTAATGTATAAGTTTACTACTTTATCTGTGTCGACATACTGAGTGGTATTACAGGATGTTAAAGTAATAGTTTCAAGTTTCATATTTCAAACACTATGCTTATTCTACACATACACTGGTTTCCCAGAAACTTAGAACATCTGTATAAGGTATAAATTCAAGACAGATGTCTTAGTAATAGTTAACTCTTTCGCACCATTTTGCCTTGTTTTCTGCCAGTCTAATCTACATGGTCATTTCAGAAGCTGCCATTCCCTCCATGTCCTGAATTAGTCTTCAGTGTATGTGTGTGTGTTTTATTATTACCTGACCTCAGGGGCTGGTCTACGGTTAGTGGAGATCGACCCAGAAATCTTTGAATGAGTGATCATGTTTTGATCGATAAATGTTGTAATGTTGGTAAGATATATATATAGAAAATGATTATCATCATTTTAATTATCATTAAAGTTACTTCAAACTCATAGTTTTTGTCTCTTTTATCATATATGAATGCACAGTAACCCATTCTAGCCTGATAATGTGACTAAATTGCTACCTTAATTTATGTTATTGTACCTTAAGGAGCAATAAACTCAAGAAATATCACTATAATCAAAAAAGCCACAAAAGCACTCATTAGAACAACCAAAATCTGTCAAACAACAAAAGCTAACAAATCAACGATTATCAGCTGCCACAGAGTGAACAAACAGGGTAACGTTAAATAGTGTACGAAGGCATCTGTCATCCAGCAAGACTCATTTTTGCTGTGGTGCGATCTGTGGTTATTGCAAAAGTTAGTGTATACAGGTATGACAGGAAATGGCATAGTTGGGGTTATAAACATAAACCGCAGGAGCATTCCACAAGCCAAACAGTTTCTTCCATCTGTGCTGCATGGATCTTTTTATTGTGAAATTAAACATCAATGTTTCCTGAATGAAAGGTTAATCCCATCCTTTCTGCCAAATTTACCTACTTTCATATGTCTTGGTAATTTTCCACATTGATCCTGCCTCCACAATCCGTGCTAAGCTCCAGCGCTGGCTGTCATCAATATTCCGGGAAAAGTTTTAAATAGTTTCTTGAACCCAGCAGTTTTTGCATCTTTAGTTTTCTGATTTTCCAAGAGCAGTACAGCTCTGTTTCTTTTGTCACGGGTTCTAAAGATACACTTCTTCACGTGAGACATTTTCATTATTTCATTTCGACATTCATGATTTATGAGGCCAGATGTGATGTAAACAATATTTTCCCAAAAACCATCACAAGGACAAACAGATATTCATCGTTTCCATCACTTCGATCTTCAAGTCTTAATAATACAAACATGATACTCAGTTAGAACCCAGTGATTCTTGCTAAATGGTGTGGATGTGTCTTATCGGGAAATGGGTGTGATCTCACATTTTTGTGTTTTGTATGCTGGTGCCCTTAATGCATGGATGATAACTTGGGAGAGGTGAGGTCAAATGCAGGTGCAGAATACCAAAGCAGGGAAAGACTAATTCAAAGTTGAGAGTAACAGAGAGGAGTCTCTACAGCATGGTAAATTCAAGTTTAACAAAAAAAGACTAGACTCGGCTGTCAGCAAGAACCAAATACAAATACGCTATAATCAAGTTAAAGGAGCAGATTCCAGAAAATTCTGTTAGATTTTATTGGAACACTCATTTTTCATATACATTTCAGGAATCACTAATAGCCTGGAGCAACGTGCAAGATAAGCCAAACCAAACTTTCAAGTGTGTCACTTGAGAGATATTTACTGTAACGTTGGTGCAGTCGGCGTGTCAAATCCTGTTTTTGGGCCACTGTGCACCAAAGCTTGCTAGACGTTTTAAATGTTGTGCTTTCAAGCATTTAATATGAAGGCTTGTGCACACCTTAGGGGCCTACATATCACTTGAAACTCAAGAGACTGGCATGGAAGTAACAGTGGCAATGAATTAGCACTTGTGTCAGTACTACTAAAAAACTTTACCGAAATAAATTCCAAAGGTACATTAGTATTAGCTGTAGAATAAACTCCAATATCAAAAGTAGACTGCAGAATGTAGACTGTAACTGTATACTGCCAAATGAATGCTAAGAATTATCTTAAAAACAAAACACTGAATCAAACAACTGCTAGAAAAAGAAGATAGTTAGCGACAAACCCACAGAAAATTGCATCCAATGCTAAAGCTGCACAGAGTTTATTGCATTTTTTAGCTCATTGTTTTTGTTTCACTTGCACATTAATGGTATGATTTGAATACTAGTATATCACATAAACACAAATGCATAATAATGTGTCTGTGTCTGCTGGATGTATAGATCTACAACCTCCCAATAAATCAGTCACGTCAACTTTACAAAATGTGTGTGTTTGGCTGCTTGTTTTATTTTTTTTTGGCCCCTAATGGCCAAATATCAATTAATGCAGTTTTAATGTGGATACACTGGCCAGATTCTCCAGACATTCCTCGGGGGACTTGAATTGTAATTACAGGAAATCCTGTTTTTTGCAAGTCTGCATTACATTCATTGATAAATATCCGTGGAGGCGTAGTATTTTACAGACAGATTTGCAAAAGCACATTATGTAATTATGCCTCTCAGACAGCAGCTGTACGTGAGAGGAGGGCGGGCTGCGTTTCTCAATTTAGGTGGTGGTCATTCACTAAACAACTATGTCTCTAATTGTTAATCCTATTATTTCTCTGCACTCAGTCCAAGTTGTTGTGCAAATTTTGCACCCACACCACAAAAGCTTTTGAAAGCTGTGCAAGAACTCAAAGAATCACCACACACACCTCATTCTTCACTGATAAGTAAGTGGTGACAGAGCCATGCTTAAAGCGCTAACGTGTTAGAGATCTGTAGTTTCTCTGCACTGTCAAATGCTTGTGTTACAAGCTCTATCATTAAAGGCTTTTCCTCAGGCACAGTAAAGAGACTCTGCCTCCAAAAAGCCTTGACAAGGAAATAGACTAGATACCCAACTCATTGAAAAAACCATGATTGACCCAGCTTTTGCTTGTATGGTTATTTATAAAGCCGATCATATTATACGGTACGTGACTCTGTAATTTATCTCATTTTAGTGTAATATTGTATGTAGCAGCAAACAAAAAATCTACAATAGATTCAAGTAGGCCTATATCATTATTTTATCATTTAATGGTTAAGTAGCAGCGTTAAGCCTGTGTAATTGAAAAACAGCCTAAGAATACTGCATCTGTTCCATATCCGATTTAAGGGTCCACTGACGGGGAAAGACCAACATGTCCTCCACGTCTGCGATTAAGTCTCTTAACATATGAATGCAACCTCTGTTTGGTTCAGGTTGGGTACCTGTCTTGTTAGCCACCCACATGTTTGACCCAACCACCCATCTGCTTCCTCTTCTGATTGTGAAACACATCAGTCACAAGGAGCCGCTTGCCAGAAAAATTTCACCTTGGGTTGTGTTAGGCGACAAACAATGAATACCAGCCTAGAAAGGCATTTGTGGTGTTTAGGCAACCAAAACATCTGGTTACGGTTTGATAAACATCAGGTCCATCGTATCCACCTCTTAATCATGAGCATTTTCTATTTAGCATGTATGAAAAGTACTAATAATAAATTGCTGTTGCAAGCTAGATGCATACGTTACGTTATGGGTGAAACAAAAAGCCGTATAATCGGGATAGTCGCTGTAATTTTAATAAAAGAAGAAAGATTGAGCAAGATTTATATTGACACAGTGCATATAGCAAACCCTTTTCACCTGTCACGCAGACAAACCTGAGAAATGTGCTGCTTCATTTCACTACGTGTCAAAGGAAGATGCTTTAATGACGATTCATTCAGGTGTCAACTGCTATTAGCTTAACAGGGATTGGCTTCCTGTTGTAACACCGCACATGGGAATATGATAAAATGGAAATCAGTTCAAGGGCCTGACGTAATAGATTAATGTCACATGCAACAAAAGAATGTTACCATGAGTTAAAAATATCCCACAAATAACCAGAGGGGACACCAACAGGAAACTGAACATAGAGGCTATGGCGTTTAGTGTACAGAGTGTATGAGTATATGATGAACATGTGAATATTGAACATACTTTATTGAGCTATTTGAGTTTACTGAGCTTAAACAACAATAACTTTCAGTGTTGAAATGCCATCATGTATTCAAAAACTCAGATGAAAGAAATTGGCGTGATGTACAAACCGAATGCTACCGGTCATGTCAAATAAGTCGTTTTGACATTTAAATGTCTATTTTTAGTGGTTGGTCACGATGTACTGTTTTTTTTTTTTACTGTTTATTAAGAAAATACCCATGGTTCAATTGATGCTGTGACACACTTTGACTCATTCAGTTACTGAGTGACTCATTCACTACAGTACACACACACACACATTCATACAAAAAGGAAGGGCTACAATTTCACAGTTCAAGGGTTTTTTTTGCATGTTAAAGGATTTGGTGAAAAACTATACCATAATGGTTCATGTGAAATCTCTTCCTGTACAATGTTTCACTTCCATTTGACTGCTCACTTTGCAGTCTAACAATGTATGTGCAGAACGTTGCACTAACGCTTGTCTTTCCACATATATTCTTTTTTTGTGCAAGTTGTGTTAAATTTATCTATGAAGCAAAATATGAAAACGAATATGAGCAAATATGATAACTGGGGTTGATATATATACCTGTACTGTTGAGTGTGTGCCTGCATGTATGTGTATGAGAGACAGTGAGAACAAGAGGCCATATGATGTTAAAAGGAGAAAGAATCTGTATCATTCCACATAATCTGCTTGTATAAAATAGTGTCAACCACAGCCTCAAAATGTTAAAACCTTCATCACAGAAGTAGAAAAAAAAAAAAAAGACAAAAGATAAACTCTATATTGAGCAAACAGCGAGGCGAAGCTCTGAACCTGTTCTGTGTCTGGTGTGTTTGCACTGGCAGTAGTGGTTTTGGAGTGAAACTCTCCATACCGCGGCTCGTCAGAGGGCGGCTCTTTGGCTGCTCTTTACGCATCATTATAAATGCTTAACTCCCTCCCTCTGCGCGCTGTCCAGCTCCGCCGCTGCGAGCCCTCAGTGTTTGGATCTGTGTTGTAGATAGATGGGCGATGCCACACGCCATTAGCCTACAGGTTGCAAAGGTTCAAAGTTTGATCTCACATTTTTTGCGGTTCTTCTTCTTGTTTCGGGGGCTTTTTTCTCCTCTGCTTGGATACTGCTGACTTACGCATTGGATATGTGCACACAGGATGATGACAACCCCTTTCCTCCCCGTAGAAGTAAAATAAAATAGGCTTTCGCACACACTGGATTTACTCCTGTCGTTCCATATGAAGAAGTCAAAAGTAAGTGATTGTCTTACTTTGTTTTTCACTTGGGGGGGAAATTGACAGTTTACATTGAAGTGTGACGCAGAGCAGCGGGACGCGCTCCTGCCACTCACGTAAAGTTCAACTTTGCCAGAAAGCCTTTTAGATTTTGCACGTTTTTTTTTTTTTTTATAAATTGTTCTCAGGTCTTAAATGCAGCTTTACGAGCTGACACAATGTGATTTGTAATATGTAATAATGTATAAATGAACTGGATACAAGTGCCGCCAGATCAAAGCTGCTCGGTAGCGTTTCCTTCTCTGTGCTGTGGCTTCATGTGCGGGCTTCTGCTGGCGGAGAGCTGCTCTCCTCCTTTAATGCAGCGTATTCCAAAATGTTCCACCTGTCCAGAGAGGAGCTTGTCCCACATCCACGTCTTATCTGTTCCGTTGGAAGAGCAGCGCTCCTTATTGCTTCCCGATCAATGAGGATATCAACGGCGCCAGTCTGGCACCTCTTAAGTGGACCGCTTGCCCCTTGGCTCACTGTTTTATTTTTCCTTTGTAGAACTAAGGAGCTGTGTGTGGGATACTGGGCATGTTCAAATAAGGGGGGAAAGATTGAAATGGTAGAAATGCCTGAAAATGGCATGTAACACATCTACACAACTCTAAAAAAAAATGAGCCTGGATAAAAGTGACTTAATAAATGAAGGTAAGTGAAAGTCCCGCACAATGAAATGAGGGAATCTAAAAGTCTATAAAAGTTGGATTGGGGGGGAGGGGGGGTAATGTTCAGAGACTGGCCGTTCGCCCCACATGTTGCAGACTCCGGACTGCCGCCAGTCCTCCCGACCCCCTTGATGCCTGGAGACAGGGAGGACGCACGGGCACTTACGGCGCATACCTCAGCTGTCCAGGCTTTCGTCTCACATGCCAGACTCCTCAGAAGATCTCCTCGCTTTGCCGCTTCCTCTGTGTCACGTTGCAGCTCCCCGGGCTGCTCTGCTGCCTGACGGCCGTCCCTGCCCTGGGGAGCGCCTTGGTCCCACAGCGTGGCCGCACTGCTGTGCCTGTCCTCCTGTCCCCCATTTCCACCATTGAGTCCATCACGGCGCGCCCATAGGGAGCCCAGCGGAACCACTCCCAGAACACAGCGCTGCTCTGAGCTGCTCCTCCGGTCACACGCCACCGTCCTCCCCGCTTCTTTCGTCCCAAGTCCTAACTACAGCGTTTCTCAAGACAGTTAGAGTGAGTCTGATGCTTGGTGCAAAGACTATCCACTAATAATATCACTAGTGCTGGTCAGCAGGCTGTTGATATGGGTAGCTGTGTCACCAAGATCCATATGTCAGAGAGAGAGAGAGAGAGAGAGAGAGAGAGAGAGAGAGAGAGAGAGGATGAAAGGGTCAACGATCAAAGGTCATTGTCCCACAGCAGGTATGAAAGCATTGTTAATATCATTAGCAGCCCAACATCTATGCTTGAAGCTGCTGTTTGGTACATCCTGCTAGGAGAGGACAGAAGGTCAGCGTTAAAAACGGCCAGCATGGATGTTGATGTATTGGAGTTGAGCAGTCTCAGACGCCAGACGCCTGATGTGATAGCAGCGTTCACTCAGGAGCGCCTGATGGGTGATAGTATTTGTGGCACTGATTATCATCATATC
The DNA here is from genome assembly GCF_042242105.1 of Pempheris klunzingeri. Lineage (NCBI taxonomy): Eukaryota > Metazoa > Chordata > Actinopteri > Acropomatiformes > Pempheridae > Pempheris > Pempheris klunzingeri. The sequence goes on along the minus strand of NC_092016.1, from coordinate 5,443,392 downwards.
AGGCCCATGTTTCTTTCACTGTAGTTATGGATCGTAGGTCAAACACAGCATACAAGCGCAGGCACAAGTGTGTGGCACTGGTTGCTGTGGTGATTGGGGCACCCTGAGGGAACGGAGAAGGGCAGTGGGGATACGCCACTTTCAGACAGTTCATTTAATACAAAAATGCTTCTCAAACTCCTGCTTATATGGTCAAAGCCCAAATTTGTGTGTGTACTCTGTAGAATGTGATAGTTAGAGCAGGTTAGAGAGCAGGCGATGTTTGCTTTCCCCTAGAAATGTCTGGTCTCAGTTAACATAGGAGTCTATGGGCCACCTGCTTGGCACTCCTGTAAATGGGAGGCTCACAGCTCCAAATGTGTAAGTCCGTTTGATTCTCTGTGTGAGGACTGAAAATTGTTGGACTGCTCTCAAATCTAAGTGCCATGTGAACCACTCTACTGTAACTCATGCAATAAACACCCAATATGAAATCTGGAACAATCTTAAATAGCATAAAACCTAAAATGCAATGGCAATTCATGAAAAGTGTGCCAGCTATCAAAATGTCGATTTAGCTCATTAAAGTCGCAAGTCTCATGACCCGTTTAAACCAAACAAGAGTGAGTCTGAGCTTTGTAGTCATTGATTTTTCACAATTTTGTACATTTTTCACCAAATAAAGACGAGGCCAGTCTTTGATGGAAGTCATAATAAACCGTTCCCGAACCCTCAGCATGTTTGGATGTATTTTTGGGCTTTGCACATCAGGCACACTAATAAAAGTTTCTTAGAGTTTGCGCCTGGCTCAAACAGTACGCTCCACACACTAAAACAGGCAGTGAATACATATAAAACCATGTGCTAAAAAGGTGCAATAAAACCACAACGTAACATATAAAACATATAAATAAATAAAAGGTGGTACAGAGAGATAGTCTGATTTTATATGTTTATTTCTTTACACAAACATCCATAAAGACAAAGAGGCAACTTACTGCTTGTCTGCCAAGAAGGACTTAGTCTCTGAATCAAGTAAAAGATAAGGAAATGTTTTACATTTTCACCACCTTTCAAAGATTACACAAATCATTTGTGGGTAAATTAAGCAGGAGATAATCCGGTATAATGTGAGTGCAGGGTATCAATCACTGTGTTAATGAATATATTTCTGTTTGCAGCTGTGGTTTAGTGCTGGTTTCAGTCTGAAACTGATAATTATCATAATTTTCTTTTCAGTCACCACCTGTCCCCCTGGTTCAGGCAGTGCTTCAGGTTATTCATCAGCCCACTTTGCACTGAGAGCTGTCTGCCTGTTAAAAGCTGCAGGCTCTGTAACTGACATTAGAATCTGTGGCCTCTGACTTGGCTGACCCAAAACAACTAAAGGTGTCTTTATAGGACACTCATATCATCTTTTAGCAAAGAAAATCATAGCATTTCTGCATTTAGTAGCTGTCATTTGTATCACTGTGGTATAGTTATACATGAAAAGGTTGATATAGACCACTGCACATGACTGTTTTCTTAATGCTTCATGAAATCCTTCTGGATTTCTGACCATCACTGACCATTCCTGCAATATGTGTGTTCCACTCCTGACTGTTATAATGTAGAGATATTGGTGTCCATCATGTTGTAGATTAAAAAACACTTTTAGCCTAAACTTTCATCCCACTGCTCCCATGAGATTTGTGATGGGACCCCTCTAGTTCGATCTTCCATCTACACCTACAGGCGATCAGCTTAAGGCAACCAACCACTATAGACGCTTTTAAAAATGTCTTTTAAGTGAAAACAGGGCTCTTCCTTTTTTAAACTCAGTCTCACTTTCATTAACTCTGCAATGTGTTTACATTAAGGTGTGTATGAGTGAGTTGTGCGCATAATAATGTGTGTAAACCACACACATCCCCAGGCTGTTTGACTGAACCTTGTGCATATTAGTTTTTTGACTAATTTCTGTTTCAAACTCATGTTACACCCTATATCGAATGAAAAACAAAACATGAAACAAATTAATATTGATATGACAGTATATATATATATATGTGTATGTGTGTGTGTGTGTGTGTGTGTGTGTGTGTGTGTGTGTGTGCATGTGGGAATAATAGTCTTTGAAGTCTCCAAGAGGAAGGCTGGGTATTTTTACATTCGTGCCACTGTTAATCACATTCTGGGCAGAGTTTCTTTTATGCTTTTTTAATGAAGTTGTACAGTAAGTTGTGCTGCGTGCCTGGCTGCATTAACAGACACCTTTCATCTTTTACTTACTGCCGCTGCCAAAGCTCCTGGTGCTTTCCTCAGTCACGTAACCATATGCAGAAAATAGATAGGAGATTTGTCCCAATTTTTATGTTGTTGTAAAATTGGGAAAAAAGAACAAAAGAAAACAAAGGCAATTTTGGCTTTGCTCAAGGATGCACTGATCCAATTATGCCTCAACATAGAGGCTTAGAGCGTAAAATATTACCTTTATATTGAACTGATTACAGTACTATCTTTAGTGTTTGTAATAAATTCTAATTAGGACTCAAATGGCTTAGATCACCTCTAATGAAGGTGATCGCTGAGCGCACAGCAAAACAAGACGAGCACTCTTAGACAAGCTATGGCACACGAGGTGTGTGTATGAGAGTGTGTGCGTGCGTGCAAGAGAAAGTGGGAGAGCACGTGTAGTCATTCACACCTTCACAGAGCATTTAACACCAGTAGAGAGCACTAGTTTTCTGATGTCTGCACAGTTTTGGAAAGAGCGGTCGCCCAGGTCTTAAGGCTGTGGAAGGTTTAGAGAGACATTTTGTTTCTGCACCGCCTCTCTGTCCTCCCTGAACAGAAACACAGATATATGAAAGGAATTCAGCGTTATTTACTGCTGATCTCAGTGATGATATACAACTCGCTGGTTGAGCTGTTTGCATAGGAGAAGTGTCAAGAGACAGGTGGAGGAGTCAAGCTCTCTCGCAGGCTGTAACCCAGAGAACAACCGCTCATATTGTGTAGGCTGCAGCTTGCTTCTGCTTCATTGCTGTGGCTCCTGACCTGCTAAGGATCAGTTTGCAACACCAGGAATCCAGTGAATAACCTAGATGATGTTTGTTTTTTTGATTGACTGTCCAGAAAATTTGAAAGATGCATGTAGGTGCAGATCAGAAGACAGGGCATGGACATAAATAACAGACCACTCTGCATCATTAGATTTATTATGTCACACGTTCCGGGAAGCAACACGTAGGCGTTGTGGTAAGCAGGGTGTCGATGTCTCACAGTTACACTCTCTAGTAATGCAGCTGAATTCATTGATTAAGGCAAATTTGATTACAAAGAAAGAAAACTTGACTCTGCTCGTCAAGTCTCAGGCTAATGATTTGTTTTAATAGTTTAACGAGCAGCTCATATTAACAAAAGGAGGAGAAACAATGCTGCCATGCTGAGTGTGGTAAGTTCTCTCAGTGCAGGGCGAGGATTGTGTCGCTGTTGTAGAATCAAATAATTACCTGTGGAACCACATGAAAACATTGTTTGACTTTGCACTCCTGCGGTTAATAATTCCTTTTGCATCTGTGAACTTCAGATCTCGGAGGGGATTTATGACACCCCGTAGAAGCCAAATGTGAACTTCCCCTCGGGATGTTGGCAGTTACTAATGTTCTCTCATTGTCAACAGATACATCAGCAGCTCGGATCAGTGATGAATGTTTGCTTGTCAATGCTGCATATCAAACAGACCCTGTGACTCATGTTTTAATCACAGCTCATTCTAGCTGTGCATGAGGTTATTGAGTTTGTGTTAAGAGAGATCTGTCAATGACACATTATTGTGTACCATCGTAACCACCTGAAACTGAATGTTCCCTTGTCTTGGATCTTTTTAAACACATTTCTCTGTGATTCAGCTTGACACATTTGACTTTAACACTTAAGGTCCTGTAGGTTTGAACACTGCTCACTCATAGGAAGGATTTACCAGCTCTTCAGTTATACTGCTTTCTGTCTCTTTGATGATCAAACCACAAAGGTTGTTTGGGTTTGAAGAGGATCAGTCACATTTGTCCCCAGGGTCACATGTTATTGATAAAAACTAAATTTGTTTGGTTTGGTTATGTGATTTGTATTTCTGCATTCTGGGAAGTCAAAATACGTAATGGACTTTGAGCATAAATTATAAACAGTTTCATATTAATTTATAGTTTACTAGAATACTGCAGAGGTTGAAGTCCCGAATCCCAACCAACACTAAAATTCTGCCTCTAACAGGAGAGATTCTCATCAACAAGAAAAAATAAATTGTGCCTAATGAGGAAGGAAGGATAGCCAACAGCAATCTTTTAGATAACAAAGCCCTCACAGTCCAGCTGAGCTTCATTCTTGGAAGAACTCACAGCAGTGTGTTTTATGAACCTGAAAATGAAATTATTAAACAAGTCTTATAATATGCACAAAATGATTTTCCCATCTCCGTTAGATGCTGAAGAAAAAGCATTAGGCTTGCAATGTGGTTAAGGAGATGCAAAGACCACTTCAGTACTGTAAAACGCACAGCAACAAAACAAACGTGGTCCGAGTTACTGCCACTGTCAAAGAGCCCAAGCCTTGAGTGCATTTGATGCCTTATTTCTGCAGCAGCACAGCCACATCCAGGTACAGGCCTGCCTGCAGTCATGCTCACTGAATTGGGTGAATGTATTTTACTGGAAATATGCAATCTGCTGATCCACTTAGAAGTCCAGGTGTTTTGATGCAGCTCACTTCTATTAAGTTTGAAATATAAAACACTGTTTAAAATGTGTTGGGGTGACATTAATGTTTGTCTTTGAACCAGTGAGTGTGAGAGGTTTCAGAATATAACCATAAGGGCAGACAGGCCAGGAGAAAGTAAACACACTCAACCTCGACAAATTAAGAAAACAATGTTTATGGATCATTGAACCATTAACCAGCAGGTTTTTTTCAAACCTGCTGTGCAAGCTTGAAATGACTGTTGTTAGACCTGGGTTTGGGCTTGTCTCTGTACAAAAGGTTAAGAATAACAATAAACAGAAATCAATGCCATGCGGGTGCAATACACAGTGTGCAGGGTGTGTGAACCAGAAGTCTCAAATTATTCTCTACGTGCTACTAAAAGAACAATCTGAGTCTAAGTTTTCGAATTTATGCTGACTTTGTGGCTTTGTATGATTCATGAGTGTCTTAAATCTTAATTTTTTACATATGCAGTACCCTTTAAATTGTGTATTGTTGTGGGCCTACTTGGTAAGTACTGAAGGGAAAGATTTCTGTGTCCACTGTTTTTAAATTGCAACACTAAGAAAGAAAATAACTGCAAATTATAAGCATGACCAACAATGAAAAATGATCAAGAAAACAAAGCCAACCAGTTGCGGGATAAAGCTTCTCAAATGCAATTTTCTGGTTTTCTCTGTTTTATGTCATTGTAAATTAAATATCTTTGGGTTTAGGAACGTTGGTTTGATGGCATTTTCCACAATTTACTAAACCATTAATCAATTCCTTGACAGATAAATAAGTAATTAAGATTTTTGTTGCCTCAGCCTGCAAAGTCTCTCTTCTATTCTGAGTTTAAATATTGCCTTATACTCGTTTCCCTGTCTCCCGCCACAGCTGCCCTGGAGAACAGATAGCATAAATACAGCAGATACTTCGAAAACGTTTTACTGCAGCTTGTCTAGCTCGTATTCAATAAAGTTAATCATTAATGCCCAAAGTCAGGTTCAACATTCAACATTGCACATGTTTGAACTGTATATCACAGAGCGCCTGAGGGGACATCAGGGAGAAAATAACACGGGGGAGAAAATAACACGGGGGAGAAAATAAACATGATGGGTTTTCGATGGATGACCACTGCATGTCATTGTGTATGTACGAAAAAATGGGACCGTTTCCACACAAAAGTACTCTGACCTGAAGTTTAGCAAGAAAACCAAAAGTTCTTTTTTTCACCCATCGATTACTTTTCCACTTATGTTTTATTTTGTCCATGTTATGTTCTATCTCTGTGTCCCCTGAGGGGCTCCCTAATATAAGTTATGGTTGTCATATTCTCAGTTTCTTGTAATGTAAAGCAAGAGCTTCACTAGAAGGGGATTTGACTAATTCACTGAGAGTGTAAACACTGCTTTCACTAATGTGAGAGACCTGGCAGCTACTTTGGCAAGTGCATCAGGGGTTCATTTAAATATTCTACTCTGCAGTAGTCTCATATGGCAAAAAACATGAAAACACATGAAGTGAAAATGTTGTATTTTGTGGTCTCTGCTTTGGCCAAGAAACATATTGGTATAATGTGAACCAGCTTTGGACCTGCCGTGCTTCTTCACAATGAACTTCTGTCCTGTTTTCATGTCTGTCTGTGATCACTCTTGAGAGTGATTTAACAACAGCCACATTGTGATTTTAAGTTTAGATGAAGGGGTCATTGCTCTACAGTCGGTTGGAGAAATTCCTTCAAACTCTTAGTCTTGTGAAACCTTTTAAAAATTCAATGGATAAACTCTAAAATTCATGGCAGTGAGGCAAAGTCAAGCAAATCTGTCCCTGAAAAGGTTGACATTTAGGGGATACACAGTTTTGCAGAGTGGCCACAACATCTTGTCAGGGACGTGTGGATTTAACCCTTACACCCTTAAAGAATTGGAAATTGAAACTGCCATGTAGTATCATCATAGTGGGCCATTATAGTAGATTATAAAGTCTGAATCTAATTTCCCCATAGAGTCTTCATTCTATTTACTTTAAACAGTATCGACTGGGTTAATGTGGAGTTTCATCAGCTGTACAAAAAGGGTATTTTCAGTTGATTTGGTTTCAGTTCTTTGCAGCAGTGGTCTGCTGTCACAGAGTAATTGAAGGCTTGTCGTCTGGTGAATTTGAAGCAAACTGTGAGGTTATTGGGTGAATTAGTCTGTATTTTCTGCCAAGAAACATTGAATTTAATTAGCACACCCATCATGTTGGTTGAGCTACGTGTGTGTGTATTCAGGCTGTTTTAAGTGCCTCAGGTCTGTGTGATTGGCAGGCTGCCTTAAACCCACATAATTAACCAAAAGTCAAAGTCCCATACACATGTAGGACCTCTGGATATTTTTACAAGCACAAAGTCATTTTAAGCAGTGAGCAATCCCAGTATACATCTGACTCAGTCACTGCTGGAGGGCACTTAGGTTTGTCTCATATTCACAGAAATTCTCATGTAGAATGCTACATCTGCTTGATGAGAAGTTTCCACATGATCGTTCCTCCTCGAGCTACGATGAGAAGCTTCAAAGGACAATTGATATGAAAGTTAGAAACTGTGTTAGTCATCTCCATTGTGCAACACTCATTCTAGAAGTATGTGAATTTGATCATAACCACATTGCCTTAAGGTTGACCTGTCAACTCAAACCATTCCTTGTGGCGCTAATGGCTGACAAATGCAGTACTTTGAGTTTGAGTTTCATCATGTGTGGTCTTGTGAGTTTGACACATTATGTCCTTAACAGTGGCAACAAGAACTCATCTGCTCATCGTCTGTTTTTTTTCTGATATTACTGGACTTTAAATCTGAGGAAACAGTCAGTGCAAGCTCTCTTTAGAAGAATAGAATATACTGCAATATATTTTCAACAAAAACCAAAAGGTAGCTCGTAACATAATAGTTTAAGTCGGTAGAACATTTCTTTCCTTTTTCTTTTACTCCATCTCAGTCATGGTTGCATTCACTGCCAAAAAAAAGAAGCACAAGCACATGTTGCTGATCAGCAAGATCGTTGCTGCTCCTTGTTTGATCAAAGCAAACAGCATAATAGATGAATTGGATTTGAATAACTTGTCCACAATGAGCTGGTTTACATCAGGGCAACAGCCATTTCCAACCACAGTCATACAGATCCAGGAATGGATCACAAGATCAAAACCTCAAAGGTTATTCTCTTTTACTTTTGCTTTTTTCATTCTCTTAATTTAGTGCCTTTTTTTCCTAGTAATATGTGTGAGACCTTGTGAAACTAAACATTTTGCAGGAGATCCGTAAGGGAATCTGAGAAAAAGCACAGTTGCATGACTTTCTTTCTTCATGTCTAAGCCAAAGTCCCTTCTAATGCATATGAAACAGGTCCGTCCTTGCAGTTATTTGTTGACATAGTGTGTGATGTGGCTTCATAAAGGGACTGTAAGTGGAACATTAAATAACGCTAATAATTAAATAATAATAATAATAATTAAATGCATTGTGTATTCAACCTCCTCCTCTCAAATTGTCCCTCAGTAGCGAGATCAGATTTCCTGCTGGACACAAACAGGGTGACTTAATTGCAATTATAGCGTCAGAAGTCCAAGTTAGAATATCCTCTGAAGCGGCAGCAATTTAGGTGGGTGAATTATGGCTGGGTTCAACGTACAAGCTTCACCAAAGGAAAAACAGCAAATCCCACAGTGAAAAAGTGATTGTCCATCCAGTGAACTGACATAATGAGGGCTTTAAACCTTCAATCACACATTGGGACTGTCAGAACCTCAGAGACAGTAATCTGATTAGAGCAAACAACAAATGTCTGAAGAAATTCCCCTCAGGAAATGCGGCCAGGCCAAAGGACACTGAGTTTGAAATAGGAATCTCGTGTGTCCCCAAAAATAGCATCTCTAGATTGTTTTTTCTCTCTGTTCCCATTGTTTCACCATTTAAGTTTCTCATCTTCTCCAGATCATTCATACCTATGTTTGGTTGAAAACATCTGCTATACACTGTTGTTTAAAACATGTTTTTTTAAGACAATATAAATTGTTGTCATGTTACATTGAAGCTGGAAAAGACAACAAAAAGAAAAGCTAGAATTTGAATAATAGCTCTCTTCCTGCAGTTCTCCTCTCTTTGTCCTAAGTCCCTCCAACCAGACGAGAATGGGCATACATGCTTCAAATGCACAGAAAAATGCTTCCATCATCCCGACCATGCCTGTGATTCCAACGCCATTATGCCTGTATAGCGGTACTTTTATGAGAATTACCGTCCCGTTCTGTTCGCAAATGTGCTCACCTATAAAGCCCTTTGAGATGATAACGCAGTGATTCAATGCCAGCATTAGCTAGTTACATAAACATGCTGGAATTAGGCTAAACTATCCACATCAACATAGCCACTCTTCGCCTACTTTCATGGTAAATACACAACCAAAAAGAAAAACACTTTTACTGTAGATTTATAGGAAACTATATTAGCAACATCCAATATCGCCTCTCATTGCCTGCCTTCATGGATGTATTATGAGAGGTCCGTTAACTCCATGACACAACCTAACAAATCACTGCTATACATTTAGATGTTACAGGATAATAAATCTAGTCGCTCTCTCTATCTCTGAGACACTTTCCAATGTTGACTCACATTTTATTGCGTTTATGGTCAGCCTCTCTCTTAGACTGTGTTTGATAAGATTGTCTTCCTTTATTTTCATTGCTCTGCAGTGTAGACACTTGTTGCCAATACTGGAACAGCAACTTTTCCTGCAGGATTTTCCACCATTAAATCAGACTTTGACATCTCAAGGGACCATCGAGTCAATAGGAACGCTGTAGGACCCGGGACTCCTGTCTCCTGTCACAGGTTATATGTTCTAAAGCCTGAAAACAGATCAAAGAGGAGGTACAGAAGCCTATTTTTCTTTCAGAATACTTGAATTACAATATGCTGAATGGTTATTATGGTATTTTTTTTCCGAATTACACCAAAAAGAAACTGCCCACCTCAGCGATAAATTAGCCATTAATTGATGTTCAGAGTGCTTCATTTAAAATGCATCAATATCTATAACTATGTAAAACAGCTTGCTCCTTATTTTCACCTCTGTCTCCAGCTGTTGATGATAAATTTCATGAGACCTGAGCTGACCTGAGCTGTACTCAGAGGTTAGAGACACCAGTCATGGCCATCTGTCACAGTGATGCCCATCCAACATTCTCAAGCCATGTATTGCTGTTGATGCTGACAGATATTTATTTTGTTTGCATGAGAAGTAGGGGTCCAACGGATCACCTCACGGTTCAAACCATACCACGGTTTTCAGTCACAGATCGGATCATAACATCAACATAAAAACGGAAAAAGGAGACAGTGTAACTTCAAGTTCTTTAGCGTCTCTGCATGCTAGCCATGACTGTCAATGCACTTTTTTCTTCTTTGTCCTTGTTAGCTTTTCGCAATGCAATCATCCATTCACATGAATGCACAATTTTTGGGAAAAACAACACTGCAACTCTGCATCGAGGTTTACAGAATTATTAGTAACATGGCTCACATGCGTGTGGAACCATTGGGGGGGCGGGTGGATCAACTATGGTCCGTTACACCGCTAATGAGAAGCTTTCACTTGTCACTTGTGAAAGGCCAGTTATGTCGTGTTTTTATACACAATAATCACTCTGTTCACCCAGAGACAATACCAAAGTGTGCAATAGTCATTACTACCAAGAACCACCCCAGATTTGCTAGAAGCCTCTTAAGCTTTTGCTCAACCAGTTTGATTCTATACAAGCATATCAGCATAATTGTCTGGATCCTCTCTATTACCTTGAAATGTGTTTTATTTGAGTCAGCAGCTGTAAGTATACCTCAGCAGACAGCAGCAGCAGCAGCAGACTGAAGGTTGTCAAATGCTAATTCGATTTGCACATGAAATAAGTGAATTCTAGTCGCTTGAAAATCTCGCCTATGGCCAGTTTTGTGTCAATGTTATCTTATTCTCTTTGTTTCACTGTTTCATGGTCAGAAAATACATTTAACAAGTCATTTTGTAATATGCACTCAAGGTAATGGATTTAGTGACAGCTGCAATATTGCTCCCAGTAATGGCTGACTAGTCTAGACTAGGTCTAGATAAGAAACACTTAAGCCCTCTTTGTAGTCGTATCTTTGCAGTTGTTCTGAGCCAAAAAAGAAAAACTACCTCCTCAATATTCACTGAGATGTTAAATATTGACATAAATGTGAGGCGCTTCCTGGTGGCCTGTCAGTTCTACAGATGATTCAGATATCAGCTATGTCATAACCAACAAATATTGCAAACAGTAACCAGTATATATGTAGACTGCTGTTGGGAGCAGAGGGGGACTGCTAAACACTAAAGATCTTCCTGTACATAATGCATAATAATAATTTGATATATGATTTTGTTTCTGAAAAATTCCCAAACAAAATCCCAGAACAGCAAAAGTACCACCAAGAAAACCAGATCAAAGGAAAAATACAAACCTCAGGCTAACCTTAGTTGACCTGGATCTAGTCTAGAACATCTGGACAACAGCGGCCTGGTAATTTCTTTGCGCAGCCTTTATCATCTGGCCTGGTTTAATCCTCATTATGAAACATGAAAACTAATATCACTCAGCAAATTTCAAACCAATGATCAGGCAAAAGATTAGGATAAAATATCCATCTCTGACAAAACAGGCTGCATGTTGCTATGGAGGACTAATGTCATGCAAGGTCCTGTGTTCCGCTTTTATGAGATTATGTGGTTAAGAGGGCCACGAGGCCGGCAGTCTGGAGAGCCTGTTCAGCTAATGATGCCTCGGGTTTAAAGTAGTGGTGGAAAATGAGACGGGGGTAATCATCCTCAGCATCAATACGATGAGGGAGACCAGGCTCACAGGCCTCCAAAGCCGTAATGCACCTGAAAATAACAGACAAGAGGGCTTTAGTTTGAAGGGTTGCACCTGACAGTTCTTAGTTTGATGTCAGCGTTGGATGAAAAAAACTGGATGATTTGTTTTATCAAGGACCCGGCGACAGCATCACTTACACATAGAAATAGCGTCCCATTTTCAGCATGGGAAATAATTTCATTTCCTGTTAGCGCAGCTGTGACCTCAGTCTCATAAGGTCACTTAGACAGTGTCAAAGAAACATTCAAATGAGTGAGCTGAAACCATCTAGCTTCTCTCACTGAAACCTTGTTGTTTATCGATATGTTTTGCCCAAGTTGTGTTGGGAGAAACTTGTAGAAACAAGATCTGTTTGGTTTTGTGTGGGGGTTTTATAACCAAGATTTTTTCACATCTATTTCCTTGTTGAAATCAGACAGTTCACGATGATTAAATTTCCATTTTTCATCTTGGTTTTCTAAAAGCATGTTGTATGATGATATGATATCTTGAGGTAACCTCAAGAAATACATTAATCACAGTAACAACATTTTGTATGGGTGACAAACAACATTTATGTCTGCTGTCATATATATATTGCAAGAACCAAGATAGATAAATCAAAGTACATCAGTTCAAAACTGTGCTTGCTACATTTCAGATTAAAATCACGTCTCAAATCATTGTAACTGTAGCTTGTTTTAGTAAAGCCAAACTGAAGTGCTGAACCTCTAATTAATTAAATCTAAGTAATATGTAGCTAAAAATCTAAAGATACCGTTTTAGTCAATCATCTGTCGAACTGAATGTCAACATTTTCTTGAATGTCAAGACTGAGTAATCAAACACTTATATGCATTGGACAGAGCTGATGTTTTTGTAGCGCCTTGACCACAGAACGCCACAGGAGGGAAGGGTGTTTTGAATATTTCCTTGATTGTTGAACCCCATGCACCTCATAAATCTTGGTTATTCCTTAGTATGCTAGCTAAGAACACATTGTTTTTGTCAGCACCACCCTGCCTAGCATTCATACCTGAAAGCCACCCATTATAAGCACAGTTGCATTTTGAGTAACTCTAATAAAACATGCTTAGGCATGCTTAACCCGAAGATTATAGTTTTTGCATGAAGTAGTCATCGCACTAACGCTGGGCTTCTACACGGTTTTCAACAGCCAAATTAATTACAATATGTATTTAAAACAGGTTTTAACAACAATGCTTTGTTTTTTCAGCCAAACCATGCAACCACATTGAAGTCTTCATCATTGGTATTTAGTGTGTCTTGAGAATAGTTTACAGTTAGTTTAATGGCAATGAGCCATAACTTGTATGGGGTGATGATTCATATGAAACATAATAGCAATATGATTCTCATTTGTAGGTTAGTGAGGTTGTTTCAGTAAGATGTTGTCTCACAGTGTTTCCCCTGCAAATTCTGATCTAACATTTGTTTTTACAACCTGAGTTGCCATCATCCAGTTTGTCAATGATGACAGTTCTGACTTAAGCATCTTCCTTAACTTTCCAGTAAGTTCACTGTTTTCCTTCCGTCATCCAAGTTCCTGAAGCAAAGTCACCTCTTCAGGTGAAATAATTTCCTGGGCGGTTATATCTTTGCCTTAGTTCTCTCTGTCCTGAGCTTACTTCACACTTGCAGGTGTCTTTCCATTGGCTTTGTTTGCAATCACACTGCCTCTAGAATCTCAGTCTGATCACACCTTAACCTTAAATGAGAATTAGCTTCAAGAGTAACTTAAAAAGGACCAACTACCAATCAATAGTGCCGCAGATGACAATTTTTACATGGTAGAAGGACGTTTTACAAAGTCCAACAAGAGCAGTCTAGACAGGTCAATAATGGGATAGACAAAGGTTTTTAAGGAGGTGCTGAGTCAGCGGAAGTCTTTTATGATATCCTTGGTCGTAGGTCTGCTGTCAGCAAATAAACAACAACAAAGACATACTTTCTCTAAAGGGGTACAATGAATGTAAATGCAAATTCTTGAATCCACTGAAGAGATTGTAGTTTTGGCTCTCAGTTTTGTCTGTCAACATCTCAGAATAATATGAATGGATTGTCATCAAACCAGGAAGACAGGCAGCTCTAGAGCAAAGAAACAATTAAATATGCTTTGGTGGTAATCCAAATCTGGGAACCCATTTTTCAGCTTTAATTTTGCACCACAGCATCATCAATCACATAATCGTTTTTTACTGACTTAGTCGATGAAATAAAATAAAATTTCACATTCTTTCATGTTGTAATGGTTAAGATAAACAATGAAGAAAATTATGCACCTTTTGAGCACCCCCAAAAGGGTTGTTTATGTCAGTGCTATAATAGTGAACAGAAAACTAGAGGGCCTTCTGAGAGTGCAAATCTGGACCACTGCTGCACAAGTTGACGTGGAAGTAAAGATCTTAATGCAGACATGTCAGATCTGGGCTACCATCAAAATCTAATCAGCTGCTCCCCCAAGGCCCATCTGTCCACCAAATTTTCCGAAAATTGTGAAAAGTGTTTCAAAACGTCTTTTCACAAGCAGCAAGAGCTCCAGTGAGATTTCAACCTTTGACTTGCTGTCATCTACTGTAACATTAGTGGGTTTCAGCTGGTTTGTTTCATGGGCTGTGAATCTGTCTCATAAAGGCAAGGGAAAGCAACCGATCGCGCTGTCATCACTCACACATCACATCCTGCTGTGTATACGGCCATGTTTACTTGGCCCTACATGCTCTCACAAAAAAACCACAGGAATGACCATAATTTTTAAAAAGAATAATAACAGCAAATGGCGGTGAATGGTAACGATGACCTCTGCTAGCCATTCACAGCTGCTCTTCATTCAGCATGAGGAGTGCAGATGTGTTCAGAACATTCTGCCCCTTTACTGGCTTTATTCTACATACTGTATGTACTTAGAGAAACATCTTTGGTTTTCTTTAAATGTTTGCATGTAGTCTTGTTGAATTTTTTTTCTTCATCAAAATAAAATTGATTGGCAAAGATAAAAAATGACTGATGACATGAGACCAACATATATAATGTCATAGCACACGTACTCTGCAATACACTCTAGTTCTGGTAGTGGCAGGGTTCACAACATAGGCCTGGTCTGCTGAGTGACAGCTGTTAATAGTTGATTTCCTGTCAAGATAACAGGAGCCTTTCAGCTTTCTCTCCAAACCAAGCTGGCTTTTTCCAGCCTATGTAGTAATCCTGTAATTTGCTTTCTTGTAGTCCACCTACTGAAACATCCTTTAGATAAACTTTGCAGTGATAAAACAGGGTTGAGTCAATGACAAAGTGTTGAGTGAAATTTCTATTCATTCAAACCAGTTAAGGTGAAAATGTCTGTGAAGCTATTGCTGCAACTTGAAGCGAAACTGAAAAAGCTGTACTATCTGTTGGCCTTTTCTGAAATGTATCTTTCCCTAAAGACTAAACCACCGAGTTTGACCTGCTGAACTTTGATGCAAAATTCAGAGTTAGCAGTATATATACTTAGATAACATATTGTAACTCAAATATTTTGAAGACAAATATCCTGTTGCTTTGTTTTCTTTATGTGCATAATTTACTTTACTTCTTTGTAAATAGAGAAAACAGTTGAATCTGTTAACATTTGTTTAAGATTTTGGGTGCAAATGTCACGTTTTGCTGTACTTGCAAAATCCCTGACCTTATGTGCTGTAGGGTGTCTGATTTCATTCACTCTTATTATCTTGTACAAATGTGGTTCATGACATGCAGAGGTTGTGGCATAACTGATGTATTACACATTTTGTACACATTTGGCCTTTGCTAATCTCTCCTAAAACATTGCTTTCTTATCATCCCCGCCTGCCATTTAAAGACAATTTGTTGTGGTGAGCAGTAGAAGCTATGGAGAATTGAATTACATCCCATCTGCCCTTTACATGGTGCTTTTCCTTCGGCCTTTCCTGCTGTTGATGGATCATTGTTCCATTTGCTTCCTGTTGTGGCTCTGTTTGATAAATATATAGTAACAGGAGGAACGTGGGTGGTGTGCTCTGCCTTGAAGATTTGAAAACGACAGATCGAAATCGCCAAACTGGCCAGGAAAATGTAGACTGCAACAGTTTGAATGTGTGTAACTTTGAATGAGAAGAATAACGTTGTTGCAAAAGAGCAAGCATGCGTCATCAAACCTTTGCTTGAAATAAACTATCGAACAAAATCCTGTTGTACTGGTTGAAGTGCCTGAAGATTAGACACGGCTCTGCTCATTATGATCTTTTTATCCCTCTCACTGAGTACCGTTTGTGAAACACTCTAAAGCTTTATTCACCAAAGAGGAGGTTCACTTTCATGGTTGCTGAATTGCATTGGGTTGGGCTCCGACTGGCCCTAATCTCTGTTAAGAGGAGAATTATGGGTCCAGTGCATAATATGGTCAGACTGCCACTGAGAAGAGGGAGGAGGTCAGCCAGATGAATGGCAAGTATTATTGTACAGTATGCCATTACAGCTTCATTAAGGTGTAAAGTACTAAGGGACAGACTGATCACAGGCCTGCAACCATGGGAAACAACTTTCTACAACACCCGGATGTTCTCCATTTCCTTAAGGGATCTTTAAGGTGCTCTGTGGAGTTTCCTTGCAAACAAACCAAGTTATGTTTAGTCAGTGTTCCCTACTAAAAGGCATGTGTGTCTTTCAGGCATAACAAACCTGTTGAGTACCTTTTCTTCCTCATAGAATATTTGCAAAGCTGTCTTTTTAAAAAAAGAAAAATTCATCTGTGCATTGTTCACACGCATGTTAGCTGGTTAGCAGTCACCTTGACTGTCTATTATTGACACATAGCCATCACCAACCGTAAATCAATGGAATAGCATGAAACTAATAGCATGGGCCATGGATCATGTGCTTGTGCAATTTAGTCCTCATGCACATGTGTGATACAAGCAAAACAGAGGCCTATCTCTAAAAACATTTCTCTATCGTGATATTAGTGGTCAAAAGTCCCTCAAAGTACCTTTAAGGCTTCATTCATAACGGCAAAGCATCTGATGCATCTTTTACATTTCAAAGGAGCATTGTTGCCAAAGATAACATGATTACATGATGCTACCAGCTACCAACTTGCTTATTGACTACTTGTTGCTAACTAGTCAAGAAGGGTGTCACTTTTAAACGGATGCCGCCAGTTAAGGAGACATCAATTTGATGAGTTGTAGACAAATCACTGCATCCTTCATCAGCAATGTGAACAAAATCCGATTACTAGAAACTGGAGCTTGACATCCAAATTATGATATAGCCTTTCTTGTTGAAATGAAATCCAACTATCATTTGATATTTCATAGTTTTACATCGCTTACTGCATGAACAACAACATCAGCTGTTCCCACATCTGTCTTCCAATCTCAGGGCACTAAAAGTTCGCTGAGGGTCAGGTGACACACAGTAAATGAAGACAGCTCTTAAAGCCATTAAAACAGAATGAAAGATGCTAGTTTGCTGAATGAATGGAGCCTCTTTTTACTTTAGTATTTGATTTGCATGCTTTATTTTCAGGGGTCTGGTATTGTGCATAGCTGGCTCACTGTCAGACATAGCTAACTGGGATATTTGAATGGAGTAAAGCCATTGTTAATATTATTAGTAACACGTTGCTTGATTCTGCTATGACAAATACCAGCTGTAAAAAAAAGGCCTGTTGTCTCCTAACTGGTACATTCAAAACCTCTTGGTTGACTTCAGCATTGCAGGAGTCCACTTTTCTATCTTGGAACAGAGGCATTTCTCATCCAGTGGAATCAGTGTAGTTCATCAGGGCACAAAATTTATTTAAAAACACACATATTCAGTTGCCTGTTGCCCAGAAGACTTTCAGTCTTTCTGTAAATCATTTACTTTTTGTTTGAGGGGATTCTGTATGTTTTTCTTGTGCAGACTCTTTCAGACTTTAAACAGACTTGAGATTCTATATAGTAGCGTGACTTGGACCCGAGGGTCAGTCTAAAATCAAGACAACAGTGTTAATTCACTTGCGTACTCTTTGCAATTTTGGCGTGACATCTATGACACTGTGTGTCCTTGTGAAACACTGTGGTGTGGCCTCACCAGAAACAATGAACCAGTGTGCACAGTGCTCTGCACAATATTTTTTTATTGTCAATTTCTAAGTTACTATAAAGTCACTGTGATACAGTGTCTCATTGTTTATTGCTGATAGTAAAACAGTAAAGGCCGCTTTGTGCACACAATCAGTCGGCCTGTAAATTAAGTGAGCCACATCGATCATTCAAGGTCTTTTCGTTTTTTTTTTCATCATTTACTGTGTCATCGTTGTGTGCAGAGAAACTCTAATTCAGTGTCAATCGGGGACAATAAACACAATTAAACTATATTGTCATCACCATTATTATATAGATTGATGAATTTATTCATCATGTGTTCATTATTTTGTCTCATATGTGGAAGATGTGACTAAATGCCAATGTCTTGTGTTTACTTCTGTTCATCTACAGATTTGGATACGCATTTGTGTCCATTTACTGCTGTTCACCACGCTTGGGGTACAATCAAGTAAATTTGACGTCAACCCAGTGACAGATGACATCTCTAGACTCTCTGTTTTGGTAAGGACAATATTGTAATATAACTTTAATTCAAAAATGTAAAGCCCCCGTCCAGTCCCTGTCTACTTATGGTGTCATATTAATGCTGGACTCTCACTTCACAATACAGTGAGTCACCTTAAAATGCAGCTCATTTCACTATTTCATCTGCTTCATATAATATCTAATGTGCAACAGATACTGTATATTTAATGTACTACACTGTGTACCACACTGAATTGCATGTGCCTTCCTTGTGTGGCATCGCCATTAAATTGATTTCCATGGATTTGCATATTATAAGTAGAAAAGCTGCATGTCTGGACAGGCAGACGTACAGTATGGCTGTGTTTTTCCCCATATTGACAAAGAATAGGCTTTTTATCCACACAAATTACTCACATGTATATTTGGATTACGTCATTGTGTGTTTGCAGCTTTCTAATGTACAGAATTCATGTGCTTTAGTCCTGTTACTACTTTTTAGGATTTGAATGCATTTTTCCGCAATTTTTTTCATACTTTTTTCTTTCTACAGAGACAAAACATTCCTAAAGATTACAAGATTCCTGTACGTTACGTTCCAAAAGAAGAGGTAAGGGATCATGGTTGCCTTTTGTCCATGCTTCTGTTGGTTTGTGACCAGCATGTCTCAAAATATAGTGACGAGATTTGTGTGAAATTTAGCATATTCACACTTATTAATTTTCAGTTGAAATCTTTTCAAACTTTCAAATGAGTAGATCTCCTCACCATTACTCACACTGGCACAAACGTGTGTACACATTCGTGTTCCTAAAAGGAAGAAAGCCATTGACTTAGTTCTTTTCCTCAGCTACACCTTCTTGTCAAACTTTGGCTGACCTTAGAGCCATTGAACAGAGCAAATATTGCGACATCTGTGCAGTTTGAACTGCAGGAAGGTTATCAGATTTTGATGCATATGCTCTTTATTGAGAGCTTTCTTGATGACTTTTTGGTAAAAAATTTGAATACTATGTATTTAATTATGATACAGTGCTGGTTTTGATTGCTCATTTCATGCAATGTCTCTGCTTCTTTTCTTCCAGGCTGGGATGTGTTGGGTAAAATTAAATGTCTTCTACTTGGAGGAGAGTTTAAAAGATTTAGCATACAAGTTTGGAAACATTTCATCCAATAGAAAAGATATTAGTATATTCATCCAAATGCTCCAAGAACTGCGCCTCAACTTGGAGTCTGTGGTAAGTCTGTGGTTATAGCATTGTTGTACCAGTCTAGTATAGGTTTCAACTGCACCCTTGCAGCCTAACAAGAAAATGTATTTTTTTGAACTGTGTTTTGTGTCTTTGCAGGAGCCGACCATGTATGATTTTGAGTGCCACTACAGGGAAGAGAGGTGGCAGACAGCGCGATACTTTGACTTTGTCAAAGACTTCCTTATAGCTGCACAGAATAGAGAAGATTCAGATGACTGTGACCCTCCTCCCTGCCCCACCACACCATACCCAGCATCAACAGAAGAATATTTAACAGGTGAATATCTATTATATGTGGTGTCTTATGTGAAAGATGAGCAAAACATGATCTTCAGTTTTTATCCTTTTGAGAATCATCATTGTTGATCCAAAAAAGAAAGAAAATCAGTCAAGTCAAATACCATTTTTGGTAATAATACTGTACATTGTGTACATACAGGGGTGCCTCTGCGATTTGGACCGCTGGTTAGACAAAGCAAGCAATTTGCCACTTTGGGCTCTGGGAACCCAATTTGTTTTTTTCATTTTTAATAACATCTTAGAATAATTGATAATGACAATAGTCATTAGTTGCAGCCCTACTGTGTGTTGCTGCTGTGTTTTATGGCCTCATTAGTGGATTTTGCTGCAGAGCTGTTGGTGGCTGCTGCCTGGGAGAGCACGTTTGCTGCCAGTTGTGATTAAAGATGTTTTGTCCACACTATGATTGGTTTAAATTCTCATCAAATTAGCTGGGTAGAAGTTTGTTTTTTGTTTTAGCAGTGGGGCATATATGTGAATCTTCCCAGGGGTGAGACCAGTTTATTAAGACTAAAACAGACATATGGTTAAAAGATGCAGCCGTGATTTCTGCATGCTGCACGCTCATGTTCACTCCATTTGGTGTGTGAGGATATGACAATAGTACTAAGGATACTACAAAAAAAAAGACTGGCGACATACCTTACAGTCAGACCAGCTTCCTCTAGATGAAACTGATGTTTTTCATCTGTTTAATCTGTGTAACTGTTTCAGTTTCAGGGCTGAACACCAGCACTATTTTTGGTAACAGGATGTTGATGAGTGGGTTGGGATGGAGTCCCAGTTTGTGATCGAACAGCTGTATTTGTATAGATAATAATCTCACAGCTCAGAACATAATACAATCCACAAAGTCTTATGTATGTCCTCACAACTGATACTGGTTAAAATACAGGGGTCAGGAAAGCTTTTCTCATTTCTGTGGGTTTGGTAATAATGCCTGCGAGTCAGTGAGTTTCAGTTTCACAGTGCAGATTGGTTTGGAATGATGCTGCCCCATGATGCTGTCAGGAGAAAGATAAGATCACCTGAATGGCTGCCAACTAGACATTCTACATGTGATTTGTGAGAGTTGTTTTTATTAAACCTCAGATAATCCTGAGAACATTTGCTCAACATTTTTTCACATTATTACAAACAGAAGCTCAACACTTACTGTGGAGCTGTGAGAGCCACAAGTAAAGCTTTCCAAGGGTCACAAAGTCATATATTTAATTCACTCACTCAAGTTGTGCTAGCCAAGCAGACAGTTTTCAAAATTACATCCCGCTGGGTAAGAGGTTTTCAGGAAGGGTTCCTCAGAGAAAAAAAGGTAGTTCAGAAAAATTAATGTTCACATAAGGTATGTGGTTTTTCCAGAGTAACAAGAAAATTGTGTGGAACTCATGACAGATGAGTTATCCAAAAGTCATTTTCAATGGTTTGAGTACCATGATCAAATTTCACTAACATCTTATCAGGGCGGCAGATGTGAAATCTCTGATGTAAATATCTCCAGACCTCAGCAAATAAATCCAAACTATCTACATGGAAAAGGGTGTTTTTATGATGTAGGTGAAGAAACTATTTAAGCGTTTTCGCTGTTTTATTGTACAAACCATTAGAAGCACTTAACAATATAGGTCAAACTTTCTGCACACATTTTCTGAGCTGGTCTGCAAATTCAGCATTCCAGTCACAAGTTCACTGCTTGTAAAAAACCCGCCACTCTCTTTGGACTATTGTGAAGAGGCTTTATTTAGGACAGATCTCTAGTGGCCTTTTCGAGAAGCTTTTAATCCAGGAACCATTATTTCTTCACAAGAACTTTGCAAGATAAAAACTCAAAACGGTCTCAGTGCTTAGATGGCCCATTGAGACATGGCTGAGTCACAGGACTGAGGGAAGATGTCCCCAGGCAGCGCATGTGAAAAGGAAGAAAAGGGCCGAAACCTGATTGTATACGTGTTGATTACAGAGCAATCTTCCAATCTTCCCAAGCGCTTGGCTTTTCTTTGCCAGAGTGGTCGGATCAGATCTTTTATGCGTGTGGGACGGGGGGTAAAAAAGGCAGCGTTGAGTTGACTTCTTAGCACCTGACAATGAAATGTTTTCATCATACAGCACTAACACCCATTTTCATCCCTCTTCTCTCTTCTTTTTGCTCATCTCCTCTGGTAACCCCAAACTCACCAACCTATTCCTCTTTTTTTTTTTGTGATTTTCCCCCCAGAATCACCCACATCCAGCAGGAAAGACGTAGAGTGTGCAACAGACTGCAAATCACGTAAGATTACAAATCTCAGAATTTCTGATTTTAACACGTGTCAGATGTGTGATCAGGATGCAAAACCATCACAGCCGGTGTGTCAAAGTGGCAGATTTTGCCAGCGACAGTATTTTGCTACATTCTAGCACAAGTCAGCCCATTTCCCCAGAGCTATTGTCACTTGATTAATGAAGATCTGCAGGGCAAATTCCTCACAACGTCTTGCCTCGTGTCCCGTCTTGTCTGCTGCTAAAAGTGTTTTCTTTGTCAGCCTTGTTGATTGCTACATTTTCAAATGCTAGTTTGTTTCTGGTTAAGTTATTAGATGTCCCAGTCATGTGGTTTTAACACAAAGAATATAATTAATGTTTGTGTAGAACAGTACACAATTATATTGTGTAAGTGCTTAATGAAATGTGATTAACTTTTCCCACCATGCTGTAAACTGCAGTAAGATTAAAGTGAGTTTTCATCTTGGCCCATACAGTGGGTTAGCTGAGCACCTGGTATGGAAAATAACTAATAGAGGATATCATTCATTGTAGTTTTCTTTGGCTGTCGGGTGTCATGTATTTGTCAGAACATGAAGAACATGGTAACTAAATACAACTTTAAAGTCCCCCTCTAGTAAAAAATTGTTATTGTTACTTTCTTGTGGATGTTTGACTTTTACTAGAGTTTGACACCAGAAGGCTGTTTTCTCATTCATCTTCAGAAGGGGGGAAGTTTTATGTCCTCAGGTTAAATTTGAGTTTCAGATGTTTACACATGCTTTTTTTTGACATCACATCTATTTTGGAAGCACCTATGGTCCAATATGAGATAACACATTAGTGCGATGTGGAAAATTAGAGGGAGGAGTTAAAACTTTTAAATTGGGTGAATTAACTTAAAAAAAATAAAAAACATTAAAGAATATAATTTACATAGACGTGTTTTAAAGGCATTCTTATACACCTTTAAGGCTCATCTGGAATGCCTCCTATTAAAAGTCAGTAGTTTGCTCTAATGTTTATAGTCAACAGTTTTATGATGGCTTATTATTTCATTGTTTCGTCATCAGTTAATTGTGCATCATGAAAAGCAGGATGTTACGTCGAGATGTTAAGGAGACTAAGTGTTTACAAAAAAGCAAAAGTTCATTATCGTCCAGGAGTAACATCTGAAACAAATATTTAAAAGTCTCTGGAATCATGATTTATTACTAAATAAATAAAGTGATGTTCTCTTTTGTTTTTGTTTGGAACAGATCATGAACGGAGCTCTCTGACTGAGGTGGTGGAGCGAAGCCTTCTCTCCTTACTGTTCATTCCACTTCTAGCCCTCGTATTCCTGTTCGTGTGGAAGGTGAGCTGACCTTTGACCCTAAGCTGTTTAACATCCTGAAGCACTGTGAAGAAATGACTGGTTGTGGTATGTTTTATTATCAGGAGATGCCGCTTTGTTCCACGGAATTTATGACCGCCGGCGCTGGCCTTTCAACTTTCTGCAGATGCTGTGCAGACTGTGTTAATCTGAGCTGTAATGCTTTCAGCTGAAACTGGAACTTTGGCATTAAAAATGATTTTCTCTACCGAAATAGGTTCGATCACGAAGAAACGAAGACGATATTCAACAGAATCCTGGAGAAGGTGGACTCTTCACAGGAACAGAAGGGACTGCACCTCCACTAGATGCTGAAATATCAGAAAAGTGAGTATTTTCTCTTTTATGTGCAACAGACTATTCCCCTTTATGTAAGTCTCTGCCTGGTCACAATGCAAAGTTGCATAATACCAAATGGCTTGGAGAGGCTTAAGTTTTATTTAGTGGTCATGTAGAGCTACAAAGTTTAGATTAAAAACAACTCTGTGTTATTCATTCACACATTTGAGCATTTTCTCACAATTATTTTGTGATATGGACAAGTTAGCCACTTTCAAGGAGCTAAAAGCTAATATTCTGGTAGCATTAATCAAAACTGAGGAGGAAAATAAAATCAGCAGAGAAAGTAAAGTAAAGAAAGATCACAAGTATTACAATATGTGTGTCTAATATTTGTCTTTCTTTACGATTACAGAAACAAGTTGAACATTGAAACAGTGTAATGCTTCAAACCTGCGATGTTCTTCAGTGTAATTGGTGAGATTTTTCACATTTAATCACAGTGACAAAAATCAGCAATTTTCACAGCTTTGGAAATAAGCTCTAAATAGCTTCTCTCTCACAGGGCTCTACTCTTTTCTCCTGATGGTGTCCAGAGGTGATGATAAACAGATATGAAGCTGAATTCCACAATGAGATCTCAGAGGTAAAAGGCCTGTTTTTGACTGCTCTCCGGATTCATGATGGCACATTCACAATTGCCATGATTTTTCTCGTTAAACCATGCCTGCTACCATCCGGATAAGCTTGCCTTTCTTGTAAGACTGCATTAACCCCGTGATTTTGAAAACGACTGAGATTTTGGCAAGGAGAAACCCCCATACACATCCTCACTGGATTCTCTGGCTCCCCCGAATCGTCCATCACAACCTGCTGCATCTTGAACGCTTAGGGGACAAAACTTTGCTTCCCCCTCAGCACGTTATTACAGTCTGCTTGTGTTTTTGGGCCCACCAGTTCATCTATTAACAGCAAAGCAGAGAGTGACTGACACTGGTTATCTCCTGTATGAACTTAAACATGAATTACTACCTCCAGTGACCCTCACATTAACCACATCCTCAGCAGCTCTACAGTTTCCTCTTAGTCCGGGGTTTCCCAAAGAATATAATGTTAAGCATTGTAGTTCCAAGGTATAGTCACATTGTCTGGTTATGGCACGCACCCATGGGGATGTATGATGTATTTATTTATTGGTGGCAGCACTTAGCTGCTGCTGTTGATACAACTGAAATGTTTCAAGCGATCATTTAAGAGCAAATCTACTAATGGGTCACATTTAAAGAACAATCTGTACTAACAACACATGGTAAACCCAAAAAAACACATTCCTGAACAAGTTACATTTTCTCATATGATGTTGTATGTATGTCTCGGGTGATTTAGACTGTGTGAGTGGAGAGAAAAAAACACATATACACAAAATATGCTGCTTTGACTAACTCACATTTAGACCATTGAAATCTGCAATGACATTCTGCTAATGCATATCAGGGATGACTTCTGTGGATCCAGGATTTTTTTTTTTTTTTTAAAAAGGTGAATTCAGATTGTAGGTAGAAGGCAGAAACGTAGACAGTCCCATTGCAAAGCTCAACAATGCCTTTCTTTTTTACTTCTCTCACCTTTATAATTGCAAGGCAAGTACTGTTACAGGAGAGATTTCTGACGGCCATTCCTCTATGAAAGGAAAAGAAACTAAGCCACTGAAATTTGTAAAAAGGAAGATGATAATATTGAATATATGCTATATGATATACAATTTTAAATCAAGCTATCAAATATTGATTGTGCATTCAATGACCAAATATGCTCATAAATCAAACCCATTAGCCTAGACTGTTCACTCACATGGTTTAATCTGTTCTTACTGACTTTGCCTTTGTCCAGTATCAGTGTTGTGCTTGCATAGTAAAACCCAATATAAACAATACAAGAAAGCTACTTAGTGTATTTATCAAGATTCAAATGCTAATGAAATACTGAAGGAAGATACCACTGTCTATGAAATTTAGAGAATGCACCTTAGTTACTTTCATAATCCCCAAAGTTCGCCACATGGGAATGCCATGCAGACCTAAATATCAATTTTGCCTTAAAGTTGCGCCATAATACACTGTCAAAGGAAGTGCATTGTCATCTCCTTCATGTACTGAACTGTCACACAATGGTGTAACTTTCACAATTTTTTTCTTTTCTTTTGCATGGTGAGTTTTAGAAAATCAGAAAATCATTGACTGGCGGTCAAATCCAAACAGTTATTGTGAGGTTGTACAGTCCACTTGTATCTAGCTATAGCAATTGCAGAAGCCCTCAGGCTCATTCCTATATATTAAATTACCATCCCCCTCCCTGCCTCCTTTCCATTATTCACTCACAGATCTGGTAAGTAAGGAGCTGAAGGTGCTCCCCGTCATTGTGATTTCATCCAAGCTGTGAGGAGAAACAGGTTTAAAAACATTTAACAGGGATTGACTCCCACAAAGCCTTGCCCATACATAAAGTATAGTAGATCAATAATGGATTGTAGGCATTAAGATTATTATCAAGATTTATGACAATCAGTAAAGACGTAGAGTGTGAACAGGGCACGCTGGCTGTGACCTTTCCCATCAGGCCGCCCTGCTGCGAATAGCTGACAATGACAAAGTGGCAGGCATCATCTGAAACATCTGTTTCTGTATCTAGTTTTAGTATTTCTATCATGTTTGTGGTCTTACATTGTATCATGTCCATTCTTGGTTTTGTGCCTTGTTTGATTAGTGTGATTGACTCCATATGTAAATGTCAAAAGCCTGTCTATATTTCTGTGTGGTGGAAGTGGAAGTGGAGAGATCATTACAGGGCAGATTAGAATAGTCTCACCACAATAACCCAATAGATATGATTCCTTATCTCGCTCTCTTTTTTTAATAAACTCAAAACCATAATGGTTTAGTTGGCTTGACCTGTGCCCAGTTATGATTCAGACAGTCTTCTGGAAAAGCAGTGGCTCAGTTATGTTTAAACTCTGTCGGCAGAATTAACTGCAGTGGTTGTGACATTTCTGTCCACACGTTACATTTTAGCCTTTATAACCTTTAGAAAACACTTCAATTGGTAACTCTGCTTGTTTAATGTGTATTTGGGACTATATGTTGGGAATTTTTCTTATAGGAGAAGAGAGTATATTGTGCAAAATTGAATCTGTGTTTGAAAAAAAAAAAAGTATACCACATTGGTGTTCATATAGACCAGAGCAACTACCTTCCAGCATCAATAGCTGGAATTGTGTGGTGTGGTAAAGTATTGCTTGTTGTGTTGAACTGCAAGATGATTTTATTCATTCAAAAATGCATTTTTGAAGAACACTTTATAAATGGCAATTGTATTGTGTGTGCCATATTCTCTATGGCAGTTTAGATTTGAGTCTGTATACCACACAGGTGTTCATATAGTCCACAGCAACAGTACTTTTAGCAGGAATATCTGAAATTACTGATGTGGTAAAGTATTGTTATTTTAATCATTCTATCATTTATAGTCAAAAATGCATTTTTGAACAATAATGGAGCATATTATCTGTGGCAGTTTAGACCTGAGACTTTCTCTTTGATCATCTTTAGGTTTCGCTTCTTTACATGAAGACTAATATGTGCAGTGCCCAGTATTCTGTCAGAGACACAGGCTAGTCTAGCCACAAACAAACTAACAAACAAGGTATACTATGTCAAAAGTTGCTTTTTATACATAGTCTATGAATATCATGAGCTGCAACAGGTCTAAGCTGTGAACAAAAAAACAAAAAAAAACAAAAAAAAAAACATGGTCTCCCATTTTCCTGTCTATGCCAGAGTCACAGTCTGTATGTCTGATGCATTGAAGCCAGAAATCGAGCATTTTAATGCATTAGTCAAGAGAATGACTGCCCTTAAATACTGTTCTTATGTGGGTTGTTGTGTGGTCAGAGAGTGAGCAGAGCTGCATCCTGAACAGTGCTTTCGGGCTAGAGTGATCCAATCCATCCCACTTCAGTGGGTGAATTAAATGGCTCTAGGCAGGAAATAAGTCTGGGTGCCAAAAAGTAAATGTAATTATTGCCTGGTTGGTATTCTGGGTGAAAACTCTACTGTATTCTGTATTTTTGTATAAATGTAAAGAAACATATATGAGATATGAATAAAGTACACGTATCCAACTGTTATTTATTGGTTTGTTGGTTGTTGTTTTTTTTCTTTTTTTCAAAGTTGGCCTATCAGCTAGAAATCAGAGTTGAATCACTCCCTTTGGCAACATGTGATTTGGGGATAATAGCTAAATTTCATTATTACGGAGATTTAAGGCTTCTGAACAGTATTTTTTTTCTAAAATCATCTATGGAGGGTTCAGAGGTTTTGGCTGAATTCAAGATAATTTGTAATTTAGTGAATTAACTTATTTGCTAAGTTACACTCAGTTCCAAGTATAACTTGGGAAAAAGCTGTTGAGAATAATGATTTTTAGGTTAGAAGTAATGTCCTCTCTCAAAAACTGGTAAATCTAGCTAGTTTTGCTTTGAAGGTTTCAGCTCTCCCAGAGGAGTAAAACCAGCAACCAGCATGTTTTAATAAAGCAAAAACGCCACCACAGGCTTTAGCTCAACCTTGAGCTACCAACCATTGAGTTATTTCTTTTATGCAACCTGTAGTGCATTCAACATAAACGCTTTCCTAGTTTTAATAAATGGATTTTTATTTTCTCACAAAGCTAGTGCATAACAAGTTCACAACATGTGAATGTGTGCCGAGCTATAACCGGTATTTGGTACCAATTTTCAAACTGGCAAAACATCATATGCTCTGAACAAATTTCCTGAAACTCCTTAAACTATCCACCAAATAAATCTGTGAGAAAATTTCACTTGAGCATGTCAGCTGTGGTCTGGATTTATGTGGCTACTTTGGTGGCACCACTCAAAAGTGAAATGCTGTTAAGCTGGTTCTTTGAAAAGCTCGAGGACATCAACGCCCTTACTCACTTCAGTCAGTTTACACAGAACTCTCTCATGCACATGACAGACCATCGATCATCATGTTCATTCTTTACAATGTAAAAAACCAAACTCCTCACAGAGGAACTAAAGAAGAACTCCAAACTAACAAGTCTCACTTTCATCTTGATTGTCAACAGCTCCGCATTACTGACAGTAGCAAGGCAGCAACACCCACCACCACATCTGCTGACTGAAAGCCTCTTTCACATATTGTTGGTTTAATACATTTTGTAGTGATATTGCACAGGAACACGTCACTCTATCAGCTAAATACTCATGCATGAGCACTAATATGTTTGTATTACTTGGCCAGTAATTTGGGATTTCCATTAATCTGCTTTGTCAGTTATTTGTAGATACCAAGGACATACATCACGCTGACTTATGTTATGATTTCGTCTTTGCTATCAGGGAACAACAGGAAGGCCATGAAAAGTCTATTGTTCGAAGACATAGTACGGTGACTGTGCAGTTGTGTCACTGGGAATAGGCATACTGAAGCACGACGTCCAGTGCTGCGTGAGATATGACATAAACAAGTCAAGTGACCTCAGCCAGTAGCGTGAATATGGTCAGCATGTGGCTCAGCTGTTTCCCAGGGTTATACAGGTCTCCTCCATCAGGAACTTCACAGAACAAGTGATTGGTTCAAAGGGCATTCCTGTGACTGTGAGTGATTTGATTGTCCTTTAAGTAATTATCTCCTGGCAGCGCTCACAGCTCAGTGACTTCAAGCCATTAAACAGGCTCCTTAGGTTTTTCCCCAAGACCAAGTTGAATGCTGATTGAGATCAGGATTGCAACAAAACAGAGCAAGGAAGTATGGCTGAAAAATGATAACAACTTCAGCCTGAGTTGATAACAAGCATGCAAGTCAGGCGTCAGTGCCCAGGTCAACAGGTGTGTGAGAGAACTTGAATACTATCCAGGCAGAGTGAAAATAAACATGCAGGCTCAGTAGGAACTTTCCTTTGATAAAAATGAAAATATTAAAGACATTGTAAATCTCTGAGTTTGTGGAGATTGTGTTTGTTTTTACAGGCTGCTAGCATAGCAGATAGGACTTCAGGGGTCTGAGGATTGTATAGGCCATATCGTATCCATAGCTCATTGTTAACTGAGGACATCACTTCTATGCAGGAAGTGATGCCCTAAGTCCCCAGACAGGCTCCCCGAAAGTACTTTCAAAAACATGGCCCTCAGGACTCTCTTTCAACACTGACTTCCATAATCTCTCTAGTTTCTACCTCACAGCCAGGAGCTTCCTTTTTCCCCAATACTGCACTCAGACAGCTTCCAGCTGCACAAACTGGTGAACTGATGAAGGAAGAGCATTTAGCAACCAGACCTATTTTTGTTTTTGTGACTGTAAGCCAGTTGAACTTAGAACTTGATGTGTTGGCTCTTTGTGCGAGGCCACTTGATGGATCAGTCCCTTATGTACCCATGAACGCAATTTGGATATGTGTTCAAAAAGTGGTTTGTTTTTTATTTTTGAAAAATTTGTTTTCAGTTGTGCTTTGTCTCAGGCTAAGATAAATATGCCTCAATGTTTCTCCACCAGTTCTGGTTTAGATAACAGTTCTAAAAGATAATTGAGAGCAAATGACTATCTGACAAACAGCAGTTCAAGTGGAGTCACTTTGGAAACTACATAACAGCGAGTAATATCCAAAAATAACAATGCATGCAACAGCTTGAACGCCTTCACTGCCAGCATTACAAGCCAACAGATAGTAAACAAAATGAGACAACGTCACACTGCGCGGACAATGGCTCAAATATTTATGTGTTCCTGTAATATACATGTATAATATAGAAATATAGAAATGAAAAAAAGGATTTAGGTCAGTGTTTGTATTGAAGAATTACATTTAATTTGGGTGACATCTTCCTTATTGGCACCAAAATCATCTGTATCTTGGTTTGATGTTTTCAGAGATACAACAAAAACCCTGAATATGGCTAATAGGTCCAACATGGACAAACACATTTCTGCCATAGTTGGAGCGTTTTTTGTTATTCCACATAGAGAGATTACTGTTTTTGTGCTGTTTTTTTTCTTCAAGATTTTCTCTCTTGTCTGAAGTGAGTGGGGGAAAAGGTGATGTCATTTACTTCTAAGCTTCAATGCATCGATCAGGATTAAGAAACATTTTAACCAGCATGAGACAACAGTTGTTTGTTTGCTGTCAATCAAATCACATCACATCTACCACTGAGGGATCCACTTTATTCTTGAACATAGAAACAAAAACAATCTTAACTCACTAGCTTCATGTGCTCAAAAACATTTAACCAAGCCTGGCAGGCTTAGGCATGTCATTAAACTGAATTTACCATTCTCAAGTCTAATGCTTTAACTTGCCCACTTTCAGCAACCCGCTTCCTTATTGGAAAAGGAACAAGTTATCTACCAGACAGATGATATCACTTAATTGTAGTACTCTTTGTGGGTAAGGACAGCATAGAGCCAAAATTCTACTTTGAATGTTTTATTTGATATGTTGATCACCTGTTGCTCAAATTCCTCCACCGACAGCCTATTTTGCAGAATTATTAGTCTTTAAAAAATGGTTATTTAATATTAAAGATGCTTTCATTTAAAAAAAACAAATGCTTGATCAAATGGTTGGTCTTTACTGCTGTCATGTAATTGTAACACTTTGTAACTCCGTGATCCCCTCAACTGCTTGTGTCATGCTTTTAGAAATATTGCACAGCTCTGTTTGTGCACAGTTTTCTCACATTTACGTCCTCATGAATCATGCTAGCCAGAATGATATGTGGGTGTGAATTTCTTTTGGGTGCGTCCAGGTGTGTATGTGTACGAGTCACGAGTCAGTGTGCGTGTGTGCGTGTGCGTGTGTGTGTGTGTGTGTGTGTGTGTGTGTGTGTGGGACGACATCAGCAACAGAGTCATTACGTGCAAAAGCAGTGACAGGGTGTGATGAAGCTACGGTTGTGAATGCTCTGCTTCTTGCTTTCCTGTGTTGACGCATACATTAACAACAACACAGAAAGAAAAAAATAAAAACGTATTATCCACTCTCTTGAATGCATAACAAAGCTCTTTATCGTCATAAACTGTCTTTTTTTGTGCGTGTCCCCTCCCACTCTGTCTGTGAGTGTGTGTGTGGGAATTAGCACAGGACCCTAGTCACAGGTCAGAGGCTCTAAGGTTACTAATAGCCCACACCAATAGACTTGTGATCCACGTCTTGCCCTTTATGGCGCTCTTCCCTGCGGCCAGAGGAGAATGCCTTCCCCCCCAGGTGGGGAGCGCGGGTCTGGCCAGCCCCGTCCCGAGAGGACGTAACAGGAGGCTTATCAGAGCGCCAGTCTGTGCTGTAATACTCCTGTGAAAGGTCTTTCAGGCCGCCTCCCAATATTGATTTTTCTGGGCAGGAGGGAAATCGAGAAGGCCCCCCTCAGAAGTACTGGAGCTGGGGAGGAGGCGGAGGAGACAGGTAGAGATAGAAGGTTTGGAGGGAGGAGAGGAGGGGAGATAGTAAGAGGAACACTGGGAAGAGATATGCTTACTTGCACACCCAGCCATTGGTCATACAGGGTTAATGTTTTATTCCTGTTTGTTTACATAAACAAAGCACTTGCGTAACCCATCCACCAGAGACTATTTTTGGCTGATAGACTGCAGGTTGCAGACTAAAAAAAGTGTAACTAGTTTCATGATTTCCACCTCGTGTACAGAATATCAACAAAAGACAAGTAAATGAAGTTACTGCTGGTGCTGTCTGAATTCCTCACCTTTCTTCAGTTCAATTCATTCTCCAGACAGGACAACAATACCTCTGTGCTTTCAGCTTTTGGACTGCTTACACTGGCCTTTTGGATCCTGAGATTGAATCCCATTTTTGCCATAAATAAACCAGGCAGCAGAATATTTCCTGACCAGACTAGTCGCTTCACTTTATTTCATACAGACATACAGACTGTAGATATTCACAAGGGGTAAAAATGTGAAATAACACAATTTATTACAAGGCTTTGCTGAATATTTAATTCTGATTGGTCACTTATGGCATTCTGTTATTTCTGTACAGTAGGCTGTCGCCATGTGTAACAAACCATTTCTATGGTCACAGTTCTGATAGCGGAAGCAATAAATCATATTTAAATCAATAGAATAATTTTTAAAATTAATATTCTATGTCAAAGTATTGATGTCTTTAGTCGGTTTAGTCTCATGCAGAACACAACAAACTTGCCTTGCTGAGGTAAGTCGTGTTTTCTTGTATTATTTTTGTGATATAAAGAGCATCTGTCGCATGCTAATATATAGCTGGGATTGGCTCCAGCTCCCCCGCGACCCTTAAGGATAAGCGGTATAGACAATGGATGGATGGATGGATGGATGGATGGATGCTAATAGTTCAGTAGCACAACAGTAGCACAGTAGCACGACAAGAGAATTGCTATAAAGTCTGAACACTGACTCACAACAATACAATCATATCATGATCTTTCAACCTTGACCTCTGTCTGGAAGTCAACAGATTGATCCCAAGGTCAAGAATGAACTTCAATGCCTAAATCAAGGCAATTCTTTTTATTTTTATATATATTTTATACACACACACACACACACACACACACACACACACACAAAAGTGGTCTGTATTTGAAAACTGACAAAATGAGTTGTTAATATTTTGTCTGATGCATTGCATCGTTGGAGAACGCTGAACATCAGTTCATTCATATTATATGTGATTTTGCCTCCATTTCTCTTCTTGTAATATAGATAGAAAAACAACATCCATAGTCAGAGTGAATGAAATGGTTTGGCAGAGAGAGTGGGAGACTGAACAAAATACTGCAGAGATGGACAGACAGTGATAGAAGGAGATGGATCACCTGTGTGGGAGGAGGTGTGCGAGGGGAGGAGGGGGGAGGTGCGTGGATGAATTGGACAGACAAGGGGGCCTTGAGAGCTCTTGTTCAGTGTCACCTCGGTGCAGAGCGAGAGTGCGCGACGAATCCAGCCCCCGTCATCTGATCTAAGGTCACCCCTCCGCAGTGTGACTCAGTGGCTCCTGAATGCTGCTTTCAGGCCTGTTCAGCTCTTCTTGAGGATGAATCACTTAACTTCAGCCTTTTATTTCTGGAGAGGATCCCGTTTCTATGCAGCCGTGCTTCCGCTCTGAAGGGAACATTGGTCAGCGCCTCGCCCCCACACAAGGGCTGCCGTAGGTTTGATCAGACCATCTGGTGAGCTGTTATTTTAATCAGAGTCAGACACATGAACCACACAGGAGCTTCCATAATGTTGTGCAATATGCTTTATACTG
Organism: Pempheris klunzingeri; assembly: GCF_042242105.1. NCBI lineage: Eukaryota > Metazoa > Chordata > Actinopteri > Acropomatiformes > Pempheridae > Pempheris > Pempheris klunzingeri. The sequence goes on along the minus strand of NC_092016.1, from coordinate 5,409,424 downwards.
GCTTTATTCTTGTGTATGGAATCACAGAGACATACAGTATATTCATGTACTCACACTTACATGCACACAAACATCTTTGGGCACATTTAGTTGTAGTCGTGGCCTATTCTGTATCATTAAAAAGTCTTGAATAACATTAAATAACCCCAAATGAAAGAACAGCTGTTCACTTTCCAAGCTTTTAAGATTAATTAATAGCTCTGCCAAAACCAAATGTCTCCCCTGAGCCACTTTATTTGCAGATGCATCAACAAAAGGAGTTGGATGGGTGTTGCTATATTATGTAGACTTGAATAACACGCCGCTTCCCTATTCAGTTTCCCTTTTGACTGATTTCAAAGGGGAAACATGATAATACTGAAAGCTAACTGACAAAAAAATGCAAACAAAAGTTATCTCCCTCTTTTAGTATTATGACATGAAAGACACCTGTTCTTTCTCAGATGTGGCACAAAAAGTGTGTAATGAATACCGTAGATAAGCACATCATCTGGCAGATTGACTTCGAGATGCGAAGTCATGAATGTAATATACAATATGTCCTGGACCCGTGAAGGCACAACACTCGCCTTTTGCTAAGTAACCAACCCATGTCCACTAGAACAAAATTAAGTTTGCTGACTACATTTTACTCTAAGCTTAAAATATCATGTGGTTAAAACTTAACTGGTCACTCAGGCATTCAGATGTAAAAGTCCCATTCATTTCTCCCATAGAAACTCCCATGACTCACAGTTGGAGCAATTCTGTGGTATGGATGGACATGACACCCTCTCAGTTGAAAGTTGAAAATCATCTATATAAAAGATTAACAGCTACGGTATAATTCAATAACTAGTTAACCGTTAACATGTAGTCAGTAACCTAATGAAACCTGATTACTTTCCTTTACTTCCAAATTACCTCAATACTAAATATGCAAAAAAGACAAGCGTAATTAGATCAATAAATAAATAAATAAATAGATAAATAAGATGACTTATACTTAAGAGTATTCTGTAAGAGAATAGAACAATGAAATTGAAATAAATAGACACTCAACCTTGCAGAGGAGAAAGGAAAGTCAGCAACCGATTTCTGTTTTGGTCAAAATTCATTGATGAAGCACTTTCAATGTGTGATCACTCTGCTACACATCTCTGACTGGCCTCTCCCTCACAGCAACACTGGCCAAGGCTCATGGGTATTGTGGTATTTAGACCCTTCCACCATGCCTAAATGATGGATTTCTCATAAACAAAGTTATAATAATAGAAGTTCAACGAGAACTGTGTTTTGGGGACAAGAATTTCCAAAATATAATCTTTGGCAAATGCGTTTTAATTGAAGTCAGCTGTAATTACATTGGACAAAACCAGGAGAAACATCAATCTATCAGCCTATAAGTAATCTCTAAGGGTTTGGGGCCAACTGAGATGGGGCACATGTTGTCAACAATTTCTTAGGAGGAAATTGTGTTGACCTGAATTTATCCTTGGAGACCAACCCTGACCACAACCATCTCCACCAAACGTAACCTCAACCTTAAAGAAAAATAACCCACACATTTCTGGTTAGATTCCAGCATAGAAGAATTTCCTCTCTTCTTCTCTTAACCTTGAAATTTTGTTTTTTACCCAAACCTATCTGCAGACAAGAATATCCATACTGGATGATTCCGCAGAAATTCTGGACATTTTTTATATCAAGTGCCAATGCTTTTAAAATTGGCAACTATGGTCAGGGTGAGGGAAAGCTTGCGATTCAATAATGTTGTGTTCAGTACTCTGCATTACACACTTGCATGCAAGACCAGTGTGTGTGTGAGCAAACTAATGTCAAGGTAGCCTTATGGCCACACAGTTAACTACAACACGTAACGACACTCAAACTCAATGAACATTAAAGCAAATCAAAACCAATACATTAACTAGGTTAAACGATTGCTTAGCCATGTATACAGTTATTCTATGCTATATAAGAATAAATAATAAAATCAACATCACACATCATCATCACAGATAAACATCATCCTGTTATTTGCAGACTTCTTGCCATTCCTACAGTTCAGGATTCTCCAATCAGAGGGGAACTTCGGGAAAATTGGCATTCGTGTCAGAGTAGCAAGAGGAGAATCGTTGCTTCTAGGATAAAAAGCTTGGCTAATGTTGATCAAAAAGCACATGATGATCCTCCGAAGTATTGAAACTATGAAAGCGTTGACTGGAGAAAATCCATTCCAAGGTAAGTAACAAGGGGTCAAATAAGATGGTGGTAGCACCCCACTGTCAAATTTATCAGTGTTCTGCTGCATGACAAAATGAACAGCCTATCAGTACATGACAAATTATGAATTCTGTGTCTGTACCACTGGGTCAGTGACAAGCCACTGATCTGAGGCTGGAGGACTTTAAGACACAAATATAAGTATGTGCCCTTTTCTGCTCTAATCTATTTTATTCTGTTTGCCCATTGAATGTTTTGGCATTGGCGGTTGCAGCACATTAAGGATGTTATGCAGCTATTTTTACCAACTTAAACAAACTTCACATGCAGTGGAATAGACGAGATTGTGGAGAAAATTTGGGAACTAAATGAATTATGTTACTTTTAGTGAACTATTTAAACTAAATGAAATCTTGATTTCATAGATTCGTCTTGGATTTAACGTCTTACTTTGCTCAAGCCAGAGGAATTTCTGCAGAATTCAGACTTCACTGGCAATCAATGCCACTGCCAGGATGGATATATTATGTCTAAAGGTCAGCTGAGAGCAGTGCCAAGCATGCAAGTTCAATCTGGAACAAAAACACCATCATATAAAGTCAACACTGTGTAACAAGCAGGGAAGGACAGCCAAGAAAGGAAGAGAGATGAGGGATGGGTGGCAATGGCTTGATTTAAAGGGAAATTTGGCATTTTGTAAACTGTGGGATCTCCCAAATGTAAGGTGGACAGTTTACATAATAATTGCACATGTCTAAACATGCTAACACGCTAAACATGGCTCAATGCAGTGGTGGGAAATGTTGGGTTAAGGACACTCCAGGATTCCAGCCGGTGAAGCCGGATAGGCCAGGAGCGGAGTGAGGAACTCACTTCAGTGGGAGCTGGCGGTACAGTGAGGACTGCAGCAGGAGCACAGCTCAGTGACGCAGCAGGTCCAGAACCAGGTGAGCACTGGGCGAGACAGACAAACCAGGAGGGAACAGGCAGAGGGAGAGTCAGAGCCAGGCGGTGGATCGGGAAGCCAGTCCAGGGAATCAAAGCAGCCGAAAGCCGGGGAGCCAAGAGCAAACAGGATCCAGAAGGGGCAGAGACAAAACTCATGGTCAGAGACAGAAGGCCAAGGTGATTACCAAGACAGAGACAAGGCGGGTTGGTCAGAGACAGGCTGGGTCGGCAACAGGATTGGCAACAGGTGATGGGAGTTGGCTGATTGGTGGGAATTACTGGCAGGTGAGTGGAAAACTACTGAGGGTTAACCAGAAGATTGACTGTGACAACTGTTGGACTGAATGGAGCATAAATGTCTTCTAAAGTTTATGGTCAATGAGCCATAGGTTGTGTTTTGAAGTGAAATGAAGGATGAGTATGAACTCTACAGGCCGTTACAGAGAGTTTTGAGAAATAACAGATCCAGAAGAGGTGACATTAAAACCACAGGTTCCCCTGCTGGACAGGAAGAAACAAGAATATTCTTGGAGCAGGTCCAGCTGCAGGTCCAGTAACAACATATTCATGTGACTTAGATATCTAAAGAAATAGCATCTTTAAACCAATCCAGACATCCATGTTTTTAACATAGTCATTGATTACTGGGTTTAGAAACCTTTGCATTATCTTACTTGTTTTGTCAGTACATACCTCAAGTACCTCTGCAGTCCCTCTTTGAAGCACCTCAGAATCATTTGCCTTTAGACTTTGCTGATCCCTGTCAGATCTTTTCTTTCATCCTGCTGCAGTTAAAGACATTATTTTCTTACCGTTTGTTACTGTGCAGCTCTGACACAAGAGAGTTAAGTGGCTGGTACAACAAAGCAGCTGCTGAACAAGGGAAACACATTCACTCATTCATTTTTACCACCTGGGGCTTTTTGTCAGGTGTTCAGGTGAGTCAGTATGAGCTGGCGAATACAAATATATCACATGTGCAAACTCCCACACACACACACAACACACATACAGGGGCAGAGGAGTATCGAATTTCTTGCATTAAATCTACAATCAACAGACAAAGGCACTTTAATCAGCCCAGGATTGCATTGTGGGAGATTTAATAAACAATGTCTTGACAACTATGTTTGATGTTTGATTGAGAACTGATGTGGAAAAACCACAAAGATGAAAAATTAATTACAATTACCTGCACTGCTGACACCTTCATCAATCAAATGAAGTAACAGTAACCAAGTAATTTTTCCCATGAACATAAACATCAATAGCCGAAATAGTTTCAATCATTAAACCTCAGTGGTACATGCAATCATGTTGCACAAGATCAAACTAGTACCTAACTTGTATATTTGACATTTGGATAGACCCAACTGGAAGAACCACATTTTTCTGAACTATGTTGTTGCTGCCAAAACTAAAGGTGTCAAAATATCTGATTGTTAATGGTTAAGGTGATGATGGAAGTTTTTATGAGCAGGTCTAGACCAAACTCTTTAATTAAGAGAGACAACGGTTCAGAAATTCAAAATGAAGGATTCAAGAATCCCCACATGAGCAAGCATCAGATATTATATTAGGCAACGGTGGCAGAAAAAACTCAGGCTCAGAGGTGGGCGGCTTTCTGTCGGGGTCCATGTTGGGTGGAGGGAGGCCCATATTTTTTTTCATTTTGAGTTGTGAATGTTTTTTAGGTTTGTGATTTGGCTTTTAACATATTAACTAATTCTTGGTTGTTTTTGATCTTATTGATTTTACTCATTGCATAAAAAATATTGCATCAAAGTTATTCATAATTAGATTGTTGAGATGTACTGATTATTAGCCCTAGATTGTATTAATGACAGACTTGATGACACTGATTATAGATCTTCCAAAAACATATTTTCTTACTGTTCTTTGCTCTGCTAATCTCACGCTGTCTGTTCTACTTTGTTGTGATCTCCTCTGTTGTGCTCTCCTCTCCACAACATGTTGTCTCCTCTGCTGTGTCCTCTCTGGGTGGCAGACAAGGAGAAATAATAGTTAAGTGAAAGTTTAGGCTATTAATCTATTCAACCAATCACTTCTATTGGAATTCTCATATTAACAGGAAATAAATTCACATTTGCTTTTTAAATGGAGTAGTTGAAACAGCATGCTGCTTCCTCTCCTCCTACTTTCTGCAGCCAAACAAATACACTGGAATAAAAGCACTGCAATGCAAAATGATTTGGTGCTCTGTATAGCATTAAATAAGGCTGTATGTGTCAACTTAACATAATGATAAATGATAAACGCAGTCTCAAATACTGTAGGTCTTTTCACGTCATTCATGTGTGCACGGGTCATGCTCAGGCAGTGAAGAACATGAGCAGGTTGTCTCAAACAGATTTGATTAAGGTGAGTTTCACTACTGTTGCTGCAACCTGAAGCATGGCTGTAGGGTGACCCACACAGAACACTGAGGATGGGGGAGGTAGAACAAGTTGTCTGTTATTCATTATATGAACCCCAGCTCCCCCTATTCACATGTGTCAGTGTATGTGGGGTTCATTGGGAAGAAATTGTAAAAAGCTTTGTCTGTTATGAAGAAAAAACTATATATAAGCGTAGTTCATTTATCATCACCATTTACTACAGCTGAAAGTATCACATTGGGAGAGGACTGATGTGCTGCTTTTGGCTACGATGCCTGTGTAGACAAGGTGTAATGGGCTCTTTGTGCCCAAACTCACATAAGTCTGAAGAAATCCTTCGGCATATGCTCCTCATTTTAACTTTCTTTATAATGAATGATGGGCAATCTTGTAACATGGTATTAATTAGCCAATGTTTTAAGATCTCAGCAGACAGGCCTCCTTGTTGTCAAAAGATCTAAGACAAACTCATCAGGCATTAAAACCAACCTCCCTTCTTTGGAATCAACCCCCTGCTGTTATCTGTAACGCAGCCTGCAGGCTATCCCCCCCTGCAGGTCTGCTGCACAGCTGGACCCTCTCCACCTTTCAAGTTAAACCACCCCCACTCCACCACTATGCCACCAACCTGTCCACCCTGACCTTATGTGTGAAGGCTTCATCTGACATAATCTGTTAAGCAATCTAGGAGCCTTCCTGTCCCACTCCAAGTATGATGAAAGGGTGTGACTAGCTGCTACAGGACTCAATCAATGACTTATTTCACTCAACATGTTTCATTACATTCATGACAACAAGAGCATAAAGGCTTTTTGTCTTCATCTGTTGGTTGTATAAAGCTTGTACAGGGTTTGAAAGCTTTGAAAAGGCTGTAATCAGCTTCTTGTCCTTCGTTCTCACAGACAAGAGTAACTACTTGGAAGGAGTATGGAGGCATGTACACTTACTAATTGTATTGTTTGTTAAATTTGGCGTCATCTGATTTTCCCTGGTTTCCCAGCTTGCAGGGGAAACAATTTTATTTCAGTGACTCCTCATGTTTTTCATGCAATCTGCACATAAAGTGAAACATACTTTATCAACTTGGTTCTTCATTCACAGCCGTTTTGCATTGTGGTGGGTGGGTTTCCAAATATATCATCAGAAGAGATCTATTGTCATTTTAAAGAAAACAGCTGATATGCTGAGGAATTCTACAGCTGATGCAGAATAAATGTGTGTGATGAATTGAACATTGTCATCAGGGATCAACTTGAACAACAACGCTAAGAGCTTCCCTGAGGTGCCGATAAATCTTAGATGGTAGAGATTTATTGCCCGAGGCATTGGGGAATCTAGGGGATAAGTGAAGTGCTTCTTTCAAAACTCCCATATTGCCTCAATGCTCTGTTTGATCTGAAAGAGAACAGACCGTATGTATGTGCCTTGTGCATGACTTAATCAAATATCTATGAGCTCCTCTTCTCTAGAATAAACATAAACAGTAGCCATTTACATGAAGCAACTACTTAGCTCAAGCCAAAAAATTATATGATTGTGAAAATCAACATTAAAACATGAATAAATTTCCATTCTTATTTAGTTTTTGCTCTTATAGACATTTTGACTGACTGTGTGCATGTTAGTTTGGTTCATGGACAAAAAATATGGACTTTCTGATTACCTTAAGGAATCTTAGTCATTCCATAATGTTAAATCACAAAAACTAATCAAGACGTGGAATCATAAAATGTAATATGAGACCCAGGCCTGTCTTAAATTATTGTGGTGGTTCTAATCATCATCCATCTATCCATTTTCCTCCACTCATCCAAAGCCGGGTCTTGGTGACAGCAGGCTATGAAGGGCACTCCAGACATTACTCCCCCCAGCAACATGTCCTATCTCTTGGGGGATCCAGAGGCATTCCCAGGCCAGATTAGATAAATTATCCCTCCAACCATGTCTGGGTTCCTCCCTGAGGTCTCCCCCCCTGTTGATTGTGCCTCCACGGGCTGGAGCCTAGGATGGCTCGGATGGCTCCTCAACTTTACTCCGGATGTCCAAGCTCCTCACCGTATCTCTAAAGCTGAACGCAGACACCCTGGGTATCCACAATCACTTGTATCCATGATCCCGGTCTTTCACTCACTACCCAAACCTTTACACAAGATAGTTTTACACTTCAAATTGTTCTAATTATTCATCGAGGTAATTTCCGTTGAATATGATCCCTTTCCTCCTTCAATTATTCACTCGCCCCTTTCTCTTTGTATCTATCTATCACGTCTACTTTCTCTTTCCAGATGTTTCAAACAAGAGATCTCAGCATTCCGACTCCCGTGACCCACCAGCCACCCCTGCTGCCTGTGATCTGTGGCGTGGGTGAGTACACAGCATCCCTTCACTCTGTCTTTAAATCATCACCCTTCATTCATTTTGCACCTCTGAAGACCAATGTCACTGAACATTAATGAGTAGAATAGTTCTAGTAGATAGCTAAGAGCTAAGTGTGTGTGTGAATATTGTAAGTAGTGGAAAATTCTTAATGTTTGAGCATGAGCAGTATGTGAGCATGCCCTTTATCTTTCCCTTCTCATCAGAGGTGTACTGGGTTGTCAAAGGAAGGCTGAAACAGATCACCATCAGAATGTGTTCTAATGCTTTATCAAAAAGTATGTACCACACTTTTGTCTTGAAAGAATTAAAGAATATATACTGATAGTCGTTTTCTTGCTATATTGTCTTCTCACTGAATAAAGGTCATTTGAGGATATTCAGTGTGTACTCATTGTGGGTCTTTCCTTTTGTTCTGTGGCTTTAAGTGGCCTCCAAATAGTTTTCATTCATAAGCTATGATTGTGTTAACCAAAATGGAGAAAGGCCTCACATTGTCTTTGCCAAGGGCTTCAAATTGCTAACACTGCCCCTGCTCACTGGTGTGAAGATTACAACCATTAGCTGTTAGATAGGAACCATTGTGCATCAGGGGAAGGGGGGAAGAGAAGCGGGTGTTCTTTGTCCATCATAACTCTTTGATATATGAAGATTCAAGGTTAGGTCCCCAAGGTGGCAGTTTCAACAAAAATGGGTCTGAGAATTCCTCTCTTTTTCAGAAAATCAAATTGCATTATTTTAAGGTGGGAAGACTGTAAGGCCTATGCACAGACCACTGTACAATGAGCTCTACTTCCAAATTCAACTTACACCTCTGGTCACTCCTTTCAAGCCAGAGCCATCTAGAAGCTTTCTCTGACACCTTCACATTGTTGTCCCAGGGATGCCCGGGGGTCCATAGGCATTCCTAAGGAAATAATTTACAATCCCCCAACTACCTCCTCTGGCATATACCTGGTCCTCCACCAGCTGCTGTGCGTTACTAAATAAACAAATATAGGGCAAGAAAAGAAACTCCTTCGTAGATGCCCTTGAAAAACATTTTCATTTCATTTATTTAATTACTCAGTACAGATCTAGGTGCAGCTACAACTATGGAGGATTAATACTCCTTCATGTGCCAAAAATGTTAATGAATGTTTCGATGTTCATTAAAGGACAACTAGTGTTTGTAGGAGGAAAACAGTAGTCCCAATGAAAACATGACAGTGTGGCCTGTGTACTGCCCAGATATTTTTGTATTGCTGTGCCTCGGGTATGAATTAATCAAAGCTTTATGAGCTCCTTTTGTCTACAATAAACATGAACAGGAGCCAAACTAATGAAGCAACTGTTTGGCCCAAAACAAGACAAGAAAACATTGTTCAGTATTTGTTTTGATAACTGAAATATAAAAGAAACCAGATTAACTGTGGCTGAACAGGTAAGTATTTCACAGCAGATGCTTTGCTTCCCAGACAAAAAATTTGGACTTTCTGACCCTGTGCAATATGGGACATGTGTCAGCCACATTTGTCGACCTCTTCGCCTCACGAAAAAAACACATGGAGAGCATGAATTCTTTCTTTTTTGTAAAAGTAATCTGAGCTGTGTTCTCTAAAATAAGAGTAAGACTGATTGAGATAATGAGTCACTTTCTTGTTTGTTGATTTTGAGAGAGCAGATTAAATACGTGTGCATAGAAAATCTAGTCTGTGATTTGGACTAATTCATCTTTTCATGAAACCAGGATTCACGGTGATTTACGCCTCCTTTACCCCTTTGCTCATTCTGATGCTGCTAGCGTTGAAAGCTAATCTGAGTGTTGGGCATAATGAACAATGTGGAGGCTTGCACATCCAAACACAATAAATTGTAGGTGCTGGAATAATATGAAAAATATAAAGATGGAGTCCACACTCTGAATAATGCTCCCATGAACATTTACTACCACCATGTGACATCTTCAGACATGGTGTTGAAGCAGGGAAGCATCTAAAACCACACCCAGGTTTGGGAAGCACTGCACCAGATGATTGGGGAGAGAAAACTGGACCACTTTAAGTACTGAGCGACTAATGTGGGAATGGGATGCAGGTGAGTAGATAGATGCGGCAAGCTCAGGTGAGATGAATGGGGAAGAGGGGTAATTACAGGCCGGAGGGAGTGGCGGGATCTGCAATGACAGGAAAGAGTAACATAATATGAGAAACAGAGCAGGATAAGTCAAACATGACAGATGACTGGCTGGGGTCATCTCAGCGACATTCCTAGAAAAAGCAAGGCCTAAGGAAAAGAATGGTATCGTTTCGAAGTTGATGTCATTGCGGAGGTCAGTCAGCTTTTCCAGTTCATGTCTATAGTATTCCTTCAACTGTCTTTTGTACAGTTTGGAGCTTTTCTCAATGAGGCATCTCCACTATACTCTTAGGAAACATTGTAGGGGTATGTCAGAACTCTTGGGTGATTATAGTGGAATCCCTGTTGTGCTTATTGGAGGACAACTGTTTGGACAGCTGGTTTTGATGAAAATGTCATTTAGGTGAATGAGGTGGAGGTGTCCTGGCAGTGAACTGGCAGCTCACAGCAGTAGAGAGGTCATGCTGAATTCTGATTGGTTGAAGTGAAAAGTGTGAGCGCCTTCAGTGGCCTGATTACACCAAGTGTGAGTGAAAGATACTATATTGAGAGAGAACAAAAGATGTGAAGATCTCACTGGGTCTTTTGTCTTCATTTGCTGAAGTCTTCTGAAAATCTTGATAAAACCAGTCCATCAGAGAAAATGAATAACCAATGCCGCGTCTTGAATTAGTTTGATTACCTTGTGGAAAAAACCTTCATTTACTGACTTGGTGATTCCGTAAGGTTAGAAAGTTACTCAAGATGATCAAGTTATAATGAGCAGTATTTTAAGGAAGTATTCAGACTTCTATTTACTGTAAACTGGTGCTAATGGCAGCAACTGGAATGGTCGGTAAACAAGTTTGTGTATTTCTTTATAAACTCATCTGATAAATGTTTTGTATGTATATAATTTGAGAATTATCAAGCAGGTATTAATTGCCATATTGATTGAAATTGATCGTCTATTATGCATAGCGTGCAGCTGGGGTTGGATGTATTGAATACTTTATACATTTGTCAAGGAAAAGATGTAGAATTTTATGGGCTGCTATTAAGTATACTAGCTGTACTGGCAGCAGCTGAATTGGCTTGTGTGCCAGTGTATATCCAACAAGTATGTGTAAGTCATTATAAACTAATGTAATGACTTACACATTCTTGTTGGATAAACAAATGAAAGTTTTTAGAGCTTCCCCTGGTGGACTCTTTTGTGATTTACTTGTGTATTTATTTGAGATATTTTATTAGCAGCTGTGATTAATAATAGTTCATTGTTTTAACCTTTTAACCATGTAGCAGTGTTAAAAGGTAATACATATTTGACATCTGGCAATTTTCTATTTATAACAAATTTTTCCAGTCAACTCAGTTTGCTTTACATTAAATGTACAACAACACCCCTGCAAAGACTGTCAGGAACTCACAGACATTAAACACATACAGACAATACTCCAACACATACAAGTAAAGGAACTGTATCAGAAGTCTGACAAAAGCTGCCAGATCGCCTTAAGTAGAGACACAGTCTTTAGTCTGTAGGCAGTGTTTCCGGTTCCAAGGTCAACTCCAAATGAATGAGAACATTTGTGGCCTGAGTCCCTAATCTTCAGAACAATTTACCTACAGGTATGAGAAGCACTGATTTTGTGGGGTGGTAAATCTCTAAAATTGCTTCATGTCAATTTTGATGTTCCTTTGTGTATTTCACCTGAACCTGACCTGGCAGTGCTATTTTATTGCTATAAAACTGTTACTTTTAGAAAAGTGCTATATAAATATCATGTTTATTGTGTTTGGAGTGTATTCTTTTGATTTTTATGAATGGGAATGGGACCTCACTTCTTCTGTAAAAAGGAAGAGTCCAATTTTTATTGACTGGCAAACCTCCACAGACCAAGCAAGCCAGTACTATGATTCTGCCACTAAAGCTCAGCTTTAACTGACCTTACCTCACCTCACGCAAGTTTGATTTGCTTCATTTCCTTGCCCAGAATTAGATGCAAAGTTGCTGCCAATAGCCAATTAGCTTAGATTTGTTTACTAACTACTGATTCAATGCCCAGCAACATAATTTGTCCAACAGGAAATGTCCTTTTTTAAATTCCTCTGCTCGATACAGTAACATGATGAGATATATGTCATATGACAATCTGGTTAACCAGATTAACAATCGACAGCACTGCTGACGACCCCTGAAAGTACCTGGAAACTTGCATTCACTGTCATCTCCAGGAATTTATCCAAAAAGTAGAGGGAGAGCAGAATAAATAAACACGAAACTTGAGACAGTGTGAGCATGATTGGTTGAGTTCCTGCAGTGGAACATGGCTATTGTTGGTCAAGGCCGTAAGCCTGATTGACCAAGTGCGAGTGAAAAACAGGTCAAAATCAATATTCAATATTCAGTCTCAAAAATGTAGAAATAGGACTCTGAGAAAATCTGCTTGTCTTAATACAGCTCAGATGTGGCATCCTCCCATTTGTCATTTGAAAATGCAACAAGATCAATAATTTATTCCAGATTTCATTTGTAATAAAAAATCAAACATGTGCTCCATTTTTGAATAATATCCTTCTTGTTATGTGTTTTGAGAAACTAAGACAAAACAAAATGTTTGGCATTGAGAGGGACTTCTATCTATCTTGCACATATTTGAAATCTGGGATTAAGGAAGGATTTCTGTGGAGCAGGTTGCAGTATACCCACACTTTTTTACAGTTTAAGACCACCTCTGCAAAGCTCAGTTGAGTTGGAAATGAAGGCATGCATACTTGCCATGTCATGTCATGTTATTCCAAATAGGATGTGTCAGTTTGACTTTAAGCAATGGGTTGATTCATGAAGGTCATAAAATCTTGAGAATCTTATTTGGAAAGGTTGGTTTTTATTCCTGTCTTCCTCTGGGCATGGCGCCTTTAGTGATAAACTTCAGAGACAACAGTGCACTTAGATATCAGGCACAGTAGACACGAGTCTGTAACCTGCATTTAAATGTCACAACCCTTATTTCACACGCATAGTTTGTACAGTTCTTCTTATTTATAGAGCATTAAAGCCATTCCACTTATATGTAAGTCATTACGAACTCCAATTAAAGTTGGATTTGTTAAATACAATTACTTACGTGCATTTAGTCATTAGGTGAGGAATACAATTAAGTGATGTTAGCTGTTTACTAATGAGGCAATAGAGTTAATGAAATAACAATGTTAAAGTGCTTAATACACAAGCTTATCAGCCCATGAAGACCCACAGTTTGAGTCATTATAATTAAGATATCCATGAAAATTTGTAAAGCCTAGTTCCAAACTCTTGTAGGAAGAATTCCCAGAAGAGTCTAGGCTATTGTAGCAGCAGATTAAAGTCCATGATTTTGGAATGAGATCAGCAATCACATATGGGTGTAATGTTCAGGTGTCCACACATTTTAGTCATATAGTGTGCATAAACATCCATGAATTAAACGTGCCTACACTGTCGACCACTTTTAAACAAATGCAAAATGTGCAAAATGTGCACAATACAAAAGCTAGAAGGCTTGAAAGCAAACAGCAGTCATACATTTTCTCAAGATGCTCAAGATCACATTACTATGTCGCAAAATGGATTTACTGCTTTTCAATTACTTTACAAGTGTAAGTTGAAGAATAAAATTCACATACCATAAAATACTTGTTCATGAGTCAATAATAAACACCATTATTTGCAGACTTCCTGTTTATTTTCACATCTCAACATCACTCTTCCATAGTATTGTTTCAGCTCTCCTCAAGCCCAAAAGCAGTCTTACATTAGCAGGTGGTGGTTTAATACCTGCTCCAAAGTCGACATTCAAGACCAAAGTAGCTGGAACAATTGTGGTCTGGACTTCTAGTTTACCTAAAGTCACTGGAACTAACTCTAGTTGAACTAAAAAATCAAATAAAGATGTATTTCTATCCAATTTCAGTGTTTTATATTTTTATATTTTTCAGTTTTCGCAAAACTGATTATGTATATATCAAATCATGATTTGATATGTTTTGGAGGGTGTATTCCTTTCTCCTCTCCAACAACATTAAAAAACTCAATCCTCAATGCAGTAGATGCCATGGAAAGTTAGTTTTGTACGATTACACTGCATGCATGGTGTTTTTTTTAAATTTCCACAAGCCACAACACTGAAAATTCTAATTCTAATCTTGTGTCCAGTTTATTTTTACCCTTCAGTGCATTTTCAAAGTAGCCACAGCTCGGTGTGCTGTAAGCCACTGGCATGGAGAAGTCTTTGTTGCCTAAGATTTATATCAGGAGTTCAGAAAGGTTTATTTTCTTCCTTAGATTTTTTAGATCTTTTTTACTCCAAGTAACCAAAGCAAACAAAATGACTACTGCTGTTTCCAAAAGCATTTCCCACTTCCGTGATGGAGATTTATCACTGTGCCAGCATCCTACCTTGCACTGAATGCAGCGTTTGATTCCTGTCATGTGAACTGGATATTTTAGCAAAGCTTAATGCAGTTAAGTCATGTGCCTGTGGAAATGAATAGTCTTTGTAATTATTGGATTAAATGTTCAGTGGATGGTTAAGTAAACAACATATCTTCCTAATAACAGAAATGAAACCATTGTCTGCCATTGTTAGTCTTTAATTAGTTCACATTCTGCAGGACGTTACAGAAAAGGCCCTCACCTACTCGACTTCGTTGTCCTACATTTGACCATATCGCATTCCTTTACAGATTAGGTCAGACAAATTCCTGGAAAGGAATTGTTGATGAAATGATTCTGATTATGGTAAAGTGGTCGAATGTTGTGAGTATTACTCAAGTGGTGTGCTGAGGTACTTTACTTTAATATTTCTATTTAGTGCTGTGAAGAAGCAGAGGTAGCATTCCTACTTCTCTACATGTAAGATGAACAAAATCTGATATACGTTAACATTTCATCAAATGCAATAGTCTTATAACTTAAACCCTCAAATGCTATATAAAACTTAAAATTAGCTCTGCCTTCATCAGATGTTGCTCGATCTTAAAATGTCATCTTCTAAAGCTGATATAGAGAACTTGTAAAGACACAGTTGATTATCTATATTTCCAGCACACAGGGTCGTGTTTGTGTGATGAATTAAATAATTTTCTTCACTAATGCATGGCAACTTGCAGTGACATTATAAATTAACCTTGTATCTTGTATTCACTCTCCTTTTAGCTTCTGTCTCTTTAACAGCTAAACGCTCCACAGTGTTCATCAGCTAGTTGCCCCCTTTTTCTGCTTTTCTCTCATTCTTTGTCACGTTTTATTCACCTTCTGTCACGTTATTGTTCAGTGACAGCTGGTGTGCAAACACAGCAAAGTTAACTTTGTTTGGGGTGAATTGCCAGTCGTTATTACACACTAGCAAACATCCACTACATGCAAACTGCTGTGTAACGTTTACTGCTATTCTCCTGTGCATAAATGCTGCTCCTGCCATTTATGTTGCCTCTGTCATCCCTGCTTTCTTGCATCCTCAACGTTTCTGCTTTTAAATGTTCTTAAATCACAAGGTAAAGTTTGACATCAGAGGTACATCGGTTGAGTTTTGTGTAGAAAAACCTCTGGGAAGGGTAAATTAAATGTAATGATCGAGAATTGAGCAGACTTGTGAATCAGCTGCTACAACTGTAAAAACAGCCAGATTGTATAACTATCACATGATTAAGGCAAGGCATAAATTTCATTGTCCAGCCATCTGTTATGAATCCTCTTTGCTGAGGTGCCTAGTCCTCCCTAGGTTAAAAGATTATAAATATGTAATAAATCTGGATTGTGGACGTGTGAACCATCTGCAGCATGTAATTTGTCCCCATCTGTCTTCCAGAGATTACAGAGATTTCCATCTTCCACCTTCTTGCAGGATGTGACCATTGTTAGCATTGTTGGCTGTGATATTTTGTAGCACCTTTCTAGTCATTTCAACCACTCAAAGTGCTTTTACATTACATCCTCATTCACACAGGAGGAAGCTAAATTGGAGGAGACTATTCCTTCACACACATTCACACAGTTAGACACTTCGAGGAGATCGAACTGCCGACCTTCCATTAGATGGATGAGCCACTGTACCTCTGAGCCACAGCCGCCCCAAGTGGCTTAACAAACTGAATACAGAGGGGAATATACATATAATGTCTGATTAGACACACAGTCTGACAAAGACTCAGGTGAACTTAACTCCAAATAACTTGATGTTTTGACTAAATGAGTCAATGACAAGTTTACTAAATGTGCGCACTACAACTATTGTACAACCATTTGAGTGCAGGAGGGTTACAGACATTTAAATCTGTTGTGTGGCAGCAGGTGCAGTCATCACAGTCAAAATATTTTTGCAACCATAGTAGTATCTTAGTAGTTATTCACTGTACCGTAACGTTGGTCCTCCGTAAATAAGTTGATGATGAAATAATTAGTTACTTAGGGCAATGTTAAATTTAGGTCATTTTCAAACATATGGTACAGTATTAGTTTCCCATAATAGCCAAGGCTACCCTGATTAGCCTTGGCTATTTCATCACTGTTACAAAGAGAGCCTTAAGATTTGGCTCCAAGAAGAGACTTTCTAGCTGGTTTTGAACAGCAAGTTTTTGAACAAAATGTGTGTAATGTTAATTACAAAAAACAAAAAAAATTACTTGTATTAACATAATACACCGACACAAATCAATGTGTACAATTTGAACTTGTACATGTGTACAAACTTTGAATTTGCTGTTGTGGTAATGTTACTGTAATGTCATAAAAACAGTGACAAAAAACAAAACTACAGATGAAATAAACTTTAAACAAATTGCATTTATTTCCTGGGAGGAAGAGAACAGAAACAGATTAGAGAGGAAGGCACTGGAATAGGCTGAGGCTCCAGCAGTTACTCATGTGCACACAGTTTGCTGATGTCCTTCCTGTCTCTGGCTATTGGCTCATAAGCCAGGAGGCAAAACCAGCCTTACATCTTTCACTGTAAAGATGCAATTAAAGCGGAATTCACCTGGGGCAGTGCAAAGTCCATGCAAGCTCAAAATTTTCCAACTTGAGCAAAAAGGTCGCACTTGTGCTGCAGCTTTCTGAGTTGCATAATTAATGTATAGAAATGAGAGGAAAAAGGAGAGAGACTGGAGGGAAATAACAGACAGAACTGGTGTCACAGGTGAGGTGTGAGTTCAGTCAGAGGCCGAGCAGCTCCACAAACAGACACACTACCACAAACACAGGCAATGCATTCATTGACAGCTAGCACACATTGACCCTGTCTGGGTCACATAAACAAATGGTCCAGCAAACTAAATTCAGAGGAATCCAATATGCTTTCATGCAGCACCTCTCAGATGTTGTCATTATCTACTTAGTACAGCTTGCTGGTTTCCAATGGAGAAAACAACAGTAGCTTAATCAGGGCTACATGTAGAAGATCACACTGACATGCATGCACCAGGCCTGCAAACTCCAGAGGGATGAAAAGGGGCAACAGTCCCGTCAGGCGTCACTTTGCAATGCACTGTTTTCAGTGTTCTAACAAAAAGCTAAAGTGGGCTTTTATGGGCTCTTTCTGGTTTTTGATTAAAGACAGGTGAGTTCCCCAACAATACACATATTGTAATAATTAGCTTGTGTGCCTGCTTTGATTTGAAAGCTTGGTTCAGTCTAAGTCTCTGACCCCTTCCTAACCATGACAAAATAGGCAAGACTCCACACGAACAATGAGGCCATATTTTTGAAATATGAAATTTCTGCAGTTAATAAATGCCCCATGGTGGAGTAAAACATATTTTTGAAAAACCTATTTTATTGACTTACTGTCTGACAACTGTCTCCTCACTCCTATTAACCAATTGGTAGGGGCCGCAATCAACAACTGCTTCAGTTTGATGTCACAGAGCAAACAGCCTTTCTGGCACTTGGCTAGGCTAAAAACAAGCCTTACACAGTCTGTTGCAGGCCACATTTTGGAACAGCTCAAACCTGACATTTATAGAACAGTTCTGTCTCATTTTGAACCGGAGCATCTGTGGACCGCGTACCCGATAATGTTATGATCCACTACAGTAAAGCACGATACAACACATACAGCACAGCTATTATCCTTGTAGCCATCTTGATCTCCCATCAGATAGTCTTCCCCAATCAGGTGTCCTTCACAGTTGGGGCTAGATTTAGCTAGCTGACTGCACTTTTTTTCTAATTCTCATAAATTCATGCATGTGAGCATATCCTGGCAGGCGCCCCCACTGAAAATTCATTCCCACGCACATGCGTTTGTCTCTCCCTCACTGAATCATATGACTGTTTTACCTATTTCACTGAATAAAACTGCACATTGACTTTGCATTAGGGCAGGAATGGGAATCAATCAAACAATTGGCTCCAGTAAAAAAAAATCCCACTGAGCTCTCTCATCTCGCAGAAGACTGCTCCCAAATGGGCAGCTATGTGTTGAATTAGCGGTGACCTAGAAACTCTTTTATACTTGGGTGTCTCTAAATCATTTTGAAAACACTCAAACAAAGACAGTCAGCCCTGTTATTCATTCCAAAGCCCATTATTGTGGCTTGTTTTGCACTGACCCTGCCAGTGAAAAGCAATACATCAACATTGGGTCAACAACAGCAGTTTGTACTCTTCAAGAATAGCTGGAGTGGCACTGCCAGGTCATTATGGCAAGACCATGGCTAGATTGCAGCAAATTTCTTTATTGTCACTATATTCTGTGGCGCCTTTTAAGCTCACTTCTGTTTCACTAATGATTCAGTTGGTTACATTCATCAACTTTTATATTCACAGTATTCATTATAGGTTGCTGAATAATAAAATATTCCTTGTTTTAGTGTTGATTTAATCAAATGTTACTGTCTAACTCAGACGTACATAAAATTGAAGTTTATAAATCCCAGCATTAGTTTTTCATTTGGTTGAAGGAACAGCCCTGGGGCCTTACCACCAAGGAGCTTCTTAACTACCTCGGAGACCTCTGCCAGGGATGTGGGCGAGGCTTCCCCTGAGTCTTCAGACTGCCTCCTCCACAGAGGACGTGCTGATCGGGTTCAGCCCGAGCCAAGCTCTGCTTCCCCTTCCTGAGCTGCTGAACTTCCTTGAGCCCACCCGAAAGTCCTCCCACACCCAGGTTTTCACCTCAAAGACCCCTGAAGCCGCAAATCTTCTGGTTCACTGGTACGACTCTGCTGCTTCAAGAGACCCCCGATCCAACCTGGACCGAAAAACCTTGTTCTTCAGCTTGACGGCCTCCCTCACCGCTGGTGTCCACCAGTGGGTTCTTAGGTTGCCGTTGCCCTGATCAGCACTAACGACCTTCTGGCCACAGCTCCTGGCAACCGCCTCTGCAATAGAGGCGTTGAACATGGCCCACTCGAAGTCCCCAACCTCCCCCGGGATAGATGATTAATCTTCTGGAGGTGGGAGTTGAAGATCTCCCAGACAACACAACCTCACTACACGTCTGGGTTTACTAGGTCTGTCAGGCAGCCTCCCCCGCCATCTGATCCAACTCACCCTGCTTCGGCCTGTCACCCATCTTGCCATGCACACAACCCCTTCACATTATTCCTTCGGGCTTGGCCTGGCTGGGCCCCGTGGATTCAGGCCCAGCCACCAGATGCTTGCCGGCTCGTTTGAAAAACGTGCAGTTATTTAACAAACCATTAGTGAATTGTGAGATGTCTTCAGAGGGGGGACTGGTAGATGGAGAGGTGCCACTTCACCTCGTGGGCTCTCTATGATACCCCTGAGGAAAGCCCCTTGTTCTGACACCTTTCCATACATTAATGCATGTGTGTATTTTGGACCTGTACGTGCAATATTACAACAGAGTGAAACAAAAAAGATTTTCTCTTCCAGGACTGATAAAGTGTGATTCCTGCATCTTTATTTTGGAAAAAAAAAATGTTCTAAGTGTATTACACAAATGGGACTTTTGATTCACAAAGGCAGTATAGAAACCGTTGTATATGTTTAGACCACACAGAAAAATAAGTTAAAAGCTGTTCTTGTATATGGTTTGATATGATAATTTTGAAGACCCATTTGATGTACATTTGCCGGGCATGAAGTGAGAACATGTGTTTTTCTCTCCGTGGCCTCACTCCCTGGCTACAGTTTGATTGTTTTTATAGCTACATAAAAAGTGTTTCTCCACCACAGCACAGTTCAAACAGTCTGTAATCCTTGAAAGAGAGGTATGGCTTTTTCTCACACTGACACTAAGAATGTTATGAGTCAGATATTTGACTTTGTGTTGTGACTTCATCTTCAACTATGTCAAATAGTTTGAGTGGCCAACACACCGTCAGTGCCCTGACTCACTCATCTAAACACTCGGATCTCATCTGCAGGTTTGAACAAAACTCAAACACGTTACATTAAATAAGCAGTGCTTCTGCTCACACAGTGTATTAAGCCTGCAAATGGTAAATGTGCACATAGTTACAATGGGAAACCCCTTAGGTGCCAGCAGTTTACAAGAAGCAGGCCCCATTTATTCCTCAAGACCTTAAACTATTTGGCCAACTTTATTTTAGTCACAGTCTCAAGAGTATTATGTGAAAAAGGCAAAACCCTGACTCATAACACTGTTCCAAATTTGAGAGAGAGCCAAAGCTCTCTTGAGAAGACTGTTGGCTTTTTGAACTGTGCTGCACTATAGTAATAGTTTTTATTTTATCTACTGTCTACTTTAATACTTCATCATGGCACTTCAGCTAAGCATAGCTTGCCAATTATAGTCACAGGAGTTTGAAATTAAGATTTTTAATAGTTTGAATTTTACCAGTAACAGATGTACTGCATGGGTGGGATGCCATAATGGTGAACAATAAATGGTCAGTGACTGCTTTGTGCAAAGGAGGCCTTCTGTCTTATTCTACTCAGTTTGTTTATCTTCCATCACAGAAATAGATTTTGACAAAGCTAAAATTAATGATAAATCTCTCCACTGGACTCTACCAATTTAAAAACTATATCTGGCTCAGAGCAGATATATGCAGAATTTATTTTTTTGTCAGCAAGGGCCCAAAAGATATGGATTTATATACAAAGTCTATAAACTGAACAAATGAAAATGAATAACAGAACTACTACGTAACAAAGGAAATAATTGTTGCAAAGGCATACTTACAGCCAGACGACACACACACACACACACACACATAGGCCCACACTCATGCACGGCCAACACACACACAGAAGCTGATTCGGTATAAGTAACAAAGTAGTGCAATGGACCATTAAGCACATTTGATCTAATGCTCTAAAGCAGCTATCATTAAGGGCTCGCACACCACAGTGTTTTACTCTCTGAAAATGAAGGTTAATGCGCTGAGCAAGTTTCCACAGCTTCTCTCTGTATTTGTGTTATGTTGTGATCAAAAAATGATCCATGTGAATCATGGAACATGATCATGAAATATGATTAATGGACATAATGGGTTCATTGAAGTTATGAGGGGAATTAGCTGGGAGCTGTTGAAAGCAAAAACAGTCTTAACTAATATGTGAAGCAGCTGGAGAATGTAAGACACTGGTATGACTAATAGCACTGATCATTCATTTTTGTTGTCTTGTTTCATGTATCATCAGTTTTTCCGCTTGCTTATATTTTTATGTATCCTGATCATAGTGACAGACAGTTTTATATTTTCCTGATGTGAAGTGTGCTGATCATTTATCTTATTCTAACTCGTGCAGAGCTGCAGAAATGCAAATGCCTCCCAAGGAAACGTGTCATTTTACCTCCACTACAGTTGTTACGTTACATTCTTTGCTCAAGAATCTATCAGCATAGTTCTCACTGCATTCTCTTTTTGTCATTTATTTAAATAACATAATTGCCTTCATTACCATAGTTTCGAACCATAGTTGAATCCACGTGTCTTTGCCTGTTCCATCTTGTCTCCATTTCCCTGAGTGATGTCTTGAAGATCATGAAGAAGAACTTGTGCAGGAACAGTGGGAATGTGAAGTTTCTGATGCGAGTGATCTATGAATACAATATATGAACAGGCAGGAAGACTTTTGGTCACTATGAACCTAAAATTCACTGTTTAGAAGCTACAATAAAAATATATTACTACAGTATGTGGCATATGTACGTTAAAAAAATCACAAGCTGTAGAATGTAACAAGTGACAGAAAAACCATTAGTTGATATAATGATATCTTAAAACAGTGTTTCCAACACCTGTTCCTGGGGGCCCACTGCTCTGTACGTTTCAGATGTTTCAGGGAAACACCTGAAACCTGCAGGGCAGTGGGCCTCTGGGAGCAGGATTAGGAAACACTGTTTTAAGATATTATGGTCATGTTTAAAATAGATTATAAAAAAATGTAGCTCACTGGTAAATTAGCACCATATACTTTTAACATGTCTATAGAAAGACATAACAATATTTTCCCATCAGTATAATGCTTCCCTCGAACACACAAACTGTAAAAGCAGACTCTAAAGTTTATTTATCATGCTCTCTGAGTGATGGAAAATCAGTTTTGATGGTCAAAATGACATTATTCACATCGCCTGGCTGCATTGATAACCTGTAACTAATTTCATGCTTAATCATCAAATATTATACAAGAGAAATAGATTTAAAGAGTGTTTATTCCCTGATTGCTGTCCACCAGCCATATTAATTAAAGTAAGTGTGATTAGTTTTGTCCAGAAGCATCTGAAATAATGTTATGTTAAATTTGTTATACAGTCAGCAGTGGTTTATACATGAATGACTCTTGAAGCTCTTTATTCTTAAATACACTCCATTAACTTTGCTAATTTCACAGATACCACCACTCAAAAGCTGCAGATACATTTTCAAGCAATCGCCTTAAAACTAGAGGGCAAAGTCTCTTTGACTTCATGCAGCTTCAAGAGGGTCTGAAAATATGACATTTCTCCATGACATCATCTCCTGGAGGCCCAGAGTAGGCTTCAGGGCCTATGTGGCAGACGAAGAAGTTCATTTGACAGAGACACAATCATTCTTTCCACCTAAACTGGGTTCCACCCTATTAATCTTTCTCTTGTAAATTACCCCAGTCATTTTCTTGATGATGCCAAATTAAGTTAAATTTCAAGTTGAACAGTTTAACATCTGAGATTTTGTGACATTTTTTTTTATATCTATACCTGTAAATTTTAAATTGCGTGTGACCCGAGGAGCATATCCAGGTGAAAGTGTGAACCTTATCGTGCCTGAGTATGATTTATTCACATTTCATTTGGCTATAATTGATAATAACCCGTATTGACATTTGTCACAAGAAAACACTGAACTGTCCCTTTAACATTTTTTGGTAGAATCATTCTGACTATTCGAACATGGAAAAAAAACACAAATATGAGTTTAATGATTTAGCTTATTGTAGTAGAGCCGTGACCAACAGTGACAAGATGCACATCTGCGATTCCTCCTGTTTACATGGAGTGAAAAAATCTGATTAAACCAAGATTATATGGGGACCCAGATGTCTCACGCTTTATTTCCAAATCTGGTAATTGGCACGAAAACATCGCTAATCTTCTGCTTTGATGTTTCTCCATGGCAGTTTTCCATTCTACACTCATGCAGCCTCGGAGAGTATCTCAACAATATCAGGATCTGATCTCGCCTCTTGTGTTTTTTTACCCTCAAACAGTTTGATGAAGTCAATGTGCACAGAGGTAAAAATAGTCATGTGAATTCTTTCCATTCAAATAAAATAACATTTTAACGTTTTAACATTTTATAGATTAATAACTTCAAAGATGCAGACAGACACATACTTGCCTTAATGATAGCAATGCGGCGGTTATGGGATGGCTGGTCCTTTGTGTGCCACTTTCTTTAACGCATCGTTTCTCTGGTGAGTTCAAGAGAATATTTGAGGGACTGTGGAGATTTACAAAAATAATTTTTCTAAATTTGGAATTGTTGCATCATACAAACAGAATGCTTTTTTTTTTTTTCATCTTTCAGAAACAAAAAGGATATGCTGCGCATCCATCTTCAACTGCACTTATGACTAACCCCATTGGTTTCATGCTGCACATACACAAAAACACCAGGGCAGTCAGAAATGTAACTCGGTATAATCCCAAACACATTGTGTTCTTGTTTTGACATGAAACGCAGTGGAGGAAGCAATCCTGGGATGTATGACAGTCCGAAACATGAAACAGGTGCTCCCGATGCAACAAATACTCACAAGTGAGGACCTAAATTTCCCACACAGCCTGTGCAAAATATTATTTTCATGAAGCAATGTGTGCTGAATTTGCTGAAAACATTTTCCCATAGGAATGTTTGATATGATTTCTGCAAATAAAATCTGGTAAAGTTTTGGGCTGTTTTTAGATATCCAAAACAGAACGTTTTGGTACCGCACAATTACATTTTGTTTTTTGGGGAGAATTTGGTTTATAGTGTTCAGTAATGAATACGTACGTGTATGCCATAAAAACTGCTTGGGCAACTTCATCTGAGGAAAGAGCTGCCATGTGGAAGTATTTTTTTTTCATTATAATTTCTTTTCTGTTAGTTAATGCCTGACTTAAAAACAGAACATATTATTAATGGACTTTTATGTGGTTTCTGTGGTCTTCCCTGTGTCCATATGAAAGTAATATAGAGGAGACATAAACTCTTTCTAACCTCATTCTGGTGATTAAATCCACTGGAATGTGAGGGTAACTTTGTGTTCACGGTTGTACAGGTGCTGTGCCTGTGAGCTTGGAGTGTCCGGAAGGGTTTGACATGAAACTTTGCAGTAAACCAGTTGTTCACAGTCAGTGTATTCTACACAACGTCGACATGTCTGGTAGACAAAATTTTTCACCCTACAGCTAAATTCTTTGGGTAATTCTTAAAAGCCCCTTTGACTAAGACACACCTTGTCCATGTCACACACCACTTTATGCAAATCTTCTTGGAACAAGTTTCCTCACGCAACAGTTTGCGAGTTAGTGTGATTGCACTTGTGTATGCATCTTGGTGTAACAAAAAGGACAAAATGTTGGAAAATACAGATGGATTCAGTAAGATGGACCTGGCCAAATGGAAATACTGTCTTCCTCTGCTGAATATCATGTTTCTATATCAGCATACCTCACAGTATATAGCATTAACCACACCAAGGCTACTTGCCAAACAGCTAAAAACGAACACTGTTTTAATGTAGCACTGCGTGCTGAATTTTGTGGGAAACGTATTTCCACGCTAATAGAAACGTTTGATATGATGTAGGCAAATCCCATCGTATTTCTGCCTGTTTTCAGATATCCAAGTCAGAAAATGTTGGTACCACATCACTGCAGTGGATTTGTATATAGTGTTCAGCAATGAATAAAGGCATTTGTATCTCTCCAGAAACAATGACCTATGTCATCCTGTGAATAATCCAGAGTGCACTGTGTAGAATTCATAGGAAGACTTCATGGGAATTGATACTGAAGTAACAATTCAAGTGAAACATCTCCACAGATGTTTTTGTACTACTACCAGGCTTGCAAATGAGTCCCATCCTCCCCCCCTGGATGTGCTATAAAACCCACTTGAAACTTTGCCTTAAACCAGTTGTTCACAGTCAGATCTGCCCGTACCCAACGCAAAACTGACTTGTCTTATCTACATTTTTGTTTTTTACCCTAGAGCAACATTCTTTGGGTAATTCTCTCACACGTGTAGCCTATGTCACACACCACTTTAGGCAAATCTTTGAGTGTTCATGAGTGTGTTTGCATTTGGGTATGCAGCTCTGTGTAACAAAATGGACAAAATGTCAGCAAAGGTACAAAATGGATTCATTAAGAGGGACCTGGCCAAGTGAAATACTGTTTTCCTTTGCTGAATATGATGTTTCGATATCAGCATGCCTCACAGTATATTGCATTAACCACACCTCAACCACAACAAGCTACAAAAAGGGACACATCATCCTGCTGAGTATGTCTGCTGTCTAGGTTTGTGATTTGACTTTTTTGTGTGATTTTTGGTCTTGATTTTACATTTTCAAAAAGCATCTTGATTTTATGCCTTGTCAAACCCAGAAGCTGTGTCCATTTCTTTTGTACTGTCGTTGCTTAATATGTAAAATTAAAAGAAAAAAAAAACACTGCATTGTCTCCAGTAACGATGGGACTGGTGAAGTCACAACCTTTATTTAAATAAAAAAAGGAATACCAGTGGACTTTTTGAACTAAGTCTGAGTAAAAATGTGTTTGACCTCAAGAAACTTCAGCAGGAGTTATCTTGTTAGTTTTTCAGTATTGCTAATGGTATTAGCTACAGTGCTTTAGGGAGTCAGCGTGCTAGCAGCCAAAAGAGGCGGACACATGTGCTGCGGGAGATTATGTGACATGGATTTCATGACATGTACTTCAAGCTTCACTAATGGTTAAATGTCAGCTGTGTATTTGTCTTTTTATTAGACATGTAGTTGTTGATGTTATAGCCTGTAAATGTCTCTACATGGGAGGTGCTGCTTCATTGCCTGCTGTCCTCACTTATTGACACGGTCAGCTGAGACAGAAACTCCTCGGGCTCCTTCCAAATAAATTTGGAATTTCCAAAATTGAGCTTTTCTCAGTAGTCAAGGCAACTATTAATTGTGTGTGATCTGTGGTTGTGCTGTAACCTACAGACAAGATCTGGCTGCATTTGTTCCTAAGCTGGTCTTTTTAATGAGTTTTCATAAGAAAGCTAAAAATGTAGGCTTTTTCTGTTATTCAAATGACAGAGAGCAGTGTGTGAGTCATGCATCTCCAATTTTTGAAATGAGCACAAAATCTGTAAATGAAGAAGACAAAGACATCTTTTTAATGTTTTGTCCACATCATTTGTATCAATTGTAGAGTTTAAAAATGATTATGTGGTGTACCAATTGAATGCTATTTGGTTATATTACACCACAGATTTAAAGGTAGTACAAGTCTGAATGTAAACTTGGTCAGTAAAGGGTCAGTTCATACCTTGTTTTGTCTCACTTGGCTTCTTCACCCTTTGTCCTGAGGCACACAACTTTGATAATGAATGCTTACTTTCAGGGTTATTTACCAGGGTCCTCTGAAAAGATAACTGTCTCCAATTGTTTAAATGAGCGAGACAAGTATTTTCTGTGTCTATGGTATAGATGCTCATCATTGAGGATTTATCTTAATTGTGGACCATAGTAGAAAAACATAAAAGTAAACTGTAGAAATAAGTTTCAAAAAGCGGGAATCAATCACAGATTGAATTTCTTCACTGAGCTTTTACTCCTTTTCAGTTGTAGTGATTTTAATTAGGGATGCACGCAACTTGTCGATTAAACGTAGCAAATCCAGTCACGAGTCAACACCAGAAATGCTAGTGAGTTAAACTTATTATTGATATTCAATATACAACTATTTGGACTAGATGACTGGACTTAATTTAAAATTCAGTTTAATTGACAAGGAAACTTGTTGCTAAGAACATCCCTACATTTAATGAATGAAATGAAAGAGTGCATACATTTGATAGACATTCCATAGCCTGTAAGCCTGTAGGACACACACTCTCATGAAAAGGCTCATTCAGATCTCAGCATCAATACAGGGTGAGTTTTCTGGATCATGTCAGGGGGAGCAAGTCACACATGCTCACTGTGAGCACACGCTACCCACAAGGCTGTGTACTTTCCTCTGTGCTATTCCCTCTCTCTTGGCTAACAAACTCAAGATCAATGAGAGGCATTGCAAACTGTTCAAGCGTGTGGATGACATGGCCTTAATTGGCCTTTTTACAGAAGGCTGACCCAGCCACATATTCTCAATGGATGCTCACAGCGTCTTTCTCTTCTTTGGAAATTCAGTGGCCTCAGAGTTAGTTGACAGATTTTAGAAGTGTGTGTAAAATTATTGTTTAGAGTGTTTTAACTTTTCACTTTCCTGCCTGGTACAGTCACCTAAACTGTAGATCTAGTAATAAACTATCTAGGATGTGTCAGTGGCAAGCAGAATAGTTGGCAAACCCCAAAAGCTCTGGACTGAACTGTTTATAGAGAGGACGAGGAAGACAGTGAGGAGTATCCTGGCAGATAGCTCCCATCCTCTATTCAGCCTGTTTGAACTCTGGAGCTGTGGGAGGTGCTACGGAGTCCCTCTGGCAAATAAAATTGTATTTAAGAAGTCCTTCATCCCAAGTGCTATCAATATTCTTAACTTAACAAGTGCCTGATGAGATAAGAAACCAATTCTACACCCTCAAACAGCGCTTTGTAGATATATGCTCTCACCTTTCAATGAAATAAAGACAGGTGCAATAACAAACACACAATGCTGAATTCACAAAAAGCAGAACAACACACAGTCTTGTTTGTAGATGGACGGAAGATTACTTTGAGTGTCTCAGTACACTCATAGTAAATCTGTTTGTGCAGACAGCCTTCCTCCGCCTTGCTGACATTTGGGTAAAAATGGATGTCTGAAATGATGGCATGTCTCACCTCTATTGAAAAGGGTCTTTCAGCGAGACAGACTATTAGGAGCCACGGTAATCACAGAGAAAGACGCTCCACAGTTTTGCTGTCCAAAAGTGCTGATGAGGCTATCCCCAGAGCATGAGAAGTTACCTGTTAACTGTTATCATATTAAGTAGGATGAAAGAGGTTGTACTTCTGTTATTTGACACCTTTAGGCACGAACCTTCTGTCGATGTTCTTTGAAGTCAGTCCTGTGGGATTCTGCTAACATCTGCAAAGGCAAGAAAATCTCGTACTATGGCACAGCGTCTAGCTGTGTGCATATGTTGCTTTGATGGTGATGATCTTCTTGATCTTCACTTGTCTTGCATTCATGTAAGAACTATGCATGCATGTATATGTTTAGTTTTGAATCTGCTCCTCTCTGAGCTGCTCGGATGTGCTGTGCTGTTGTTAGGTCCATTTGACTGCAGCCAGTTTATTTTAATTGTTGGTTTATCTGTTGAGAACTTAAGTCAGTACGCTTCAAGAAGTGATGTGCACTTTAACTAAATTGTTGAAGTTGAGGAAAGGCAGCAAATTGTCACATTTGAAAAGCTGTGAACAGAGAAAAATAATTGGCAATAGTTTAAAAAAATTATTTATTGTTTTAATTCATTTTTCAGTAAATATTCACTGGTTCAGTTATCTTAAATGTGACTATTTGAGGGTGTTCTTGGTCCTTTATTATGCCAAACTGAATATCTTTGTTGGTTGGACTAGGCAAGGCAGGGCAAGGCACCATTCAGACACAAGGCAATTCAAAGTGATTTACAGGAACATAAAAACACAATAAAACAAGACACAGAAACATTAAAATTGCATGAAAAAGGTAATAAAAGCACATGCAAATAAGTAGTTAAAGCTTAAAAGAAGCATAAAAGCATGTGGACAAATGGTTACAAATTAAAAGAAAGCTATGTAGCTCTTTTATTGGAAAGCCACAGTAAACAGTAACGTTTTAATTTGAATGTGCTGACAGTTTTAGCAGACCTCAGGTGTTCAGGCAGCTTGTTCCATAGCTGCTTCACCTAAAAGCTGCTTAAACAAAAAATGTGGATGTCAGCTTCTGCTTTAGAAACATTTATTCATTTGCCGCTATCTATACCGCTTAATCTTAAAAGTTACAGGGGGGCTAGAGCCAATCACAGCTGACATTTTCTGAAACTTGTGATCAACCAAATGGTTGGTCTGTTAATTAAGAAAAAAGTCTGTGGATTGGCTGATAATGAAAGTAATCGTTTGAATCCGCCCTGTGATTGAAAAATGGTTTAATCATGATTTGAAGTATAAATTGAATCACTCCAAAATGGATGTACAACTCATATCAAGCGTTTTTCTTGCCAAATACAGCATGTTTTTGTGATGCGCCAACATGTATAACTACGATTACCAATAATTGATAATACATCAATAAATAGTAATGGAGATAAAATAATAGATAATCAAGTTTAAGATGCAAAATTTAAATAAATTAATACAGAATAACATTGAAATGAATTACTGAGTAACACTTTCTTCTTTGAGCCAAACCAGAACTCTCCTGTTGGTGTGCACTCTCCTCCCTCACACAGCATGTTCAGAGATCTTTGTCTTTGCGTTGCAGTGTGAAGTTTGCCACCAAGTGTCAGACGGAGCCGAACACCCAGGTGGCAAACCTGCCTTTAAAGAGGACGAGGTTAGAAGTCACATTTGCTCGAGGACTTAAAAGGCCCTTTGGTTGGCATGATTGGATGATTTATTCTCTGAGCTCCAAAAATAAGCCTATCTGCCTTGTTTGCTTGGCCGTCATCAATGAGCTACAGATGTATGAGGTTCAAAGGTATAAGGTTAAGTAAATAAACAGGTGACAACTGTGGCCTTTCACCACACAAGAAAAACTACTGTTTGGTGGTTGCTGGGAAACTGGACACTAAAGAAGTCTGAGTAGATTCACCACAAAAACTGTGTGCGCGCATAAAGATGGGTACGGAAATGAAATGTACACGCCCGTTCTCTCGTCAGATTTATAAAGACGCACACAGGCTTACACACTGTTCTGTTTTGTAAATCATTATTGTGGAACCGGGCACAGGCGCACAGGCTTTATTTTTACTCCCACTTAAATGTGCATTTGTGTATCGATACCTGCCCCCCCCCCCGGCTCCACACTCATCAGACCAGTTTGTGAGAAGAGTCTCCAACAGCATCAGAACAGCTGTCATCACACTCGCTGTGGCCACTATCAGTGCTGAGTGCTTTACAACTCAGGTCATTAACAGGGAAGTGATGGCTTGAATGTTAATACAAATTGTAAAATTCATGACTCACGAATAATCTCAAGGAAGGTTAGAAGTGTGTCTTTGAGTGACATTTCACAGACTACAGTGTGCCCTGAAAAGTCAGAATCCAATCGGTGAAACTGGGTTCAACAAATATTTTTTTTACTTTGTCTCACACCTCATATTTCACATCCACCTTATCATGTCACCAGCAGCTTTCTCAGTTAAAACCATGTGTACGTATACTGTGCAAACATGAGGCGCACACATTTCTCAGTGCACAGTTTTTCTTTTATAAAAACCTGTTAATGTGTGGGGAAAGATTTGCATTGCATATACATCTGGCCCCTGAGATCTAGGAGGCTACTACTACTAACTACTTTAAGTACGATCCTTTAACCTACAATAACCTGCGCAGGAACATCAGCGTTGAGGCAGGCTTGAATCTGCTTCAGTTAGAAATCTACAATTATATTTATATAACCTGAAAATGCTACAATAATTTAGGATTTGACTCATTGAAGCAAAGAATCTTCATGACAGAAGATAGCCATAGCAAATGTCAAATCAAAGCAAAAAAAAAATGGAAAGAGAAATGGGGAAAACATGTGAGCAAATAAAATGTAATTCAAGCTTTACTTGATTTTGGAGAGTCCACGGGGAAAAACACCTGAAACCATAATTCCTTTTATCTCAATGAACTTGGAGTTTAAACACGATACTGTAATTAAGTAAAACTGGAGACCAAAGCAATTGAACACATGACATGAGACAGGTGAGTTTGGTGATTTATTCAAGATGCCTAACCCTCCTCATGTAGTCAACTTTTAATCTATGTTAGTATTGACATGTATAGGTTTTGCTGAGTTTTTTCCTCATTAGACAGGCTCTCCCTTGTGTGTGTCTGGCCCAGATGCGTTTATAGGATTTGAGAACACTGGGGGATTAACTCAGACCTCTGAAGGGTGGAAATGTTCAAGCTCAATTTTGATGTTTCTTTATGCACTCTGGCACTAATCAAAACTAAGATACTGTGATCTGGGACTTAAAACAGATGTGGGCCAGGGGTGTTAAGTGGGAGGAGAAAATCTGTCAGCAGACAGACAGACGGACATACACACTATTATGATAGTTCCCTCTTCAATCAATCAATCTTTATTTATATAGCGCCAATTCACAACAGCGTTATCTCAAGATGCTTTACATGAAGAGCAGGTCGAGACCAAACTCCTTAATTAGAGAGAGACCCAACGATTCAGGAATTCAAAATTAAGGATATGGGAAGGAACCTCGAACAGACCCAGGCTCAATGTGGACGGCTTCTCCTCTTCTCTCTCACACACACACACACACACACACGTAATAAAATAGACTAAATGCAGAAGTTTCTCTCACTTTACAGCTGCCTCTGGGTCTTTATGAAGGTTTCTGCCTAGTATCATCCTTGGCCGTCTCTGACAGTGTAATTTCACCTGCAAGCTTTAATAATCTCCAGGGATGTCCTCGCCTAAATAACTCAAAGGCGCACCGCTTTTGTATTTTTGCCGCCAGCTATGTTGAAAATTCAGACAAAAATGCGCTTGCACCAGAGACTGGTGATAAAGCTGAGCGATGTGTCTCTGCTTCCTCCCACTGCACAAAGATAAAGCCAAAAATCCCGGATAATGCCGCTGCCATCCTGCTCAGGTGACGTCATTTGGAGCTAGAGCATGCAGAACGCAGAAAGCCTCACTGCACTGACTTGTCGTCAAACTCTTGAACTGAGTTTTCTTCACATAAAGACATTTCACACCTCATTTCAAATGACAGAAAATGCCCCAGTCCCACAGTACACTGTGCCTTTGCTACCTCAGTCCCAAAATATCCAGGGAAAGCCCTGATCTGTTGTGACCCTTTGATGACATTTTTGTGAATGAAATTTACTCGCACTCAGAGAAGAACAGGCAGCCTTTTAAAGATAAGAATAATAAAACATGTTCCTCCATCCGGCCCAGTGACCTGCAGCTTCCACCTCTGACCTGAGCACAAGGAGGACATGGCACAAATGCACAAGCATCTTCAGTCTTATATGGCTTTAAATATGT
Organism: Pempheris klunzingeri; assembly: GCF_042242105.1. Classification (NCBI taxonomy): domain Eukaryota; kingdom Metazoa; phylum Chordata; class Actinopteri; order Acropomatiformes; family Pempheridae; genus Pempheris; species Pempheris klunzingeri. The sequence goes on along the minus strand of NC_092016.1, from coordinate 5,376,564 downwards.
CGTCTTCTTTTTTCTGGCATCTCATTTCCAAGTAACTCTTAATGCTGTAGCATAAGACGCAACTATATTTTAGAGAATCGTGTGCTTCTAACCTGTGTGCGTACTGTTTTAGGAAGGCCCCTTCCTGTCTCAATGTGACAACGCCCCCAGTGCATTAACCCAGTCTGGTGTGGAAGAACTTAAGTGGGCTGCACAGAAATCTGACCTCAACCCCATCAGACACTGAAATGCTGACTACATGCCAGGCCTTATCACCCAACATCAGTGGCTGACCTCACTAATGCTCTTGTAGCTGAATAGGAGCAAATCCCTGCAGCCAGCTTCCAAAATCTTGTGGAAAGCCTTCCCAGAACAGCGGAGGCTGTTATAGCAGCAGATTAATGCCCATGGTTTTAGAATGAAATGTGCAACAATCACGTGTGTATGTAATGTTCAGATGTCCACATACTATGCTATTAGCCATGCAGTGTTTGAGCTTGAGCTTCTCTACAGAGGATCAGGTTAAGTGCATGTGTGTATGGGCATAAAAGCTTACAAATGCAAGACCACAGAAAATCCCTGTAAGTAATGAGTAGAATTATAAAGTATAAAAAATGATAAAGGTAAAATACAACTTATGTTATCTCTCTCATTTGGTCTCATTTGGAGTTTGGCAGCAACATTCTTAGTTGGTTGGAGCTTTGCTCTTCAGTCATGTAAACAAAGAGTTACAGTAATGAATTGGGAATTCTGGGAAGGATAAAAGGAAAAAGACTTTCTCAGAGTAAGAAAAAAAAAAATACCCTGACCCTTCTCTTTTAGCAATTCTAATTTGATAAAGACATTACTTCAATTGCTTGGCATAACGGATTTATACACACGCACAGCTTGAATTGGTGCAGAGCAGCGTTGGGCAAAATGTGCCTGTTCCCTGCGAAAACATGCTGCAGGAACACAAAAATGTGCAGCAGTGAAGATCTTCTTTTTCATAATTTCAATTGTTTAGGAGTGTGTTTATGGGAATTTTTGACCATTCTTCCAGAAGCACATTTGTGAGGTCAGGCACACATGTTGGATGAGAAGGCCTGGCTCTCAGTCTCCGCTCTAATTCATCCCAAATGTGTTCTATTGGGTTGAGGTCAGGACTCTGTGCAGGCCAGTCAAGTTACTCCACACCAAACTCGCTCATCGATGTCTTTATGGACTTTGCTTCGTCACTCCAGAGAACACGTCTCCACTGCTCTACACCACTGCATCCAACGCTTTGCATTGCACTTGGTGATGTGAGGCTTGGATGCAGCTGCTCGGCCATGGAAACTCCTTCCATGAAGCTCTCTACGTACTGTTCTTGAGCTAATCTGAAGGCCACATGAAGTTTGGAGGTCTGCAGCTATTGACTGCAGAAAGTTGGCGATTTCTGTGCACTGTGCGCCTCAGCATCCGCTGACCCCGCTCTGTGATTTTACACGGCCTACCACTTCGTGGCCCAGTTGCTGTTGTTTCCACTTGCTTCCACTTTCTAATAATGTCACTTACAGTTGACCGTGGAATATCCAGCAGGGATGAAATTTCACGAACCATCTTATTGCAGAGGTGGCGTCCTATCACAGTACCACGCTTGAAGTCACTGAACTCTTCAGAATCACCCATTTTGCATCACAAATGTTTGCACATGGAGACTGCATGGCTGGGTGCTTGACTTTATACACCTGTGGCAAGGGCTCTGATTGAAACACCTGAATTCAATAAATAACAGGTGTGGAGTAGGATAGGAGGTGTATTCCCTCCAGGAAAGCACACATCAGAGGCAAATGTACACATGCATTAATATCAGTATTTTGTCTTGTAGTCATTTCTACCCTCAAATTAATTAATCTGTGCACAATGCCTCTCCAAATGCTGAGTATGAGTACTATACAGGCTGCTAACACCTTAATGGCATCCAGTTGAAGTGATGTGCCGCCGTCTGTGATTTTACTTGTGTGTACTTTTGTTGATTGGGCCTCCGTCAGTCATCGGAAGCCATTTTAATTGTCAGGTTTGCCACAATTGTGCTGAGGCAAAGTAGAAAGTGACACCAGCATTTGTCTGTGTTTGTTGAATAGCTCAAGGCTAACGTTACGCTTCACACGCACTGAAAAACCAAACCACCACCCAATGTAAATTAGACAAATATTTAATCTCAGTTAATAACAAGTACATACAATTTGCATATTTATTGTGTCGTAGCCACAGATTTAATCCCGGCTGTATTCTTTTCTCCATCAAGGGCACACAGACAGTAATTACTCCAAGGATGGGAGAGTGATCCTGCATTTCTAGGCTTCACTCATCTGTCTGAGGATTCAATCATGTATCCTTCGAGTCACGTCTTTTGCCTTGAAGCTAATCCTGTCCCTGACCTCAATTATTTCATTCCAACAATGAAGAAAACAATTCAAATACATGCAAACCATTCATTTAGAATACATTTGGACCCCGAGTAATTCAAACTCTTTGAGCATCATATACCCTCCAAGGAAATAGTAATTGACTCGACCATTTTCCCCTGAGAGGATATTCTGGTTGTTGAGTGATGGACAGACTCCCTTCGGCAGTGTGTGTTCCAACAGCGCAGGATACTGCAGGCTTACATTCCTGAAATTTATAAAGTTAATAGAGATAAAAGCGAACAGTCAATCAACAGAAGCTATAACCAAAACCAATCATTCAGTGTTCACAGGCACATTTTGCGTACTGAACACAGATACTGTGTGCGGTTTGTTGTCTGCTCACTGTGATGCACGGTTGCATGCCAAAGTAGAAATTATACACAAATGCCAAAGACATATTAGCATTTGCAGCTCTATAGCTTGCTCTGCCGGCTGGTTGGTCCAGTCGTTTCTGACAGTTTACAGATGGGACAACTCATCAACAGAAAAATCAGTGATGAAAATGATCTTACGTTGCAGCCCAAATTTTTTGTGGAAAATTGAAAGTGAAATAAAAGTCTCACACCCATGAAGCAGAAATTAAAGGCCCACATGCTATTAGTGTTAATATTTCAGTTTCATATTTCAGAGAGGATCATCCTCAAAAACCTCCGCCCCCTGGTGAGCCCACATCTGGATCCACTGCAGTTTGCCTACCAACCGAGCACTGGAGTGGATGATGCAGTCATCTACCTGCTTCACAGATCCCTGACTCATCTGGAGAACACCGGCAGCACTGTGAGGGTCATGTTCTTTGACTTCTCCAGTGCATTCAACACCATCCAGCCGTCACTGCTCAGGGTGAAGCTGGAAAGAGCGGGAGTGGACTGTCACCTGGCTGCATGGACAACGGACTACCTCACCAACAGGCCGCAGTACGTGAGGCTCCAGGACTGTGTGTCTGACATGGTGGTCTGCAGCACAGGGACCCCACAGGGGACAGTACTCTCCCCCTTCCTCTTCACCCTGTACACCTCGGACTTCAGCTACAACTCTGGGAGCTGTCACCTCCAGAAGTTCTCCGATGACACAGCCATCGTAGGGTGTGTGTCAGAGGGGGACGAACAGGAGAACCGGGAGGTCGTCTCCAGCTTCGTTGACTGGTGTGAGCTAAACCATCTTCAGCTCAACACCAGTAAAACAAAGGAGATGGTGATTGACTTCCGCAGGAAGACATCCCAGACTGCACCGGTGAACATCCAGGGACTGGACATTGAGAGGGTGGAGACCCTCAAATACCTGGGTGTTCACCTCAACAGGACTGGTCTCATAACATAGACGTCCTGTACAAGAAGGGCCAAAGTCGTCTCCACCTGCTGAGGAGACTGAGGTCCTTTGGAGTGTGCAGGACTCTGCTCAGGACTTTTTATGACTCTGTGGTGGCGTCTGCAGTCTTCTATGCAGTGGTCTGCTGAGGAGGAGGGAGCACGGAGAGGGACAGAAAGAGACTGAACAGACTGGTCAGGAGGGCCGCTTCTGTCCTGGACTGCTCCCTGGACTCCATAGAGGAGGTGTGTGAGAGGAGGACTCTAACAAAACTCAAGTCCATCATGGACAACCCCTCTCACCCCCTGCACGGGACTGTGGGGGCCCTCAGCAGCTCCTTCAGCAGCAGGCTGAGGCACCCACCCTGCAAGAAGGAACGCTACCGCAGGTCATTTCTCCCATCAGCCATCAGACTCTTTAACAGCAGCATCACTGGCTGATGTTAACACACTGTTTTTCCATTCATTTCACTCCACTCCTTGATATTCCTGTCCATACTTGTACATTTCACATTTTATTTTATGATACATAGTGTAAATATTCCATAGTGTAAATATTCCATAGTGTAAATATTTATTTATCATCACAACACATTTATTTTGCTATTGCTTTATTTTCCAATGTTGCTTTTATTCACTCTTTCTTGTTTGTTGTTGCTGCTGTAACTTGTAAATTTCCCCCTATGGGGGATCAATAAAAGAAGTCTAAGTTAGCGGCCAAATATGACTCCTCTCCCAACAGCAATGCTTGAAAGTCACAAAAAGATGCCTTTCATGGTTTAAGGATTCACAGGACACTGTACAAATGATCACTTTATTCACTATAAAAGCCTTAACAGACTTCCCACAATACCATGTGCCTAATATTGAATGTAGCAATTAACATACTATGTCCATGAAAAACAGCCTGAGATGATAACCACACAGTAGGTGTGTGTGACATCAAAAGCCCTTCAGCAGTATTCCCAGCATACAACACACTGCATGAAAGGCACATTATGACTGACAGTTTGACAGTTACACTCTGCTCCAGTTAAGCTGCCAGATCAGGCTCTGGCTCACTGCATAGTGTTGACAAGTTTTCCCTTTGATTCACTGTGATTCTTCACTTCCACACTGTCAAAACGTAATTATTTGAAATGTTTATGTTTGTTAAAAGCTCAAAGGCTGTATTCATATTGGCCGCTCCATCATTCCTCTTTGTCTCAGCGTGGAAGATTCCACTGTCACCAACAACTCAATGCATTTTTTCATCTTTTGTTGTATTTTACGTCATCTACCTGCAGCTTTTTCTACAGCTGTAAATGGGGCATGGTAAACACATTGTTACAAACAAAACCCTTTAATTTCCTGTGCAGTTCCTCAAACACTGCATCAGTGCAGGAAGACAAATAATGTCATGGGATAGATAGTTGCATTAGATGCAGAATATTTGTAAATGACATTACAATCTAAAATTTAATTGGCCAGAGGGACTAACGAAAGCATACTTTTGGAACATTGGATTTAAATTTGGAACTCAATTTGGGATAACAAATTGGATTGCCATCCGGTGAGGGGTTGCACGATGTGACTGTGCTATGAAATGCACTACAGTGTGTACAGGCACGTCCCTCACCACATTCTGCAGCAGACCCACTGGCTTTACTACGTTGCAAACAGACACATTAGAAGAGCGATAGGTTTTCATCTCACTTTATTATTTGTAAACCTAGACCCCCACCACCAAGGGCTATTGCTTAAAAAAAAAAAAAATCTTATCGTACAAAAAATCGCTCATCAAAATGAGGTTATACAGAAAATATTGCAAACTGAACGCTTCCTCTTTCAAAGCTGTACCCACTTTTTTGGGGCAGACATTTGATTGAATATTACATACATGTTAAGCACTGACATGGGCTATGCTGTTTAAAAGTGAAAATCTAATGTCCCTTTCACACATGCACTGCTACCCTGAACTTACCTAGACATTATCCAGAGGAGCTGTATGTGAGAACACAAAGAACCGCACGTCCACATTTCCAGTAGGTCAGAACGCATTTGACACGGACAATCTCCTGTTGTGTGCTACATGTGTGAAAGGGCAGCTCCGGACAATGTCCAGACCTGATTCTCCAGACATTTTCCGGAGCTCATATGAGAAAACACCTTAAGACATGTGTTAGGAGTGACAGTACACATATTGGAAATTGGTAGAGACAAAATAATGCACCATGAACTTAAAGAATACCGTCAGTGGTTAACAAAAACATCTACAGCATTTGCAGTGCATATAAAAATAAATAACACTGGATACAAGTACACTGTAAATATATGTACCTAGAATTTCAGGGCTTAACAAGGTCAATGCATAGCAAGGCTCCTTAGTACCACCACAGTGCTCCAGACTTACAGTAATCACTCTTCTTTTCTGTACTTTCACTATCAAGAATTGCACCGAGCAGAGTTGTTGTAATGAAACTAGTTATTGCACTGTAATGCGAAAACATGAACATCATGGGAGCTGTGAAGGAAGGAAGAACGGTTAGACCTAATTTGAGCGTGAACAAGCGTTTAGTTAACAATTTACCACGAATTAAACTTTCGTGCAATAACGGATGTGTGTTTTTTATAATCATTTTATTGGCCTCTTGCTTTTTCCAAGTGCTTGAAATCAGAATAAAGAACTGCTTAAACCATCAGACATCTTGAAAAGCAGCCAATTGGGCCCTGGGGTGTATAGTGGTGTAGGGACAGAAGAGAAGGACACAGGAGCCGGAGAGATTTGTCCATTTCTTTTCAAGTTTTAGATCACCCTCAGCAGTTTTAGTTTTTATTTTTGACTCAGAGTGATCAAAGCTGTAAATGTTGAGGAAAGTGAATACAAAGGGCTACTACAAAAACTTGATACTATATTTTAGTGCCAAAAAGCTAAAACAACATAATCACTGTGGAGCACGATGAAGCAAATCTGTTTTCTGCAAATGTGCTGTGAAAATTCTCTCTGTGAAGTGGGAGGAACTTTGGAAAATGGAGAACACATGATGAAGCCTGACGCTCCGGATGAGTGTTCGTCATTGTTGGCAGTCACATAAAACGGACGTTGCCCGGGTCAATGCGATGTGTATCGGGTAATTTACCAAGAAAAGCAGGAAAAACATTCATCCCTAATGTGGCTGTAGTGTGTTGAGGATGGGAGATAGGTGTGGAGAGGCGAGGGGGTAATGTGACAAAGGAAGTGAAATAATAGTCTTTAAATGGAATCACAATGAAATCTTGAGGTGAAGGCAGCTGTGAGCACACGGGCTGATGATATAGCAGCAGGAAGTGCGGAGTGAGATCAATAAAGATTAGAAGACGCTGCCGCAACAGAGCATAAGCTGGGTGTTGATGCAGTGTGGAGGGTTATTTTACTCTCTGTGTGGTTTGGGTTATTTTGAGGCTCAAATTGTGCAGATATTATCCTGCCTTGAGGAAATCTGGGGAACGCGTCATTTCCTCTAATTGTCCATGATACAATCATCCTGTTTTTAAAAACAATAACACACAGGAGTGAGTCACATCTTAGTGACAAAAAAATCCAGTGATAAACAATGACTACACATGGAAAAGCAGAACAAATATTTTTAGCTACTGCAGATCTACGATATGTCAAATCACATTCAGACGAAGCACACACACACTGGCATCTACATCTGCCATAAGTTTTCAATAGATTATCCCAAATTGGCCTTGTGCTTATTGTTACATGAGTTTTTATGTGCTGATCAACAAATCCCTTCTTTACATGATTAGTGTTAAAACAACAGGATCATGCAGAGAGGTCTGCAAACACGTGAATGAACCAAAATAATAAAATGAGAATTGATTAAGAATACATATCACTAAGGGGGGAAATTGCAGTCTTATCCAGGAGCACTGAAGAGCTCTATAAAAAGTAGTCCAGCTATAAATTACAACAATGTCAATCACCACTTAATATGCGCTCAATCTCCTCTAGTCTCTTCAAGGCAGCTGCCCTTTTTTTTTCTATATCGTTAATCTCTTTAGTGGACTTACCCTTAGTCCGCTTGTCAGACTGGCTGCTGTCCAAAGACTCTGATTGGTCCATGCCCACACCTCCGAGGCTTTCTGTAGAGGATTTCCGCACATTCTTCTCATGGCCAGACCCCTTTCCAACAGCATCAGCACCGCTCCCTTCCTCCTCTCCCTTAGCAACTTCCTCCACCCCCTCCTTAACTCTCTTCGGCTTTTCCCCCTTAGCCGACATGGTGGTTCCCTCTCCTGAAGTAAGCGGTTGCCCTGCTGCACTCATGGCAGCCATCTTACCTCGTACAATACTCAAGTGACGACGCACGTACTCCTCGTTTGGTGCCAGGGCCAGTGTTTCCTCCAGGCAGCGCTCAGCCCGTGGCAGGTCGCGCTCCTCAAAGTAGACTACGCACAAGTTGTGCTTGCCTTGCACATTAGTGGGGTCCATGTGCAAAATGCGCTCAAAGCATGCTTTGGCACCGTGTGTGTCTTTCTTGTGGTTCATGAGGATGTCACCCTTCAGGATTAGGCCCTTGATGTGCTCTGGGTGGTGGTGCAGCAGCTCGTCTAACACAGGCAGCGCGTCAATCTCACGTTTGGACTGAGAGTACAGCAATGCCAGGTTAAACAGGGCACTGCGGAAGCCGGCCTGCAGACCAATGGCTTTACGCATCCACTTCTCTGCTGCTGCATTTTCATTGGCATCCATGGCGAGCATGCCGAGGTTAAAGTAGCCGTTGGCATCGGCAGGCTCCTCCTCTACGTAGGTCAGGAAACGGCGGTTGGCCTCAGGCCAGAACTTTGGCTCACCTGCCACAGAAAGCAGAGGCCAAAATATGAGACATGATTATTTTTCTAATCCATTACTAATATAGTCCACAGATATTTAAAGTCTGGGTTATAGTTAATGTTAGGAATCAATGTTACACTTCAGTTAAGAGTTATTGTCAAAGCATACTTTTTAAGAACAGGGTCTGGTAATGCATTACTACCATCACATTAAAAAAACATATATATATAGATATACTCTTATAGAGAGGATACCATCAAAGTTAAAAAGTGGAATTTACTCATACAATATACAAACAGAAAAATCACAAAAAGTTAGCTATTTTCAAAAAAAACTTCAAACAGGCTGCCCCTGCAACTGCTAGAGACAACTGGTGTGATTAATGTCTGACGTATTGCAATGTCCTGTATCTGGCACGCTCTACCCAGGCGCCATCGTTCTCTTAACCACATGGAGTATTTTCAGTAGGTGAGAACGCCTTTGACACGGACAATCTCCTGTTGTATGCTACATGTGTGAAAGGGCAACTCTGGACATTTTTCAGAGCTAATATGAGAAAAAACCTTAAAGCATACTGTCAGTGGTTAACAAAAACATCTACAGCATTTGTAGTGTAAATGAAAATAAACATTGGATGCAGGTACACTGTAAATATAATATATGTACCTAGAATTTCAGGGCTTAGCAAGGTCAATGCATAGCAAGGCTTCTTAGTACAACCACAGTGCTCCACATGTACAGTAATCAGTCTTTTCTTTATTTCCACTATCAAGAATTGCACTGAGCAGAATTGTTGAAGTGAAACTAATAATTGCACGTTAATGCGAAAACATGAACACCATGGGAGCTGTGAAGGAAGGAAGAACAGCTCTACTTGTTTTGTGATGACCACGACTAATTTAATACTGCTGGCCTGCCTCACAGCTACAATCACAGGTCCACTCATGTTAAGTTAATCTGGGGCCCTGTTGAGGCGACGCCGTTGACCATTTGTGCAGTCACAAAAGTGTCATCTGCTGCTCGCAATCAGAGCAAAGAATTGTTTGATTCATCAGACTTCTTGGAAAGCAGCCAATCAGAAGCCGGGGTGTAAAGTGGTATAGCGATAAAGGATAAAAGCCTGAGGGCACAGGAGCAGGAGAGATTTGTTCATCTCAGTTGGTGTGAGTCGGTAAAATGAACAAACAATAGCGAGAATAAAATATTGTGTCATGCTTGGAGCTCTGCCCCCTTTCCCACCTGTGAGTACCCGGCAACCTGTTGCAGAAAATCAAAAATTGAAGATTGATGTGGGTTAGGGTTGTGTTGTGATGTGTTAGGGTTACACAGTTTGTAGTGCTGCAGCAAACTTTACTTGTCATCTGATAATCTGATGGACTAAACAAATAAAGAGCTACTGGTGAGTGGAATATCACAAGTACATCACATGCGTATCCAAATATAAAATCTCCAATTATACATACAATGCGGGTTTATGTCCATGCAATCAATGCTGAGGTTAAATGTCCCCTTAGAGGAAAAACTGGTCATGTCAGAACTCAAAGACTGCAACTGAAGAGTTGAAATCTGCAGAGTGGATGAAGCAGGCCGTTCGAGTTTGGCAAACATGGATAATGCCGCACGACATCATTTGTAAAGTGTTATGAATCATTGTAAGAGTAGCCATCATTTAAGAGGGTGGATCTAACCTGACAGATTGATGGAAAACACCTGTGCTGACACCATATCAAAAGCAGATGATATATATATCATCTGCTGGACTAAGTTTCCTTGGCTGCCCACAGCGTCTACGGTCCTCAACGTTCCCCGCTTCTTTGTGCTTCTTCAAAAGAGCTTGAACAGCACATCTTGAAAAGCCCGATCTGCTCTGAAATCTTTGCCTGGGAGGAACCGTGCCGATGCAGTATAACTACTACTTGTGTCTTGTTGCTGTGCTCAGTCTCGCCATGATAACCGGTGACATGAAACTGAGTTTGGCTTTTCCTCACCTAGTTTTAAGCCTCCAACACAGCTGTTTCTTTGAAAATGAAATTGATGATCTTTCGCACCTGTTTGGTATAATTGGCAACCCTACACCTGACGATGATCCTACAAAATCCCTGACTTTGTCCAACTGTACCGAGAAAAATGTATGCTGTTTAGAAGGCAAACGGTGGTCACACCAAATATTGATTTGATTTACATTTTTCTTCTGTTAACTCACAATGCATTTTGTAAATCGATAAAAAAAATAAAAAATAAAAAATAAATTGTATATTTTTGAAAGCAGTATTCAAAGCAGCATTTATTCACACCTGCCTACAAATTTTGCAAATAAATTCTTTATTTATTTTGAACTTGCATTAACCTGCAACAGGAATGTGCTGGTGATTTACAAAAAAAAAAAAAAAACCTAAACCTAACCTAAACCTCTGGTCAAACCTGCGGTGAATGCAACTGTTTATTTAACATTTTTATTGTCATAGAACTGATGAAGTGTGATCTGACAGTAACTTGGCCATGAACTGTGTAGGTGCACATAGGGTTCATTGCAACATTCCTGAGAATGTGGTTACACCCTAAAGGTAATATCAGGTTATTTCCTTTGTTCATACCAGTTTGTGTGAATAAGGCCTTAAATGAATGGCAGGTAATGCTTCCTGTTAGCAAGTGGAATCCTACTTTTATTTCAGCTGGACAATGATTGATTTAAACTAGAAATGTGACTAGATTCAACTATTCACTTTCTCATAGCTGACCTGGCAGAGCTCACTCACCAGACTCCTGCATGAGAAGTGCCGAGTTGAAGAGTGCCAGCTTGTGGCGTGGGTTGAGCTCCAGGGCGTGGTTGAAGTTTTTCAGGGCTTCCGATGGGTCCTTCATTTCAATGTTGACGATGGCAAGGTTGTACCACAGGTCAGCGTTGGTATGGTCAAGCTCCAGGGCTCGGAGGTAGGCATCCCGAGCTTCTGTGAGTTTGTTCATCTTCAGCAGCAGCTCTCCTCTGAGTCAAATCAAATTCAATACATTTAGAGCCCACAAATATAAATCAGAGTTCAAAGCGTGTTAATTGTATCTTCTAAATGACGAATGATTACACTAAAACCTGATAAATATTCGATTGAATTTGTGTTATGGCGCCCTTTACCGCAAAACTGGAATGCTGTAACTTAACCCTTCAGAGTCTGGGGTAAAACGGCGTTTTTTACCACTTTTCATTTTACCTTTGTGTTTCCCATTAAAACTGCTTAGCTTGCCTTTCTTTGTGTCTTTCTTTTCAGCACAACCTCACCTATGTGATTCTACAAGTATTTATTTATTTATTTTGACATAATATATGGACACACTGTATGTAAAAGTGCAAAAGAAACACAAAATCCGAGTAGGAACTAGTTGGATCTTTGGAGGAGCGGGGGTCTGCGTGGACACCTCCTCTCGTTCCTCTTCACGCGCAGCATCCACTTCATCCTCCGAAAGGAGTCTTCCTCAGAATCAGAACGTTCTTCCCCAGATTCAGCATCTTCTAACTCGTAGAAGAGCTGTAGTGCGCGACTTCGGCTCTTCATAAATTTAGTCTTAATAGGCCGATCGACAAAATTCAAACACTTGTAAAAAGTTTGAAGTGTCCGCTTTCCAACAGTCTTTGAATTGAGCACCTGCGTGCTTGTGTGACAGGTTTACGTTTTCAAACGTGCGACATGTGACTTTGACGCCGTGTGGCGGCCCTAGACTCCGAAGGGTTAATGAAGAATGTGGATTGATATGGATGGTGATAAATGACATCAGTGTTTGTCAGTTGCAGGTGATAATGTATATTAGTTTTAGCTATTATTAGAATTTGGATTTTATCCCCAAGGGACAATTTGAAGCCTAAAATAATGTAATGCAAATACGCGCTATCGTGTAACACTGTGTCTGTGGGGAAAGAATGAAGATAAAGAATGACTGACGGGTATGAAGTTACAAATCTTGCCTGCTGATGTAGGCTTGTTTGAAGTCTGGTCTCATGCTGATTGCTTGTCGGTAGAGCTGATCAGCCTCCTCCAGCCTTGATTCGTTGGCCCGGATCAGATTGGCGAGGTTTATGTAAACGTTCAGATGATTAGGGGCCACACGTGTTGCGTATTTCTTACCAGGAATAACCTAATGAGAGGTGAAGTCATTGGTTTAGTTACCTCTGAGCAATACAGTCAACATGTTTGATCACAAGGTTTCTAAACAAATTATTTCAAAACAGATACATTTTTCTGAGTTGTGTGTGGAGAAACAATTCAATGACAAGAGACAACATTATAATTACATTTTGGGGACGCTGACTCCATCTTGGCTCAATGTCCCAATAATCCATCATGTACATTTAAATCTCTAAACCTGACTATCATCGCTGTCATTCTAGATGCTGTCTTGATGGTGGTAGTGGCAGCTGGAAACAGCTGGATGCTGAAATCTGCTTCAGCAGCAAAATTGGTAAATGGACTGGAGAAAGCTGTGGCAAGTAAGAAAACAGTTTGCTATAAAGCTATTCAGATGAGTGGTGTGAACCAGGAAGGAGTCGTCTCTTCTGATTTAAAATATCTCTGTCTGTGGAAAATGTAAAATAATGAGATACCTGTGGCATGAGGGATTTGGCAACCAAGTAGGCATCTTCTGCCTCTTTAGACTTGTTAAGATTCTTGTAGGTTCTTCCAACATTCATGTGAGCACCAATATCATCTGCAGAAACATTGTAAGGGTAAGAAAGGCGACAGAAAAAAATTCAACAACAGCTTTTATCTCACCTGACCCTGTTTATTTTCACATAGTTTATGTTAACACGTACTCTCCCATTTTGCTTCTTCCATTCCATTTCACAAACAAGCTAGACTAATATTAAATTTAAATAATGAGATCTTGAACCTTGATGGTGTATTTAAAAGAAAAATGCTTTGCTCTGAGGAGCCTGGAAGCTAAATAAATCATTCTGGGAACCAGTAAGGCAAGTTGAGTATAGAAAGGGGTCAGTCTGGACAAACAGAACTGATGCTTGATGATTAACATAGCAGGAAATCCTCATCGGGTTAATGTGTTTATATCGTTAATCTTGGGGAAACACTCTTGGGTGGCGAACCAGCAAAATATCTTAGCCGATGACATGCTTCCTGAAAACTAAGCAAAAGGGAATTGCTGGGAGAGGACTGACTTATTCTAACTATACATTTCATGTATTGAAATTAAACAGACGTTTGGTATAACTTTGTCAGATGCCCTGAATTGGAAGTTAAGGGGATTTTTTGGACAAAGCTTAGTGTTACTATATAAGCATTTCAGTTTATTTCCAACAGTCATCCCTTTCATCACCTCTGAGGTCCCTGGACAACCGACTTATTCAGTTTTACTCATGTTGCAGAGAGTATCCTCTTACATGTTCAGTTGCTCCCCTTTTTGCACAGCCTTTATTTAATTTGTCTCTGGTTTTATGTCTTCCTTGGTTATTTTAACAATTCAGTCTTGTTTTAAAATTCTTGCCTTATCTCCACTTATTTTTGCTGCACTTGACACTTTTCCCGTTTATTTTCTTTCTGTTCCAGTGTGGATCTTAAGAAAACTAGCAAGTACATTAGCGGAAGCTATTAGTGATCCAATGAACAATAAACAATAGCCTTTGTTAACCTGTTTCAAGATTGTAGTCACTTTATCCACCAAGACTCACAAGGGATCAAAGCCTTAACTAACTGTAGAAACATTAAGAGAAACACTTATCAATACTATATACCAATTATGCAATCTAGAGGTGATTGGTGATTGCAGTGAGGACAATGTCCAGCGCTGTTGAAACATAATTTTATGTTTGTTTTTATTATTACAGCCGTTTGCTGCCTGTTCTCTGCTGCTGACTGGGGCGAACTACTGGACCATCTCCAAAAGTTTTTGCATCTTATTTATTATTTCGAACTATTTCAAAAGATTAACCAAATCTGTATTTTACAACAGGGCTGTTGTATTGCAATGTTTCTGTTAATTGGACCAGCCCCTGTATGATCACCACGGATCTTACAAAGAACTGGTTGGGCAGTTTTTCGAAAGATTCGACAAAAACATGCGACCGTTATTGGCACACTGTGTGTCTCCCACAGTATTCCTGTCAATTCAATTAAGAAATATTCTGACAAGTCCAGGCAAAGGTTTTTCATACCACAATGACATCATTTGATTTACCAATGTCACATTGCATAAAGCATTGCAATGTTTTGTTTTTCTTACCTGGCTGGACGCGAGTGGCCTGAAGAAAATACTGCAGTGCCTTCGCATAATTGTTTTGGTTCTCAAGAGCGTGACCGACATTATTCCACAACTTTGCATTGTTCTTGTTGACCTGAAGTAGCAGACAATTTAAAAAAACATGACAACAAACTTTTGTTTTGTACTACACTGATCCATTATTATCATTAAGAAAAATGAGCCATCTGTTAAGACAAATCTTTAATCGCCTTGTAATAAAAGGCCTAAATTAACAGTCTGATATTCAAAACAGCTAGGACACACTGCCAAGGTAGGGCAAGATACTGTGCCAACACTGGCTCAATGATCCTACCAGCTTACCTTCAGGGCAGAGGTGAACAGAGTATATTCTGACTCCCAGTCCCAGTTCCTGTTGAAAGTTTTCACTGCATGTGTAGTTAAAAGCACACCAATTATCAACCAGGAGATCTTCTTCAAGTGTCTACAAAGAAAAAATGAAAGGATCTCATATTATATCATTTTGGTAATGCAACAAACCAAAGAATTGCTCACATTTATTATTTCAGAGAACCTGATCATTTTAGGAGTGGTATAAGGGTGCACTGTGTTCTTTAAATGAGTAGCTATGACTTTGCACATATGTACTTGGGTCCGCACTTCATTTTGGAAAATTAAGGGCATAACTGTAGCCATTCAAACTCTGACTAACCTTTAACTTTGCAGAAACAGTTGCCTCCAGTGAAAAACACAACATAAACAATACAAGCAATAGAAATTGTGTGTTCTGTGATCCATGTTTCCCTGGGGCACAGATATTTGTTTTGATTGTTTTCTGATAAGGCTCAAGGAGTAGGCTTATTATATTGGTTTATTAAATATATAGCAGTAACATCAGGCACTCACCCCTTATTTGAGACAATCTTGAATCCATGTGCAACAAGAACGCAGAAGCCCATACTGGGCACATAAAGTACCCTCTCTGCCACAACGAAACCCACAGGGAAGAAGAGGTTGGACGCAGGAATAAAAGGCAGGACAATCAAAGACAAGGCCTAAAGAAGAAAGAGAATGAGTTTATATGAGCCAGTGAAGTTCTGCTTCAACTTAAACATCTGTGATCGACACTAATCCTTTCAGCCGTAGCAGAATCATTTCAAGACTTGTCTAAGATGAAGGTAATTCCAAAAATAGTTTTCATGCTGTTAACAAGCTAACAACTGCGTTTATAAAGTAGAACAGAAATGGTCGTTTTACAGCCGGGATGATCGACAGACAGTTAATCAGTAAGATGTTAAGTAACTTTTGGGCAAAAATGTCATTCATTTGTTGTCAAATGTGGCTATTTGTTTGTCCTCTAGGATAAAAAATGGAATCCGGCCTGAAAAAACACTGGTAAATAAAGCAGGTTTTGGACTGCTGGTCGGACAAAATAAGCAATACACATTTGTTAAGTTAGGCTGTAAGGAATTATATGTACACTTTTTTCATCTTAGTCTAAAATTTTATTGACTAAACAATCAAATCATGAAAATAATTGTTAGTTGTAACCCGAGTGTACAGCCAGCAGCCACAATAGGTATGAAAAGGCGCTTCACTGTCCTCAGTGGACAACACACAGCTGCCATCTGTTGCAGTGAAGCCAAGTAGGTTGATGTGGTATGAAAATGTTATGCATCATATTCCAAAATGCTCTTAGCAAACTCAAGTAAACACTGCAAAGGTCATAATTCAGTTTATTTTGTGTTGATTTGTAGTCCCCTTTTCTAAATTGCAGCTAAGAGCAATACTGTGAGGAAGTTTACTGACCTTCAAGTAAGTAAGAGAGCCATGGGCCTGTTGCACAACACATGCTAATTAGTTTCTGTGTGCCACACACACTCATTCATTCCTTCAACGCTCAAGCAAGAGCTTGTGTTTTCTCTCTCTTCATTTGTGCTGGCTGATATTGCCTATTTTGCTTTTGTTTTTACTTGGGCTGTTGAATGTGAAAATATTACTTGATTTGTGACTTGAATGATAAAGCTGGTAAGTATGTTCTGCAGTCTTGGTCAATGGTCAATTTTAAATTGGCTAAATTATCGAATTTTAGAAGTTATCTGCAGTTTATGTAAACCAATGGATATGAGCTGGTGAACATGAGTAACCACTTAAGTTGATGCCATTGGTAAAGCCAGTTTCTTGTCCTCATTTGGCATGATGATTTTTTAAGGATAAAAACACAAAAGGAGTTCTTTCATTCCTCAACTATTTACAACCAATGAAGCTATTCAACCCAATCTTAGTAATTCAAAGTGATTATACCCATGTTAGTAATGGAGGAGAAAAAGGACCTACCATGTGAAAGTTCTTGACAATAAAAAGAATAAAAAGATTGGAAGCTCCTTGTTTGCTCATTCACTATGAAGGACTACATTTATGATTAGCTTTACTGAACAGACAAACCTAAAAATGCGTTTTAATGAGCTTTTGTTTATCCAATACATTAAAATCTCACTTTCTGCAAACAATGTGCTTCTGGTTGCATGTATTATGGGTTATGCTCTGCGACTTTGACACAAGTGATTTAATCTAGCAAGGCTGCTGTTGCACCTTGAGTTGATGGTGGGCAGAGATATGCGCTCAACTCCAGAAACAACAACATTTTGTTGGCCATGTGTCATCCTCTGTTACATAGTTTTGTTTTATAATAACATCCTACAAGGATTCAGTCACAACTACACCTATACTAACTAATGTAGCAGTCTGACCTCTGAGCCTAATGGGCTATATGTAAATTGTGACAACACATATTATGTCAAAGTGTATTTTAGCGATCTGACCAAACTTCACCACTCACCATGATGACAGTCTTAGAAGAGCTGTGCTTGTAACGCAGGCTGTAGTAAGCTAGCAGGCCCAGAAATGTGTAGAACACCAGGGTGGCCAGGTTACGGAGGTCTAGGAGTGATTCCACCAGAGGGATGGTGCCCATAGTCCAGTCACAGCAGAGCTCAGAGGGATTCAGCAGAAGCCATGCATTCACAGGAAGTAGGTAGTTGAAAGTCAGCTGTCTAGTGGGCGTGGGACTGACTGCTGCTGGGTTGTCAAATCTACGAGAGAGGACACAAAAGAAAGGTTAACATGACCAATAAAAGCACGAGTGGATAGAGGCGGAAAGGGTTAAAAATGTGCATAATATTGTATTCTGGCAAAACAGCAGAGAAATCAGAGACAATAAAAGAATTTGATGTTAAATAAAAGAAAATCTGGAGTTGGACCTAAACTTGAGACAATTTGCTCCCTTTTCCGCTTGGCGCTCTTCCCTGGGCAGCTCTGATCTCGTTCAGTACCTAGGGAGCAATGACGCAGCCTCTCTCTGTTTTTCTACACGTTCCTGCTGACCAGTTTAGGAAAACTATTTTTCTGGGGCCATACCTAAGAATGTGTTATGGCAAGATGACAACTTGACTTCGTGGTTTGTGATCTATGTTAGTATATCCTGTTTTATTTTACAGCATAAACAATGAGCAGTATTTGGATCTCATCTACTGTATCTACGTAGGCCTATAAAAACTGTATCCAATACTACAAACTAAACTATATACAACACACATCTACATCTAAATCTCTATATCCATCCCTCAGTAAATACATTGTAAATAAGCAACAGTGAGGAGAGACAACAAACAACTGCATGTAACGTAGAGTTTTTATATTGTATATTTATGTTCACCTACAGTGGGACAGAATGATGCATATAACTGTTACGAAGGTACAGGATACCCTCAAACTATCCGTCATCACGGTGGGCCCCCAAAGGTCCCCATAACAACCATAATCCCAACATCAGCACTTGGGGTTGCCTTTATATAAAAAAAAAAACAAAAAAAAACCCTAGTAAAAGCCATCTAAAATGCAGGAATATGAGTGTGCTAAGCAAATTAAATGTATTAAACAAAATTACATTTTGAGTTGACAGACTTGCCATCCTTTGATCGTATTACTGGAACAGCAAAATCCTGCAGTCACAGAGAACATGTTTTGTCTTTGTAGCTACTAGTGACATACCCACATCCTTAACTTGTGATCTCTCCTTTGGTGTTTGAAGTAAACACCTTCGCCTCAACTCCTCTGGTACAGCAAGTAGTCCGAACTTGTTTTACAGGACCATTTCTTAGGAAACTAATCACAACTGGAATGGCGATAATGTAAATATACAATATTGTTATGGCTTGAACACAGAAATTCTGTCAGACAATCTGGAGCCATCTTTGGGATTTGCAGATTAGCAGATGTAGGCTAATTGTCTGGAATTTTATCTTCACCAATCAAATGCCATTAGGATGAGCCTGTGTGGAGTCCTGGAGACAATTTCAAAAAAAATACGCTAGACTCAATAAAACACTTAATCCAATAGAACTCTTAGCATTTGGCCACTGACAGTGTTCTCACTGGTTATGCAGTTAATCTAAATACCAAATTTCACCTTCTGAACTATTATCTACAGCAGCTATGTCTCCACACCAGCAGATATCTGTGTCTGTATCTAGTTCGGGTTGAGCTTTAAATAATAATAATGTCTAGATTGTCCTTTGAATAGGACAAAGACATTTTTTACATTTGCCACAAATTTTTCAGGCAAATTTTTCGCAACTGCTCACAGTTCAGTGAGTTAATAGATAAATGCATTTCATATTTAGTCTCGGTCCTTTGAATTACTACCTACAGTACAAGTAGTCTATCAATAAATCAAAAGAATAATTACTAGAATACTATATTAAAGAGATATAACTAGTTTATGGCTGTGATTAGTATTCAGATTAATCATACCTAATGCAAGCACTTTTCAAAAGACTCTATAGCTGGTCTTCAGTGTGAATCTAGTCACTCCTGCATGTTGAACTCTTTGAGGGTGCACACACAGCACACATGTCTTATGACATGCAGGGCCTGTGCGGAGGTCCAGAGGAGGGTTGCACTGAGGTCTATCGTGAGCAGAGGCGTCATAAACGAGTGGAGATCCTGTGTTCTTCACAAGCATGTATCATTTTTATCACAAGACTCCTCTGCAGTAATAACAGTAGTCTTGCTGCGGACTCCAATAGCAGCTCCAATGTATATTTGCCTTATGGGGGTATCAGCATGCATCCAGGGGGCACAGTATCTATCTAGGACACTCAGAACTTAGTGGAAAGCATTTGAGGACCAAAAAGCTGGAAAACACACCAGCTTTTCTCTTTTTAAATTCACTATCATGTAAGAGGATTAAAGGGAATATTTTTAGTTGTTTTCGGGTTTGAACTCCTTTGAACTTGGAACAACTGGTTGAATTTGAGGTCAAGGAATTAAAGCTACACTGAATAAGAACAACTACAATGCAAAGGTATGCAAGTATAATTCATTTTCATGCCGAGCTCTATACACTAGAAAATAAACGTGGGCCTGTTAGTCACATCCGTCAGCTGTAGGAGGTCGGAAGCTATGGGAAGATTTTGTACTTTGATCAAATAAATAGACATTATGTAAACTATTACATAATCTGAAATGAAGAACCAGACTAGTATAATGTGTTTATATAATCCTGCAAGCCATTTGCATTCAAATCATGAGTTTGACTGTATTCCAACGCCCCTTAGGTATCTACAAATGTCTTTTCTTTTTGTGCAGATGAGATACAGCAGCTGTAGAGCTACACTCTTTAAAAACTGGCCCAACTCAAATATTTAACTATAATGCACTACACACTCATGAATTTTCCTCAAAACAATCCTGTTATGTCACTTGAAGTAATAACAAATTACTGTGAAAAATACGCTTTTAGTATATTTCATTTGCAAAATCAATTCCTGAAACACTAATAAAAATCCATTTAGTTTACAAACAGGGAACAACAGAAATGAAATTTAAGCAGCATTTTGTTGCCAATGGGATAACGCTGTGTAGCTTTGTACCTGGTGAAGACTGGAAGCTGGGATTGGATGACTTGGACCCTGATGATGACAAGCAACAGGGTGCTGATGACGAGGACAATGAGCTTCAGCAGAGTTTGCAAGACAGCATATGGGAATCCGTCTTTACCCTGCAGGACTTGCCGCAGTGTGTCCAACAGCATGGGCAAGGTAAACTGAGAATAGCGACAGGAGAAAGAACAGAGGGATGGGACACTTCAACATTATGGTGTATGGTATGATGTTTTAAGATAGATTTATAGTTTTAAATTCCACTTGTAAAAACATTATATTTGAATAACTGTTCCATTGTGGTTTAAGTTTTGGATGTAAAACATTTTTAAATCAATTTTGCCTCCCAATTTAGGCTTGTTATTGCTCTAGATATGATCATCCATCTGCTTGTTAGGACTACTTTTTTTTTTTTTATCTTAGGCTTAAGGCAAACTTAGCAAAAGTAAAAAGCCAACCATGCTTTGTTATTGCAGCTGTGATCAATAGGAAAAAAGAGTGACCGGATTTTGGAGCCTTACCCCTTGCGCAACAAACACTTCATGGACACAGCAGATGCCGACGACAGTGATTCCCTGCTCTTTACACAGTGTTGCTGCAGCCACTAGAACAACTGTCAGAGCAATGGGTGCCCAAACTGAAAAAAGAAGAAAGAATATACATAAATATCAGACAAGCTATGCAAGTGACACTTAGGTGGCCATCTATTACTGGTAAAATACTACCTTCACTAGACGAGTGTAAAAAGCCATTACAAGGGGAGAGGCATTATCTCTTGTGTTTGCTCTTGTTGGCAGGGTGTATGTTGTTAATTACAGGACATTACAAGGAAATGGAAGTTATATGGATATATCTGTTGCACTATTTGACAGTTGTTCAAGTTTAAGTAGACATCATTATGAAAACTTGTCCACATTTTTGTCAGCCAATCAACATCAATATGTTGATAATAAACTTTGAAATGTTTAACTTGCCAAAAAAGCTTTGAGTGCCATTAGTTGAATTGACTGTTTTAGTCTCTGTGAGACAAGGGAAGGAAGAACGGGTTTAGCCTTCGGGTCTATCAAAGATTCAGCCTCTGAATTGGGACACAGCTTAAAAGATCTGCCAAGAGCCTGAGGAAACAGTGTTAACAGACACTTGGCATGTGATTCCAACACAACAACCTGTACACAAATACAATCCATGCCAAAAAAAACCACATAGTGCTTTAGTGTTTACAGGCTGAAACTAGAGCGTGATGGTTATGTCAGCATGGCTATTATTGGTTGATTTTCACTTATCATAAATATGACCGATAAGCAATAAGAAATTGCCGTACAGAAATGCAAAAGATATTCTTTAGTAACAGTACACAGTTAACAGTACATAGTTTATACTGGACCAGACCTCACTTTAAGTGGCCTGCGAGAGCATGAAAAGAATATAATTTGCACAATATAATTCTATTCTACATTACAGAAGTATGGTGTCCATAAACCACATGTCCCAGAATGCATCCCAATTTTGTTATCTACGCACTGAAGGTGTCTAGCCATTAGACGTTAGCATACGTGACATAGTATCTCAACATAACTGCCTTGCTGAGTGGGTGTAGCTAATGACATGAATAGTACCAGCCTAGCAAAGTGTCCAACAAAAGAAAAGTTGATGCAGACGGATGGCAACATAATGAGAGATGGGAAAGCAGATACATGTTCATGCTTACTGGAGACAAGCCAGTATGTCTTCTTTGTAATGAGGCAGTGGCTGTGCCAAAGGGATGGCGCCACATTGATACCAAAGATAGAACCAAATAAAGTAGCCTTAACCACCAAGACAGGCGACAAAAACTCTGACAATTAAGGGGCAACCTACGTTCTCAACAGAATATATCCACAAAAGTTAAAGCAAGAAACATGCAGTAATGAAAGCCACATTTATTGTGCCTGAAGAAATCACTCAGTCGTCTGTGGTGTTCAGAGGGTGCATTTTTGAATCAATGCTGACAGTATGTTACGTGTGCTATGACATTTCTAACAAAGTCAGATTGTCAAGAAACATTAACCAGACCAAATCAGGGAGGTAGTGGGAGAACTGATGACACAGCTGACTGTAGAAGCGAGAAATTACTTGGGGTTTTCATCAGCTGTTGATGAAAACACTGACATCACTGAAACAGGCCTTTTTGTAAGAGGAGCGGAGGTGGAGTCATCTGTCAGTAAGGAGCTCCTGGATTTGACATCCATGCAACCTTGGGACCTTGGGATAACATCATACCGATGGTGCATCTGGAATGTGTTGTGAGAGAACTGGCTCGTTTGGACAAGTGAAAGAGAAAATGTGAAAAAGAAACAGTCCCACACCCTTGACTTCTTACTCTTGCACAACCCATCAAGAAGCTCTATGCAGCAAGACCATCACAAAAAAGCTTCACTCAGGCACACGGCTTAAATTGCCATTGGTTCCAATGTTTTTTGAAAGAGGTGGGCATGGAACATGGAGATGTGGCACACCATTCAGATACACAGTGGGGGGTCAGAGAGAAGTCATCGAGTCATTTTTTGAGCTTTGGTAAGAAATTACCCTTTTCATGCAGAGTAAGGGAAAACCCATGCCTGAACTGTCAGAACTGCCCAACTGAAGGAGGCTGTAGGGCTGCAAATATGTCATAAAGAGGATGAACAACACAATCGCAGCTTTCCAGCAGAACCTCAGTCCCAGGTGCTTTCTGATTTGCTCAATTGACTACAAAATGTACCTGCTGATTAGTGTATTTGATCGCCCTTCTCTGACTTCAAAGCACAACACTTAAGTGTTGTCGTCTTTGCAAATCCCGTCACCACTGCCGTCAATGGTGCGCCACATCACCTTCAAATGGAGTTAATAGAACTGCAGTGCAACAGTTGACTGAGTTCCAGGATGCTGCAGTCAGGGACTTTCACTGTCTCCTCCGCCCTGCTCTGATGCCAGAGCTTCGGCTTCAAGCTGCCAGTGTCAAACCACGTTAAGCTACCCGTGTGAAGAGATGCTTTCAATCAGGAATCTGAACAAGATCAATCACAGAACACTCACCAGCGATGGCAACCTCCACACTGTTTTACTAAGTGTTACCGCACAAGACCTAAACCTGACATTGACGGACTGACCTAAAGGAAACATTGACAGTCATCTGGCCAGAAAACACATACACAAGCATTTTAAGAACCTTTGACTATACAATATTATTAAATTGCTCGAGATAGGTATAAGCAGGGGTTAAATAAGGATTGGTTATGTGGGGCAAAGTGTTTCGCGTCACTACTTTCAGCACCGTGGACAGCGCCGGTAAAAAAAAAAATAAAACTAAAAAGCCCAAACTTTTCTATGGATGTCAGTTTTTGAGCAACAACAAAGGACAAAATGTGGACTACAAAAGACTAGGTAAGGCTTGTTTTTAGCCTAGCTGATTGCACTGTGATTCCAAACTGAAGAGACTGGTTGGTTAAAAGAAGTAACATGTCAGCAGTAAATAAAGGTATAAAACAATCAATACGATAAAGTGTTATTGACCATGAGAGGTCATTCAGCATTAAACGTGCACAAAAAAGGCTGATGGGGCGAGTAGTATTCCTGATTAGCTGCTGACAGATACACATACACACAACCAAACGCATGATCATGAAATTAAAATTAAAGGACACTGATACGTTGTAGCATAGAAATTTAGACACACACACACACACAGTGACACCGATCCCTACCCTCTGACTGTGTGGCCTACAGGGCTGTAGTCAACCAAATCCATAACTTAAATGGATAAATCTTCCTACTCATAAATAAAAAAATGAACTGAATTGTTTTAATGTCATCCTGGAAAATTGTGGCCTGGAGCTTCTTAATGCTAAAAGTTTTCTTCCATGCCTGGTGTCCAGCCCTTCCTGTTGTCAACAAACATGTGATTGAGGGCAGCTACCAATGAAAGGACTGCAACATTGCCAAAAACTTTGCATGTCACTGAATCACTCGTGACCTACAGTCACTAGTGGGAATTTGGGGTTTGGTTTCTTTCTTGTTTTGAATGTTTGCAACATTGTCTTAAGTAGGCACACTTACATGACATGAAACCAGTACATATTCCAAAAGGGACCTAAAGAGGTGAGACAAGAGGTGAGGTACAATAGACTTACCAATGGAGTGGTCTGCACCAGTTGATCTTGTGTAGGCCAGGAAAGCAGCCAGGAGGAAGATTGATGACAGAAGTTCAGCTCTGCCAACCACACCTGTGACCTGATGATAAAAGGAGGCAGCAGTCAGTACTGCAGCCCATCCATACAGCTTTGTATTTATCATTTATGTATTCTAAGTCTCACTGAAGTGCAGATACAACGGTAAATTAATTGGTGTCTCAAACACGGAAGTGCATAGAACAAAACATAGTGGCGACTAACAGCGGCACTGGAGACTTGCTCTTAAGCTGCTTCCTTTCCTCCTCTCTGGTGGATTACCAGAAAGTTAGCGATAGCTTTGGCGAGAACTCCGTCCTGCTACCATGAGCTGGTACAGACTTATCAACAAACGTCCCAGCTGGTGTGTCGCTTTGCATTGCTGAGAGCTCAGCGAGCACGCCGTGAGCGCATCAAGGGAGTGCAGTGTTTGTGTGTGGTCGGAGTGAGGGGACTCTCTGTGGTAGCTCATTTTTTTAATGTGACCGATGTTACCATTTTGCCGATGATTATAGCATAAATTGAGGGAAAAAATCTATTGTAAATCTACATTTTAAAGCAATTACTTCTTAAAAGATTTCTTAAAAATTCATCCCAGGGAGGAGCATGCTCCTAGAACCCACAAGGGGATCTTTGTCAACCTTTTCACCCCTGATGAGTTTGCATGCCTGAAATTGAAACACTACTTTCCTGATAAGAAAATAATGAATGAATGCCATGCTACATGCCATGGGCTCTCAGGTGTCAGCAGGTGTCAGCAACATCCCTCCCACAGGGTCAACAACCACCACCATCCTAACAAATCCTAAAACCAGTGAAAAACTTTCAGTAAGAGAAATTTAGTAAAAGATCCCACAATATGGCATTCCTGATATATCCGAAGTTAAGAAATATAGAGAAATGTTCTGTTCTAATCCAATTTAGAACATAATACACATGTCAAGAATTGGCAGTAACAGAGTCCACATGTTTAAGGCTTTGAATCCAGCTGTGTAAACAGGTCTATTCGGCTATTTGGCAGATGGCAAGCAGATATACATCCCTGTAAAGCAGCCTCCCTGACAGCATCGTCTATCATTTGTGTAAATGATGACTGCCCTCATGTGGAAGAAACAACATTCTCACTTCTGTCATAACCAAGGAGCTGAGTTCTTGGAAACAGACACACTAAAACCACATGAAGTCCACAACGGGTTCTACAAACCCATTACATAAAGAGTCTATTATAATCAGTGTGTATCCCTTACAAACACACTAAGGATTACAAAAGGGTTATAACTTCATAGAGAATGGTGTAAACCTGTAGATTCCAACAAGGCCCATGCATTGTTTTCTGACTAACCTACTAATTGTCAATTGGTGGAAGAAGAAATAACCCATTTAGCTGCAGCCAGCAACCAGTATGTATCACTTTGTCCTTTGATTGGTCAATCTAAAAAAAAAAAAAAAAAAAACTGCACAGAGCCTGAATACCTACCCTCAATCACTTTATCAGGCAGTCACAATACTGCATTTGCTCACTTGATAAGGTGACCTAATTTGCTATGCAGGTGCCATTTTGCTACAAGGGCACCAGAAAAACATGTATTGCCTTGTGCTACATTCATAGTTTTAGTTAGATCGCATGGATTGCTGCTAATCACAGTAAAAGTAAACTACATGTAGATCTACTTTATACTATCACTATCACTATCACTATCATCAAGGAACATGTGGTAAATCTGCTCACAAGACAGCCTTGAAATTGTGTTTTCAGTCCATTAAAACAGATTATTAGAAAAGGTGACTACATTAAATAGCTCAATTTCGCAGAATTACTCAAATCACATTTTCTGTGTGTCTGTCAATTAGAGCTGCAACGATTATCAATCCGCTGTCACCTACTGTCGATTTGTTGTCAACCATTAAATTGATCACCAGCTGTTATGATAATTGATTCATTTCTTGTAGTTATTTTGCGGAAAAATCTTCTCTTCTCTGATTTGAGTTTCTCAAATGTGAATGTTTTGTGGGGGATTTTTTGGTTCTATTGGATAGTAGGTTGTGGACAAAACAAGACATTTGAGGACGTCATCTGGGCCTTTGGGAAACAGTGATCAACATGTTTCATCATTTTCTGATATTTTTAGACCAAACTAAATAAATCAAGAAAAGCCCTTCAGTCTGTACAGCACTGCAGTGAATGCTTTTCCCCCTAATGCCATTTTAGTGCCTTAACATACTGTTGTGGAGTACACTATATAATTTGTATTTGAAGATACTAAAAAAAAAAAAAAAACTCCATTCAAAAAGAGATAACCACAAAACACAGAGAAAGACATGGGGACACACAAGGGGTCTTTGTACGCACTTATCATGAAGGGACCTTCAGTGCTTGGAGCATAACTCAAAAACAAATGATCCGTTCAGAGAGAGATTCCAGACGGTGATAACATGAAGGGCATTTGCTGGACTAACTCTAAGGGCTCATTTGTGAGGCAAATTGTTTCCATTCTAGAAGTCTAAGAGACTGCATAGATTAGAAAACACCACGAGGAAGATTGGCGCAGTAGTTCATGCTGTGTAACAGTAGCACTCCACCCCAAAAAGCAGAATGTTTTCTTTGTTTTTCCACTCTGGTCAGGGCCTGCCTGGTCATCAGCTCAGCTATGTTGAATAGGATGAATTACAAGCCCTAATTGGGGAAGAGGCTTTTCAAGGAGGCCTCATTGAAGAGAATGAGATCAAGTTCAAATGATAAGCAAAAGGTTTTTGGTTCCCGATCAAGTTCAGTAAACTTTGTGGTCCCGATAACATTCATGATAAATGGCTGTAACAACTAACTCTCAATGTCAAAAAGAATCTTAAAGTTTAAGAGATGAACGTCCATAGTCGGAAAAAGAGGACTGATATTCACTGCTCTCCAAACAGAAGGGATTTAAGCGACATTTGCAGTAACTGGAGTTACCTTAATCTTGTTAAAAGTGAGTTAATAGCATGCACGTAAATACATTCAACACTAGAGGAGGGGCTGGCTTGGATGTGGTAGTCACACCCTGAGCAGGCTACAAGGGGCAGGAATCTATCTGCTGTGTGGACAGTTTTTTTCACCCCCTGTCACTTTATTCTTAAAAGTCACATAAAAGCCATGTGATTCTGATGGTGCTCTAATGGTATTGATGGCATTGATGTTACAGCTGTGTTGTAAACAACATACAAGTGATTTCTTAACACCCATCTCCTGTTCAGTGAGGACGTGTACCGTATGTATATCTACACATGCCTTATACACTTTTTTACCATTTATACCTTACTGTACGTCTTGGAGTTTAAAACAACGTTTGCTTTTGCTGTTAAAAGAGCACCACCAAGTTCTGATCTGATGCATTGGCTTTGATATTTTGTGCGATGTAACAGATGGTTGCACAACAGTCCCAGTTGCTCCTCTAATGTTTGGTTATGCAGTTCTAGATGGGTGCCTGCGAATTAGGATTGTCTTGGCATGTTGCCTGGTTTGAGAGATATCAAGATTTTTTTTGTTTTGCCTACATTCTGCCCAATTTATACTCAAGTGGAAGGTTAATCTCAAACAGGAGAATAGTGAATTAGTAATGAATTGTGTGTACAGTGGCACTGCAAGACCAAATGTCTGCTGCTTATGATGTACTTATAACTTCATGATTTCAACATTTCTCCAACACTGTAGCTGGGCCTTTCCTGTATGATGGGGCATCATCTGGGGGAGGAGCTTCAAGAAGACATGTAAAGATCCCATGAAATGAATTACTGAAAAAAATGCTTCTCAGTGTCTCTTCAATGGTGACCTCATATCTCATTAGTAACTAAAAACTCCAAACAATAATCCTTACAAATTATTCTCTAACAATAACTAATAGCCCATTCATCTCACTTAACATTGAGAGAGTTAGGACTTAATGAGTCATGACTCAATTCAACTGGACTTTCAAATGAGCAAAGAAGCATCTTCATCTTTATAACAAAGTGCCATAACATGCAATACATAATTTGCCTTCAACAAGTAAATGTACACTTACAGCTTCAGTGTGGATGGGGTGCACAGCAAACAGCAACGCTGCCACCAAGCTGGACGTCTTGTCCAGGAACAGTCGGCACACTCGCAAGAAAAGCACACACACTACAGCATGTAAAACCACATTAAGCAGATGGTAGGATGCCGCGCTTAGCTCACTGAAGAGGTAGTTCAGCCGGAAGGTGAGTACGGTCAAGGGTCGGTAAGATTTATGGCTCCGCTCCTATAGTTGGAAATACACAATACACATGCAGTCAGATGCATGTCAGTTGATTGACACAGTGACATTAAAAGCTGGTGAATGTTTAGTGAAGCTTTTGAGTAATTAATGTGGGGAAGTTGCAATCAAATTACTTCACCGACCTAAATAAAACTGCTAATAAACATCCCCCTGGAGGTAAATATAAATGCTTGACAGATGCCACTTCAGCTTTATCAATAGTGTAATTTTTCTAAATGTAAACAAAATGCAAGCCTACACTGATACAACACAGAGGTGTGTGGTGGATCACGACTTACCTCGGCCATGGGAGTTCCCCAAAAGTCATTGAGGAATAGGTTGCGGAGAGGGGTTGATGGCCGTAAGTCCTTGTTGTCAAGGATTGCGGAGACATCATCAAACACAAAGCCGCATGACAGACTGTTCCAGTAACAACCCACCACCAGTCCAGTCAAAAGTAAAATCTCCTTCCATGACACGACAGCCATAGCTGACCAAAGCCGTCATTGATCACTGTCCAGGAAGAAAAAGGGGTTAGACATCCATCAAAGTTAGCTGCCACCGAGATGTGTATAAGAGGCACCTTATCATGTCAATTCATGTCCTGGTTGTATGTATGGTGGTATGTTGAGAAAACAAGTGCACAAGGTGAGCAGGAGTGAGTTTTAGAAACAACTCTCCTTTTACTGTTTCCTTTTCACAAAACACATTCAACGTTGTGGTGGTTTGCAATCTGTGGTGGCACTATTTATGTTAGACATTCTGCCCCCCCGTTTTACTGATTATGATTGATTGATTGATTATATTAGTCTCGAATATGAGAATATGACCTGGCAGCTAATTTACCCTACAAGTAAAATACAGGTTATTAGCTCACATGCTGAAAGATCAAACAGTGTACTGAAACTTGTACAGTGACAGCTGATTGCAAAAGAGTAAAAGCAATAAGGGAGGGGTGGACCTTAAGAGTGAAATGAACCCATTGCTGATGAATATTACTAAAAAAAAAGCTATCTAATGGCAGGTGTTGGGTTGATCAATGTATTTATTACAGCTATCGCTCGATCGCGGACTTATAAAAGAACAAGCCCCCCCCGCAAAATCAGCATGTTCGACCATTTCAGACTGACTGCTGCAACATAACGTTAGCTAACGATAAAGCTAATTTAGCAGCTAATGCTAACTAGGATGGTACCACTCTTTCCGGGAGACAAGGTGGACGAAGATGCATTTTAGGTCTTTCTTGAATTCCCTACCTACCGTGTCTATAACAGGACAAGCGGTGACTGCAGGTGTGATATCAAAAAAATGTTTACACACATACGGACTACACATTCAGCAGGCGGCTTTCCACTAGTGGAAACTAGCTAGCTTCAACACATCCTCGGTTTTACTTCCGGTGCAGAGGTGACCGCGCAAGTTGAATATTAGCTAAGCTAGACTCGGTGCCTTTTGACAAACTCAAACGTATGCGGCTGACTTAGTAGTACTTTCGTCATGTCTCTACAGTTTGGTAAAGTTCCCTTCAAGGGTCCACTCGCCACTTTTTGCTAGTTGTATTGTCTTGCGGGCTCGTTTAATTAGCTAACTGACGCTGTTGTTGTCAGTGGTAACCTAGCAGCCAAAGCATCACATCATGGAGACCTTAGGGTGGCAGTTTACTGTCATTTTAACTTATCTATAGTTTATAATGTTCTTCTGGCATATTTAACCCGTCTATTTTACCGAGCAAGTACTAACAGAAGTGTGGTTTAAACCTTAACCTTAACCTAGAAACCACAACGTCTAGCTAGTCAGCTAACAACGTTAATTCAGGACAGCGAGAGCAGTTGCTAAGTTTTCCAAATTACTTGTAGGACTTGTGGATTAACGTAGTTTCCCAAATATAATCACAGATGTAACCCTTACTGAACTAATTTTAGCGTGAAAAATAAGGCTAACGCTATTTTGAGGAGCACGGCGATGTTCTTACTACAATGAGCTAGGTAACCAGCTAACACTAACACTGCGTAGCTAGCGTTAGTTAGTAAGTTATCGCTGCACTTTCTGCTCAATTCCTGGTTAAACATTAACAAACAAACAGTCGCTAAGATGCCCGCTGCTCTTGAGTGGGATAAAGTGACGAGAGTTGACCCAGCGAGCCTCCATGAGGGTAACAAAGACCAAGTGGACGAGGTCTTCGACATGTTCATTTTGGTAAATGCACAGTTGCCAAACCACAAACGCTTCTCTGGTTTTAAATTACAAGCTGTATGTGTCTAGCCTTGGCCATGGCTACTCGCACAAACAAAGACTACTGTCCTGCTGATCTGAGATTATTGTTCAGGGTATTAGAGCTCCTTGCTCAATGGCTTTGTCAGCAAAATGCACTTAATCAGATTGTTTTGCTTTGACTGTCCCCACTTTTCTGAGGCCACTGTTGACCTGGATATCTCACATATCCGGGTCTGCACTTGATGCAGATGTAAAGTGGATGCTGTCATCTGAACTTTGACCGGTCCAAGGAAAGTTCAAATGACTACAACTTTTACTGTTTTACATATGAAACTATGTTTTCCATGCAGACAGAAGAGTGGGCGGTGAAGGATAAAACTCCAGAGAACATTGTTCACGTCCTCCAAGTGTTTCAGGCCCTTTTGAAGGTGTTCAATCTTTTTATTGTTATATTCTGATCTCCCACACACCATATATCATTATCTATCAATAACCACACTAGCATATACAATGTGTTGCAAGAATATTCATTATATAATTCACTTTATTAACCTCTGTGCTGTTGTGGAGGCATATGCTGTTTAAAATATTGCAATTGAACAAATATAAGTTTGTCATTGCCCTCTCTTCCTGCCTGTTAGATGAAGGATTGGGAACTCACTATTGCCTTCAACTTCATTGATGACATCGGGGTAAAGCACGCTAAAACCGGTTAGTGCACGAATTAAGTTTAGTAATCAAAAGGTTTCAAATGTTTTTGTAACAAACGGCACAATTTACATTGTTGATTATGTCTCCTGTACTGTAGAAAAAGAACTCCTCTCCAAGGTGTCGCGGCTGGAACAAGAGTGCCAGGTAATGCTTTTCAGCATTTGTCCATTTATCATACTATACTATACTATCATACTGTATGTTAGTCATTGAGCCAGTTAGGTGTTTATGTTTATCACTGGGAAGACTGCCAGTATAAATGGAAATGACGCTTCATGCTGCCATACTTCCGGCAACAGTGCCAAATCTTGACACTGTTGTGTAACCCTGTGTACAAAGGGATTGGTTGTGGTGATCACTGAATGACAGCACCTAAGAAGCTTACAGCTAATTCCTTGAGTGCCCACAGCCATTGCCTCTAGCTTCGACTCCATTATTGTTTTCATTTTTTGAGGTTTGTATGTAATCAGAATTTGCACACCCACAGTTTGCCCTACAGGGAAAGTTCATACTTCTTAAAGGATTTGTTAATGACAATGTGTGCATATATTATTGCTTTGAACAGATTGAGGTAATGGGAGACTAAGAGGTTTCTTGGTGGGGGTTGTTTGGGTGTTTGTATATCTTGTTTCCGTTCCATACGGCTCAGCATCCCGGCACAGGGCCAGACACCCGCTTTCTGAGAGATGAGATTCGGCAGCTCGAGACCCAGTTGGAGCAGAGGGATAAGGAGTCGACCCAGTTAAAGAAAGACATGGGCAAAGAAAAGAAAACCAACGAGGAGGTATGACAAAGTTACCCATAATTCCCATGCATATTATAGGACTAAGGATTCAGTGCTGAGTCCTTGGATGACCTACAAATATTAGTTAGCACACACTGTTGACATTGTGCTGGTATGCCACTGAATACACTTTTTTGTCTTCTGATGCTATTCATGCAAAAGATAGTGCCAGTGGGTCTTATTGAACTTCATATATTTTTATTTTAACACACTCAAGTAATGAATAATCTTTAGAAAAACACTTACGATGTATGACATGCTTCAATTCCTTGATTAAGAACTTTAATTGCTCTAATCTTATTAGTCATTGCATGTTTCCAGACATTTTCCACTAATTAACATACATACAAATTCACTCTGTTTTCCTAGTTGGTTGTGCGAGCAGAGGAGGCTGAGGATGAGGTCAAGAAGCTGAAAAGAGAGGTATATGGCAGCTGGCACTACATCATACAAGATCTTTTTTATTCATCACTTCATCCTCAGTAAAAATCTATTCTCACTTAATTTAAAACTTGTGTTCTGCTTTGCCATCACTTCCTCATATGAATACTTACTCAAATTTCCTGATCTCTTTTCATCTCTTTCTATTTCATTGCCTTAGATAAAAAAGCTTAAGAAGAAGGTAAGAAATATAGTTAGTGAAGTAAAATTAGGGTTTAGTTGTTAAAATTGAGTATACGTTTTATAGTGTTTGTAGTTGTATAAAGGTACAAGTGAGCTAGTGTATGGAGTAAAACATTTTCTCCAGATGGTAACTTCTGGTACATGTACTACTGCTGTAGCAATGCTATAATATTAATTTGACACAGCTTTTTGTAGAAGTCCATAAAAGTTAAAATTGGAGATGGTGTGAGCTGGCCAGCACGAACAGTGTGAGAGTTTGAAAATATTAAGAATAAGGTAAGATAATGTGGAGCCGGACGGTTTTGGTAGGAACATAATACAAATAAATAAATCAGCATTACACAGTCCACATGTAACTCAATTCTAGAGATGTGTGCATAAATGTACTACATGTATAAAACAAAACAGCAGATGCCTGGTGTTCAGTTTAAAGTAACATGGTAGATTTCATAGCATTAGAGTATATTTGAAACGGATTTTGGATTTCTTGAAATGACAATCTTGAATTTATTTACTTCATATTCAAAGACATTTGCAGTAAAGCTTGTGATTATTTTCATTAACTCTGTTAATCTGGAAAGTGTTTTCTTAATTGATAGATTAATTGGCCTTGACAATAGCAGGAAATACTGAAAAAATGCCATTTACAAGTTCCCGGAGCCCATGGTGATGGTGATGTCTTCAAAATTGCTTTGTTTTGTCAAATAAACAGTCAAAAGCCCAAATATTCAGTTTGCTGTCATATATGACAAACGGTGGGTAATCCATGCAGTTCAGAAGTTGAAACTAGAGGTTTTCTTGCATTTTTGAATGAAAAACGATTGAAAGAAGTATTAGGTTATCAAAATTGTTGCACATAAATGTTCTGTTAATCAAATAATCAATTAATCAACAAATATTTTTCCTTCTAAACACAAGACAAATCAGTTAACAATTGGGGTGTCTATAGATAAAGTGTTTGACCATTTTATCCAGTTCCTGTTTGTGAGAATAATTCTGTCCTTCCTCTGCCCAGAATGAGCAGCTCCAGCAGGATGTTGACTTCTATCGCGGAGAGCTGGACCAGAAAGAGCCGGCCCCATCCAGAGATGAGAACGCTGAGACCCAGAGGAAGCTCAACTTGGCCAACCGCCAGCTCTACCAGTGCTTAGAAGACCTTCAGGTACTAGGAAGTCTATTTGTCAACAATACAATGAGGTAACAGACAATTATTTGCCAAGTCTGGCAATAGTACTTTGCTATAGTCTCTGAAAAACACAGAACCACCTGTGGCACAGGCCGAACCCTAATCCAAAAAGTGCCTTACTTTTTACAACTTTTTAAAATGTCTTTCATCAGTTTTTATTACCTGCTCTTTGTACCCCTTTTGTGTCTGTTAGCGAGCTGAGGATGAAAACCTACACCTGAAGACACAGAATGAGCAGATGCAGAAAAGTCTGGAGGAGTCGGTGAAGGAAATGGAGAAGATGACAGACGAGTACAACAAGATGAAGATTGTTGTACAGCAAACTGACTCCATTATGGACCAACTCAGGAGAGAGAGGGATCATGCAAAGCTACAAGTAATGATCCTCCTCAATGAACTACCATTCTTTTCTGTATTCTTTTCCCACCTTAAATATGTGGGTGGTATGTGAAATGTTTTTGTACTGAGATGAGTAACCCGGCACCATTTATTTCACAACAAGGTTATCACACTTGTGAACTGGGTGAACTTAATGTGGCCTTTGTTTAGGTGATAATATTGCATGCAAGATACTGAATCACTCTGGTTTGTGTGTGGTTTAATGTGCAGGTCAGAGAGTTAACAGACAAGATTCACAGCATGACTGAAGAGGATGACCCCATTATGGCAGCAGTCAATGCCAAAGTGGAGGAGTGGAAGGTGGGTGTTAATCAAATGCCACACACACACACTTATGATGAGTAACCTCAGGCCAGCTCTCTAAGCCAGATGTCTTTAAGATGTGTGTAATAAAGGAAGAGATTAGAATTTTTAAAACATCAAACCATATGTTTTTTAGTCCTTTTTTACTGCAGGAACTAATCCAGAAACCTTTTTATGAACTCATAAACGAAGAGTGTAAAATCATCAACATAACCTGCTTTTTGACAGCAGGAACTGGAGTCGCAATTTACTTCCTGTCACACAAAAAGTCCCTGCTTCGGGAAAGAAATATTTTCCGAAGGCCCAGAAACCATGTGGGAGAAGTTTACTGTACTGATTATTACTGATTAATGACTGACATTCCTCAAGGCTCTAACTTGTATACAGCTTAATTCGCCAGTTTCCAGTAAAATGAAGTGGAAACTTTATTGACAACTAAAACCAAACTATATAGTCCATTGACAAACTACTCAAACAAGTAAAACAGAAGGGCAACTGTATAAATGTGGTCATGTACTGAAACTGAGATAAACATTTGTATAAAACACTCAGCAGATTGTTGCTGGAGACAGACATTTTGTCTTTGTGTTGTTTCAAATATAGCTGACTTTTTAAAAAAAATTTCATTACTTAACTAATTTGCATGGATGTCATAGTTCTTAAGAAACAAAGAGGAATGCGTAGAAGGGACTGACTTTAATGATTTACTTTCTGGCTTTAGTTCCTGGTGCTCATTGTGGTTCTTTACCTTCATGATTGAGTTTGGGTCTCTGTTTAGCTATTGAGCACCATCAGGAGCCTCCCATTGTGCTGACATGATCTTTTCCTCACATAGAGAGTGCTCTCTGGAAAGGACGATGAAATTTTGGTGTACCAGCAGATGATCCGCGATCTGAGGGAAAAGCTGCGTTCAGTCCAGTTGGACTTGGACAAAAGCAACATTATTGCCTTGCAGCAGGTCTGTTCCAAAACAGGAGGAAGTTATCCTCTTTCTCTATGTAACTATTGTGTGTACAGAATGAGGACCGATAGGTTATCATGGTGGTGCTTGTGCTTGTCTGTGTGGACACATTTTTGTGAAAACACTCAAGCACTATACATGAAAGAAACTTTTACACCAAAGGATCATCTTAAACTGCGGGGTAGATAATATAGTCACATTTTGGAGCACCTTTCAACACAAAATTAGTTTTTAATGGAAAAAATGGTTTTGCCTGCAGATACTATACATTTATATTGCTTTAACATGGAATTACCATTTATCCCACTCATGTGTTTTTGAAGGGAAGTGTGCCAATATTTACACATGAAAGCATTACTTAATTTAATGCTAGACATTATTACAATATGTGGGCATGTTTTAATGTATGACAGCAATAGCTGCAGGACACAATTTAAATCCTCTCTGGTAAAGCAATATCACATGTGGTATCTTGGCACATACAGTGAGGCAAAAAAGTATTTAGTCAGCCACCAATGGTGCAAGTTCTCCCACTTAAAAAGATGAGAGAGGCCTGTAATTTCATCATAGGTATACCTCAACTATGAGACAAAATGAGAAAAAAAAAATCCAGAAAATCACATTGTCTGATTTTTAAAGAATTTATTTGCAAATGATGGTGGAAAATAAGTATTTGGTCAATAACAAAAGTTCATCTCCATACTTTGTTATATACCCTTTGTTGGCAATGACAGAGGTCAAACATTTTCTGTAAGTCTTCACAAGGTTTTCACACACTGTTGCTGGTATTTTGGCCCATTCCTCCATGCAGATCTCCTCTAGAGCAGTGATGTTTTGGGGCTGTCGCTGGGCAACACGGACTTTCAACTCCCTCCAAAGATTTTCTATGGGGTTGAGATCTGGAGACTGGCTAGGCCACTCCAGGACCTTGAAATGCTTCTTACGAAGCCACTCCTTCGTTGACCGGGCGGTGTGTTTGGGATCATTGTCATGCTGAAAGACCCAGCCATGTTTCATCTTCAGTGCCCTTGCTGATGGAAGGAGGTTTTCACTCAAAATCTCACGATACATGGCCCCATTCATTCTTTCCTTTACACGGATCAGTCGTCCTGGTCCCTTTGCAGAAAAACAGCACCAAAGCATGATGTTTCCACCCCCATGCTTCAAAGTAGGTATAGTGTTCTTTGGATGCAACTCAGCATTCTTTCTCCTCCAAACACGACAAGTTGAGTTTTTACCAAAAAGTTCTATTTTGGTTTCATCTGACCATATGACAGTCTCCCAATCCTCTTCTGGATCATCCAAATGCTCTCTAGCAAACTTCAGACGGGCCTGGACATGTACTGGCTTAAGCAGGGGGACACGTCTGGCACTGCAGGATTTGAGTCCCTGGCGGTGTAGTGTGTTACTGATGGTAGCCTTTGTTACTTTGGTCCCAGCTCTCTGCAGGTCATTCACTAAGTCCCCCCGTGTGGTTCTGGGATTTTTGCTCACCGTTCTTGTGATCATTTTGACCCCACGGGGTGAGATCTTGCGTGGAGCCCCAGATCGAGGGAGATTATCAGTGGTCTTGTATGTCTTCCATTTTCTAATAATTGCTCCCACAGTTGATTTCTTCACACCAAGCTGCTTACCTATTGCAGATTCAGTCTTCCCAGTCTACAATTTTGTTTCTGGTGTCCTTTGACAGCTCTTTGGTCTTGGCCATAGTGGAGTTTGGAGTGTGACTGTTTGAGGTTGTGGACAGGTGTCTTTTATACTGATAACGAGTTCAAACACGTGCCATTAATACAGGTAACGAGTGGAGGACAGAGGAGCCTCTTAAAGAAGAAGTTACAGGTCTGTGAGAGCCAGAAATCTTGCTTGTTTGTAGGTGACCAAATACTTATTTTACCGAGGAATTTACCAATTAATTCATTAAAAATCCTACAGTGTGATTTCCTGGATTCTTTCCCCCCGTTCTGTCTCTCATAGTTGAAGTGTACCTATGATGAAAATTACAGGCCTCTCTCATCTTTTTAAGTGGGAGAACTTGCACAATTGGTGGCTGACTAAATACTTTTTTGCCCCACTGTATGTCAAAAAAACATTAAATGTAACAGTGTGCTCCAGGTATAATTCCTCCAGACCCTGCATACATAAATGTGCAAGATGAAAATCCCAATTACACTGCAAATTTATTGTGTGTGTGTGCATGCCTTGTGTCATTTGGAGCAGAGGAATCCTGACTTAGACTGGATTGTCATTTCATGTTCTTCCATCCTTTATTTTTCCTACTTTCTGCTTTCTGTCTTTACTTTGTCACTTTATCAACTTATCCTCCCGTCCATCTCGCTATCGCTGCCTTGGCCCAGGTCATATATGAGCTCTGCAGTGTAAGTTCATCTGTCATGAGCCTTTTGTCCTCAGCCTCCCGTAGTTTTGATTGAATAAATTTTCTTAAAGATGAAAGCACAGGTAATTCAGTGTGCTCTGTCTTACATATGAATTATTCTTTTTTAAATTGCTGATGAATGCTTTAAAGGCTGTCCAAGAGAGAGATAATCAAATCAAGATGCTGAGTGAGCAGGTTGAGCAGTATACAGGGGAAATGGAGAAGCACGCCCTGCTCATTGAGGAGCTAAAGACTTCCACAAAGAAGGACAGAGGTGGGTGGATTACTGCTAAAGATTCCTAACTGAGCACCTTCAAAGACAGTTGTGATGAACTTAAGGTCATACAATGGTTTGTCCAAAATGATACCAACACTCATTATTTTAGGACTAGCTACTCCAACACACCTCCATCAGCCTTTCTCCTCTCACCCATGGAGGCACTTGTAGGATTAATGTTCACATGTGTGATAGAAGACTCTTTTATATCACCGCAAAGTAAATATCTTTGGGGTTAGGACTGCTGAGCAGAAAAAATAAGTAATTTTAAGATTTTGTAAATTGTGATTGAACCCTTTTCACATTTTTTTGGCATTTTAAAACTCAACAATGAAGTGATTAAGTTTATTACAGGTTATATTAAGTAATGTGTGTCTGCACATAAAAATCTGTATCACTATCACCAGATCAGGTCGCTTTTGTCTGCAGCTAAAGAAATAATTTCCTTTTCTTGCCCAAGGCCTACCATCGTCCATACAGCAGAGAAAAGTGGAAGAGCTAAAGTCCAAACTGGAAGCTGCAGTGACCAGAGCAGTCGAAGCAGAGCAGGCAGTAAAGCTTGCAGAAGCTCATTCTGAGGAAAAAGACAAAACACTCATTGAGGCTCTGAACCGCTTAAGCCAGTATGAGTCTGTAAGTCTGCAAATATCCTCTCTTTCTCCTTTGTGTCTTTACATTTAGCTTTTATCAACATTTTTTTTTAATCTGAATCGAATTAATTAAGACTTAAATTCCCAGAAGCACAGCACATTACTCATTACTACATTTTTCCTGGCCATCCTCACTTTTAATAGAGACACTGAAACGGCTATGTGACTATGGTGTGATCAACATGCTTTTTGTGTCTACAAGCTAAGTGTTTGTCTTTCACCATGTCTAATCGCATCCTGATTTCCCCCAAAAGTGCACAAGTTGAAAAACAAGGTAATAAAGCAGTGAGACAAGACATGCTTTTTGAGGGATGAGTAACCACAGCTCTTTTTCTGCATTACAGGGCACTTATGGATTGGAAGCAGCCATTGCAGAGATCAAACAGTGTAAAAATCAAATTAGAGTGAGAGATTGTGAGGCAGAGGCCATGACCAAAGAGATCAACCAGCTTGAGATGAGAATCAATGACCTCATGGATGAAAATGAGGATTTCCGGGAAAAACTAGGTCAGATTAAAAACTGTGTTTCCATATCTCAGTCTATTCAGATAACACCTACTGACCAGGAGCTGTGAAATTAATTTTACTTTTATTTACTTATATTTTTCATGACACCCAAGGTCTGGATCCAAAGGAGGAGGTGGATATGACAGAGTTCAGACGAGCCAAAGATCTCAGACAACGGCAGTACAAAGCAGAAAACCAAATCCTCACCAAAGAGGTAAAGTGAGATATCAAAGGTTATAACCCCTGGTTTTATTACCACAATGTGTTGAATACCTCTCACCTCACTGCCTGATTTATTTTTTTCTAGATTGAACGTCTTGAAGAGGAGAGACTGGAGCTAAAGAAACAAGTCAGACACATGGTGAAGGAAAGAGGTGATGCAAAAATCATGGAATCAAATAACATCAATTGTTATTATACTGACCATCTTCTTCCCCTACGAGATAAAAGATTATTTTAGGGTATTGTTGTTGTATCGCTAGTGCAATCTCAAGGAAACGTGTCTGCGTGGTTGCACTGATTGCAACTGACTCCATGATAGTTGAAGGCCAAAGTTTGTAGTTTCAGTGCTCTTTAGTATACTGTATGTCTGTGATATGATACATTGATTCACCAAACCTTATTTGCACTTCTTTTAAGTATCAGCTATCAAAACATCTGTCTCCACCCCAATGCAACGGATTACAAAGGAATTTTGTCTGTGGCTGTCTCAGCTTTAAAATGTTATTCATCACTTTTCGATTTTGCAATGCAACAATGGCTGATTCAAAACATTCAACAGCAACATGTCTCTCCAAAAACAGTGTTCCTATGAAAGCTGTTTACAGTGAGTGAGGAAAAAAACAATATTCCACTCACCTTTGTTATGTAGGGGAGGAGGCAGAAAGTTAATCTAGCAAGTGCTGGAGACAGATCTCTTAAAACGTGGGCAAATAAAGCTGAAATTGTCTACAGTAGATGGTTAGTTTATAGTGAGAAATTTGAATGTGCCCAACCTTTAATACATAGAAAATAATTTGATATTCACATTGTGCTGTTTCTTAAGTCTAACAATCGACTCTCTCTCTAGGGATCCCACAGTCAAGCCTGCTGCAGGAGGAGGATGTCAGGCCCAGCAGGACTGTGCAGCTGCCGCTTAAACAAAGCAGCACTTACACAGATGAAGAGATCCGACGCAAAGTAAGCCCCTGGTTAATGACGTCATTTCTTGCATCTCATCTTCAATCAAGCCCAAGTGTTTCAAAGTGAAGCGATTTCCTGTGTAATGAACTTAGAGCTGATTGCACTTGCTATCAACAGGAAAGTCGTTTCATAACTAATAATATGACCCATTTAGTGCTTCTTTTATCTGATCTCTATTTATTCAGGGTGGTGATTTTTTTTTTTGTACCATGAAACATGGTTGTTCACCTCAAAGTTCATGACATTCACAATATCAGTCTGGATTAATTATAGATTGCTGAATAA
This sequence comes from Pempheris klunzingeri, assembly GCF_042242105.1. Lineage (NCBI taxonomy): Eukaryota > Metazoa > Chordata > Actinopteri > Acropomatiformes > Pempheridae > Pempheris > Pempheris klunzingeri. The sequence continues at coordinate 5,335,020 of NC_092016.1, read as the reverse complement.
AAGTGGTAAAGAGCTGTATCTGGTTTGCTGGCAATACATGTTGCAGCCGTAGCTGAAAGGTTTTAAGGTTTTCATTGTTACCTTTTCAGTGACGTAACCTTTTCTCTGCAGAATGCGTACCTAGAAAAGGAACTGAGCAAAAAGGAGAGAGAGCTGGAACTTCACAAGATCCAGTTTCAGATGAAATGTAAGAACAGCCCTGGTGCCTCTCTGTCACACATGGACATTTTACAGCTGAGTCAGAGCTATAGATTATGTTCATCTGGCAATACTCAAAATTATGAGAATATGTACTGCTTTTGCTAAGTAGAAAGAAATACCAAACAGAGACCAAAGATTCACTGATACTGTTCCTTTGTGTGTGTGTGTGTGTTATAGTGGATGAATTGTCAAAAGTGAAAAGGGACCTGGAGGGTGCGCTGAAAGATGTTCTCCAAGCCATGAGGATCAATCAAGAGACTACTCCATCTAATGCTGCCATCAATATTCCCAGTCTTGAAAGGTTGGCTAATGTAAGTGTCTCACATGCACCATATCTGGGGTTAAATGCTTTTTTTTCTACTACCATTACTACGACCTTTGAATTGTTCAAAGTTTCCATATGACAGGAGTGTCATGAACAAGACACAAGCAGCGTGCAGATCATAAAAACAAAGCATATCTTGAGCAAGGAGTATTATGTCTCCTTAAAGAAGTGGTTTTGTATAAATCTACAAACAAAAGCATGCAACCCATGAATAGAGAAGGCCCTGAAAGTGATTTTCCTGCACTTCAAATGAAGTGGTAAATGTAATGAGGTAGCTATTGACACAACAGCTTGTTTTCCTGAATGAAGCAGGAAGAGGTTGTACGTATTTGCTGCTACTATATTTGAAACTTTTGGAAACTACTGGCTTTAATTGAGAAAAAAAAAAGAAAAGTAAAATTTCACATTTATGACTAAATGCAAAATCTAATTTTTTTTTTAACAAAATAACAAATATGACAGCTTAATATTTTGTCCATTTCAGCCCTTTTCCTCTAAACTTTCCATCTTGCAAAGGAAATATGTCTCCCTACGATGTCATCCAAGACATCAACTCACTATAAACTATAAACTATAGGATGTTAAGTTAGGCTCCAGCATTTCAACATAGCATAACATTTTGAATGTATAATGTTTTCACTGTGATCAAAGACCAAAGATCTTATGAGTCAGTCCTATAATATCTGGTCTGTGAAATAATAAAATGACACTGATGAACATAAAAGCATTTAACTGAAAATGCATTTTAATACAGTTTTAGATTTAAACTTAAAATGAAATGCATGTAAAGGGAACAAACTACAAGTGAGACCCTTGAGAATCTTGGACGGCACAGATTTCGTCACAACAAGTGTTGTGTTATAAAGTGTCTAAATGCTTTAGGTGAACATTTTGTAACTTAAATGTTTCATGGATTATATTTAGATAATGTTATATAGTTTGTATTTATAAATGGTAAAGGCATGTTTTGCCCTACAAAAATCATTTTATGTAAAAGCTCAGGTCTGCACTTATGCAAAGCTATAATAAAGCCCACACAGCCGATATAACCTCAGACACATCCATTTAGACTCAAAAATGAATGATGAGCTCTCTTCCATTACAGATTCAACATGTTTCCCACGGACTCCATTTGCACTGTGCTCTTTTGCAATTGGATTTGCTGTGCTGCAAACAATGAGAGCACTCCCCTCGCAAGTATCTCAATGGATTCTGTTAGTTGAGAACACATAGGGCATGTCACATAGCAACCTAATAAACAACAAGATGTGGTGAACCACAAAACGTTTAGTGGTTGTCCTTTCATCAGTTATAAGATAATCCAATAGAAAGTTAAAGTCAAGAGTGTCCAGCACAAAAGAAATTAACAGCAAGTATCTGGTGCAAGCAACATGCAAACTGAAAAAATAATCCTAAATTGTCGTATTATGCGGTCTGTACTGTCAGTACTATGATATCTTGTTGTTGTTATGTCACAGGTTATAGATGTGGGTGGGCACTCGGAGTCAGCCCTGCACCTCAAGTCCCAAATACACCAGCTGGTGGGGAGAAATGAAGAACTAAGGCAGGAATTGAAAACAGCTCGGGAAGAGGCAACCAGCAGTTTCAGTCAGCTTGCCAGATCTAAAGAAAAGGTGCGTCTCTATTGTGTTATGTCGAGATCAAGAAGACACGTGATAAATGTTTTCCTTAATCGTGACATGAACTGACGTGAACTTTTCTATTTTGGCTCATGCTGTAAAAAAAACAAACAAAGTGGTGTTGTTAGTAATTTAACTGTGGTTATTCAAGGACAACTCCAAATAGCTGACTGGCACAACTCTCTCTTCCAAATCAACAGATAAATGTCTCACATGAAAGTAGTTACTCAAACAAACTTGCATAATGATAAGACTGTGGCAATGCCGGACACGCTCTTGGTCTTTGAGGGTAATTTGCATGACTGGAACATTTCTTTGAACAATTCACCTCCTCTGTTTGTAGCATTTGAACCAAGTATTTCAGTACTTAAACTCTCTGGAAAATCATGTTTAAAAGAAACTGTCTCCCGGGCCAGAGCCAGCAAAATATTTGTTGAATCCCTGATATTGAAAGGACAAAGCTTTTCCTTAAGAGAGCTTTCATAATTCATGCACATTATCTGAAGGTTATCCAATTTTATTCTGTCAGAACACTTTGTCTATTTTATGATTCTTCTCTTCATCCTTTTACTTTATTATTCCTGTGTCTCGGGCATTGTGCTCTCTGACAGCGTTATAGATTTATTTTCATTTTCATTTATCTATGTATTAATCATTGGTGTTGTCTGTCTTCGGTGGACTATTTTTCCCATTGTTTCATAGGTGAATAACCTGGTCACCATGTCCCTAAGTTGCCTTTTGTCCGTGCAAGAAGGACAGTCCTATTGTCATTGTTAAAATATTAATAAGCCTCTCATACCAGATGTAAACATGGGACCTGTCTGATAACAAAGATGTGACTGCTCGGCATTGCTTTTTGTTTTCTTTATCTATGCTTGTCAGGTGAGCCAGCTTGAAGGTGAATTGGAGCTGCTGAGGAAGTCAGGCAGCCTTGGAGTTGTCCATCGACAACTGACTCTTCCTGAGGCCCTGGGGCCCAGCAGCAGTGAGGTCATCAGCTCTCTGAATGAGTACGCTGTTCGTCTTCTTCAGGTCCGTGTCACTGTCTTCTTAAGACCTAGGCAGAAAAGCTATAGATCTAAAATATGTCTCAACAAGCAAATTAAACATTTATAATGCTTCTGCTAATCAGGAACTCAAGAACAAAGAGGAGAAAAGCAAGAAACTCATAGGAACACTGGAGGAATACAAAGAGAAGTTTTCTGTTATTAGCCACCAACAGGGACTCCTCTATAAAGAATACCTAAGGTTGGTTTACAAGGAAGTTTCTCAAAGCTTATAACTGGTGTGTAAAAGTGCAAAATTTGGGACAGTTTCTATTGTTTTTGCTCAGTGAGAAGGCAGAGTGGCAAAAGAAGAAAGAGACATTTGCAGAGATGGAGATGAAGCTGGAAGAGCAAAAGCAGGTGGATGCTGTTAAAATCCAAGAGTTTGAAGTAAGTCAGACAAATAAATGCTTCAAGATTAATTGTGCTTAAGTACTGCAAGATGGACTGCATTTATGTGGCACTCTTGCCTCAAGCATTTTCCAATTTGCCCTACATTTCACCCACACACACCAATGCTTTAATGTTCAGAACCCACAATATGAACCACAAATCACATAAAACTTAATGTCCCTGTTCCTGTGGATCTGTCCAGTGTCTTCCTCTAACTCAATTGATGTGAAACACAAATAAGGGGAACAGGCTACTCACTTTTACTTGCAGTTTGAAATACAAGTGAGAGGCAAGAGATTCATGGCTAGCACAGATTGCCTCACAGTAAGAAGGACCTGGGTTTTAACCTTTGGTGTTTGCACATGTTGGGATAAGATCCAACATACACTACTCACAAAAAGTTAGGGATATTCGACTTTCAGGTGAAATATATGGAAAATGTAAAAAGTGAATGCTACAGTGATATTATATCATGAAAGTAGGGCATTTAAGTAGAAGCATGCAATGGTAATTTTATTCATCTTAAACAATTTATTGAAAGAAAAGCTAACAACAGTGGTAGGTATACCACAACAAAAAATGTTCAGTGTCTCAATAAATTGGGATGTGGCCAAAGGACGTCCACTCCTCTCCTTTCTGTGATTCTTCCAGTCTCTGTATCACTGTTCCAACCTCCCGATGACACTCTGTGACCCTCTAAGCTCAGTGAACACCTCCGTCTGAGGACTTCCTGTTTGAAGCCTCCAGTGTTGAGGTGCTGCTGATCAATTGTCAGGTGTCGTCTTGGTCTCATGATGTCAGAATGTGAACAGCTTGATGAGGAGGACTGTTTAAATACCAATTCTAACTGAAGCAGGAAATGTATTGGTGGATTCATGGATCAAATGGTTGTGAATGTTGCTGTTAAGCTTCTTGTTAGAGAACAGCAACTTGTGCAAAAAGTACTGACCAGTTGGACATGTGCATTCAAAGGTTTAGAGAAGGTCACATTAAGTTCACCTGGAAAGGTTAGAATGCATTTTAGGTTCATCCTGAAATTTCACCTGAAAGCCGAATATCCCAAACTTTTTGTGAGTAGTGTATGGAGGTTTGATTTCACAGTGCTGGGCTCAGCACCAGACCATGTCCAGCACAAGAGGAAATAACAGGAAGTTAAGCCACCCATACTGTTTTATTTTTAATGAATTAATAGTTACAGAAAATGAATGAGTCAGTGAATATGAGAAGAATACCAAAGTGAAATGGATACTCCTTCTGCTTCAATGTACTTATAACCTACCTTTCAAAAAAGATCTGATTTGTTTGAGGACTTATCCATCTCATCCAACAGGGGCTGCTGGACACTTTTCAGAGGGACCCAGATGAAATCAAGAGACAATTAAGTGAATCATTTCGCAAGCTGACGGTGCTGAAAGTTAATGAGAAGAAGCTGTCGCGGCGCTACATTACCCTGCTGGAGCAGGAACAGCACCTCCGCAAGGAGAACAATAAGCTGAGGGACGAGAGCAGCCACATGCAGGCCTCTGTCACCCAGAGGATAGGCTACCTGCAGAGATACAAGGTAGAGGACCAGAAAGTTACATTTCACCAACAGACAAAACTCTGTTTTCCAGAGTGCAAAAGTAGAGTAGAGTAGAGTTAGAGTTAATCAGCGAGGTCTATAGAAAGTTCATGTAGCTGGTGATACTTTTCTTAGAATAAAACCCAGATTGCTAAATACTGTAATTTTCTTTTAAAAATCATAAGTAAATTTGCATTTTGAGTCAGAACCATACAATGGTTTCTTAACGGAACTGTTGTTTTTTTTCTGCAGGAGATGGCTGCATATAAGATAGCAGCACTGCAGAAGGCCTTGGACGATAGCGTGCCCTCATCAGACCTGGAGAGGGCTAACAAACAGTACACAGAGCTAACAGTCAAATACAGAGACATGCTGCAGAGGGACAGCCGCCTGATACAGAGAACCACCAACCTCGAACACTTGGAGGTATAAAAGCGCATTAACTGACCAAGTATTTACATTACATCTCTAATACAGACTTTGTCTTTGTTATACGTTGACTGACCATATAATATTTCTGTCTTTCTTCCCTTTCCCGTCTCTCAGAGTGAGAATGAGTCCCTTCGGGGGCAAATCTCTGCCATGAATAAAGAACTCGAGATCACAAAGGAGAAACTGAATACTTTAGAGCAAGTATGGGACAACATCAATGCAACAGGTAAACTAAGGATAGGGTTGATTACATTCAGTCCAGTTACTTTTCTCTTTCAGAAAAAAACATGGTTTTATCTCACTCCTGAGCAAATAGTATGTCAACACAGCATACACAGACTGATTGGGCCATTAAATTAAAACTTTTGTCCTATTAACATAACATTTGCAGGTTGGGGTACCCAATTTACCCTGGGGGTTGGTCAAATATTTCTGATCCTGATTCTGACGACACTATTTGCTTCTTACTTTTTTGTTTTGTCCTGGATATATGCAGTGTTGTGTAGTATGTATGCTAGATGTTTATCACTAACAGCTTAGATATGTTTACCTTCATTTTAATTGCTTATTTTGAGTTTTGGCTCGGAGTGGCATCAAATTCCTGTCTTAATAGTAAGGATGTTGAGTGATGTGACGTCATCGGTCAATATATGACACAGAGAACCGTTTGCATAGTATAGATGCGCTACGATAAACCAGGATTTAACTCGAGTTAATGTGTTTGTGGATCCTGCCCTTAATATTAAATTCTCATCCCAAATTGTTTTTTTCAATCCTAATACAGGAAGTGAAAATAGCATGGATAAGGCGGACAAAGCGTTGGCCAACAATGAGATGGTATCTGCTGCCAGGCGGATCACCACTCTGGAGATGAAGGAACTGAATGAGCGGCAGAGAGCTGAGCATGCCCACAAAATGTATGAACAAACGAGGAACTCCCTCAAGCAGGTGGAAGAACGGAACTTAGAACTGGAGTCCAAGTTTGCAGAGGTATGAGGCCAAGGAAACAACAAATTAATGTTTTTCTGTCATGCACTTGACACTTGCTGTTGCTCGTGGCATCTATGTGACTTGATTTTTGATATTTTGTTAAACGCTCTAAAAACAGTAATACAGGAGTATTTGAACATTTGTCCGTCTTTGCCAGATTTTCACCTGTTTATTAAGCTTTATTTAAACCTTGTTCTCTCAGCTCACCAAGATGAATGTAGAGGCCCAGAGGGTGGAGCGGGAGCTGAGAGATGAGCTTGCAGACAGCATCAGCAAAGCTGTGAGTGACGCTGACAGAGCCAGGATTGTAGAGTTGGAGAGGACCGAGGTTGAACTTCGCTTCGAGGTTTCTAAGTACGTTTTCATTTGCAATCCCAGAATGACTTTGGAAATAAGTTATTTAATCCTAAATGTTTTTTTAGATCACATCAGTATGATCAAGAAATAGTCAGAATACTTACTTACTGTGTAAGTTGCTCAGTTGTTTCCTTACTGTGAATTGTATGATGTTTGTGAGCACTGGACCAAACTCAAATGGTTGTGAAAGATAAACTTGACAAAATTCACTTAAAGATACTTTTCTGTTACGGCAGATAATTTCTTTGCTTTTATCTTCTATGTAGGTTGTGAGCTGTGACACTCTTGCACTGTCACTAATAGTGATAGTAATAAGCCCATTCTACTGTTCGTCTGCACAGGCTTCAAGAGGTGTCTGATGTGGCCATGAAGCAGGCGTCTGCTCTTCAAGCCAGACAGCAGACCAAAGAGAAGGAAGTAGAAGCTTTGAGGAGACAAATACTGGACTACCAGGTAATTGGGTGTTTTTAAACTTTATGGAACCTTGGAAGGGTTAAACATCAACATTTCCTGTTCGCTTCATGAAAAGATTTTACTGTTGCTCTTTGCATCAGAACCTTTTATGAAAATGGGATTTGAACTTAAGCATTTTAGGTACTTGATGCTACAAATCAGATACTTCACCGCAGTTTATACCACAGTTTCCAATGCCGGGTACACAAATATTAAAGTAAAAAACATTTGTATGATAGCTCTGCCTCTCAATACTACAGTGGTAAAAAGTATAGTGAAATTTATAAAATCAAAACACAAACACTCTGGTTTGTAAGAGTCATCTATGTACATTAGTACACAAGCGTGTTTTCACAATGTCGTCTCTGTCCCTCAGTCACAGTCAGATGAGAAGGCCCTCATTGCGAAGCTCCACCAGCACATAGTAGCTCTGCAGCTCAGTGAGTCATCTGATTTGGCCAAGCTGGAGGCTGCCACATCTCAAATCCAACAGCTGGAGGCCTACAAGCTGCGTGCCGAACAGCGGTTGGATGCCAGTGAGCACACTCTGTTCCTTGCTCGCCAGGAGGGCAGAAATCGCTCCAAACATTTAAGGCAGACCATCCAGTCACTACGTAGACAGTTCGCCGGAGCGCTGCCGCTTCCCCAGCAGGAAAAGTTCTCTGTTGCCATGGTGAGCCTCCAGGAAGACAGAGCAAAGGCCCAGGAGGAGAAGAAGAAGGCTGAGGAGGAGAGGAGGATGGCAGAGGGCAGGGCGGAGGAATTGGAACTGAGACTTCGAGGACTGGAGGAGCTTATCTCAACACTGAAGGATGTGAAAGGGGCCCAGAAGGTCATTGTGGTTAATTGGCAGATATAAATGTTATGACAGCTGTTTAAAATAGTAGAATAACACACAGTTAATCTTGGGATTTGTGACATCTTGCCAACAACTCATAAGCTGCCATTGACGAAAGTCTCTCCACTATAAAAATTTCAAACAGGTAACTGAGTGGCAGAAGAAGATGGAAGAAGCTCGTCTGCAGGAGCTGAGGAAAGGAAGGGAGCTGGTGGTCCTGAAGGAGGAGATCAGGTATCTGAGGAACCTGGTGGAACAGCAGGAGAGAACCATCTGCTCGCTGGAAGAGGATACTCTGCAGCAAAACATGGTGAGAGAAATTAATTAAGATGCTATGCAGACACAAATTTTGTATTTAAAAGGATTATTGTGGTATTACTCAGTTACGAAGAGTGGAGAAAAGTGTAGCAACCTCCAATTTTAACTACCGTTTGAAGAGCTTTTAAGTACAGAGGTACATCAGTAGTGGTGTAGTTTTCAAGATAAGTGTCATGGTAATCCAGAAAACTCTTCTCTTGTCAAGATTCAAGATGAACGCCAGCTTGCATGGGATCAGCGAGAGGTACAGCTGGAGCGCCAATTGGACCATTATGAGAAGCACCAGAATGAAATTCTAAGTAGTGCGGAAAAGGTAAACTATCATTCACAGCTGTTGATGATGAAATAGCTCAAATTAAAAGCAAAGCAAAGCAAAGTAAAAAATGATTATTCAGAAACAGGCTGATTTTCCAGCTCTTTTTCAGTAATCAAGTCCAGGATTTAGCTTTGTTTTACCATATTTTTTGTTGTTTTCAGTATGAGGATGGTGCAGGATCCCTACCAGACCCAAATCTACCTCTTGCTCATCAGTTAGAGTTTGCTTTGGGTAAGATCCGAGAGCATGTCCGCACCATCTTGGACATGCAGGCCACCTGCAAAAGCTTGGATGAGGTACAGTAGTCCATCCTTCTTCTTACATCTAGTATTCCTCTCAAATGAAAACTCATGGCATATTGTTTGAATTCTAATACCTTCACATGCAGAGGTTGAAAGAGAAAGAAGCAGCTCTGTGGAGGGCAGAGCAGAACATCGTGTCCAGGGATAAAGTGATCAATGAGCTGCGTCTCCGGCTCCCAGCTTCAGCTAACAGAGAACGCCTGCTTGCTGACCTTGCCATGCATGAAGAGGGGCAGCCAGAGAGTCGGCCAGCCCTCAAACTGGCTCACCAGACCATCAAAGATCTCCAGAGTCGACTTGACAAAAAGGAGGATGTGCTAAAGAAATACCAGAACCAGTTGGCTCAAGCCAGACAGGTACAGTGATACAAGGAAACAATTCTCTTATATGAGTAACATTTTATCAGTTATAAGTTGCAGTGACTGTTAAGGTTTATCTGAAATCTCCAGTGGGTGGAAAACCAGAAATCTTAGCACTTACATTAAATATGTATTAGCAATCACCATATACATTTTGTAATATAATAGTAAAAGTGTTGATTAATGCCTCTTCTGTTAAAAAAAACCCAGCGTAGTTAGAGTAAAAAACTTTTTATGGCCCAAGTGTTTCTTAGCTTCATTTAACAACACCTTGTTGATCCCAGGATCAAGAAGAGATGATAAAGAGAAACCAGGAGGAGCTGAGAATGCTGCATCAGAAGTTGGATTTGCAATCGGACTCCTCGTTGGACCGCTTCAAGCAGGCAGCAATGGTACGCAAGTATCCATGTCTTTCTTTGTGGACCATTTTTTTCTTTGGCTTTTGAGCTAAGACTCACAATAACATTTGTGCATGTCATCCACTTTTCACAGTTAATTAATTTAGTAATTTAGAAGATGTTCCGCAATGAGTATTTGAACATGTTTAGTGTTTTGTTAAATGCATCTTCTTTTCTTTGTCCAGGAATTGATAAAGAAACCCACTATCAAGGTGCCTACCACCAAGCACCTGGAGCGCCTGGCCGAGTTGGAGCAGACAGTGGCCGAACAGGAACTCGCACTCTCCTCCGCCACAGAGAAGCTGAATCTGACCACTGCTGAGCTGGAGCGACATCGGAACATCATGGAAGCACTGGCTAAGAAACACGCTGACGAGATCTCAAAGTGATTATCCCTTTATTACACCAAATTCCATGAGGTTTTTTTCTGAGTATGACCCAGTGGTCATCTGTGAAGAGTATATTAAAGCAGAATCAGAGTCCTTTGTTGCCTTTATCTTTGAGTAGATGAACATAGCATCAATGTGGATATTAACATTGATGAACAGCTAAACTAATTCTACACTTTTTTTTACAGTATATTTATTAAACTCATTGCATTACTTCCCTTCTATGGGAATGATCTCAGCTCGGTATTTTGTTTGGTATTTTGGTAAGTTTAGTGAACCCTGGATTAAAAGAGAAATAATCACAGATTCAGGTTATACGTGTGAAATGCAGAGGACTAACACAACCATAAGCACTGTGTGTGAACAGGTTTCTTATACAAGGCTCCACATTCTCTGCCTTTTGTTGTGGATTATGGAGCATTGGGTTGGATTATTTCACTGTAAACACCATATGGTAAATGGACGGCATTTATATAGCACCTTTCCAGTCTTCTGACCACTCACAGGGCTTTACACTACGTGCCATTCACACATGTTCACACTGATCAGGATCTAATGTAATGCTTCTTCACATGCACACCAGTGGCACAGACTTTAGGAGTAATATGGGGTTATCTTGCCCAAGGACACTTCGACATGTGGACTTAAGGATCCGGGGATCGAACAGCCAATCTTTCGATTAGTGGATGGCTGTCTCTGTCCCTGAGCCCCAGGCGTCCCCATATAGCTTCAATGAAGAGCTAGAGCAAGCTGATACTGCGAGACTGTGTGCAATAAGATGGTTTTAACACCCTTAAAGCGACTTAATGGGGAATTTAAGGAAACTGGAAATTAAGAGGTTCAAAGTTTAATAAAAAGCAGCTACAGCAAAGCAGATTAAAGAGGGCCTTCAAGAGTTCAGTAGTGCATTAGGACATAGGCATTTCAGCCACAGGAGAATGCACCCGATGACTTGAATGCAAAATATTAACCTTTTAAATCTAATGCAATCTAGTGCTATTCAATGCCAGTACAAACTATAGCCGCTCAAGGACAAGTTGATATAACATCTAAAGTCTCAATAAAAGCTAAATATGATGTAAAGTACATTAAAGGGTAATTAGCTTCAGCTAGGAAAGTAGGTGTACCTAATGCTAGCAGTTTTACAGCTCACTGCTGACTGACCATAAATGATTAATGCAAAATAAGAAATGGCCAATTAGTCATAGATGTTTTGTTGCAAAGTGTGTGTACAAGAGTAAGTGTCTGGCATTAGACAGGAACAGGAAGTGATTATCCTGTGTGTATGGTCGTGATCTTCTACACCTCACACGTTCCTTTATGAAGAAAGCCCCCAACGTATACAACTGTTTCTGTATGAGTGAGGGTGTAGGCTTACATGAACTTTTCTATGTTTGCTGCAGGCTGACTTTTGGATTAATTATGCTCCCTTCAAATGTGTATGATTTTTAATGATTCTAATTGTGAGTACACCCTCTGCATACCACATTAGCTACAGAACAGGAGACATGTTGGTCACATTTTGGTCATTAGGAAACGGCGCTCCCACTGTACAGGTTCAGTAGTGATGACCTGGAGTGACTCAAACATACTACTCCCCTGCCAGGTGCAAATCAAACACAATGAGTATTTAAAATTATTCATTCCACCAGTTGAGACTGAGTCTGTATGTTTTAAATCAAACTAATGGAGGGGATTTGTTGCAGGCTGGAGGAGTACCATGCTACCAACGTGAAAGCTCAGACTGGTGAGACAGAGGACCAGAGGAGTCAGATGGCCCAGATGGAGAAAGAGATGAACTACCTTCGGACTGAGCTGGAAGCTCAGAAGGAGGCCAATATCCGCTCCCCCAGCAACACCATGAAAAATCTGGTGGAACGTTTGAAAGCGCAGCTCGCCCAGAAAGAGAAACAGCTCAAGGTTCCTATTTTCTTCTAAGTTTACTTGTACTTTGTTCTTTCTCTGTATGTGATACAGTCCTGTTGCCTTGCAGAAGTACCCTGATACGTTTTGGGGGAATCAGGAAATGCTGTCAATTGTTGGCATGTTCTCCTTAGTTGATTTTGTCCCAGTCCAACATGCCAGACAGGTGAACTGGGTGCTGTAAATTCTTTACATAAGACTAAATCTCCAGTGAACGTCTTTTCTCTGTTGGCTGTGTGATGGACTGGTAGCATGACGTGGATGTTTTCCAGCTGTTCACCCAGTGTCCACTGCTGCTGAAAGTTGAATGTTCTTGCGTTTTGGATTGTATGCACAGGGTTCAATGCTCATAACGTAAGTCAAATGTAAAAATAGAATGCAGTGAATTAATACCAGTTAAACCTCAAAGGCAGTTTGACCACTGCACTCACTGTATGTATCATACCCGGCATCTCTTTGCTCCCTGTTTTGGCAGGCTCTCAGTAAGGCTCTGTTGGAGCTGCGAGCAGAGATGACATCTGCTGCCGAGCAGCAAGTCATAGCCAGCGCTGCACAGAAAGAGGAGAGTCTCAATGTACAGATGCTGGTTGACAGACACACCAAAGACCTAAAGGTGGGACCCCTTGATCATACTAACACATGTTTTTTCATGCATGTTATATTTCAATGCTCATTTCATTGTATGACTAGCAGTTGAGCCAATTAACTGACACAGTGAAAACCTCAGGAGTAAGTTTATTCAGATAACACAAACAAAAATATTTTCCATAAAGCAAAAGAAGTATCATCTACTTCCACTTTTATACTGATTAGCAACCTGTAGTAGAAGCTTCTGGTCACAGCCTTTGTATAGTAGCTAATCATCCTCCTTAATCCTTTCATTAATCACCTTTTACAGCCAATAGATTTAAAAAGCTACCATGAAGTTACCATGATATGCTGATTAGTCTGTGTTGCATGTCTTGGCAGACATGAATACACTGCAAGGCTACAGCAAATAAAGTTAAAAAATACTAACAGATGGCTGTATTTAGGGATAATGGTATTTATAGAGTGCCTTTGGCGAGTTAAAACAAAACAAACCAGTATAATAAACAAGTTGTTTTGGTAATGTTAAAGGATATGTCTGGCTTTTGTCCGTTTGTCTGTTACTTACAACAAATCCCATGAAAAGACAAAAACAAACAATGTGTTAATTGGTCCCTCAATATTTTTGCTCTTCCCTATCGCAGCCCATTCATATCTTAAACAATGAATTTTTTTCCATTCATCAGTTATAAAAAGTTAATTTGCAGCAGGGCACTGTAGGTTTAACCAAATGTTACCGAAACAGTAGTAACTAGAGCATTTATGAGGGAACTGTTTTCAGCTGCGGACAAGCACACCTGGTGCACTAGTGAGTAGCAGCAAGATGGTGTATGTTGGATTGACTCAAACTAAACTACATGTGTTGGACAACAATGCAGAAGAATAAGATATAGGCTTTGGATACACAGACGTTACTTGTTAGCAGCATCAATTCTTTTCTCCAAAGGTGCGGGTGCAAGAACTTAATGAAGAACTTCAAGCCGCCAAGGATTCTGCTAAAGCAGCCAAAAGCCGGGAGAGCACGCTGAAAGAGGAACTGGACAGCCTGAACCAGGACCTACAGGGGTGTAAAAAAACCCAGAGACGCCTGCAGACTGAAAAGGAAGAGAGAGAGCAGGAAATCCAGGAGCTCAAGCAGCAAATCAAGAGGCTCAGGGCTGCCCTTCAGGTTAGTGTCTCTAAGGAGTTTGGAATAACACGCTAACAAGTTAATGGACTTGTAAGGAAGAATACAGCTTGGTTTGAATTTGAGCTGGAGCTTTATGTTGTTGCGATTATGTGTGTGAGCGATGCACAGCAACAGCCACATGACCCGGCCAGATAAATGTTTAAACAATAAGTCTTTTTCACGGCAGACATTTTGAGTTGTCCCCGTAGGAAAAGCACAGGTATTGTTAATAACATTAACGATGGCGCTGTCCCAGTAAGCTGTGACAGTGAGCCAGCGTGCACAAGGCCAGCGATCTGAAACTAAAGCAGCTAAATGGAATTCAGCCATCATTCATTTGATTATCTACATCTGTGCTTTTCCTGCTGTGACTAAGCAACATGTCCTCTGTGAAAAAGGCCCATGAGGAACATGTTAAGAGTAGACTTCTTCTAAGAGTTAAGATAAACTCTTCCAGTTGTTATCGGGGTCGATAAAATTTAATTGGTATTCCTGTGGATTAATACCTTTGTGTATTTCGTAAAGCTAAATTCCAGATTGGTCTCGGGACGTTTGACGCTTTGGCTGTCTCTCAGTCTCTCATATCTTTTACATGATGCCATGGGCTCTGACTATAACCTTTGCGGAGTTAGTACCTCAGTTTTCTCATCGACTTAAACAAGGAATGTAATGCCTGTCAGGACCGCTCACTGTCACTCTATTTTGTTCTGTCTGAGAAATAGGAGCTATAACAATCTATTCTATTTTTATTTTGCCAATAGAATCAAGCAGAACCAGATGGGAAGGGGCAAACCATGGAGAATCTGCAGAAGAAGATCAGGAAGCTTGAGTCGGACCTGGAGAAAAGAGCAGAAATAAAAAATGTCAATGACGATCATGGAAAGGTTTTAACATCAACTGACTCAACACCACACATTTTATATCACATCTATTTTACTTGTTGCTGTTGGCATTATTATAATTCATTGCACCTTCACTACATCTTGTTTCTCTGACAGACCAAAGATGAAATTGTGCGTTGGGAGGAGAGTAAGAAATGGCAAGCCAAGATGGAAAAGGTGAAGAATTCCCTGAAGGAGAAGGAAAAAGAGAATGAATCTCTGTCAAAACAGTTTATCACCCTTAAAGAGCACTTCTCCAGGTCAGTGTGTACACCATGCTGGACAGATTACACTGCATTCTTTGATGTTGGTTCATGACAGACTAACTTACATTCAAAGACAACTTGGAACATTTGGCTCCAATTGACAGTGAGAGAGTGAAGTTTGCAAACTTCAAACTATTGCATGTCAATTGAATGCACACAGCACGGCTCTTTATCCAACACTGGTAGTACAGATCAGAGAATTGTGATTTCAATTAATTTGATTAGTTTTGAATGATTTTTAGCTACAAAATAACTAAACAAATGTAAAAAGGAAAAAAAAATGCCAGTTGTGATTTTCCACAACCAACAGTGGTGCAGATACCTTGTTTTATTTGACCCACAGATGAAAATCCAAAGATATTTACTATACTATTACACTAAACAAAGAAAAGCTGCAATTATCACATTAGAGAAATTTAAAACAATCAATTGTTTATCATGATAGCTGCAAGCTAGTTTTCTGTCAGTTGCTTCATCAATCGATTTAGGTCGAACAATAATCATAACAAGAGGGTGTAGTTGTCATATTTTTTGGTCTGTGCAGACTGGAGCAAGAGAAGAGTGCACTGCAGAAGAAGCTGAAGGCTCGAGGTGTGACTGCCGATCAGGTGGTGGGAGTGCGATCCACTGAAATGGAGAAGGAGATGGAGGAGCTGAAGAAGAAGAACTCAGATCTGCAGACGCAGATCCTCACAATAAGGTAACTTGTTTTTTTAAAAACTCTGTAGTTTTGTTCAAATGCCCAAATTTTAGTGTCTTGTTTTGGCTTATTTTAAAGATATTACAACCAAATGGTGTGATACTCAGTACACTTGTATGGAGTTGTGTACTTAGAAGCCTTATTGAAGGTTTTTCGTTTAGCCGATTAAAACACAGACTAAATTTTGATTGATGAACCGATTTATCAAAGTAATTGGATACCTATCACTCCTATCTCGAGCTATAACAAAAATGACTGATCATTACATTTTTACGTCTAAATTTAATGGTATTCTGCCATGCAATTATTTACACCATATTGTAAAATTTTATCACCACTATCATGTACGCTTGACAATTTTATGGACTGACAAATGGTTAAATTATAGATGTAATAAGTATTGTTGAACAATTACTTTTACAGTCAAAGTTAAATTGCAATAAAAAAAAAATTTTAAAACTAAAAAAACCTTTGTAGAATACATAAAATGTATAAACATTTACATATTAAACTGAATTATGGAAATTATAGCATGCAGAAAATACCCACTGTAATGCAGACGTCTATTACCAATGACGGCTTCACTTAAATTGTTGTGCACATGACAAATAAAGAACTTGATTTTTCTTTTTTCTAATTGCCAACATACACTACTCACAAAAAGTTAGGGATATTCGGCTTTCAGGTGAAATTTCAGGATGAACCTAAAATGCATTCTAAACTTTCCAGGTGAACTTAATGTGACCTTCTCTAAACCTTTGAATGCACATGTCCAACTGTTCAGTGTTTCAGTACTTTCTGCACCAGCTGCTGTTCTCTAACAAGAAGCTTAACAGCAACATTCACAACAGGTTTGATCCATGAATCCACCAATACATTTCCTGCTTCAGTTAGAACTGGTATTTAAACAGTCCTCCTCATCGTGCTGTTCACATTCTGACATCATGAGACCAAGACGACACCTAACAGTTGATCAGCAGCACCTCAACACTGGAGGCTTCAAACAGGAAGTCCTCAGACGGAGGTGTTCACTGAGCTTAGAGGGTCACAGAGTGTCATCAGGAGGTTGGAACAGTGATACAGAGACTGGAAGAGTCACAGAAAGGAGAGGAGTGGACGTCCTTTGGCCACATCCCAATTTATTGAGACACTGAAATTTTTTTGTTGTGGTATACCTACCACTGTTGTTAGCTTTTCTTCAAATACATTGTTTAAAATGAATAAAATGACCATTGCATGCTTCTACTTAAATGTCATACTTTCATGATATAATATCACTGTAGCATTAACTTTTTACATTTTCCATATATTTCACCTGAATATTAGTTATATCCCTAACTTTTTGTGAGTAGTGTATGTGCAGTGCAGATAAACTATATGCGATAAGACAACACTGGCCAATAGTATCCTGCTATGTCATTCTCTAATCTGTTGTACTCACCGCAAGTCTCTTTATAAAAAATACAGGAATATCTGTGACGTATGTTGTTAAGTAATGACAGCCCCTCATTGATAAACTCATTATAGGGTGATAAAATGCTGGCCAAGACTTTTATTTTCTTGTTGAACTCACAGACAGCGCCAGGCTTTACCTCGTGATGACGCCATAGAGAATCTGACCGTGAGGAATCGCTACCTGGAGCAGAGAGTCCGATCTTTAGAGAGCCAGATACCCAAAGAGTCTCCATCGAGACCCTCTGTAAGTTCTCATCACAGTGCACAACATGTAGACTGTAATAAATAATTCACGTCGTAATACACCACAAGTTGGTTAATCATGTAAGAAGTTTATCAAGTTAATGTGCCTCACATTCTTTGGTTTCAGCATGCTTCAGCCATGCTCCCAAAGTTTGGAAAAGAGTTGAATTTGAATATATAAATTCTCAACATAATCTGGTGTTTCATCCACACAATCACTCATTTAAAGCAAAATGGGGGATTTTAATGTTGTAAATGAAAATTATCCTGCCATCAGATTTGTTTTATGTGTGAATATCCAATGATTGCTGTGAGTTTAAAGGAATTATGTAGACTATTATTTGCAGTTGCATTTATAGTAACACTTGAGGCTTTGAGATTCTGGACATTTTTGGTTTAGGTACTTTGAAAGTGCTTGAACTTTACTTTTAAAAAGCTGTAGGAACCTTGTTTTACATCTAAATGGAATATTTTAGCTTTTCATTTGTTGGGTGAACATAACACACAATTTGAAATATCACCTCTGGCTTTCGGAACTTGTGATGGACATTTTTCACTTTTGTCATTTTAGAGAAATATTCCAGGTTAACTGATCATGAAAATAGTGATTATATACACATATTACAGAGATTACAAGACCTCACGTTATTGCAGGCATCCCATAGAACATATAATTATCACTTGTACTGAACGAAACATTTTCACCTCTCTGTTCTATTTTGAATAACCAAAGATGTTTTTCCTTTTTGTCTTTACATTCTTTACTGTGTGTTCTTCTTCACCGGCACCGAATTTAATCTGATTCATTGCCTAGGGAAAAAGCTCCTCCTCCCATTCTTGGAGAGGGATTTGCTCTGTCACTTTTGATGTTGCGGATGGGTCATGCGAAGGGAATGCAGCATTCCTCCCTGCCGAGTCCTACAGCCACTCTGTTGGCAATGAAGTTGCTGAAGACCCCGCTGACCAACAGAGGGAGCCAAAGCAAAGCCAGATAGATGTGGGAGATGTGACAGGAATAGAGACAGATAACACACAAGACATTCAATGTGTTCCAGAAGTCAATGTGGTTGAAGAAAAGGAAGAACCACCGGCAGAAATACCAGGATCAGTTATGTCCACCCACTGTCCAGCAGCAGCCAGCGGTAAAACGGTGAATAAAGAGGATGCTGGTGAGCTAGGTGATGGAGGTGCAGATGATGATGTGGGAATCAGGGAGGAAAAGCCAGAAGAGGCTGCAGAACATGTTAAGTTCAAAGCTGAAGTGGTTGACACTACAAAGGAAGCAACAGAGGAAGATAATCCAGGACAGTCCAACTCAGCAGAACCAGATGTGGATTCCAGCCACTCAGAGAGGTTTATCAGAAAAAAAAGGGTTCGCAAACGAGAAAGCAGATCTCTTAGAAATCTGAAGGTACTCCAGGTTCTAGTCACCCAATTGAATTGGTAGTTCTGTGATAGCGTGGTAGAAGTGGCAGAAAAAAACTCAAGGCATTAAAAGTGAGTAGTAAGTGTCCGGTTATTAGTGTGTCGGTGTTTTCCTCCTCTGCACTGTCTGTTGGACTAGAGGTTTCCGTGGTCGTTTGTAGGTAGAGACAGTTTCGTGACCCCCCAAGAACAAAGTGAAGCTGTTTCTCGACTTTCTCTTTGTTTTTGAAGAAGCAGTGTTTTTCCTCCGCAGCAGTGTCATAACCAATATGCCTTTTAATTAACTTCCCGTGACCGACATGGTGTCTTTTACTTTGCGTAGGCGTCAAAACGAGCCACTGGCGCCTCCTCGCAGAGAGATCAGGACCTCCAGAAAGAAAATCTCAAGCTTGCATCGGAGAACCTGGAGCTGCGCTTTCAGCTGGAGCAGACCCATAAAGACTTGCCAAGACTCAAGGTCTGTATAACCTAATGTGACAAGTCTGTGTCACGCCATTGTTTGGTACTGGTCCTGATAGTGAGACAATTAAATGAATGAATGTCTGAAATTTCGGGAAATGCTCTCTAGCCAAGACTTGGCAATGAGAAGGTCAATACTGCTCGTCTGTGGTCAATCGTCTCTCTCCTGATTGACCACAGTTGTCTTAAATAAATTGTGCATCTTTCCTATACTTTAAGAAACAAACCATTTACAAATACCACATGCGAATAATTTTTTGCTCTAATGAAAAGCGACTTTCACTTTACAAACTTTAAAACAATTAAACAAAGATGTGTAGAACCCCAACCGGACACTAACTGTAAAGACACAATTATACAATATTGATTTAAATAACAGTAAATATTTTGGTGGAGTGTTTTTTTATGATCTTCACTTTCTCTTTTTTCACAGACTCAAGTTGCAGACCTTAAGGAGATGTGCAGCGTGCTGAAAAAGGAAAAGGCAGATGCGGAGAAAAAGCAGGGACATGCACGTGGAGTATGTTCACCTAAAGCCACATATGGTCTTTCTACAGTGTGTAGTGTTTTCCCAGAAATAACAAGATATTAATTATGTCTTTATATGAGGTTTAAAAAAACAATCTAATCTAATGAGAAACAAATGGGAAGGAAACAGAATCGACCACAGAGGTTTTGAAATTGAATTCACCAACCCCCAGTTGCTACTGTAGATCATGACAATGAATAATGAATAATCAGTAATGTGTTCCTCATCAGACTGGTCAGAGCGGTAAGTCAGTACCCGAACTTGAGAGGACCATTGGGCTGATGAAGAAAGTGGTGGAAAGGGTACAGAGGGAAAATGAGACGCTGAAGAAATCCAGCGCGCCTGCAAGTCAAGACAAGGTCGCTGCTTTGGAGCAAGAAAACAAAAAGCTGAAGGTTCCTGACCGCATCACTTCACATTCAGTTTAACTGCTCTGTTCTGTTACTACAGCTGACAGTAAAATGTTGTTTCTTTTGTTTTTTCTAGGCCAACTATGAGAAACTCAAGACTCAAAGCGAAGCTGAGCTGAGTTCCAAACTTGAATTTAAAACCAAAGGAATGGAGAAAATAATGATGGAAAATGAACGTCTACGCAAGGAGATCAAAAGGGTAACGACACGTTTACTTATATTCCATAATATAGTACAGTTTAATATTTTTGATTTAAAAAGATGGTATCTTTGTATTTAGCCACTTGTTCCACTTGTTCTTTTCTTAGAACATGGATTTCTCCTCTATAATGAAACCCCCTTTATACATGTTTCATAACGTCACAGGAAATTGAAGCTGCAGAAAGGCTAAGAGGGACCAAGACGAGCCTGGAAGTGACCAATGAGAAGCTGGAGGCAGAGCTGGAGGAGACCAAGCAAAGACTGCGGGCAGCTCTGTCCAAACCCATCGCAGAGGGAGCAGACAGTAAGGCCTGGAAGGCATCTGTGGTAACAAGGTCAGCAAAGTGGTTTTTAATGCAATCCATTAGCCTCAGTTTAGTACGTGTTCAGAGCAAATTGAAAAGCTTTCAAAGTTTTAATGAGCTGAGTGCACAGTAGGTTAAATCTCTATTAAATTGCATCAATCAGCAGTAGAAAGAAATCAGTCTCCATCCATTACCCTCCTCCCTACTCGTGCTTTCCCAGACAGCTTGGGAATTCAAAACCGTGACCTTGCACCGCTCCACTTGTAGAAGCGTCAGACTTCAAGCACCGTTTACAGTGTTGTTGTTTCCCTTCCATCCACAGAATGTTTGAAAACAAGATGAAGGAGCTGGAGAAGGAGCTCTCCCAGAAGACCTCCAGTCTGTCTGAACTCAAACAACAGCTGAGGGACGTGACCAGGCGCGAGGAGAGAGCCCAGATTAGCATCCAGCGACTTGAAGATCAGGTACAGACTAACTCACTGTTTAGTTTAGTAACAGTCAGGTACAGACTAACTCACTGTTTAGTTTAGTAACAGTCAGGTACAGACTAACTCACTGTTTAGTTTAGTAACAGTCAGGTACAGACTAACTCACTGATTAATTTAGTAACAGTCAGGTACAGACTAACTCACTGTTTAGTTTAGTAACAGTCAAACCTGGAGCACACTACTGAAAAACATTTTTACTGAAATACTTTTATAAAAACACATTTAAAGCAATGTAACAATTATTAAAGCTGCTAAATAAAAGGTCAGATCTCTAACAGTATGATCTCAGTATGTTGCTCAGGTGGCCTCAAACTGTTTTGGTCTGGACCAGATGGTCTATTGGCTCTCTTCAATCACGTGTGTTATTTCAAGAGAGGGTCATTTGTAAAATAGCAAGTGTCTGGTCTCCAGGTCGACTTTGCAATTCCTGCTCAAGAAAGTCAGTGCTGCGCATTCACAAAGTCGAGGGACTTTGAGAGACAGATAAAGTCGTGAATTCTCTTTGAAAGAAAATATCCTACTTAAGTCAGTTTCTGTTGTATAGCTAGTCTTTCTGTTCAGCTTGCGTGTGAAGTATTTTGTACGAATCCACTGAAATTGTCATTCTGGCGTTGTCATTTCTCAGGTTGACATGTTAAAGAGATTCCCGGCAACTGCAAAGACAGAAGGAGGACCCACCAAGGAGGTCCAGGCAATGAGGTTCGTCTATCTATGTGTTATGTGTATTAATAAGAATCATAATATGGTTCACTACATTTTCTGATATCCACGTATACCACAGTTTGGCAAAGAAATGCATAACCAGAGACGCATCGCTAACTTACATACACACATCCAAGTGTCTAACATGGGACCAAATTAGCGCAAGCAAACTGAGAAAAGCTGAGCAGGTGGACAGCAGTCAGTTCCCACTCTGACCTTTGTGTTCTTTGTCTGGATTTTGCCATTTCTCTCGTCCTCAGACTGGTTAACGTTGAGCTGCAGAGGGAGAACACTGATCTGAAACAAAGGCTGAACGAGTACAGCGAGCGATATGGTGAGACGTCCTCTAAACTAGGTGAGACACACAAGCACACCCACATTCGCTGAAAAGGAAGCAGTGTGAGATTTATTTAGGTTTTTGTGGATCATATTTTAGTTAGAGAAAGAGAGAAGCCTGTTAAGTACAGTCGGAACAACACATGCAAAACATGCCGCATACCTCAGATTATGACCCGACACTGAGTGATTCTATTTATTTCAACATCAGGAGTAACGGTAAGTGATTGGGTCTCAGCCAGACTGAAAATCCTGATACATTAGATGTGAATTGTTGTGAAGTTGTTAATCATTGCAGTTTTCCCTGTTGTACTCTTAGACTACGGGAAGCTAAAAAACCTTCTACAGGCGGCCGAAAGGGAAAAAACAAAACTTCAAAGGGAGGTTAAAAACCTGAAGAAAGAACTGGAGAGCTTCGACCCAACATTTTTTGACGAGATTGAAGATTTAAAATATAACTACAATTTAGAGGTCAAGAAGAACATTCTGCTGGAGGAGCAGCTGAAGAAGGTGTGTGATCGGTTTGGAGTAAAGGTTGAAATACCCCGAGTGTCCATGAGCTAGCTCAGAGTCACTGCTGTTGCCTTATGATGCAGCTCGGACCGCTTTTATGCTGGTCGGACTTGAGCAGTGGACGTTATTGGAATTATTTTTAGTGTTTTCCACCTGTAGAGCTGGATGTAAACCCTCGGTACAGTTTTAGTCCTGACCACAACGAGTCTGTCATGAACCGATGTGGAATTTCAAAGCCGTTGATGATAATAAATATTAATCTTGCAAGTGGAAAAATGTAAAGAGGACAATAGATATACATTCTTAGATTGACAAGTTTGCTTTTTTAATAGAGAGCCTTCAGCCAGTCTTGAATAAAGAATACATTAATTTATCGTACACTTGTTTATATGCACACTAATTAATGCCAGAACATCTCTCTTTGTGACAAGCATGTATTCAAAATTCTTTTCTTGGTTAATTCCTGATTTAAATCAAAACTTTGCCAATATCAGACTTTTATTCAGGCTGATTCTGTTAAGACTAAAAGAATTGTTAAGACCTGAAGTTCCTAGTTTTGTACAAACCATAGTTTTCTAGAAGTGGTGCTAAAACTCAGGAATCTCCTCAAGACTTCAAACGAGGCCCCACCCAAAGGACCTCTCTTAAGATACTAAATATTGATGAGTTGCACTGTCCGCTCCATCATGTTTTTAGGTGATGCAGTTTGAAACCTGCAACAGGCCTAAAGTTAAAGTTTACCATAAACTGGTGAGTGATGTTACTTCTACAAGGCAGCTGTCTTTTGTTCTTGGTTTGTTGATGTGTCTCTTTATGTAGAATATTTATTTCTTTACATTTGTACAGTTCTGAAATTGTGCTTTTGTCAATAAAGCAGCTTTTAAATTAACGTCTACATATGATTCACTCTTCACTTAGCAATGGTAGCGCTCTAACACACAGTATTTACAGTGTTAGCGAACATTTGTAACAACTAAAGTTGCTAAAAATGTCCAGTTGGTCATTTTTACAGTGAAGCTGCAAAGCAAATGTCAAACTGTCCTCAGGCTGTAATACACACCACTGTACTCATCTGGGATCACCGGCAGCCACCGCCAAAGTGGCAAATCCTTTCAGGAGCTTCAGAGAACGGAAAGTTGAAGTACTGCGTTTACAAGTCAAACTGGACGTCCTGCAGTCGGCTGAATCGGCGTCCATTTAGTCCGGAGAAGGACGTGAACAAGTCCTTGCTGTTGTATTCGTCAACGTGAATGACGACCGACCGGCCACCAAGGCAGGAGTCCCCGTCCGGCCACCTCAGCCCCAAGTGATGACGATGAACCTGCAGACACAACAGCAGCTCAAAGTCTTTCATGGTATTACAGCCAGGGAAAAGCATTTCATGTGTTTAAGGAAGTGTTGGAATTCTGAAATAATAATAATAACATTTTCCAAGTGAGAAAACTTTAAAGCTTAAAGGGATTTTTTTAAAGTGAGGTACTTTTCCTTTGTCAGTTTTATTTACACTGCTGTCACACAACCTTTTCGAAAAGGAAATGAAGCTGTTCTCAGTCAGCATTCAAAACACCAAAGCCACACCATAACATAAGAAGACTAGCCAAGAGAGGCAGCGGTGGACTTTTTTTTTTTTTTCTGTACTGTTTATGGTCAATGGAGTCTGGTGGCTTTGAAGTGAGCAAAGAGAGAAATATTCTAAATAGAGCCTACACTAAAAAATGTTTTTTTTTTTTTGGTTTAGGTGGATTTTCTTTTAGATCGCTACAATAAGTTTTTCTACTGACCCCCTCCACAGCAGTACACTGCTCAGTGTCTGTGCCTTAACTCCTGCCTCCCCTACTTCAGATAATCAACACTGCACTCTTTCTGATCAGTTTTCTTACCTTCATGAGTGTGCCGTCGTTGCAGTGCCAGACGATGCCCTCAACGCGGCCCTCTGGACTCTCCTGGAACCAGGAGCTGAGCTGCTGGAAGTCCACAGGTGGGGGGTCTCTGATTCGAACACTCCCATGAGACACCAGGCAGTGGACCGGCTGCTTCTTACTCCCCAGTCCTGTTAGCACAATAACACTTTGCTGGAGTTGTTTGGATTTTTATTTGGAGTTTGTATTAGGTAGACTTAAAACGCCCTGATGCAGAACAGTGAAACGTCTGTTAAACATTTAGGGGTTTTAGCTCCAGAATGGCACCGATCTCTTGACCACTTGTTGAGCTATAGAGAAATGTTTTCAGAGTTTTAATTGTCCAACACTCCTGGTATAAATATTTTAAAATAAGTTAATAAGGGTAAATCTAAGGTAAATATTTATATGAACTTAGTCATGAAAGCCTTCTTTTAAAAAAAGCCTAAATTCTGGTGCAACCAAATGAACAGTAAAAAGGAGAATGCAGTCTTACCATAAGGGTTTCCATTGACGTTGGTGCCAATGAGCTCCAGCGTCTGCTCCAGGAGGTCGGCCAACGGGACAGCTGCAACTTCTAACAGGTCTTCATCGTCGGCGCTGGTCCTGAGAACGAGAGCCGCCCCCGCTTCGTAATCCAGCACAGAGGAGTGCCAGCAGTACTGCTTGTTGTCCTTCTCCACCGGAACCCAGCCTGAACATTCACAAGGACCCGATCACTACATCTGCAGGCAGCCTCGTCCACAGTGACAGGAAAAGCCTTTCAACACGCTCC
The DNA here is from genome assembly GCF_042242105.1 of Pempheris klunzingeri. Classification (NCBI taxonomy): domain Eukaryota; kingdom Metazoa; phylum Chordata; class Actinopteri; order Acropomatiformes; family Pempheridae; genus Pempheris; species Pempheris klunzingeri. Next base: position 5,309,437 of record NC_092016.1, on the reverse strand, counting down.
GTGTCAGAAATGTTACAGGTTGCTGTCGTTAATGGAAACCAGGACGGATGTAATTCTACTGTAAGTACTTACTGTTGCACTCCTCCACAGCTTATATTCCTGCACAAGTTATCAAAACCTTTCCAGTGAATTGATTTAAATTCCAAATTCTAGCTAAACAGAAACAATCGTTGTCCATTTATTCATCTATTTCCTGTAACCACTTATACCGTCCTTTACTTCATGTTAAGTTGCACATTTTGTAAATATATTTATATGTTAGCAATAGCAGTTTATTTAGCAATAGTAGTTTATATTTAGATTTTTTATATTTTATTTTATCCTCTTTGGCATTCAGCGTGGATGGCAAAGTAAGATTTTCATTGTACAGGGAAACCCATTTCTGCACTGTACACATGATAATAAACGCTTTGAATCTTGAATCTTGAAGCTTCAGTGAGGCCATTGTGGTTTGTGTAGACTAGACATGACTGTTGGAAATCTGTAGTGGTGCTGCTGTTTGGGATTTTTATGCCTCGCACATGAACTGTATGGAAATGGCCGTGAAGTGAAGAAGTGAAGTGAAGTCAATGCAGAAAAGCCTTAAACCTGCATTCTTTTGAATGGCCAGCAGGGGGCGACTCCACTGGCTCCTAAAAGAGATCCAATTGTATGGAAGTCTATGAAAAAAAATGACCCTACTTCTCACTTTCCTAAAGAGTTAATGGTCTCAGTCTTCTTCAACACAACATGAGGCTCATTTAGTAAATCATGGTCCCATTTATAGTAAAATAGACGAGAAAGCAGGGTTTGATTTAGGATGGGACTACCCTGTGACTAACCAATCAGAGGCCGGTCTTCGCTGAATGAACATCGCTTCTGGCACTAAAATAAAAAGAATCAAGATGGCGACAACCAAGAAGCTAAACTCAACAGTTCTCAAACCAATGGGCGACATCACGGTGGCTACACCCACTTCTTACAGACAGTCTATGGCCCCACTCTGTTGCACTGTAATAATCCCTTTAGATTCAGTGATGATGGTGATGATGATGATGATTACCTGGAATGTGTCCATGCTCATCGGGTACTGGATGGTCATCATGGTATTTGACTCTGTGGGCTGGGATCCACGTCTCAGGCACCGTCTTAAAATCTTCCTCTACGTTCCACGTGAACCCTAAAAAAAAAACAATAAAATAACTCCAACTGAAAGAAACTGCTCAACATGTCATGTACAAAAGTATTTGGACAAAAAAAACCTGCCGTGCACGTATCACAGAGTAAAACTGTCACAGCGTGTGAGGGTAAAATACCTTTACAGCTCCTGTGAGAGTGCTGATACTTTTTAAACCTCTTCTCTGCCTGTTTGTTGGGTTTCCTGTCGAGCCGAGCCCAGAGGTACGGTTGTCCTGCAGGAGGAAAAAAGGATCAGCCATCATTCAGTCAGTCATTTCAGAAAAGTAGTCAAGAGCAAGAGACAAATCATGTTTGGATCCTGTTTGAACGGTGCCATAAATTACATAATCGCACATGTGGTTGTAAATGTAAAAGGTACGTTTGCAAATCAAGAGAGTTGCCGTTTGTCCTTAAACTGTTGAGGTAGAAACACTTAGAAAAAAGACAGACTGCACATCCAAAAGTTACTGAAGTGGCTTCAAGCCACCGAGCACCGCTGAAGCTACAACGCTTGTGTGTGTGTGTGTGTGTGTGTGTGTGTGTGTTGGATGTCGTCACAGGAGCAGGTCTGCTCGTTCTTTGGCTGCCGGGCTGCTAAAAGGACGAGGAGTCGCTGGATGAATCACATCAGGTGAGTCAGCTAGCTAGCAAGTAGGTGATGAGCATCGTCTGAGATGAGAGGCTGCAGTTCACAGAGCTGTTTCTCTGATGTGTAATCCACGGCACAATTCAAACAAATCGAAAAATGATTTGCCTCTCACATGTTTTCTGGAATTCCAGAGGAAGAGTCACAACACAAAGTAGTAAAAGGTAACAAATCCTTACATCTGTCGAGCTTAAGAGATCTTTTTTTTTTTTGTATTTCTGCGTGATAAAACATAGAACATCCTGCAACACTACAAGCTCCCCCAGTGCCTTCCCTCAGGTGGGCCTGTATGGAGGTCGTCATTCTGAGAGATACTCACCTTTGTAAACTGTAACATAACAGCAGGTGCCGTCTAGTTTTTCTGTGGCGAGGGCAAAGTTGATGTTTGCTTCCAGAGCAAGAGGGTTCACATTGTCGGTGGCTACAACCTGAAATTGCTGAAGAGAGAAAGAGATTCATCTGAATAATTATATTACAATCAGTACTACTGCACCCATTCATTTCCACATTAGAGTCATGTGGGTAAAATGAATCAAAGACACACAATTATGCAGATTAGATACAAATAAAGCATCAGCTGATTTTATTCTTAATATCTTTGGGTTTAGGGATTTTTATTTAATGGAGAAAAAGAAATTGGGTGATTAATCAATAATAAAAAGAATCATTAATTGTAGCCCTTGGCTCTAAATAGCACGTTGATCTAGAGGTTAGAGAGTCAGGGAGCATTAGCTCACAGTTTACTGCATACAGCCGGCGGCTGCACTGAGCGTACGATGTGGAAGTTACACTGGAATTTGTCATTTTTTAATCTGCCAGATTTCACAAAACTGGAGTGACAAAAAAAAAAAAAAATCACCTGTGAAGTAACAGAAGAGGCTAAAGCCTTAACACAACAAAAGACTAGGGCTCTACTGGAAATGTCCTACTAGACTGGCAGTTTGTATTGAACAGGACAAAATGTAGTTTGTCTTATACAGTTTGCAAACAAAAGTCAAATCTGCAGCATGCATGGGACCAGTCTACTTCACCTACTGTGTCCCACAATGCAAGGCGCCTACCGCTGTATGAACAGAGACGTTTCAGAAAGCCATGTAAAGTTTGACTTATATTTCCTGAGCAGTCCACCTAAAGCTGTTAGTGAGGGAATTTCAGGCCAGAAATATGCTGCCCAGCTGCTGGACATTCACTTCTGTTAGATTTACAAGGACAATTTAAGTGCTTGTTCCCACTTTGGTCGACCTGCTTTCTTGGCCGCTAGCCTGTTAGCTTACCAGTGGAACTTCCCATAGAGGTTAGAGAGTCAGAGAACATTAGCTCACAGTTTACTGCATACAGCCGGTGGATGGACTGAACGTACGATGTGGAAGTTACACTGGAATTTGTCATTTTTTAATCTGCCAGATTTCACACAACTGGAGTGACAATTGTGATGTTAGTTTCTGGAGCTTCAGAGCTCAGACTTCTCCCCTGTAGTTTGGGATCACTGAAAAGTCACTAAAGTTCATTAATATATGAATGATATGAAAACATGCTGATTTGTTTTTCTGCATGAATAATTGTTTTAAAAAAGACCATTTGTTTAAGGTATTACACATGACCTGATAATCCAATCTGAGTGTCAACCCCACAATGCATGACAGTGACAGGGGACCACCTTGTGGGTGATGGACAGACATAAAGCAGCTGCTTAGCTTAGCTTAGCACAAAGACTGGAAACAGGGGGAAACAGCTAGCCTGGCTCTTTCTACAGGTACAGTGACTTCCTGTAGGCTCCACTGGTTTCTTAGAAAGTTGATGGTAATGATACTGGGGCTGATTGACAGGCTCTTTTCATTTTGTCTGACTGCTCAGCTGTTCCTTAGATGATATCTGGCCATGAATGGCGTCAAACTAGCAGCAGTACAGTAGTGAAATTCTGTATCACATTGTACGTGGATTCAGCTGCCTGTCCTGTTTCCTTAAACAAACTAGCTGCAGTTTGTCTATTCTGGTGCTTAAAAACCAAGATGGCGAGGGCCATGAAAACAATATGGCGACGCCTGTACAGCGGGACTCAAGGCCTCAAAGTGGCGGTCCACAAACCAAGCCCCGAGTCCAGATAAAAATTCATACTTGAAATGTAAATACGAAGCTGGAATGATGCAGGCGGCACACAAACAGAGGCAGCGCTACGGAAACGAGTCAAGCTTGGCTTCCCCTGTACCCGATCTTGCACGCCGAGTGAATCTGACAGCGGGGGGAACACCCTGCAGAAACTCGGCGGCTCAACTCGAGGCCTCTGTTGGTGAGGGACACCCGCTGCATCATCCCATCTAAGGGAGGGGGGTCGACTCCAACTCAGTGGGTTTGATCTTTTCAAGGTCTATATACAAACTTCCGTATGACAACTGGTGACATCATATGTGACATCATATGTGAGGTCACCATTCCAACCCACTGTGAGGTCACTATTCCAACTGTCATCAGAATCAGAATCAGAATCAGAATTCCTTTAATAATCCTCAGGGGGACATTGCTTTTTGTTCCACACAGCTCCAAAAGAATAAGAATAAACTTCAAACACACAAAAAAATCACCTGTGAAGTAACAGAAGAGGTTAAAGCCTTAACACAACAAAAGACTAGGGCTGGACTGGAAATGTCCTACTAGACTGGCAGTTTGTATTGAACAGGACAAAATGTAGTTTGTCTTATACAGTTTGCAAACAAAAGTCAAATCTGCAGCATGCATGGGACCAGTCTACTTCACCTACTGTGTCCCACAATGCAAGGCGCCTACCGCTGTATGAACAGAGACGTTTCAGAAAGCCATGTAAAGTTTGACTTATATTTCCTGAGCAGTCCACCTAAAGCTGTTAGTGAGGGAATTTCAGGCCAGAAATATGTTGTTCAGCTGCTGGACATTCACTTCTGTTAGATTTACAAGGACAATTTAAGTGCTTGTTCCCACTTTGGTCGACCTGCTTTCTTGGCCGCTAGTCTGTTAGCTTACCAGTGGAACTTCCCATAGATCAACGTTGATGAGTGACCATATGAACTGTTTATATCTTTGGTCGTTACAGTTGTATTGTCTTTGTCGATTAATCTGTTGATTTGTTTTCAAAATGTCATCGATCAGTATTTTGATCTTCAAATGTTTTTTTTTTGTCCAAAACCCAAAGACACTCAGTTTACTGTCCCTGAGGAGAACAGAAATCAGAAATTAGTCACATGTAAGAGGCTGAAATCAGAGATTTGGGCATTTTTTTCCTTAAGATAAATGACTCAAACCAGTTTAATGATTATTAAAAAGTTGGCAATTAGTTTAATCGTTGAAAATTCATTAATTAATGGTTGCAGCTCTAATATTTTTATATACTTGATCTTTATTGATATTTCATATTTGCACTTCTTGCTGCTTTGCACGTTCCCTCAGGATAAGTTGATGACTATCAGCAGATATATTAGGGTGGACTGATGGCTGGAGCATCGCTGAGAAATCACTTTGGATACAATATAAATATATGAACACGCATTCACTCCTGACTCAGCAGCATCTTCTTCCTCAGACGGTCAGCTCACCTCCATCTTAACCACTGGAAGCTGATTTAGGAACCATCAATAAATACACACCTCTCTGCTTCCTCTACTTTTCTTTTACAAATGTTTTTATGAAATATTCTGTTTTCTCCCCCGTAACTTCCTCATAATGAGTCCAAATCAGGGCCAAAGTGTCTCAACAACAGCTTCCATGTAACGTGTTCCAGTGACTCCAGAAATAAGCAGCTAGCCCGTCTCCATCACACCCAACAATTTCCAATTATTAAGACTTTTTCATTTCTAAACACTGCAGTCATTATTGCAATGAATAGTGCAGCGTAAACTGTAGATGTGGTTCCACTGTGGCTGATTTAAGCAAAGCAGATTGTAGTCGCACTGTAACTTTTTAGATGTTGTTGCTTACATCATCACTCGGGCTTAAAATTGGAAGTTAATTACTTTTGCTTATATTCAGGGAGGGGTGTCAGTGGGAGAGGGAGGCTTTCAGCAGACGGGAGCAAACAAGAGAGCAGAGTGAGAGTCGAGCAGGACGAAGACGGCACTGATGAAGGAAAAGAGTTTTCCAACATGATCAGCGAGCCGACACGTACAGGTGGACAATACACAGGAGGATAGAGAGAGAGAGAGATGTAACACAGAGGCCAGACAGGAAGGACATAAAGACTGTGGAACAGAGAAATGTCCTCCCACAAAGCAAAAGTGGGAAAGGAAAAGGACAACGGTGAACAGACTGACTACACAAAGTGCAAAAGTGTTCAAAACCGTAATCACAAGAAAGCAATGGAGCAACACGGAGCTTAAACAGACACATTTCACCATGAATTTTCTGAAAAAGAATCCATGCTTTTCACTTCACTCACTCAAATAACAGCAAGTACAGACAAGTGACAGCTGTAAAAATGAATGAATGAATAAATAAATACGAATCTTCAGTTTTTCTGTGCCTCATTTGTTGCAGGATTGTCTATACTTTTCCATAAAGTACAGCTGTAGAAGAGGTGTGTCCTGTCCAGTAATAGTTTCTGGTACTGCTTTGTATTGAATGGGTCACATCACAGGGAAGCTATTGAAGAAAATACCATTATTTATTAGATAAAATGTTAATGCAAAATAATAATGTTAGTAGATTTTAAATGATCGTTCTCATGAATACTGGCAGGTCAGCATGAAGGTATTGAAATGACACTGTTTTGTGTCATTCACACTAAATTTATTGATGGTCCCTAAATCACCGGGGGGTTCTGGAGGTGAGCTGACCGTCCTCCTGCTGCCAACACTGGGCTAAACCCAGTGAAGAAGACGCCGCTGGGTCTGGAGCTAATGTCTGCGAATGTCAAATAAAAAAAAAAAATCAAAGCTAACTTGGTGGAGGGAGGATGACAACACATGCTTCATCACGGACGGGAAAAAGGAAAATGCGTCAACGTTAAAACCATCATCGGCTCCAGCTGCACCCACCTGACACTCTCGTTTTCTGGACTGTTCCTCCTTCACCTCCGTCAGGAAAACACACGCTATCTTCTGCTGAACGGAGCCCAGGCGTCGCATTGTTTTGTGTATTTTCTTCAACCGAAACCAAACTCTCCGCTTAGGTTTTTCCTCTCGGTCGAGCTGAGCGATACTTTTATTTGACGGAGATGTTTCAGCATGGATGTGGATGTGATTTCTGGTCACGTGACACGCGTTTTTTCTTCTTCTCTGGCTTTTTGTGGGTCGTCCGATGATGAAATGGCTCATTAGCGCCACTCTGCGGTGTGGTTGGGAATCACTTCCCTCAAATATCCAGTCTGCAGGAAAACACAATGCTTATTAATCCATCTTTTACGAGAGTTATCAAATGAAATCTTTAATTTTTTTGTTAAAAATTCAAATTGTATTTCCTAAGAATGATTTTACTCAAAGTATTCTGATCACATATTGTAGTCCTGTTTGTCTTGTATGTTACATTGTATGATATATTCTTTTTTATTTAATTGCAACATTGATATTGTTTTCCCCCTGGAGGTAAATAACTAATAAGCAATAAGGAGTAAAAAGTATTTTTATTTTTTTTTTAATCAGTTCAATTCAACATGTTCAACATTACCTTTTACCTGAAAAGTTTTTTTTCTGAATGTAATATTTAAGAGGTAGATTATGTTTAGCTACTAAAAAAATAGTGAATTATTTTGCTGACAGTCTCCATTTGATGAAAATGAGTAGATTATTTATTCATACGTAGATTTATTTCAAAATTAAACAAGAACTCTACACGTACATAAACACACAGGGATGCACAACCTGAATAACTGCTGTTTTTCAATCTTAGCAAAAGTGAAATTGGATATAAAAATGTCATAAAATGTATGTGCATATTTACAGTCACTTAGAAAAGTACAATAAACTGTAAAAAAAACAAAAAAATACAAAGCATTTAAAGGGCAAGTACTTAAAACACTCGCTGACATTCATCAGGCAGCACTCTGGCTCTGATTCTTTGGATCCACTTCAGAAATATCATGAATCTACTCTGCAGAGATGATCTTCACACACAGCGTGATATCACTGGAGTACTTCCTGTCTGATTCTTCTTCTTCTCCTTCGTGTTGGCTGTGCAGGTCCATCTCACTGCCGGTGTGCTTCCACATCTCTGTCTCTATGTCGTCCTTCTGCTGCCCCTGAGTCAAAAAGGTGAAAATATTCCTATTCCAGAAAGAGGGGGGGGGGGGGGATCACATTAGAAATGCAGCACACATGGATATTAAAAAGTAGGTTAAATTCAGTCAAAACATCAATAAGATCATTTTCCTCTCTGGTATCAGTTTGTTTAAATGCTACCTGCTGCAAAGTACATAGTGGTTTCATGCTTTCAAACCTTTTCTCTCCTCCAGGATGAAATCAAATGATTTTTCTGCTCTTATTCTTCTATATTCCAAACTACAGTAGCCTCCAACTCATTATGATACATGTGATACATCTACATATGATACATCAGGGGGGAAAATGTTTCAGACAGCACAGGACAGTGTGACTCACAGTTTGTAGTACCACACAGCTCCTGCTGCTGTTAGGAGCGGAAGGATGATGCCAAGAATGATGAGCGCTGTACGCACATCTGGAAGATAAAACAAAACATTTATGAATGATTACTGCAAACTGTGTCTGATTTATATCATATAGCTACATGCACTTATTCAAATGGTGAATCTATATAAAAAAAATCATTCCATGTCACCTTATATTTAATTCTGTGAATATATTAATATATATTAAAATACATATGAACAATTCACCACTTGTTAGCATGATAGCTGCTTAATAAGTCTACCATGGTCGTCCTTGCATAATAGCCTGCAAACAATTTCGACGAAAGTATTTCAACAATTTTGAAACTATCGGCTTGTAGTGGTGTTTTTCTGCCACCTAGTGGCCAAAATGTGACAAATGCAGCTTTAAGGTTAAGCAGGAAGAACATCTGCTGAAAATACAAACTTTACTCTCAGGGTAAAATGGCTTTTCAAGGGTTGTGAACTAAACCCAAGTAGCTGCAGTTTAAGACCTCCTGTTTCACTAAATCATAGGTTACACAGCCATATAATCAATTATGATTTGGATATATATGAAAGCACCCTTAAATGTTACTCATATTGACCTCTGGTGACTTGTAGGAAGTACAATAAACATAATTTACAGGTTTCCACCCTCTCCTTCTCACTCCATCGAATTGCATTAACAGACAGGAGTAAATAAGTTAATAAGAGTACAGAATCTTTCCTCTTCTTGGGAAAACTGACAGAAGAGAACCAAAAATGTCGGCCTAAAGATGAAAAAAAAAAGACAAGGACACACCTCCGGAAGAAGGTTTTGCAGGGCTCGCCCGCGTTGATGTCACTGACTCAGAGGAAACAGAGAAACTGGATGGATGAGCAGAGGTAGAAAAGGCAAAAGTGATGACAGTGGGTCGTGAGGTGATGAGGTGAGATAGAGGCGAGGTCGGAATATGAGTGGAGAGAGGCTTAGGAGTGGCAGAGGTGGAGGAAACACTGGTTGAATGTGTTGTCTTGACTTGGAGAGTAAAAGCTGAGGTGAGAGGCGTCTGCTCAGGGACTTCTGTTGTTTCTAGCTGTGCTGAAGGTGGAGGCTTGGTTGTAGAACTGAGCAGAGGTGTGGCGGGTGTTGAGGCTTGGGTCAGCGCTGTCAGGGCGGTGGGGATCGTGGAGCTTTGTGGGCTGGCTGTTGATCTGTTCAGAGTTTCCTCTAATTCTAAAAGTGGTGAAAGAAAAAAGGTCTACATTTACATTTTAGCTGATTTACAGAACGTGCTGTAGTACCGTTATAGAGCCACAACAACAACAGAGCCACCCACGACTGTAGAGTGGTGATGAAGATGAAGAAGGGAAATAATAAGAGAAGAAACAATACCTGATGCATCAAAGCAAAAGACACCAAACACTTTATCTGCACTTGCGGCCCACGTCACCAATCCAGTTTTGCCTTGTCCACATTTCTTGTCAGATTTAAGTCGAGGGATGACAGCGACCTGTTCAGCTATCCAGCCAAATCTGTTCAATCAGTAAATATGGTGCAGATTAGTTAAGTTAGTTCAGTTAAGTTCAACTTAAAAGGGGAATGACACTCATTACAAAGTTGAACTCCCCCTCGGCCTTTTGTAGCTCCCAAGGGAGCTGCACAAAATCTTCCTCAACTACCTCAAGTGACGTCACTCGAGGCATCATCGCTTAGGACTGAAGACTACAAGTTTGAAAATGAAAAAAAAAAGTCCTGGGGATGTGGAGTTAGAAAGAAAGGAGATTACCAGACCTTTGTAGACTAGTGGTTAGTGGATCAATACTAAGCCGCTACTGTCACACATAACACACCCAAATCTCCAACTGAGCAGGCGGCCATCACGTTGCATTGTGGGTAATGTAGGCTTTGACAGGGGAGAAGAATGAATAGAATGATAGAGTTGATATCTGATACTTGCTCATGTGGGGATTCCTGAATCGTTGGGTCTCTCTCTTAATTAAAGAGTTTGGTGTGGACCTGCTCTTCATGGAAAGCATCTTGAGATAACACTGTTATGAACTGGCGCTATATAGATAAGGATTGATTGATTGATTGATTGATATCTTTGGCTGAGTCTGACAATGTTATAGGAGTGCGTCACCAACACTCATAACACACAACACACCAACACTCGTGTTTTATAGCGCTGAAATGTTTTACCATTAAAAAGCTATTGGCTGAAATGTTCAACACTGCACCTTAACAGGTATCCTAGCACACCTGAACAGTCACCACATGCTTTCAGCCTACTTGCACGTCTCCAGTCCATGCTGCAGCGCTCGCTCCATCTGGGCTGTGGTCGCTATGGTGACGTTCAGAAATAGACAGGCAGCTCTGGCAGCAGTGAAATTGAAGGTGTATCTTCTTCCTTCAATAAACATGAAGACTCCAGCTGCTCTGTGGCTTTGGGGCACTGCAGATGTTTTGCATGCATTTAGAAAGCATTCAGCACCATCAACATGTCACACTGCAAGCTTATCAAGAGCTCTCTTACTAAAAACTACAGCAGTCCTCGACTCAATGTGAAGCTTACATCACATAACAGGGTTACTGTCCCTTTAAAAGCTACATGATTTGTGTTAAAATGGTGCTTTCCCACATTTAACTCGTTACCCAATAATAACTGCTTTCATCTGACTGACTCTTTTATTAATAATTAACTTTTCATGGTCACGTGAAAAGCAACCAAGAGGAGTGCAGAAATTAGAGCCGAAGCATCCTGAATTTAAATATTCCTTTAGCCGTAAAAAGTTAGGCAGGAAAGATCCAAATCTACATTTTAAAATGTTATCCATTCATGCATTCACATGTATATATCACACCAGCAGATTGAACAGGCACAGAAAAAGTCATAAATATTGTAGTATTTCATCTAAAAGTGGTGCTGCGCCTACAGCAGAAAGAAACTCACCTTTAATTAGACTGGGGTCGGAGGCCAGCAAAAAGGCTGCAAAAGACAAAAGTAAGAAAAGGGTGAAAACACTAAATCTTGCCATGTTGTCTATTAAATATGTATAACTGGAGTGGTTGAAGGAAAAGAGCCAAGTAAAGCGAGTGCAGAGGGAAAAGCCTCTGAACAAATGTGATGTGGATGAGATGAGGAAGCAGGAAGTAGAGGTCAACTCTGCTTGATGCCCTCTTGTGTGATAACATACAGAAAACATGGAGAAGACCTTGAAAATAACCCTGTTTGATCCAAATGTTGTTGTTCTGGTTACCAAATCATGGATGTGGGACGTATACAGCACATTCAACAACGAACAAGTTGTAATTAAAACAAATTGATGGTTTCCAGGAAATATTAACTCAGGAGACAGGAAGCATTAGACTTGACTGGCGTTCCAAGATACATAAATTACAGGAGTTAATCCTCTTGGCATCTTTAAAACTCTGATCGGTCATGTGAGCTGGTTGCTTCGTGCTCCTTCACCAAACTGGTGCCCACTGAGCTAAACACAGATGAAGAAGCATACTTAAAAATAGTCTTTTCAAAGGTTATGCAGTGGTTTGGGGTTTTTCTGCTTTGCTTGCATTTATCTTCCAGAGGTATGTTTGCTCTGACAGGCTGGTCGGAAAGGGAACTTCCTCCACATTGTCCTTTCTCTGTATCTCTTTTTATTTTCTCTCACGCCTCTCTAATCGTTTCTAGCTCTCTTTGCGTCTGTGAAATTGTGCTGTTCTTCTACAATGTTTCTGCTGCACCACATGGCTCTCTGGCCTCTAGAAATACAGAAACAACATGTTACTGATGAGCACACTGCCTTTGATTTGCATGTTCAGAGTGGGTGACCCAGTGGGCGATCAGACCCCTGACCCAGCCAGTACTGAGATACATTCACTTCTTCCTTCTTCTAGTTATATAGGTGATATACTATAACTACAACTGAATCTACGTCTTTTCAGCTGACTTTATTAAAACCTAGAGTGGTTAAAAATCAACAAGTCATAAGTCAGTTGTTTTTCCCCTGAAACTGTCGCATTTGGTAAAAGTCGATTAAAACATAGAAATCACCATAAAACATCGAATATTACACTAAATGAGGAAATGTTTCATGCTTTATATGTTGCATGCATGAACAAATAGGCTATATATTCATTTTGTTTAACAAAAAGTCATGAAACCAGGTCAGGAAATGTGTACAGCATGTGATGCTACTTCTATCTGGGCTCAGTTAGACCTCAGACAGCTCTTAACTCTATTGCACAAACAGCTCCAAAGCTCCAAATTATAGACAATTACTATTATTTATTTAGTGTTTTGGAGGGATTGTACTGTAAAAGTACTGTCAGGTCCAATCACTGATGCAGCGCTCATGAAAATTAGATTTAGCCAAGTTTTATTGCTGAGGTCGCTGAGATCCCAAACAATGATGCTTCAAGTTATTTCTTCATTTGTTTCTTCCAGTGTGGCAGCAACACTTGAGAATTTAAATTACAGCAGAGCGTGCTGTAGCTAAAGTTACACAGAGTGAAACTAGATGTGTTTTGACTCCTCCAGCTCAGTGACCAGACAGGACGAGTAAACTGAGATTATCAAGCAGGAAAAATGGGCACTTGAGCTCCAAGGGCTCCATTTACTGTCTGGTTTGTTGGAATCTGATTAATTCTAATTCAGTTAAACTTAATATAAGAACCACTAAAGCTCAATATAAAAACAAAGGATCTGAAGGCGACTCGGACACTTTTCCCTGTCTATCCTTATCTTTATATATATATTATATATTATATATTTATGTATGTATATATTATATTATAAGTTTTAAAGCAAAGGTGTGACATTTTAGAAAATACACTAATTTGGATCTTGCTTAAAGTTAGATGAGAAGATCAATGCTCTTATATCTAGTGGTTAAATGGGAAGTAGCCAGCTCCAGTTAGCTTAGCATACCAAAAACAGATGGAAACTGCTAGCTGGAAACTAAATCCACCCACCAGCATCTTTAAAGCCCATAAATTAACAAGTTCTATCTCTTCTGCTAAATCTAGCACTGCAATTTTTGCAACTGAATTATTCACATAATGTTGGACGTTTTAAGCCTTTGTGGGATAAAGTAAGCAACAGCTGCATGGCCGTCAGTACTTTGATGTTTAATACAGAATGACATTACACCAAAACTAAACCTCATCACTCAGCTGAATTAATGCCTGATGTCTCACGTGATATTCCAGGGATTCAAACCAGCAATTCTTCAATAAAAACAAGGCTGAAGCCAAAAGCCCTTCTGTAATCTGTGGAGCCCAGCGTCAGGAAACCTGAACATGGCAGTGATAGAGGCCTGTTAGCATGATCCTCTGTGTTGGTCCAATGTATTTACAGTCACTTGCTGACAGCGAGGATGTTTTAATGCACGGTGGCAAGCTAGTTCAACATGTCCTACTTTCATGACTCAGTGAATGTCGTGTGAATAATGGAGCTTCCTGTCTGCTGCAGGCTGGGCTGTAAGAGATACAGCGCTGTAGCACAGATAGGAGCTGGAGGAGAAGCTAATTGGTCACACTTGCCTGGTCAGGAGGAGAGTAAGTCTGGCTTCATCCACCAGGAGAGGAAAGAATAATTCAGTGATAAAAGTGTGACAATTTCCTTCACGCGGCGTCAGTACAGAAAGTCGTCCTCGGGGACAAGAGGAGATTGTAATTGAAACATTTTTTCTGGGGTCACTGATCCACAGCCAATTACAGACACTTTTTTTTTTTTTACCTCAGAAGGAATTGTCACATAAATTACTTTTCCTAAATGTTTTCAGTGTTTCTCCAAGTTAAAGAAATATATATTCATTTTATTAAGCTTCCTATTGTTACTGATTTCACCATTAGCTGTTATCTACCCATGGATGAATGCTCTTTAAAGATGCCTAAAATCTACTCAGTCTCCGAGCAGCTCAGTTGCAGCAGGAAGGGCTTAAGTGCCTTGCTCCTGGACACCTTAGGAGAGGTGTGAGCGATGAGGAGGCTGCCAGTCTGTGAAGACCAGAGACCAGACTGCAAATTTATATTAAGCGCAAAAGTCTGAAGATGCCACATGTCTAACCATTTTTCTATTTTGCTTCCTTGGTTGAATGATTTTCCTTAAAGGGAGCTGTGTTTTCCATGCGATCATCATGTAATAATCATAATAGCATAATAAGCGCATAAGAAAACGTCTTATTACGAGATCACAAAATACCAGCAGGTATTTCAAATATATTTCAGCTAAATATGAGTTTGTTGTCAGTTAGCTATGAGCAATACAGGCTTTACTCATATGACCCTCCTCTGATCTGCCACCGCTGCTATAGTTAAGATCTGGATAGGCTTAGGCACAAAATGTAGTCAGCTCAGCTTAGCCTCTAAAGATCTGGCGTACACATGCGTGGACATCACATTTTGGGTTATATTACCATAGTAGTTAATTCTGCTTAGCTGGGGCCGTATGGACATGTATGTGGGCAAAATTGTTGATATTTCATATTGTTTTTTGCACTGTGATTTTCAAAACATGTTCAAAATATGTTTTGTATGTGTTATAAATACATTCAAAAGCAGCCAGGAAAAAAACTGCTATGTTCAAGGTGGAAATAAAGAGTTTTGCACAAAGGTGACTTTATTGTGTTTTCTGGAGATTAAGACCGATTGTGCACATATGTGGACATAATGTTTCTCTAAAACTACACCATGTAAAAAGATGATGCTTAGGTTTTATACTTATCAGGGTCCAATAAGCCCAAATAGCAAGGAGAAATAAAAAATGCATATCAAACAAGAGCTCGGGTCTTAAGAGGTTAGGGAAAGACACTGGACATGGGACACTGCATGTGAACATTGGTCCTCCGTGTGTCAAATAGCAAAGCAGTAACAGAACAGCAAAGAAATATCCCTCACACATTGCTTGTACCTAATATCTGACTTTAAAAGAAGTGCTAGTGATACTAATTGTGTCATAAAGCACAGCTACAGACATCCAGTTTTCACTGCATTGTCTCAGTAACCACTGGTCGTGCCTCGAATGATATGTAAGTGTGAATTACATATCAAACTCAAAGGAGGAGAGATGCTCTCATACCAAAACACAGAGACGGTTCGCCTCTGTCCCATGCAGGTCCTGTCCTATCATGTTCCCGTATGAATAATGAATGAGGCTCAGTGGGTGATTGGATCCAAACAGTGAACTCGATGTGAAACTGAGAACTTCATTCACATCACACGCCTACATTCTGAACACAAACCGGGAGCCGCGTCTGCTCTCACAGCATCATCACAGTTACAGCGAGGTGGCATTTTGACAAAACTGCACTTATCCGGCTTTGAAAATGTCGCTCAGAGCCAAATCCCACACGGACCTGCAGACGGTTGGGAAGTCCTCGTTAGACAACGGCCTGTACAACTCTTTCTCCATGAGCAGCAGCAACGTTAACAGAGGCAGCCGGTTTGGGAACGGGACAGCCGAAGAGGTCAAAGGTCTCTCCAGAACATCCAGGAGGCCTGTGCGGGTAGTCAGGCCAGTCAGCGCCTGCAATGGCTCCTTCCTCCAGATCAACCATCTGCAAGGAGAGCTGGTCAGAAAGAGGAAGGTAAGGAAGAATGGAGCAGGGATCATACACAGTGATCCCATAGAAGATAACAGTACAGCTGGAATGACTTATTATTACTTAATGATACTGTTGAACAGTATAACAACAAAAAAAGAAGACTGGCGCCAGTCTGTCTCCTGACGTCTGAACGTTTTGATGTCACTAAACTGTTCTGTTAAGTTTCAGTTCTACATCACATATTGCTAATGTTAACTTTCCTCAGGAATGTGAGGATCTCAAAAAAGAAAACAAGTACTTGGCTAACGAGATTCACATGGAGCGGATCATGATGCGCACGGAGAATGAGCTTACCATGAGGAACCTCAGGAACCTGAACCAGGAGCTGCAGGCTCAAGTCAAAGAGGTACACTCAAACACTGGATGTAGCAAATGACAGTCCATCACTCAAGAGATTAGGACACCTACCCACTGATCCTGGGCAGTATTAGGAAAGATATAAGCGATTTTACTCTTTGAAACTCTGTCCTCACATCAATAACACAGTCTGATGCCTGTAATGTGATGGAAGCTATGAACCATGCACAGAAAGTCATTAAGATGGTTAACAGCCTCTAATGTTAGATAAATTCTATTTTCTAAATTCAGACATGGGTAAATTGAGTTTTAGGGATTTTACCTTTTGTGCCACTCTGATATTTGTTTCACCACATTCCTGTTCCGTTCCAGATTAATTATGTTGTGACACATAACAAACCTGCAATAGATGAATTATCAATATAGTAAATAAACACAGAGGCAATACTGTATTTACTGTAAACTGATCACTAAGCATGCAGATGTGCAGCTATTCAGTGAGCTTGACACACTTGCGTTGAAGGTTAAAGACTGGAGTTGGCTTTTGAAGTTGGAACAGGAAGCAACCGTGAAACTGTGAAAACAGCAGTCGACAGCACATAAGTAATCAGAAAAAGATGTGATATCATAAACTAGAGTTAGGCCGCACATGTTGTAAAGATGAAACTCCTGCAGTAACAAGAAGAATGGAGCCACAAAATGTATAAAGTTTTTGTAAAAATGTTCCTCAATGCAAGCGAATAACATTACTATCACCAATGAAATGACATAAAGTCCTCAGGAGAAGTGCAACCCTGTAATTCAACCACGTAAAAGTAAAAGCAGAATACAAACAGTCAAACTGACATTAATTAACAATTACTTGAAATGTTACAGAATAAAAACTGGGAAAATATGACCTGTGGGGTTGCAGCTAATAATCATCTTAACTGCTACAATATCAAAGTACTGGTGAGACAGTATTTTGGACGTAACGTGGAACATATAACATGGAAGCCTGAGTTTAATGACTAGATAACAAGAGGCCGACATGAAGTTAGTTTAATAACGTGCAGACGATTTTGTCAAAGCACAGTATTGCTGCCTCTAAAGGGCTACTCCAGTCATTTAGTGCTGCCGGAAAGGCGAGAAACTTTCAAGTGAACGATTAAAAACTGATGCTGGAGAGGCTGAGATACTCTTATTTATATATATATATATATACATATATATATATAAATCTATTTTATTTTTATATTACATACTTATTTTTAGTCGACATGAGTCAAGCTCCAGAAATACTGGATCCTACATTTCCCATAACGCCCATGTACCATGTAGTAGTACATGGGCTGCCCTTTAATACTAGAAAAAGACTAATTTGAGTTATATCAACATTTTGGATTATATTTAGTCTCATATGCTGGTAGTAATTTTCAACCCCCCCCCCACACACACACACAGTTTGTTAACAGTGCCATGCCATGCCACACACAGGAGGCGGAAGTGCATGAATTCTCGGGGGAAGCAGTGACTTAGCTGTTCACAACATCTGTCTCACTCAGTCACACACACATTGAAGCAGACAGAAAGAAAGAAAGAAAGAAAGAAAGACCGGCGCACAGAAATGCACCTCTGCTGAGAACAGCTGGGGGACTGCTCACCTGAGAATGGATATATCGTGGTGCTTCACGGTACTTCTGCCTCCATAGCTGTACGACAGCCATAGTTAAGTTAAGAGAGAGGAATATCTGGAAGGGAGATGGATGTCTAATGGCTAAATAGCTAATTTGGCAGATCAATATCACCCTCATTTTGCTCAGTCACAAAGAGAAGAAGCACGTTTGGGAGCTATGGGGTTAATATGTAGCAAGGCCATGATGCAGAAACATGCATCAGGTAATGTGAGTAAAGATTTTAGAAAGGCAGTGCTTTGACACATAAACATATGCATTCAGATCAAAACGTGAATTTTCAGAAAATTAAAAACAAAAAAAAACAATGTAAGGAGTTTCTTATAATACCATTAACCTACATCCATTCACTCCACATAACCCTGGTTCTGACAGAGTGTGTGGAGTTGTATTACATCTAGAAACAAAGGCAGGCCTCTACTGTTTCCAGACCAAGTCACTACACAGTACACACCCACCCCTCTCTCTCTCTCTGACCCCCACCAGCTGAAGCAGAGGCTGTATCAGAGCCAACAGAGGGCAACGTTGTGCTCACGAGCTGTAGACGAGGCGGAGGAGTCCAGAGGGGAGGCGGAGAAGAGCAGGGCCCTGGCTGAGGCTCGGGCCCTCGCGTGTCACAGAGACAAGGAGGCAGCAGAGGCCGACAGGGGCCGCCTGAGTGAAGAACTGCAGCTGCTTAAGAAAGAGGTACACTCACAGAAAATGTCAGCTGATCTGCACATTCAACTAAGAACAACGGAGATAATTAGAGGCAGCAATTAGTGTAACTATAGTGCAGCATGTAATGTATACGCTCCTTGGGTGCTCCATCAGGACTCAGGGGTGACACATCCTCCCATTTCAGCAGTTAGTCTTTCCCCAGCACATCATACAATAGTTGTTGAAAGAGTTGTTCAGTAAGATTATCAATACAAAATGTCATGCAAGGTTTTCTGATTCTTATGTTACAAATGTTGCATTAAATTTATCTGTGGAAAAATCAATTATATAAAGCAAATGTTTCAAAACAAACTATATTATATCTAATACACCGTAGATGTCAGATACTTGTTTTAATGAAGGACCAGCATTGGCTCAATATCCCAAGAAATCAATAATAATAAAGAGTCAATTCTTTTCATTTAAAATGTGAGGCTGGTGATATTCTATGTTTTTCTTCAAAGCCAACAATGAATTGATCCTACTAACAAGTATTGTCTGATATCTTGTGAAATGAAATAACTTGTAAATCATCATCTGTTTCCTAATTATATGTTGATGAGCAGAGTATAACCAGAGTGAATGTGGGATATTTTTAGCACAGTTTTCTAACAAAGTTCTTTCTCTCTGTTAGCAGAATCAATAACCCTGAATCAGCCGGGGCATAAACAGGATCTAACATCATCAGTGGAATAAATCGATTCAATTATGACCTGTGAGATTTATTCGGCATCTCTATTTTCCTTCTGTAGCACACGGATCTGCAGCTTTTACTGGCACAAACGGAGAAAAGTTATTTTGAAACCAAGCTGAAGCTGGACCGGGTGTCTGGAGATAAACAGGCCCTGCTGCAGGAGAACAGCAGCCTGGAAGGAGGCAGAGATGAACTCCGACACAAGCTGAGAAAGATCACAGAGGAAAATGTCCATATTAAAGAGAGGTAGGTATATTTCATGAGCAACTGGCTCTGAACATTTTGGGACATCAAAACTGCACTGGACAATAATTCTGTATAAAAATACACCATTGAATAGGAGGCAGAGCCACTAACTGAGAGACAGATGCACCTTATTTAATTCTTCCTTCAGGTATGGCCATTGAGAAGGACTAAGTTAAGTAGAATTAGAATGAGAAGAAACTGGAAATTAAATGATTGTTTTCAGAATAAGAAAAGACAAAACAAATTTGATTCTAGAAAAGATGTCGAAGACATCTAGCAAAGTCAGATTGTTGGGTAAAAAGGGTCTTTAATAACATGGCTTAATGTTAAAATCTAAAAAGGTATTACATTCCTTTATGGTAATGCTACATTAATCATTAA
This sequence comes from Pempheris klunzingeri, assembly GCF_042242105.1. Classification (NCBI taxonomy): domain Eukaryota; kingdom Metazoa; phylum Chordata; class Actinopteri; order Acropomatiformes; family Pempheridae; genus Pempheris; species Pempheris klunzingeri. The sequence continues at coordinate 5,289,488 of NC_092016.1, read as the reverse complement.
TCATCAAATTTTGGTTAAGAGGAGACAGAGGGGTGTTGGTAAATGCTGACAGATTACAGGTTTATAAAGTTGTTACTGTTACGAAGCACGAGGGAGGCGTGGACCCAAATGCAGAATTTCAAAGAGAGTTTATTACTAGGCAACAAAACGAAAACCAAAAATCACCACTAGGGAAAAAAACACGGAAACAAAGGCAATCCAAAAAACCAAAAATCACCACAAGGGGAAAAGTCACTCTCTGAGGCAGCGTGGCAGGAAGCTGGAGGCCGATCGGTAACACTCTCTCTGGGATCACGTGGGAAATAGTTCGACAAGGAGTGAATATGAGGCCAGTGACAGTTACGGCTAACTGTAATTGCTTTACGACACATCCAGGAGACACAAAGAAACATTACCAATCATTTGGAGTCATATATTACTCATTAGTCACACATACTCATGAGTGTGCTGAGGTTTAACAATACTACACTACACTGTGCTGTATAAGGAAAACTCAGTAGGACCAAGGATAGAGCCTTGGTGTACATCAAAGTCATTTAGAGTTACTCACAGTGTCAAAGTCTACAAATAGGAATGAAATAGTCATCATATATAACTTTTATCTATAATAATAGGTAATAACAAAACTTAATTTATGTAGCACATTTCTTACAGGGTTACAAAGTGCTTTAAAAAAAGTGCAAAACAAAAAATTGTATATTGTCATTGACAGTAGTGTTAATCCTGCTGTTACATTACAGCAGCACCAGAATACATCATTTAGGTGCATCTATGCTCATTAGAAGATTATTCAAAACACTTAGAAATGCAATTTCTGTGTGCAAGTACTCTACAGAAGAGAAGGTGATGGGTCAAGGTTTATTTTTCAAAGAGAATAAATCATTGCTCATTGAATGCAATCAGGTGCACAGTGTGACCTGTTGTCCGTTGTTATTGGAGGGCAAATAGTCTCTCAGAAGGGAAGCTGGAACAAAGTCAAGGGCAATAGACGAGGAATGTTTTCACATTATATAAAAATAGTTAGAACTATGTAGCAAGGTTAAATGTCAAACTTGATTGAGCACCTTATCAACAAAGAATATAGTGGGAATGTACTCTGCCTATTAGAAGAAATAAATCAGCACATAACAGCAAACCATGTAGCTGTATATCAGATCAAATATATCAAGTGTTTCATATAGCTGAAATACATCTAATGCTCCCTCTTTGGGCCACCCAGTGCTGCATTTATACATTGACTGTATAAATACTTGAGCTCTATTTAAACTCTAATTTGTCAGTAATCAGAAAGGACATATTTTCTCCTGCTGAGCATAAAGCTGGGAGCATAAATTGTAGGATTAGAGGAACATCAGATCAGATGAATTGCTGCACATCCAATCTAAACAGTGTTCACCACAAAACCCCAAACATCAAAGCAGATGACGCCAAAGGTCATAATCTCAGTCTTTACGAGTAGATAGTGATCCTGACATGTTTTTTTGGGGCATTTTTGTGTATGTTCTGGATGAATTTGAACTCTTAGCGCCCTGGGCAGTGTCCAAAATCAGCTGTAGCCAAAATATACTTCGTCTTAAATGATGGAGGAATCCTTGAGGTTAGCTAACATGCTTCCAAGGTTTACAATTGGTGTAACAATTATGACCTTTCACATAACAGCTCTTTGAGCATAGCCAAGGCCCAACCAGTGGTGCAAAGTCTTTCAGGTGCACACCGTTTCCCCAACAAAGACCACTGCAATAAAGACATAGATGGAAAGTGAGCCAAGTTGATGTAGGAGGGATCCCGAGGAAGGAGTTAGGGATGGAGGATTGACGGATAAGTGTTGAAGGGATGAGGGAAGGAAACAGAGCCGTGGACATATAGATGGAGGATGTAGATGGACCAGTGTCATGAAGACAGGAGGTAACCAGAGGGGTCAAGACTCTGCGGGGGAAGCTGTTATGTGCAGGAATGAGATGAGTTCAAGGTGTGGTCTTTGTTCCCGAACCTACTTATACAACTTCATAAACGCAGGGGAAAGATGAGAGCTTGACTGGGAGACAAATGGGCTGAGAGGAGAGCGGAGGAGATGAAGGAAATGGGACATGATGAAGAAAGAAGAAGATTTAAAAGGAGGAGAAAATAGTAGAACTAAAGATGAAAGTCAAAGAGCAGAAGGGCTGTGTGATTCAAAGACAAGTTAAACAAGACATATGGCAGGTTTTAGAAGGCTACACAAAGTAAAACCCTATTAAATCACACTTCTTCACCTTCATGTGGACACAAGTACAGGTGGTCTCTGTGCAGTGTCAGTGATACTTCAAAGGAAAAAACTGAGAAAATTCCTAAATCCAGATGTGCTTAGTTATTTTAGATTTATCACATAGAACCAAAACAATTTCTCTGCTGTCCGGCTGTAAAAAAAAAAAATATAATAAGACAGACTGGGATGGTAATTTTAGTCTTGTGTTTACAGTGAGATGAATCTGAGGCGCAGAGCGGTGGCGTTGGAGGAGGAGAGCAAAAAGGCCAACCAGGCTCAGCGGGAGGCCGAGGCCGAGAGGCGTCTGGCTGAGAGGGAGAGGCAGGAGAGGACGGCCGAGTGTCTCAGCTGGAGGGAGAAGCACCAGGAGTTAGCTGACCGGTTCAGAGCTGAGGAGGACCTGAGGGCTCTGAGGCAGAACAAAGCAGTAAGGAAGTGCCAACAGCATCTTACGCCTGTTGTTTTTTAGTTGGTGGGATTACAGTGCACCTGTACACCATTCATTTTAAAACATAGAATAACTGACAATGTAATTACCAAACATTAATCCACCCAACATTCCCCCTCCAGGACCTTCAATTTGTATATCGTTTAATTGGACATAATTTTATCAGCCCCCCCCCCCACACACACACACACACACAATGATAGTCACTAAAAAACATCTAATCAACAACAAAAAAAAAGGCACCGTCAAAGTTGTTATCTCTGGATTCACACCAAAGTCTTGTAAGACATGTCTGAAGGGCTTCAGTGTCATTAAACATTGATAACACTGTTGCACTGTGTTATAAATGTCAGCACACAGCAGAAGTAAAAAGCTGAAAATTAAATATTACATTGTACAAGTTGCCATCTGCTTGCAAAGATTATGACGTGCTGTCTGTAAAGTAATTTATTTATCTATTTGTTTTTTTTCTCCACAGTGTCAAGCCAACATCAAGAGTTACTTCCTCTGCATGACTGAAAGCGATCAGCGGGTTAAAATTCTCAAAAATCAAGACGGAACCCCAAGAAACTTCACGGTGAGATGACTCTACGGCCGTGCTCATGACGTTATCTACTAAAGTGTGCTGCTGCAGGTGCAAAGGTCTGAGCTGAGGGCTCAAGTGACCAGTTCTGGTGTCATGTTATTTTGTTCAGGAGGGAGACCCTGCGTTCATCTACACCTCTGAGTCCAGTCCTGAGGAGCCGGAGAGGAGTTCATCCAGGTAACGTCACGTCCACCAGGGGGCTCCCAAAACAGCTGTTAACTTTTCAGGAACAAAGAGAAGCTGGATGACAAACCACTTTTGGCTTTATTACCTGATGGTTTCAGGGATCCTACACCTTCTTCAAAGTCAAATCCAAGCCACTTTAAAGCATTTTCAAGCTTTTCCTGTGTGTGGTAAATTACATTAAATTAGACTCAAGCAAACTACTCAGGTGTATTATATGAATGCATTTGAATTTTAAGAAGTTTCAAGCACTTTATTCAAAAAACAATACATTAAAATTCACACTAATTCAAAGGTTTCCAGCACTTTATGGAGTTTATGGGTCTAATGGCTAAAACAAAGGCCTCAAATCATGGATATATTGGATATATGAGGTTTTCATCAGACAATGACAAAATATGAGGCCCTCTATCCATTTAACAAGTCTATATGATTCTTATGTGAAAGTCTTATATGATTAAATCAAATAAGGTTACAGCCTCCATGTGCTTATAGCTTCATATTTACTCTCAGAAATGAGAGAAAACTAGTGGCAGCCTGGTTCTCTTGGCGTTGCATTACAATAACCCACTAATATTCAGTTAACCCTTTCCTCAGGACCATGTTCAGGGTCTCTGCCCCACACACGGGGAGGGATCTGGGTCCGAGCCACTTTGATGAGCTGCCCCCCTTCGGAGGAGAGCGACCTGACTCTGCCCCTCAGCGCAGAAGCAGGAAAGTGGTGGATTACTTCTGGATCCCCACAGACCAGGAATAGTCCACAACTGGTAGCAGAGAAGATTAAAACTTGCCTTGTTTGGACATGATGGCAGAAGATTTTTTACAATTTTTGGAGCGGAATGATGATGTGGGAAACTGCTGAGATGACATGGCAGACGCCCAAACTTCCAGGCTCTGGTCCAACCTCCCAGCATGCCCGTCTGTCACCATACAGCCTGAACCAACCACTCCTGCCTCCACATGGCACAGCTTGCTTTTCTTCCTAAGTTCTTGTAAAACACTTCCAAGGTTGGGTTTGGTGGCATTCAAGGACTCGTAACTGGCGTGTTTTGGATTATTTGGTGTGACACGATAACATTTCTAGTCCAGAATAATGGCTCACTTGTTAGGATGCAGCTTCAAAGAGGTTCATTCATTCAAATAACAATATTAGCAACTCTCTGTTTTTCCCCCCCTAAGCTCCATGGAGATCTCCAAAATGACTTACAGGGGCTATTTAAGAACTGGTGGTTTGATTTTACCATTAAACAGACAAGTCTGGGAGTGGTAGACTAATGTGGGTCGCCTTGTTCATATCCCCACAACCTTTTATTTGCCTTTCAGCGGCGCATCAAGAGTCCGGGTTCCTCCCTGGAGCTGCTCACTGATCAGCAGACTGAGAATCAGATTATTTTTTAGAGGAAGTGTGTAACAGTGTGAGGCATTGTGATGCCGAGCTTGAACGTGTAAAGAAATGCGGCCTAAATAAAAGTGGAAAATCATTTTGGTGCTCATGTACTGGACTTTATTGACATTAAAGCAATAGAGGTGCACAATAATTTTTAATACCTTTACAATATGATCCAAATCCATTGCCTTACACATAAACATGGCTTGTGAGCACAATTCATGTTTCTCATCATTGCTTATCGTTTATTCAGCTTTTACTTATTTTAGTGAAGGGGGGGGGCACAATTACAACCCATCTAAAGGGTTTTCTTTTTTTGTGCCACTTGAAGAAAAACATTAAAAATTCACTTGTTTGATTTTTCCGTGTTGAGCTTTCATAATAAGCCACATCGACACCGTCACTCCAAGTTCTGGGCTAGACCAAACTCTGAAAGCCCACCTTTTAACAGGTACCTTTTCCAAGGGGGGACGCCGAGCCTTTGAATGAATAAAAACAAGCTTTTAGTTCCTTCTTAAATATTAACACTTAAACCATGTGAAGCTTCAGAGGAAAAGTCTGCTTCGGTCAATTTATTGTGCAATTAGGCCGGGACTAAATCAAATACTTCAGCATGTGCTTGGGCTCCAGGTTCTTCTTACGTCGATTTCATTATCTCAGCACAAAAAAAAAAAAAAAAAGAAACAACAAACGAAAGCCCATCTAACTAAGAGGTAGAAACACAGGCAACTTTGAAACGTTACGGCAGCACACCAATGATTACAACTTTTTTTGAAATATTGTAACATTTGGAGGATGATGAGCATTGCAACCACTCGTGTAATAAAAGACAAAGAGGGACAGAAAGGGGTCAAATCTCCTGATGGGGGAGACGATCACACAAAAAAAAAAAAAAAAAATTGGCTTCTAGGTTGAATAAACACGCACTTTATGCTTCTGTAGGCTCCTCGTCGTTCATCGTACTTTCTTAAACAAAGGCTGGATGTCACGTATTGTCTTTAATTTTCACTATATGGATGACCGTGCAGCCTGTCTGGTGATTTTAAACCCCCTCTGCTGTTTTCTTTTTTTTGTTTTAAGATCACATACGAGTGTGATGGAGGGGGAATCCAGGCTGAGCCCTTACAGAAGACCACAAAGCAAATGAAAGACAAGACCTTGTGTTAATGATCTTATGCTTTTAACTAGCATTAGCGAAGCGGACCACTAATTTTACTTATTTAGGAGGAAATCCTACAATATTCTTAAATAAAGCAGATTCCTATTGGGGAAGGTTTAAATCAGTAAAAAGTTGGAAATGAAAAACATGCCATACAGTGAAAAAAAAGTTACAAACTTAACACAGTCAGAATAAGAAAGAAAAAAAAAAACAACAACACATGGTTGAGCCACTCCAGACTTCAGAATTCATGTAGTTGATCAGGACACAGATCCAAAATCAAACATCAATTAGGCACCAGATCAAAAGATGCTTCTCAGCCTATCGTCACGGTACGGGTGGTAACACATGAGGCTCTACAGGTACAAGCTTTCGGTTTATATTTGCGAGACAGAAGCAGCCGAGTGCCACGTGGTAGTGGTTAAATTACGCATGGAGTTTAATAAAGGAAAGGCGACTGTAATAACAAGATGAGGTTGATCTTCTACACCATGATGACTCCGCTTGGTTTCTCAGTCTGCTTCCTCCTCAGACTCCTCTTCCTCCGCCGTCTCCAGCCAGGTGAGCCACTGGTTGACCTGGCGGAGGGAAAAAAAACATTCAGTCACAAACTACATGGAAACTCCCATTACTACAGACAGAAAACAGACCAACGCTGTGATGGCGTCACTGTACCTGGAATAAAGCTTTTCCTTTTCCAGGGAATTCTTGGGTAATGTCTTCTTTCCATGCAAGGAAGGCTTCTTCTTCGATGATCTCCATGTCGTAGAAGTTGACAAAGTAGCGCAGCAGCATGCCTTAGAAGAGAGGTTTTATTTTTTTTAATGTTTCAACTAAAAAACTATCAATTTTGTTCCACCAAAATACAATAAAGCATCTGAAACATGATTTGTATTAGACTGTATAGTATTTATAGTGCATCCAAATCATTGTTTTAGCCAGTGCTGCTGTACCTGTAATACTGCTGCTCATTCTCTTAAATGACCACATTAACATTTGCCTCAGAATTATGTCCACATTATTTACAGGAGGACATTTTGCTGTTTTCAGGTGGACAACTACGTAATTAAACTTATTTTGACGTTTGTGATACATCTACAATAATAACTGTCAAGCCATTGTCAGCCAAGCTCTGGCAGACCGTCGCCGACCTGGGGGTGCTGTACCTTTAGGGAACGCGCTGGCGTTGCAGTGCACCTGCAGGGCGTACAGGGCGCTGACCTGCAGCTCGGTATGGTCGTGCAAGAACTTCTGCATGACAGGCTTGAAGGCCAGCAGCAGCTGTTTCTCCTGCTCCAGCTGCTCTTTGGAGGGGGCAGCCAGCTGCTCGTCGCAGTCCGCCACGCACAGCTCCTGGGAGATGTACTGGAGGAAACTGGGAAGAGATCGGAGGACACTGGTCCAATACACTGTCTTTGCATTTCTTTAAATGTATACGCCTTCGTAGTAAAGAACCACGCCACGACTTCAGCGTCATCCTGTATACATTTTGTATGCAAAAAGCAGAACTGCTAAGACGGCAGCAACGATGCTACGATTAGGAGTCAAAAAATGTTATTCACTCATTGCTCAATCAAAAGCGCCACTGGTTTACTGGTTCCAGCTTCTCCATTGTGATGATTGGTTTTGCCTTTCTCCTTTTTACACGCGTTTTTAAGTGTCATCTGTTAATGGAAAATGTCCCCTTAGGGTGTGAGAAATGATTATGGGAATTCAATCTTTTCTGACCAAATGACTGAGCTAGAAAATAATGGGCTGATGAGTTCCTGGGTCTATTTGGCCAAATTTGGTCTTAAGCTTACATGTTATGTGATTAAACTAGTCTTAAATTTGTATATAGTGTCGTATTTGTATGTAGTGTTTTGATATTTTTAAAAGATAATCATAGAGGTTTCATGCATTGCTTGAGCGTCCGTGTTCATCAAAACAAACTCGGTAAATATCCGCTGTATAATACCTGGTCATGAGGATGTTGACAAAGCCTTTATCAGTGTGAAGCTTGGGCGAGATGTTGTCTTTAATCCACTTGTAGATGGACTGTGGAGAGGGGTCTGCCTTTATCTGCTTCAGCAGCTCCTTCTCCAGCTTCAGCAGCGGGAACAAGAAGCTCAGGCCCTTCCCCTCCAGGATCTCCAGCATGCGGTCCTTGTTCTGATCGATTTCTGCAGAGAAGAACAAGTCAGTGATGCTGAGGGGGTCACAATAGTAACAACCGTTGCCTCAGGAGGAGGTATTTGGGAAGAGGAGTGGGAGCTTTCAAACGTCAGTTACATTTTATAGGGCAGGTGCTGTGCTGGAAATATTTATGACTGTATCTTAAAATAAAAATGATATGAAACAGGTGTGGGGGGGACTAAACACATTGATGGGCAGATCCGAGGGTGATGGTCCTGTATGTAACTGCCATAGTAATTGTTCATGCTCCAAAAGTTTGGATGGCGACACAGAATGTGATGAAATTTACAAAAATCACCCGCAGTGGTGGGAAAGAGCGAGTGCGCTGATGTAGTAGTAAGAGTGAGTACGCTGATGACTTGACCTCACGCTTGACTTGTGGCTTAAAACCAGGACCCTGAGTGCGAAATTTCGTACCATCTCATGTGTAAATGTGTGCTGGTATGACAATAAAGTTCCTTGAATCCTTACATGGCCCTCTACAGAAAACAGACCCACTAGGTAAGGCTGCCTACAGAGACCACACAAAGGCTTTTCAAACATTTGTTGTGCTTGCCAGCTAGAAGTCGATGTGGCAAAGGCACAAAAAAAAACATTTTATCTGCACAAAACAAGGTCTGAAAACAGAGCCTGTTTAACTCGATGGCCCAAGTGTTGAAACATGATTCTTTAAATAACCTGGTACAGTTCTGGGCTCCCAGAGGAGCCTCTCTGAAAACACAGAGTATTTGAGAAACTCAGTGACATCCTCCTCTTACTCAGTGGCCTCTGCGTTAGTTTTAGAACTATAGTGTACAAAACTACTGTTGACAGTGCTTTGACTTTTCCCTTTCCTGCCTGGTGCCCCAAAGGCCCTCGACTCAACTCTTTACGAAGAAGAGGAGGAGGAAGAAAGCGACGAGTGTCCTGACAGATAGCTCCCGTCCTCTCTTCATCTCAGTGAGGCGCTATAAGGTCCCTCTGGCAACTAAAACTGTGGTTCAAGACGTCTTTCATCCCAAGTCCCATCAATATCCTTAACTCACAATGACTGATGGAATGAAGCCGAAGACCGATATGAAGCGTCTATGCGTCGTACTAGCCAGCTCTGCTTTTTATGTTGTTACTTCTTGTGTTTGGTGAGCAGAAGACAAATTTCCCTCTGGGGTGGACGATGAAGAACAATTCAAGCGACGTCCTCAGAGGCTACACAAACAACGGTTGCTAGAGAGAGGTAAAAAGGCAGTGAAGTACCTGGGAGCATCTTCTGCATGTTGACCTTGCTTTGCTGGAAGAGGTCAGTGAGCCACTCTCGGTCCTTCAGCTTGGCCGTCTGTTGCAGGCAGAGCAGGAAGAGGGGGAAGTGGGTGCCGTTCTCCAAGGGGTGAGCCAGCTCCGCCACGCTCACCAGCTCTGCGATAATGGCCCGAGCCGCAAACTGGGCCAGGTAGGACTTCACCAGGGGCACGTCCAACTCGATCTTAGGGCACTGGTCCAGGACGTTGAGGAAAGCCTGCGCGAGTGGGAGGAAATGCCAGAGCAGGTATAATGACGTGGTTTGCCTTCTGGGCTTATTTGTGACAAATACTCTTTGATTCATTACAGCAACTCATCGTTAGCTAAAAAGTACTAAAATCATGTGGCGGTTGGTTGTGGATGGTTTTGGACCGTCCTCTTTTAAGAAAATCCCTGAGACGCTGTGCTGGATTTAATAGATAATATAATTTCTGGCAGGGACCAGTAACTGCAACTGTAACCTGCTACCATTATACATTATAAACTACTGCTGCTTACTCTGACTACTACTCTGCTTACGCATGGGGGATGCGTGTACCTGCATGAAGTTCTCTCCAGTGATGAGGCCCTCAGTGCGGAGCGTGTGGATCAGAGTGCTTGCATGCTCCTTGTCCTCATCAGGACGATCCAGGGAACACACAATGATCTTACTCAGCATCTCTGGCAGGAAATGCTTGGGAGCCTTCATCTCTCGCACGCCGTTCACAGCCTCCGTCAGGTTCTTGCTGTTCAAGTACTCAGTCATGATCGCCTCCTGGAGTGAAGATTTCAGCACAGAGAAATGAGCTGCAGCCAGTTTGATCACCAAATATGACACACGCTCTAAACTGCTGTGACTACTCAGACATGAAGGTTGCACTTCCATACTGCACTCCTTGCTGGTGTTTCACTGTGCCCAATTGAATTTGTAGAACAATTCTCTATCATTTATACTCTACAGCAGTTCTACGCTGAACACAGTGGCAGAGATACAATCTGTTTTTGCCTACCGTCATTTTAAGAAGCTCCTCCCTGGCAGGAGGTGGTTTCTTGTTTGTCTTCTGAGGTTTCTCTTGAATGGGTGGAGGGTTGGTCTTCAGGCCAAGCTGCGGAGGCTGAGGAAAATTGTCATGTGATTATTACACAGTTATAATTAGGTCCCTATAAAACACTTAACATTTCAGGATGATTGGGTTTTCCCTTTAAATCTAAAAAACATGACATTTTCTTCCACACAGTTCTGTATTCTTTACTCGTGCTCTACCCTCTCATCCATGTGTGTGTTAGTTGACCTGACCTAGTGGCAAACTGTGAGAAGGGATTGTCTCTTACCTGTCCCAGAGGGGGGGTTTGGGTGCGTGGGGGCTGGGCGCTGGGAGGCATCATGGTGGGGATCTGGGGCTGGAGCTTGGGGACCTGGTTCTTGTTGAGGAGGAATGACTGAGCAGGCCTGAGGCTGATCTATGGGATCACGAAGCGCCGCACCATGAACACAGAGCAAACAACAAGATTAGTCAAAGTTCAAAAGGAGAAAAAATTTGCATATTGGTTAAATCCATGCCCTCATATCTCATAATCGCATTCAGCGGACCAGCTACCAGTTTGAAAAAAAGAGGAGAGGGAGTGGGGGGAGAAGGAGATCAAAGACAGAGTAAAAAGTACAAGAAAGACTGGTAGCAGGTTGTGTTCCTCAGAATAACGCGTCTTTTTATAATCACTGGGCACGAACACTTGAGTGGGTCCAACAGCACCATGTAGCCAATAATGCTGGTGTGATGCAACGTTGAGCAACATCATGTTTCAACTTTTATTTTACTTTCAAATTTTTATCTTACACATTGATTAGTGCACTACATGATGTTTTTGTCAATATCCTCAAAACCCAACAACAACTAATTCTGGTTACCTCATCTGCGTTGAGCTGTCCTTTCTTGCTAAATCGTGGAGGCATGTCCTTGGACTGGACCTGCTGCTGGGCGATGTGGTTCTGGTTCTGGTTAAGGAAATGCTGGTTCTGAACCTGTCAACAGTCACATGGGCAGAGAGATTCATTTTTTAAAACTCTGACCTCAGGATTTGTAGAGAAACATCAATCACTGTAAGCCTGATTAATATCCATTTTCACCTGGTTGGACTTAACAAAAGACTTTGGCCCCATGTCGAACTGTGACTGCGGTGGAGGGGCGATGTGGCCAGCGTGGCCGTTGAAGAGCGGGTTGGTGCGATGGCGTCCCATAGTGGGCGAGTACCTGTCCTGAATAACCCCTGGGCCAGTTCCTATCCCACTGCCTGAGAGAGCAAAAGTACAAAGATAGTGTTAGCACAGATTTTACACTGGACTGAGTCCAATCAGAGGAAACATTTTGTGCACCACAACAACTTTATAGAGGTTATTCTAATTGCAAATGAAACATTTTAAAGAGCTTTATGAAGGCCGTAAGAATTATAACATAGACAACATGAAAATTAAATGAAAACATGATTAGATGTGGCCGCACAGGTCATGACACCAAGGGACAAAGCCCATACCTGGCATCTGTCCAAACATATCAGCCAATCCTCCGAGAGTCTCCCTGTCCAGTTTCACTCTGTTGGGCATGAAGGGGCTTTCCAGGAAGAAGTCCATCCTCATCCCCTGAGACATGGGTGCTGGGATGAAAACACCCAAATCCTACAGGAACACAGAACAGAGCTTGTGTAATCAAATTGTCCAATAACATAATTACAAGTCAAACCCAAAACTCAACTTGAATTCCTAAGAGTTTTTAAGAGCTCCATACTGAGGGCTGGGCACCATGATGTAGTCTCGCTCTCTCTCTAATGTATAGTGTAGCCTACTCTCTCACCCAGATGCACTCTTTGATTGATTGAACTAGTATTGTTATCAAACCTGAAACCTGACTGCATCCTGTGCATAGCTTACTATCAGGTCAATGCCCTGCTAGCTCACTCCTTAAAAACAGGTTACTTGCTGATTAGGTAGAAAATGTTTGCTTGGGAGAGAGGATTATGTTTCAAGTTCACACATGCATGCCTCAACCGCAGCTTCTGGTGTAGAACATTAACTATTAATCATCCCAAAATGTGGGCGATTTAAACAATGAGCACCATAATTTCGCTGAGCTCACTTTCACTGCATCCTGACGGATCTGGTTAATCGTCTTTGGTCCATTGTCGATGAAAGCCTTGCGGGGGACCCAGTTGTTTTCTCGCAGTTCCACTGTGTCTTGCAGCAGGAAGCGGATCCTAGCAGGCAACTCCTTGTTGTTCATTAAGGATCGCATTCGGCCAAAGTACTGATCCATTAAAGACTAGAGAAAGGATGGGGACAGGAGAGAGGGAGTGAGGACAGATGGAGCTTGTACATACAATGTAGCAGCAGGTTTTGCATTAGCGCTGGCTGGGAGCCAAGTGGGGCTTTAGGTGAGGCTGTGTCCAGCCGGACGATGAGCTTAGCCGGGACCCGAAATGACACAGCCGACCCGAGCAGGATGATAAAGGCACAGAGAAAAGAGATTTGCAGAGTAAAAAAAAAAAAAGAATTCAAACCAACTAAAACCCAAATGTGAAATGTCTGATTTGCGTTTACCAACCTGATAGTCTTCTTGAATTGATATGTTCTTTACTAAAGCTTACAGGATTTTACTTCTGCATGCAGCAGCATAAGTAACTGGCTAGCCAACAAATAGGTCATGCATGTTTTTGCAACAACTGTCTGTTAACATGTTGCTTACGCACAAAAAGCCTCTCCAGATGCTTATGGTGCCAACAAAGGCTGGAGCAGTTACCTTTGCTTTCTCATGGTCGAGTCTCGGCCCAACTGTCCTCATTATCTGACAGAGGCACTCCAGATCCTCCCCCATATCCTTGAGCTGAACTCTCTTCTTCTTTTCCAGAAGCTTCAGAAAAGATTAAGCAGAGAAGTAAGGCAGGGGGTCATACGAGGTAGTCTGCTCTGGTTTAATGAAGCTATGCAGCATTTCTTTTGATTCAAGCTCTTGTGCAGTCGCATACAAAAAAAATAAATAAATCAGCAACAGTGCCTTCAAAAAAGGATGTAAATTTGAAGAGAGTGCACGTACTGTTTTGATGCACTTATGAAGGATAGATTCGTGGATGAGGTCGAGTTTGCCAAGTTCCCCGATGAATTTAATGTTGCCAAGCATCTTGATCTTGGCAATGGCACGCTGCTCCTCCTCTTCAGAAGTAAGAGGGTTGTCATGTTTGTCATAGACTGGAATGAAAGGAGAAACCGCAGTTAGGAGTGTACAGGCAGCGGTGAAATGGGCTAAAAAGATACTGCAACCCGACAAGATAGGCAATGAGATGAACTCACTTTCAACATTTCTGGTGCGGTTTTCAAATTCATCTTGAAGTTTGGAAATCAGCAGTCTTCTGAAGGTCTACAGCAGCAAAAAACAAACAGAAAAATGCATTATTCATTGGTTGGATTTCGCTCAATGAACAATAATAAAAACAAAGCACGTCCACCTCATGACAACAAATTAATCATTAAGTAAAGCCATTAGTTTTCTTCCAGGGTAGGAGTGGTACCCATGGCTTAATTATGGTCAGCTCAGCACAACAGGAATTGCAGTAGTAATTTCTAAGAGGAGAGCAAATGTACTCGAGGCTTGAAAACGTATTTATCTGTCCTGGAGAATGGGAACCGCCACACTTACTGTGCTCTGCTTTTGGGATGTTTGGATCTCAGATGAAGGGCCATCAAAGTTTGGTGCGTCCTCTGCCAAGCGCAGACATAGCTGAGCATAGAGCGAGCTATACTTCGGCTCTTCTAGGGCTTTGTCTACAATCTGAACCACAGTGACGGAGGAGAGAGGGAGAGAGAGAAACCAGAGAGGGACCACTCAGGTCATTAAAACGTGTAGCGTATGTGTATGAGTCACTCCGAGCCGCCTGCCAAGAATGGATGAATACATTTCCATTAAGCAGAGTGCTGAAGAATTAAAAAAAAAAAAAAAAAGAAAATCCACTCTTACCAGCAAGATGATTCCTTTAAGGACGAGTTTTGAGTCTACGCCCACGTTCAGGAGCTCAAGGCATAGCTTGTCAAACTTCTCAGGCGTGAGTTTGTTGAGTATGCTGACAAAAAGAAAAACAAAAAAGGGGGAAGGAGAGGCAGCAAGATAAGGAAGTCAGTATGACCAGGTAAGATCAATACGTCGCCATGACAAGTTATCTAAAAGGTTTTCCCATGCGTTTAGTTACATGTGGCAGTGTGCCAGAGTTTTGTGCGACCACCTCAGCAAAAACAAAATTCCATCTTGTGTTTCTGCGCACAACCTCTCCTCGTTTTACAGAAGCAGAAACTTTGAAGATACGCACCAATTTATACGCATTTCATAAAACAAACCCTGCTGTTGACAACCTGCATTTAGCCCACTAATACTAGACAGCTACAGACGTGAGTCTTGTGTGAATTCTGATGTCTAAGGATTACTTGTAGCTGTAGCTCCACACAGCCCGGTGCTAAATCAAACAATTCAGTATCTCATGGGGTGGTCACTTAAATGCTTAATCTGGAGATTCTACATAACGCTGCAGGCAAAGTGAAACAACTGTAAACTGTAAAAGTTAATCCACCCATGTGTTGTCTACATCGATGATGACCTTTCTCTGACATTTAAAAAGTTGCTTCAACATCCGCAAATAGGTTGAGGTAAATCTATAGCACTGATCATATAGAATTCCTATTTGTCACAAAAAAACCTGCATTCTCCCTTGAAAAAGCTGAGCGCAGTCCGGTAGCGAGTCGAAAGACTGTTGGTTTGAAGCCGTCAGTGTTTGTTGTAAGTTCCTCAATTACTGGGTTTTACTGTATTATGCATCAGTTGTAGTTCATCAAAAATTAGCCAACCATTTAACTGTCTAAGCACTTTGGGACAAAGCTGCAAGCATCACTTGATTTTCTGTAACAACACGGCCAATTAATCAGCATCTATAAATCCACAGGCTTTGGTCATTTAAATCTTATTAGCCACATTGGCGTTCTCATTCTTTACTGGCTTTGATTTTACTGAGAGCATAGTATTCTGTTGGTGTATGAGTTAGACATCTTGATTTTCTGATCATGAATTCAGAGAGGCATGTAAGCAACAAGAGAAATGTCCAGAATGATGAGGAGGGAGATCCAGAAGCTGCAGCTCAGCACAGCTCATGGTAGTTTATTTTACAGGTTCTGTAGGACTTGTATATTCCTTTATTTCTGTAAGTAATGAATTAGGAAAAACTACACACATTTGATATAAATATGGCTTAATTGCAGTACACAAAGTAAACATGTGCAGTAGTTGACTTCATTTCTCTGAGCTGGCTGCACACTGCCTCTGGTGGTGGCCACCAGCTAGCCTACATTCCTGAGGGAAACTATCATTTCTTCATCTTTTCGACTTGTAAACATCACCTGACACAGAGGGGAACGGGGCTTAAGTGCCGTTAGCAAAGCACGTGCCATCTTAATGACTGCAGAACACTCTGTCCCTATTGGACTCACAACATTTGGACTTGGAAAAAACGCATCAGCAACACAAGTAGCAGAAAATCTTGCAAGCAACAACTGTTAAAAGCCTTAAACTCCTGACAGTCTCTGACAGCTTTGCCAGCATTTAGGAGGAACTGAAATCTCATTTTCTGAAAGCTATTTTCTTGACTTCAAGTCCTGGATCCTTTGTACAAGAAAGTGCTCTACATTTAAATTTTCATATTTTTCCATTTTTGTCATTTGCAGGCCAAACCACACTAACTTATCTTCAGATGGGTTTTAGTAAATTAAGCAAGAATTGAACTCTGCACACAACCAAAATGGCTTTATTACCAACCGTCTTTGAGGCGCAAGAGATCAAAATTCTTGCGCTCTATTTTTGGGTTTGTCTGAATAAAAGTCAAACAGGAATTGGCAAGAAAAAAAAAAGGTCCCTGGGGATGGATAATTAACTCCTGAAAAACACATTCAGACTTGAACCTTACCCCCTCACTTTCCTGAAGATTGCATCGTGTCGCTCTTTTTCGTTGCTGGAGTTGACATCTCGTCTAGTGCTTCGTGAAGGAACCCATCTCTGAACGCTTTGCCCTGGGGTTTTCCCCAGGAACTCGCTGCAGAAACACAAAGAGAGAGACTGAGCCCCAGAGAACCGGATGACATCATGGCTGGTCCAGAAAAAAAAAAAAAAGAAATACACAAATGCCCTGACAATACACTTATTGTTCTAGCACAAAACCTAGTCGCTTACAATACTTATTTTACAAGTGACTGCACATTCATACTGCAAATGCTGCACTAACGGGTTTATCCAAGTCCAACTCTCACAATAGGGCCACAATAAGAAGAGAAAAAAAAACCTTCCTTTTTACCTAATTTTATCATTTACTTAAAATCAAACAGTTATTGGGTCCATTAAGTCTCTACACGCAGTAAAAACAATGTTCGTCCTTAATGTTTCACACATGTGAGGCTGCTTTGTTGAGCCTTTGTTGTAAAATGATCACAGACTGCCTGGTTTGTAGACACGCACGCCTTTTCTGTAGTTGACTGACATCATGTTACAGGACTTCTGGGTACTCAAATCAAAGTCTGTGGGACTTTTAGCCCTCTAATCATCCAAGTAGACCCCTCCACTTTTTCTACTCTCTCTTTTAACAGTTGTCACTGACGTCATAGCGTTAATTATTAAAACCACAATACGTGTGCTCTGGAAAAAATGCTAAATGACAAACCTGTTGCCGACAGTCTTGGGATAGTGCTGAGGTGCACCCCTACCACCTCCTCCCCCCGAAGAAGCACTGCAGTGGCAAACACAGGGTGGGGGGGGGGGACACATTCAGTACATTAAACTGCACAAGATGGAGCAAGTGTCTTTCACATGAAGCAAAATTAATTGCACTGCTTATTCATTCATTAATTGGACACTTTATTTATACTGAAGACAACGAGAGACAAGAGCTCTCAGTTACAAGTGAGATGAATTTACATTTTAAGACCCTCCAAACGATGCACAATTGTATTTATAAGAATACAATACAATCAGCAATGCATATATAAGATATCTTTATTAAATATGTTAGAAATTTTCTATTGCCTAGTTGTATTCGAGCTCTTGATGACTGCGTTACGGACGATTACTTAAGTGTTTTAACTGCATGGAAAGCAAGAGACAAACTGGGACTTAAAACAAATATTTGAAAGTAGAAACTACTTAGGGATAATGGCTTGGCCTTTCCAACAGCTTCATAAATAAACACTGCAGGATGCGTTTGAGTGACTGTTGCAATCGGTTGTTGGAGAGCCAGAGATGCAGCTTCAAGAATGACAAAGCACACTTGAAGAGCCACGCCAAATACAGAGCATTTAAGGTGATGGAGTGTGCATTAATGCAGTCAGTCGACTAAGTGTCTTCCACAGAGTTCACGTTTCACCCCGTGTCTCACAGTTCTGTGGTTTACACAGGGCAACTGCTCAAAGAATAAACCAACTATTTAATTACTATTAATTTGGTTTTCTGTTACGTCATTTACACGTTTTTCTACTGCCACCTTTAATTACAAGTCTCCTCTTTATTGTGTTTTTGGCTCTCTATTAGTTGATCTTTGCAACTGGGAACATAAATGACCAAAACATTATGTGATGCACAAAAACCAGAGGAACATTTTCAGGTGCAGAGGAAAGGTGATGCTGCTGTTCAATAGTTCAATTCAAATTTTGATGACAGCGTATGGAACTGCAAGTCAATGCAGCACATTGTCTGGTCACTCAAACTGGTTATTTCGATATTCATGATATGTGAAAGCCTCGTGAAGTTACATTAAAAGGCATTTTTGAGACCTTTAATTATGAGGACAACTACTTTGCTCACTGTCATAATAAAAAAATAGAATTTTCAGGAACCCTGACATGGTGCACCAAAAAAGCGCAACCTTAAACCCCCCCAAGACTGACTTTTACACTTAACATGCAAAATCTCACAGCATTTGACCCCAGTGTAGTCATTTTAAATGTCAATCCAGGATGTCCGACATCCTGTTTACAGTGACCCTGTATACTGTGAACTGGGTGTGTGCTGCCACCAGCAATATGCAACCAACAGGACAGAAATCCTCTTACGGCCCATTATGTCTACCCAACCCCCCCTTTCAAAAGGTTTCACAAAGAGAAGTGTCTGACAGCCATTTTGAGCCTTCCCACATCCTGCTTTGTTCTTAAGGCCGGAAGTCCCTGCCCAAAATGCTAGCAGAGGGCTAACCATGAAAAAAAAAAAAAAAAAAAAAAACACAAGAGAAAAGGATCCTCATGTTGGCATTTCCTGTGCAAACTTTTGGTGTATTACCTGAAACGAGAAGCACCCCCTTCTGCAATCACACTCTCCACTTTGGCGGCTTGACAATGAAGAATACTTAAAAGAATAAGAATAATAGGAAGGGATGGGGAAAACGGTGCTGAGGAAGGGAAAAAAAAAAATGGAGCGCAATTAGTAGCTGCAAGGGGAAAACAACACACGTTCACAGACTGCATCAGATGTAACATTCACGACCCGACAATAAACTGGGTATTTTAAGTTACCCAGTGTTATTTAACGACAACGTCCGTTAGCTAACGTTGACTTTTCAGTCGCTAGGTCTTTGTTACAGGCCTGGTCACAAACAAAAACAAAAAACAATCAAAACAACCCCTCTGCTGGTGTAACTTATAAACACGACAGCTTTACACCCTACAGATGTATTTCTTGAGGATCGGTGAGCTGGCTTCGCACGATGTCAACAAATGCCACAAAAAAATAAAACCCCGATTAAATCTGTGCTAGTTTCTGCTCAGCTACAACAAAGCAAAGGGTGCGCAGAGCTAATGCTAACATCACCCGCTAACGTTACCTAATTAGCTAGCTAGGGTCCATAAGTTAGCTAGATACGTCACGACAGCAGGGAAGATGTTTACCACCGCTGCCTACCATTGTTGTAGACATCTTTATAAACTATTTACACATGGCTCCATCGTTCGTGTAACGTTATGCGAAGAGAAATGTCAGTGCAGTTGGTGTTACGTCGGAGTGGTGTTACTGTCCGCTCCGAGATGATCAATTTGTGATCATCTCCAGCTGGAGATCGAAAACAGGACTAGCCTGCAAAACCCTAACGACAAGGCTACACCATGATGCAGTGAAACGGGGCAGGGCAGCGTGGTTAGCCGCTAATGTCTCCACTCGGCTGTACTTGTATCGCCATCCCATCATGGCTGAGACTTGAGGCCAGTTTAAACGCGTTATCGGCGTTAGTGGAACAGTCGTCATGTTCACATGGCATTTAAACGATGCATAACTATGTTTATTTTCCGGTGAATACCAACTTGACTGGCTAACTTTGGCGACGACGCCATTTTCTGCTTGGATGTAAATCAGCTGAGCCATCGGTAGGCTAGGATATCTGCCGGCTCCTAGGCTACCATGCTATAGTTAGCTTATGAAAGCTGATGTTAGACGTTTGTATCTTAGCAAGCTAGCTAGCAGAAGCCATTTTGGATCAGCCGGTTTTGTAAGGGAGAAAAATCTGCCTTACCTTTACCAAAGCAACTTCAGTTTTATATTGTTGTGTGACTACCAAAGAAGAAATGAGACAGTTGTAAAAGAAAAGCGGGTTATGAGACGGATACCAGGAGAGCTAAAAGCAGAAAGATGACCGCACAAACACACACATCAATCTCCTGCCTGCCGCCTGGCTTGTTAGCTAGCTGGTACGGAGCTGAAAAGCTTGATGGGGACAGAAAAGTCACCAATTTGCATTGGTCACGTATTTTGTTGCCATGTCAATCCTGGCCAATCACAAGCAAGATATGTTCTTAAGGCGTTTCCAGCCACACGTATCATCCAATGAGAGGCATCTTGAGGCAAAAGAGACCGCCCCTTTTAGGTGATTGACGTATAATTTAACATCTGCAGTGCAGGAGAAGATATTGCTTATCTCCTCAAATTAATGGAGATAAAGGCATTACATTTTTACTAAGCAATAATAATGTATATTAATCATAATAATGGATTCTGTATATTTACTCTATACTGTATGATATGAGCTGAAATTGTGGTAAACTCCATATTGCTTTTCACACTTATTTGCATCATATTATCTGACTGTTTCATTATTTTATGATTTCATGGGATAGGGTATATCATCTTCAACATCTGTGGAGGAGTAGATGTTTCAGTAATGGCTTCAGTTTTGGACTGCCTTTCATTGGATCAATGGAGTAAAGACTTTCAGTGGATCACTCTACATGTGTGGAGAGCACAATCTGACTAGATAGATAGATAGATAGATAGATAGATAGATAGATAGATAGATAGATAGATAGATAGATAGATAGATAGATAGATAGATAGATAGATAGATAGTTACCATTTATAGAGATGTCTATGTGTTTCCGGAAGACAACCTGTAAAATGAGAGGCTGATCAGAATATGCTGCAAAAACATTTTTTCCATGTTGGCATGGTTTAATTACACTTGCTCCCAGTCTCCGTTTCCTGTGCTTGAGGAACTATCTGGAAGTTAGTGTCAGCATGCTGAAACAAAACAACGCCTTACTGCACTTGTATCTTGAAAATTCTTGAAACAGATGCATATGTGTTGAACCAGGTGAAGTAACGTTCCTGATAGATTACAAACACAACAAAACACGTGCTGCATACACACCATATTAACCATATATTCAAAAACCACAAAAGGTCATTAAATGCAACATGATACAAGTCCAACCCAAGTCTGCAAGTGACACTTATTTATTTTTCATGCAGTATTTTAAATCAAAATACACACATTTCCTTCTCGTATTGGGGCTTATGACTTCTGATGGACGCAGCAGTCATGGGGAGGCTTGAACGAGTGGCCTTCTGTTTAGGAGCTCCTCCGCCCTGCTACATCTGTGCTGACGTAGCTGCTGGAGAAAATCTACTGTCCGCGTCCAATAGTCCACACTTCCGCTTCCACAGTCCAGTCCTGAACAGTAATAACTACCTTCAGTTTGACTCCATCCACAACTGCCACGTTTGGACCTGAATCTGTCCGGCCAAGGGCAAACTGCAGCACATCAGTCAGTCTGCCGAGAGGGGCATGGGTCATGACCTCCTTTTCTCCACGCAGTCTGGAAAATAATTGGGGACCTCCATCACCCTAGACAACCCAAAGCTATCCCCGGCACTTCCAGTTAATCAACCCTCCACCTCCTCACCTTTCCTGCTGCACAGTTGCCAAGAAAACATCTGTTTCCACTAAAGGACACAAAACAAGAGTGGTTTTGTGGAATCATATGAACATATTCTCTAATTAACTATCATTTAGTTTTATCATTTAGTGTAGATCACTTTTCAGATCTGGGCCACATGTCTCTGAGGCAGCACTGCAGTGGGGTCTTGGTTTAAATTTGATTTATAGAGTTTCCTAGAAAACAATCAACTATGTTTACTGTTAATCAGTGAAATCAGCCGGTGGTGTTGTTCTGAAACACAAAAGAAATGTCACGTTAATTGAAAACTACTAATCTATAACAGTCTCTTTTGCCCACTAAGAGTGCATGTGAGTTTTCCCTCCAAACCAACAGTGAAGACAAAACAGCAGAACTGTAACATAATGTACACAACTTTTACAAATTATACATGCAGGTATGATCATCCACACAATGTCCCCATCTGCCTTTGGCATTTTTCCACAGAACAGGTATGACAAACAAGAAAAGGCATAATGACAACAAGGAAACAAGCAACAGTAGCAGAAGCAGTCAAGCTTATGCACACACACACACACACACACACACACACACACACACTCCTTTTACTTGTGGATAAGAACTGATCACAGATTTCTAAGAATAGGATCCAATCAGGTTAGATCATGGAGGAAAGTTGCTAATTTTGTGATAAAACTACACTGAGTTTTCTCACAGATCCACTGAGGACCATGAGATTTGGTTGAAACTCCCTTTAGTCGTACCGTTATTTCACACTGGAGAGGAGAGGATTTCAACTCTACAGTTAAAGTGTTCATTTCTGCAGATGTTTCCATTATTTTGGCCACCCACTGTGTATGAGCATATAGAAAGGCATGGGCCCAACAGTATATAAAAAATATGAAGGTCGAGGAAATCTTTAAGGTAGGGTGTGGATGCTCAGGGTGCTTTCTGTCCTTTAGTTTACTGTCATAATTCAGTTGAGGATGTATTTTAAGGTGTATGTGCAGACCATACATTACATAAAATACTAAAGAGAATATATATATCCACCTTAGATGAATTGACCTTGATGTCCTCACTGGTAGTTTATGATGTCCTGTAGATTGTTGGTCTGTTTTGCATGATATTGTGCAGGTGATGATATCATTTTGTCCACCCTCCATAGATTGACACATAGGTGCATAAGGAAAGCAAATTAATTAACAAATAATCTTAAATTATATGGACCTGATCATTGTTGAAGATTATGAAGACTATACTCTGACATTGAAATCTCCTCAATACACAAAGGGGAAAAAAACACAATGTCATTACTAGAATGATGGATGTGTAGCACATAGTAATGTCGTGTGATTGGTAATCATGAGCTAAACATGTAGAAATGAAGATAAATGGATGAAACAGAACACAATTATCTTACAAGCACACTAGTGGTAATTAGCTGTCAATTCTCAGTAATTAGCTGAGAATTGTACTTAGATGTAGTTAATGATACTTTCCACTAGAGGGCAGGATGAGCCCTCCAGTGGAGATGTAAGACTTTAAAAGGGTTCATGGACTGCTGCTCTGTCGCTCCGTCCTCCATTAGGATGCACTCTCAGTCCAGATCTCTCCTTCATCCTATTACCGTCCCCTATCATAACCACTGACTTCAAACCCTGCAGACTAAATAAAACACCTGTGTGCCGTCCCCTTGACAACACTATCTTGCTGCTCTCGCCCGCCTCTTTCTATGTCTCTCTCTCCATTGTTCTCCACACTTCCTTCAGGGAAACTTTCATCTCGCAGGTCTGCAGTAACCCTTGTTATTTGCTTCATGAGGATAAAGATCTCTGACCCAATTAGCTGTCTTTATTAACTAACAATCCGCTGACCCTCATTTATACCACCGGCCAACCCTCACACGAGCCTCGACCCCTTCTTTTGTATGTTTTTTTAAAGTACAAAGTGATTACAGATTTAATTAGCCGAGGACTGGGCGTCCGTACCCATGCTGATATTTGTGCAGAGTTTGGAGATAGGAGCCGCGGCTGTGTGATGATAACCTGCAAGGGAAATGAAACAAAGGGTGGGCTCCAGTTATCTGTAACCACGTCCACACTTTCAGGTCATTTTCCTAAAAATCACACACAGAAACACCTGTCAATAGGAAAACCCTCTAAATCTCAGTCAGCAAACTTCTGAACTGAACCAATTGATTTTGTTCTTTTCTTTTTTGTATTTTTCTCTTTCAGCTCTAAGACGACTGAACCACTAGAAAACATTGATATGATTGAGAACCAACAATGATACTTGTTAAAAGAGCTGAGCAGTCCTGCGTTGCTCTATTAAGACATCATCAAATCACTATTTTATGATCATGAAGTATCTCCCAAAATAAAAGCATGACAACTCCTGTACTGTGTGTGCAGCTGTATTGATTTAAAATGAGTTATTACAGAGACGGTTGCAGTCGACAGAAATGTATGATCCCAGTTTTACAGACAAACATCTGCAGAATATATTTGTTTTTCCCAAAGCTCTGGTCTTCTTGTCCACACTAAAACATGAGGAGCTTTCTGTCATCTCCTGTTTTATTTTCCATCCAGGTGATAATCTTTCCTCTGCAGGTATGATGTCTGAGCATTATACGCAGGCAAGACAGCAATCATTCTTTTCCATTTTGTTCTACTTAAGAAACATGCGCTGTCATCGAAAAGGTTTCTGCTGCCATAAATAAAGGCCACCGACTGAGCTAATGATTTACAAGAAAGAGGAATATTCATGTACAGTAAAAGCAGACGAATGGGGTTATCTAGTCAGTCTAAACTCTGAGTAAAGCTGTCACATATGTCAAACTTTACTTTTATTTGTGTTCCTCTTAACGGGATTTAAAAAGAGGCTTTGAAAGAACCAGGTGCTGTCAAAGCCCACTGAGGGGGGCTGATGTTTAAAAAACAATCAGTGTGACCTTTTCCAAAGACGCATTTATCGCTCCGTGACAGCCGCATGAGATTTTTCTTTTTTTGTTTTTGGCAGTTTTATTGGAAACGAGCTTGAGTGAAGAAGTCGGTCTGTGCTGCAAAGGTGAGTGAGGGATAATGGAGATGTGACTGTTTAAAAGAGAGGAAAGTGAAACACAAACTTGCTTTCATTGTAGTTTTTTTCCCCCTGTGCACAGGAAAGCAAGTTAGAAATGTTGCTGTAATGTAGCTGTAGCTCGGTATGCCAAAATATCTTGGTGGACTATGTGGACTATGTTTGCCGAAAGCCATCAAAAGAATGGAAATAATCTGACAAAAGACTGCAAGTAACTGAAGCTGGATCACAGCAGTTTAATTAGCTTCGCTTTAGTAGCAGAAAAATCTTGGGACTGACAAGGTCATGCTTTGCACCTTTCCACACCGGCTATTTATACCAGGTTCACCTTTAACCCGCTCCTATGTGCATTCATCCGTGACCTTCAGAGAACACAGAAAATATGAATGAAACACTCCTTTGCTCTCCCCTGAGATGTGTGTGACCTTTCTCACACATTTCAGAGCCTCTATTTATCCAGAGGAGGGTTCTCTCAGCATGCTGCAAGCTGTTTTTTCAGCTCCACAAGCTCTGCGTTTATACAAAATTCACACCTGAGAGATGCCCAGTACTGCCGAAGACTTCTACTGTCAGCCAAAGAGCACCACAGGACCAGCAGGAAAAAAAATCCACACCACATCATTTTAATCTACCAAAGCAGATACTGGCAATGTACATTTGTTTTTGCTGTTTTGTGGTGAAGTACTCCAATCTCTGAATAATCCATAAAGATTTTCTGCAGCTAAATGAAGGGTAATTGTAGAAAATGGGAACACAAACATCTTGTTGATTGGAGTCATCATACAAGGAGAAAGATATCATAGTGTAGGAGTAGCCCCAATACGTCTTGCTAAATAAAAGCAGCACGTATTTTAAGTGAAGGTTATGACCTTCACGTGTTACTGGGAAAAATGTGGATCTTCCTACAGCTTCACACACATATCTGAGGTTTGTTGAAGGGCATTCTGGGAAATGTGGAAATGGCTAAATGGAACAGAAGCAAGTTCAGGAAAAGTAGGCAAAAAACTTAGTGCAAAAGTGTAAAGTGTAAAAAGTAGTGCATCCAAAAATAACTCCTGGAAAAAAACACTGAAGATCACATGTTCATCACATCTCGCAGTGGAAGATCTGGATGTGTTGTTGTTCGGACGTGCCAGTTGTGCGGCTCTTAAGGCGGCAATGACGGCTGGTTGGCTCGTCAGCCGGTCCAACACATTTGTCAGCTTAAATATCTCGGCGACTACTGGACAGGATGCTATGAAACTGTGTAAAGAAATTCATGATCTCCAGAGAATGAAGCCTTGGGGATATCAGCATGTAAGCATTGCAGCATCCTTTGAGTGCCGTGCTTGAGTGACATTATAATAGGCACTGTCAAGATTCAAGCTGACAACCTTCCACCTGCAAGCCCTTTGATGTAAATTGAAGCCACCATCACTTGTATCTGATTGTATTTATGTTGAGAAGTGTCTGATGTGTTACGGTTGACATCCTTATTTCAATACAGAGTCAGTGATAGTAGGTGTGAGAGCAGGAATACAGACTGTACAGTTGCAAACTCGAAAAACAATGGACTGTGTGCAAACTTTAATTCCTTCCCCCTTGTCCACAGAGAGTTTTATAAAAAGTCTCCCATTCCCAGGCTTGTCTGCCGAGGTACTGATAAACTGTGGTACATGTGACCCTCTTCACATACGAATCAATAATGCACTGTGATATCTTCTTTTTAATCTCCCCAGTCAATTACATTGTACCTGACAGGCTAATCTAGAAGAACGCATTACTGTTGGAATGGCCTGTGGCAAAGGCTATCGCTCTCCGTATAAGAAAGGGGTTTCTGGCTGCTTGTATGAATTAGAGTGCAGAAAGCAAAATGACTTCGTGTCATATTTTGGACTCTGCAAAAGATGTGGGAGAAATAATTCACTCTTCATGTGAAAATCAATATAAGTCCATGTTTGCAAACTTCCAGTCACTTTTTGATTCATCACAAGAAGGTGATTTGTTCGGCAGACTTTTCCACAAACTTCTCTAAGTGGAAGAATTGATCACTTGTCAGCAACATGTCAGAGTCCAGAACGACCTATTAAGACTTGGACAGAGTGAGAGTACATTTCCAGGATAGAGTGCAAGAAACTTTCTCCACTATGCTCCACACAGTGTCGAAGTACAGGTGGGGACAAGTTTTCTCTGAGGAAATATATATGTACCATCTGCTCCTTTTTTATGAAAAACTTCTCTGCAGCTTTTTTTTTCCTTGTGAGAGGAACAAAATCTTATTTGTTTGTGTTTTTCTCTTCGCTGAGTATCTCTCCGTCTTGGGAATGCGGGATTAAAATATTAGCACATCCTATTCAAACTCTTCCCTCTAGTTCAAAACAAAAATCAATACGAGCTTTATTATGTAAAAATGTTCAAAGAAACTCAGTCCCATGGGTGAGGTCGCTCTGTGTTCTGTAAGTATTCTGGTGTATTTAGACTTGAGGATATATACCCCTCTGATAGAACCAAAGAATGGCTTTGAATTGAAATCTTAGAGAAGAAGAAGTTCACTTTTTTGGCCGTGGTTGTCCTCTACAAGCAAAATAGTGTGGGACCATCCATTTTTATATTTGTATATTAAGCAGCCACGATGCATATGCTTATGTACGAATGCAAAAGAAGGACTCATAGCTCCTGGGTGTAATTGGTCCCTGCACACAAATATTTTTGTACACAGGGAATGTCACTTTCCGTACAGTAGACGCTGAGGGGCTGAAGTGGTCTGCTCCCTTGATGCTGGCAGTGGAACATATAGAAAAGCCTTTTATTAACAGCCCGCAGTGGGACTGATCTCAGAAACAAAGAATCCAAACAGTAAATCAAAAAAAAAGCTGGCCAGGTAAAGCTTTGAGATCGAGTGCCGAGCTCCCCTATATACAGGAGAAGCTTTTTCCTTAATTGAACAAAATGAAGATTTGTGTTCTTTCTTGCTGTGCCTTTTTAAAATGGTTTATTAAAAACTGAGCCTAGATATGAATACACTAAACGTACAATAAATCTTTTATCTCCCAACTTGAGTCAAACAAGGAGGACCGTAGCAGCACGGAAAAAGCCACTCAAACACGCCATTACTCTGGACCTCTGTGGTAATTTTGCACCATGCCAATTACCACGCCCCGTCATTTGTGCAATCCAAACAGTCATGGCCAGGCGCACATAGGAGAGCAAAAGCATCCGTAAATAATTTCTTGCTATGGAAATGTGGGAGACCACTGAGCGGGAAAGTGGCCTTGCTGCTAATTAAAAAGCCGCTGTTCCTCCTCATTAAAAAGCCTGCAGTCCTGCAAGGCTCGGAGAGCTGCTGTGTGTCTGGACTGAGCGGGCATCAAGAGAAGCAACAGTCAGAGGTTAGGACTAAGATACACCGAGGCGGCTTTGTGGAGGATGACATCCAAATCTAAATTAAGTTAATTTGAGTTCTGCAGCGAGCTTGTCAAGTCCTCACAGCATCAGGACTCCGGCAGACATATGGCTAATAGGCAGGACAGCTCTGTGGAAGAAACAGTGAGCTGCGGAGTTAGTGCCATACTCTCTGTGCCTCAGCTCTCTCTTCCCCTCACTGACACTGAACCCGCCTGACATTTTTAGGAAGAAAATTACAGTTTATTTGTGTGAGGTGCATCTGGTTTGCATTTTTCGAGGGTTTCTTAAAATGCTTTGATTGACAAATTGAGGCAGTTGTGGGCTGCACGTTGTTACGTCTGCAGCTGTATAGTCTCATTAGGAAAATAAATTGATTCACCGAATTTTGGTTGGACAATTGTCATTGTCACAATGGATGATGTGTTAGGGGCTGACATCCACACACCTTCCTTTGATTTATATTCAAATGAGCCATACACAAGAAATTGGATTTCATTTTATCTCCCAAAGGATTTTTTTATTTTAATATTCCAACATGTGGATTAGAGGTAATTCCTCACTTTGCAGCACCTCCTGAAAAAGGCACATCAACAATGCAGCAGAGGCAGAAATTAGCATTGACTCCCCGCTCTATGTGGAAGCCCGCCTTCCCCGTTTGTGATTTTCTAAACTAACAAATTACCACCTGTCCCTTATCAAATTTACACTTGAAAGAATTTTTTTCTTCTCCTTTTGATGAAAGACTTTTCAGCATTAAACTTCAAAGCGGTACAAACAGGGCAGGGGAGGATGAGAAATGCTCTGCCGTCTTTCCCGGTAATGTGAACTCAGTCTAATAATGATGAGGTCATTGTGCTATGAGGACAAACACAATACATGATGATGGTATAGTTTAATAAATATGGTCTTTATCACAGTATAAACACAAAGGAACAAAAGTTAGCTATTCTGCTAGATATGAGTTTGATGGATTGGGCTAATTGGGCACCTCAGCGGTTAGAGAGTTTCCACAGTTATTTATTCTAATGACAACAGCAGAACCTCATTTCATAAAATGAATACGATTTTTCCTCAGGAACTCCAGCTGTGAACCCTTAGTCTTTTCCCTGTAAAGGTTTCTTCTAATAGATAAAATTGAGCTATTCTTGGAACTTCCTTGAACAGCCTCAAGGACGCCTTAAGGTCCTCACGGCCCACTCAGATATCCCAATACTTTCTGCAATTATCCTGTAACCCAAACCTGACGTGTGGACCACCATAACAGTAAATGTGCCAGGTTTAATGCGTTCATGGCCTTTACACTGAAAACCCTCAGGTAAAATCCATATTGTTTGTCTCAGGGGAAGAGTGTCACCACTGTTTAAATAATGTGCAGCAGATTTATAAGAAAATGTATCTATATTCATGCATCTATGAATGCATGAAACCAAACAAGTGAGTGGAATGGGACCAAAACGGGAAACAAAACTGCAGTGTTACGAGGTTTTAACTGGGACTTTAATACTTGTTTTAATATTTGCAACATATTTCCTAAACGTAACTCAAATAGAGAAGTTAGCTAACACCAGCTTTGATTTATCAAACTAAGGGTGGAGCAGCAAAGACGCACACTGCAGCCTGTTGAACTGAGGATGGTTGCATTTAATTAAATTCATTGTCCGACGCGGTTCTCTGCTTCCACGTCTCACATTAATTCCTGATGATGGACACCTCGTCGGGCATTATCCCCTACATATCCCATCTAGCCTGTCATGATTTTCCTTTGTCCGTCCAACATTACTGTGTCCGAACACGTCCTACTGCTACGTAATGCCTCCTGTGCGGTCTTACATGATGTTGGACAGTTAGAAGTTCAAACCTTTGAGAGCTAAACTCCAAAATAATTCCAGTTACCATATGAATTTATCAGGGAAAAACTCCAGACATGTTTAGTGCACTAAAATATTATCAATATTGTAATATATCACCATTATGCAGACCTATGGAGTTAACATAGGCTGGAGGCTGGATTTTTAATTATTTGCATTATTGCAAACGTCAGTGTGATTATGAATTAATTTACATACAGAACCTCAAACTACCTTTACTTTCTTACAAAATGCGTCTTTCAGTGGAGCAAGCATTGTGATTTACGTTTTATATCAGTGAAGTTCAAGGCATGTTTTCTGATTTTTTTTTCTTCTTCCTCAGTGATAAGAAGTCGTCAGACAGCTTTGAAATGTATTCCATTCAGATGCATGCTATTTACCATTTCCAGAACACATGTAATGCAAATTAAGTGTTGGCAAACGTTAATGTGACTTTTACTTCCATCTTCTCTGTGTTCAGTCCTCATGGAGAAAAGATATACCCGAGTGGCTTGTACATGGATGTAATTAAGATATGGGGATGTGATAAGAAATCTCTCAGAAAGTTTACAAACTGAGGCAACATGAAACGCTAATGTTTAATTTATGTCTGTGCCTTTCAACATTTAATGATGTCCTCAGATGTTCTTTAGGGAGAAAAACACACATATTTCCATGCAAATGAGAGGACAAACACAAACAAATTTGCTAGTCTCGTGGATCACCACATATCACACAGAAACAGACGGCCAGATTATTCAAACGTCTGAACAAATATGCCCTTCATTTCTTTGTTCATCGCTTTTCTGTTTAGTTTGTTGCCTTGTTTGCTTATGCAAAGGGTATTATTCTGTTCCGACGGTGAACCCGCCCATAGACAGACAGCAGCCAGTTCACTGCTCAAACAGAACTTGTCTACTGTGGAGACTTAGAAAGATGTGTTTTAATTCAAATTAAACGAGACTAATGTGCAATTAATCTCCTGCAACAACAGGGGAAATTAAACGTCTCTATTCAGCATGAAAAGGTGCGATAGGAGGGAAGATTATCTTAACTGGTACAATGACACGCAGTTTGCCGCAGGGGACTCCGAGTAGTTAAATCTTGTTGACGATTAGCCATGATTAGGTGATGTCTGATAAGCAACTACTGATTTGTTATTGCATTTGTTGTTTGGAACATTAAGATGCGGTATTATTCAAACAATCTAGGACATTCTTTTAACCTGATAATCGTGTCATGTGTGTGTATCAGTGTAGCGCTGGGTCCAGTCTAAATCTTGGTGGTCAATGGTAAACATCTCCCAATTAAATGTGCCCAGTCAACAACAAATCAATAATTTTCTACAGCTCAGATGCACGAATGACTTTTTCTGTGTTTTCTTCTGTTAGTCTGGGCAAGAGGCCTTTCAATTCTGCTCCCACAAACCTGGCAGAATAATGGAAGCCAACATAATGGATTCCTGAGGGATTTTGAGGAATGAAGTGTTGAGTGTTGTAGATCATCACTGCTGAGGCCACCAAGGGCTTGTTATGTTTGTGCGGTATAAATAAAGTTTGAGTTGTTATTCAGTCATTAGTTTCTGTCACTCAAAAATAAATACAAGCAACTCAGGTCTATCTCACTGCAGCATAAAAACATGCATTTCCTAGGTTAGCACTTTGTCACTTCCCTTTTACAATCAATTAACATAACATTTGGTGTCTTAACGATGATAACAATGTCTCCCTGGGGTGAGACTCAGTGCATGCCAGTGACTGTTGGTAATTTGATTATTTCAGATTTGTGAGGGAATCAGCACCACTAAAGTACAATACTAATTAAGGTATTAAATAATCATGGGGCCCCGTCTTGTAGACAGGGCCACGGTCAAAACTAGTTTTTGTCCTCAAGCAGCACCGTGGGGCTGTTTTTCTGTGAGTGTGTTCTATCATTTGTCTTGTGCACACACTCACGAGCATGTGCACATTCGTGACCTTGCACGCTTGTGATGTGGTACAATGTCCTGCCAATAGTGTCTTCTCTAGAGGTAGGAAATGCATTCAACACATTTGTTAGAGCTCAAGGATGCACACAGTGTGTCTTGGTGAGTTACATTGACTGTAAATGTGACTTTTGCTTCGTACTTTCACCTTTATTTTTGTCCCCGGAGGGCAACTCGCTTTTCAGCAAGGCATAGTACAATGCATGAAAGAACATAGACATAGAGCACATCAAGGGGGAGGGAAAGTGCCCTGAATACAGTGGGTTTGAAGTCTTTGAACAGTAGTCACTGCAGCAATAACATCTAGAAATTACAAAGCAGATGAAATAATTAAATAAATAGTGCCAGAATATGAATATGCAAATAAACAAGGCGGGTAAAATAAAGTGCATAGTGACCAGAAATGCTGATTAAATCATCAAAATCTTGGCCATTATATCACAAGCATTGACGGCATAGACATCAGAGTCACCGTCACCACCATCACGAACCACTTCATCGTGTCATTACAGCTACGCTACACTCTCAGCCATGTGAGCAGCCTTGGAATTCACTAACCTCCCCTGGTCTGCATTCAGGAGAGAGATGGCTGT
The DNA here is from genome assembly GCF_042242105.1 of Pempheris klunzingeri. Taxonomy (NCBI): domain Eukaryota; kingdom Metazoa; phylum Chordata; class Actinopteri; order Acropomatiformes; family Pempheridae; genus Pempheris; species Pempheris klunzingeri. The sequence goes on along the minus strand of NC_092016.1, from coordinate 5,256,939 downwards.
TGGTGTGAAGAAGTGCTCGTACCTGTTACCCTTAACAAAGGGGAATCTAAACCGAGAGCCAAGAGAACTCCACAGGGAACCTTTAACAGTGGATCAAATGACCTAACTCAGCAGTTTCCCTAATCTCTGTGGAGTATTAACTATCTTTCAGGTCACTGTTCTGATAAATGTGCTGTTCCGGTTTACTCTTGCTGCTCTTGCTAACCTTGTTTCCAGCTGCATCAGAGAGCTGTTTTCAGTGAAAAAGTTCTGATAAACTCAGTGAATGCTACCTGCTCAATACCAAACGGCAGACAGCTTTGATTAGCTAGTGATTACAGTGAAGATTTAGCAGCTAAGTTGGTGGAGACCAAAACAGAGCTAAAGGAAAAGTGAATATCTTACTTCCATTCGTCAGATGGCCAGGAACACAACTCCAACTTTCCATCAACTTTAAAAGGTGATAATACATGTATGTCAGTGATGTGCCACAAGTGGCCAAAAAAGTAAATAATACTTTTCACAATAATACTAATTATAGTTTATATTGTGCTGGCATAATACATGTCCCCAAATAATATTCTGTTTAATCAAATTACCAAATTATCATTAACACACAAAAACACAGTAAATCTAATTCTGTCATAGGAGCATCAGTTGGTGTTTGGGAATATGATAGGTGTATGCAATGCACAGAGTAGCGCACACTGCACACATTAATATAACTACATTGACAATCAATTCAAACGTGATAAAAAAAAAAAGAAAAAAATATAAAAAATGCAGCGTTACTGTTTTTTCATAACATCAGCAAAATGACTTTTAATGCCCTGCCAGTGTTTTCATCCTTTTGCGTTGAAATATGATGCTTCCACACCATCAACCCACCTGGGATCAGGACGGTGTCCACGCCGAGCTCTGACCGATCTCAAACTGCACACAGAAAGTAAAATAAGTCTGCCTCCACTGTCTAAAATACATCACAACAGGCGATGAGTTTGAGTCATTACATCTAAAAGTTTGCTGCCATGTGCTGTGATGCATGGAGGCTTAGCGGCCAGCCAATCAGTGCTGGCTGCTGTTTGTATTAATGCCTCGTTATGACGGGGCATTCCTCGGTTAATGAGACGCACTGCACTATTGTCTTTTCTTTTGCCGTTGCAGTTAATCATCTGATGGTTAGTTTTGGGAAGTCTGTTGTTCTCTCGTTAGAACACCAGGCCAGTGCACTCATCACAGCATGCCTCTCCACATCAAAAACCCTGTCAAAACACTCTCTGGACTTACTGTCTCCAACTTTGCAACAGGAATATAAACCAGCTTTATATAAAAGTGTGCCGCAACTTATGACTTGTGACTTTTTAACCTCCATATTTCAGCAGGTTGTTTGCCCCCAACACTTGATTTTCATGTTTCTTTTCTCTCCTCATTAGTGACTCTCATGCACTCCTGCATCCTGCTGTGTTGTCAACGCAACTGCACGGCAGCCTTGCAGTAATGTGTGCAGAGCATTGCAGAAGGAGACCTCCAGCCTCAAATAAGAGATCACAAACCTGAGTTCCTGCTGAGTCCAAGCATGAAAAATAAGGGGCGGCGTGGAGTGAGAAATGGCAGCAGGAGATGTGACAAAGGTTGACAACTCTGAAGGCAGACGGAGGCTCTGTCAGTGTCAACGCTGAGCCTTGTTGTTAACTCGAGGCACAAACACACTACGGTATTACCTTTGTAGGTATTAGCACAGGCTTTAACAGTGATGTCGAGATCTGCCTGATGTCTTGTTTGAGGACAAGGTCGGGAGGTCACAGTGTGCAGACAAAAATATGAATCACAGCAGAAGAAATGAACAAATGTTTTTAAACTGCATTAAGATAAATGCGCTGATAGATAGCTATGCTGACTTTCAGAGATCTTGCTTAAATTACCATATCCCCAAGAAATGGTCATTTAAATTCATCTTGTTGCTGTCGCGCCATCAAAAGGCAAAATACCATCTGATCTTGCAGGATCACTTCAGAGTTAAAGTCTACCCCTAATTTAGGATGCATTTGGCCAATACTTCTTGCATTCAATCATCCACACCTACAGAGATCTGAATCCACCAAATTTCACTGAAGTCTGTTACGTACAACACAGATTTCAATTAAAGTTTCAATGACGAGAGAGTTAATAGGATAACTGAGAGGATAACTTATCCTTGTTATCAGCTCTGAAGGCAAATGGAGGCTCTGTCAGGGAGATGGTAAGATAACTGATACAGATTTCAATGACATTTGGTGGATTCAGATCCCTTTACATAACTAAAATCTGTCTGAGGTATGTTATTACCAAATTGTGCATCTTTCTTGTGAACTCACTCTGTTTGATAACTTATAAGTTCACTGCTGAGGTTTTTTTTTCACCTGTAGTTGCACTATTCAGCCTGTTTTATTTGTCTCGCACATGCGAATGTGGGTGCACATCCACGTGGGGACATATTTCACATCACTGCCAATGGGTACCACTTATCCACAGGTGATGGTAAAACGCTAAGATGTGCTGCAATTTGCCAACGAAGGCAGGGAAGAAGAAGACTCCAATAAAAATGGATGCAAACATTTTTTATGAGGGAGAAAATGCATTCAACACATTTATTAGGGCTCAAGGATACATTAATTTTGGTTAGGGTTTTGTTTGTTAACAACAAAACTCCTCGGGGCACCTTTATGTCTTTTATGACATGATCACCTTATTTTACACTGCTTCCTGTCGCCAGCAAACACCACAGGTCATTTATTCATCTCTTCAGTCTGTCTTTTCATTTCTAATTACTCTCAGCCTTTGACAGCAATCCCAGGGCATTTTCAGAAGAGATGACAGTCTTTGGAATAACTAGGTTCATGTGTCTTCCGAGGAAGCTCAATTTTTTAGGTGTGTGAATGTGGGTCTGTCAGTGTGTGAAAACAAAATGATGCACAAATTGAGTCCAGAGGGAGCAGATGGAGGCCTCTGGCAGATGATGTCTCACTGAGAGATGGACCATAGATATTTGACCCAACTCTAATCCACTATTGAAAGAAACTGCAGGCCATGCCAGCCTACCAGCTCACATGCCCACTGCCCGCATTTCATTTTCACCAAGAGCGCAACTTAACTTTAACCGCCAAGGTAATACTCAGCAGAGGTCAAACAGACGGCTGAGAACCACATTATAAATCTCCCCATTTAATAACTTAGGGAGCGAGTGTTTTGCTGGAGCAGACACGCTCCTAAGAGAAGTTTCCAAAAGTGTTTTCACCATGCAGATGGTGCGTGACTTTCATAAAAGCTTTAACAAATGGAAGGAGTAAATGAAGTGGACAGTTCCTCCCAACCGGAACATCCAGGAGGTTCTACAATCTTGCAGAAAATAGGTTCACATCTAGTTTCACTGGTCCAAGGAAATAATGACACTTGAAAAAGTATCCTGCAGCAACTAACTTTGTTGGTAGTCCGACTCAGAGAGCTTGATACCCTACAGACTCAATATTAGTCAGACAAGCTTACCTCTCCCTCTGGGCATGTGAATACAACAGATCTATTGTTATTTGTTTTACAGTTGTTTCAACATAGTACACAGAAAATCTGTGAAAACAAGGCCAATCCATATTTCAGTGAAACCTGTCAGGTTTTTGAGAGATGAAAAAAGGCAGCATGAATACTCCCAGAATCTGCTTTAAGCTGCGGTGTGTATGATTGGTATTGCCTGATATGGACTTAAAAAAAAAAAATCTAATCACACTGAGTAAGCCTGTCTGTTAATTAATCAGGATTTCAATTAACAAAGCAAAAATGTTTGCATTATCTCTGCTGCTTCAGATAAAGCTGGGGAGCAAATTAAACGAGGATCAGCACTTGGTTGTGCATCAGATGGAATGCTAATGGCCACTGATGATCACACAGCTACAGACATTAGACTGTCAACCGGGTGGTTATGTGAAGCAAACAAGAAATGTTTTGCAAAGTAAAGTACAACAATAATAAAGATATGGATGAATTTATGTAATTACAGTTTGGGTCCTATTTAAAAAAAAATGTTCCCATTATTTTGGCCACCATTTCTATTGCTTATGATGTCATAGCACTCACCAAAGTAATTATCTGGCAACTTGTTTAGTCGTGTTAGCCCTAACTGAGTGTCTGTAATAATCACTTATCACTGCTATGGCAAACATGGTAGTAAATAAAGTAGAACCATGTATTTTCTTGAAATAATCTTTTCCAGTGTTTCTTTACTGAATGAATAAATAGCTAAGTTTTTCCTACTGAATAATAAATGAACTGGTTCAAGAAACTTTTTCTGCGGCAGAAATTTTGACTCGCTATAGCAGAAAAAGCACAAGTGGAACCAAAAAGATTAACAATGCCGCCATACCACCATCAGCAATGACTGCAATACTGAAAAAGCCTTCTAGTTCCACCTGTGTTTAACCAGTCAAAATGCCTGCTGTGAAAGAGGTCTGTTGAACTTTCTCTCCACATTTTGCTTGGATCAGCAATACAGTGTTATTATTATTACCAATAGGAATGGCTGCTATGAAAACAGGACCCGAGTTGTAATTATCCAAAACAGCCTGTAAGAAACCTGAACATTACTTCTGACCATAACTGATGATTCATAAGTACTCATGCGTGTGATCCTGCATGACGTTGAAATTGAAATAGTGAAATTGCCTAAGTATGTACAAAAATGTGTGTGATGCTTTAGTAGCAAACAAACCTTTGGTACTGCATGCACCACACGTTTAGGTGTTTGTTGACTCAGCCAATATAAAAATACTGTTTAGTGTGGTGAGCACGGCCTCTGGAAATTTATATTAGCCCCTGTGATCAATAGGGAGTTTTAGCTTTATTACACTGCAATCAATAAGACCAAAACAAATGTTTATTAGATTTTATGATAAATTTATGGAACCCAGAAACAATGGCTTATTGATTCTTACAGAAGTTTTATATCACAAACATTTAGATGAGAAACCCTTGTAAATTTCATAAACCGATAACAATTAGACACACTAGACACTACAGACAAAGTTATTACGGTCATGGCTCCCGAAGCATTTTTTCAAGGCTTCATTAAGGTCTCACGTTTGTTTTACTGATGTCAGCAACACTAAAATACAGCCCTGTCTGCACTGCAGAGATATCAAATCAAAGGACAAACTACTGATAATAAAAGTCAAAGGCATACCAATCAGGGTTAAAGGCTAAGTGGGAAGCCTTCTCTGCAGCAGGCGTCTGGTTGACCAGGTTGTTGTGCAGGTCCAGGCTGACTACACCAGCCAATCGATGCGGATGGATACAGACGATGAGGGAGTAGAGTACACAGGGGGAGAAGTTGAATCACATGGTCTCCGATCAATACTCAGCAGTATATTTCACCTCTGTTAAGACACTCGCCCACCACGGTCTGGAACACACACGTCTGGCCAGCCTCAAAAGCCGTTTCAAAGAGATTTGTTGAGTGCTTTTTACTTCCTCTGCAAATTAAACATTTAACTTCACTGACATGCAGTGAGACATTTTTGTTCAGGTGTCCAAGATGTCAGTACTTCTTCTCTACATTCATCTCTCCCACAGGAAAGATTAGAGAACAAAACGGGAGGTTTGAATATCTAAATTTCAGAGTTTTTTAAAGAGACGGGTCCACAAGTGAGGATGTTAGCTTCTGAGAAACTAATCAATAGAGCCAATCTCACACCCAGGAGGGCTTTACTGCCAAGGTACTTATTGATGCTTTCACAGTTGTAGCCCTAGTGCACATTAAACCCCTCAGCTCCTTCTTCACCTACTGGGGAATCAACACTTTAAAAAAAACAAATACTGTGAAGTTATCATTTATTTTTTAGCTGAAGGCTTTTGATTCTTTAAGAAATTCACTTCCTACTCAATACTGACACATTTAGCAACACAAAAACTCCAAAAACGATTTTTTTTTTTTGTGCTCACAAAGTGAAGCCTCTTCATCTATCCTTTGCCTTTATCCGAGTGCAGTGTCCAGGTTTATCGAGAGAGAAGTTTAAGGGCTGTTTGTGAGGGGGTGGGTGTGGGTGCAGTGAGGAATGACAAGAGGTATGCTCACAAAAGAAAGCACTGGACAGATCGGTTTTCATTCTTCAGCTTTTGATGTTCTTTAATGATATATTTCAGCATCAGTAAAAAAAAAAGACACAAGGGGGACAAAAATCGATGCACCTTAAATAAAACCACATCCTGTCGCACATCCTCGCAACAACCACAATCCCACACGCTTCAACACAAAAACAGTAAAGAAAAAAAACACACATCTCAGTGTTGCATAAAAACAACATTGCAGTTCAGCCCATCTTCCCCCACAGAACGGTACGCTACATGCCCAATAGCATGTGGCTTTTCGAGGCTGTTGGTTTGAGAATAAGATGTTTCAACATTCACATTTCAGTGTTAAATTCAGATGTCCACGTACATTTGAGCATATAAGGCACCTCAGTTCAAAAACTGACAATGTGGCACTGATTTTCTTAAGAGCAAAAAAGCTATTTCAGACTATGAGGATTAAGGTTAATGTGTGGATTCACAAAGCGCTGGCAATACATGGAGCTCAGCCAAGCTGATGCCAACACACATACATTTTAAATGTCCACACTGATTTTGCCGCTTTCCTTCCCTGAGCTGGGTAAATGCTGTTAATACCAAAGTATATCCAGCGATCCATCCATTCTCCCTGCTTCCTTATTGCTATTCATAGTCATGGTGGAACACAAAAACTTCAGCTGTAAGTCTGCAAGTATATTGGTTTGCACATAACCTTATGATTATTCAACGTTTTAACAAGTTTTTGGTGATTTTGTCTGGGGGCTGTGGAATAATAGTTACTTCCCTTGGAAAAGAGCTGGTGGTGATTGTATAACTGCAGATTTTGGTTTTAACTAGCATCACAGGCAGAAATAATAAATTACAAAATATGCCAAAGAATGACTGACACTACTTTGCAATCTTTCTCTCACGTTCTTTTATAATCTACAGAACCTCTCCTTTTTTTAACCCCTCAAAATGAAGCATTTTGCTTTGGAAATTTTGCCACAATCTAGCTCTCAATCCTGGTCCAGAGCCCTGCTGCTTTTTGATTTTCGATCTTGCTTTTCAAGATGCCAGGGCCACTTAACTTCCTGCTGTGTTAATGTCCCTACCAATATGCAGTTAACTACCTGGTGGGAGACAGCCCTGGCAGTACTCTGGGTCCTGCTGATCAGGTTTAAGAGCAATCGAGCTAACGTCCTTCCTCTAACCATCTGTTAGAGGCAGAGTTGAGAGTTGTGGAAATAGAAATGAAACAATGGTACAATGGAAATACACCACTAGGCTGCATTATTTTTTCATCCCCAGTTATCGTCACTACTTCTGGACTGTAAGTGTCTTGACCCAGTTTTGTCGTATAAATTCAATTCAATCAATCAAGAGGAAATAATCTTTAACATTGTGGGCTGATCAGGGCGAGGGCAGCTGTGTGTCGCAACTCTGCACCCTAATTGCAACACACATCTCAAAATCAATTAGGTCTGGTGTTTAGAAACAATAAGACATCATCTGCCTCCAAAGCTTGTTATCTAGCTACATTATTAGAAAATATCAATGGGTTCATTTAAGGGCACAGCAGTATTCAAAGGTAACAGAATAATGAAGTAATGTGACAGCATGGGGCTTGTCCCTACCCTCCTCAGCTTGGTGGAGGCTCCACCTGCTGTTGTTGACAGGTGTGGGGTGGAGGTGTCAGGTGTTACTGACTGGTGAGGGGAGGAGGTGTCTGATGTTATTGATTGGTGAGGAGAGGAGGTGTCTGATGGCACAGACTGGACAGGAGGCGACAAATTTTGCCTGCAGTGGATTGAGAATAGCAGGCTGGCAGTGTGTTGACTCTTCCCAGAATTGAAGATCTAGAGGAGGGAACACTTAATGGTGCAACAGCAGGACCATATCTGATTTACTGTGCCTGCCAAGGGGAGGGGAACTGGTGAATCCCAAATGCAGTATCTTTTTACATGCCTAATTGCTTGCTCAGCGAAAATGCGTCTGGGTCTGGGTCTTCTCAGTTTCCTCTGCTGAACTGGCTTCAGTGCTTGGAAAGTGTAATGATCAATTTGGCTCCAACATCCACCAATATTGGAAGCCCTTGTCTGCCATAATCTTATTTCCTTGCTCCTACAACTCTGAGATTCCTGACTGCCTTGTCAATTTCTTGTCAGGGATTGAGCCAATAAATAATTTGGATTCAAAAGTAATTGCGCCACAGGGTGTGACTCCAATTAAAGCTTTGAAGGTGGATAGCTCTTGTATGTTTCCTCTGGGCTCTTACATCTGAGCTGTCTGTAGTCCACAATAACCCTGACATTTGGGCTGTGCTGCTACAGTTTCACAGGCAATACTCGTCTCACCTTGAACTGATCTCAATACAACGTGCAAGTAATTTGACCACGTGATTGAAATATGACTCCACGTAGCAGCGCTCACTCACAGTATCTCTGCCAAAGCTCTCTCCCTGATGTGAAATGCAGGCAAAATATGAAAAACTCATCAACAAGCTGTAGCTCACGCTGGGTCCTGGCTTAATGATCTCTTTTCCTGCAGCGGCGGGAAAAGAGATCATCCTCCTCCTCCTCCTCCTTCCTTTTGGACCGGTTCACACTCCTGGATGCAGAGAGCTCAAGTGACCTTGTGTTTGGATGAGAACGTTGTGAAGTCTTCATCAGGAACACAACATCCATCCATCAGGGATCCAGAGAGCGTTATTTCCAGTGCCTCATCAAGTCAACCCGATTAAATAAAAGCAAACAGTAAAACCTTTTTGTGTTAACAGATTACACTTTAAAAGCAAAAACATTTTTAAAGGCTACATACTAATTTAGTAAATGACTGTTATCTATTAATTCATTTTAAAACCAGTCAGAACATCACTATAAATACATATTCTACTCATGTCGACCAGCAAAAAAGCGACTGGAGCTGTGGTCCCATTCATCTTATGAAATTAAGCCCAATCTTTACTCTTCTTTTAGTTTTTTTTTGTTCTCCACCAACTCCTGAAAAAATTACTACACTTACTACATCAGATACTTGTAACTTTAGCTCTGCAGCTATACTTCATTCATCCCTCAAGGGGCAACTTGAAGCAAACATGAATGCACATAATCAATAAATTTACATACACACAAAAAACAACCCAAAAATATAAATAGGACAGATTTGTCTGAAAAACGAGCTTAACAGTGACCAATCCATACGTGGCCGACAGCATCCGACACCACAAAGGCACAAATTATGTTAAAAAGAAATACATATAAAAGCGTAAAAGTGTAAAAGTACAAATGCATTTATCAGTCTAAGGTAAACTGAGCCTTCCTTTTCATTACAAAATGTGTGCTCACTTGTTACTAGACTGTCACGGCATTTAAACAGCAGCTTCTCTGCTTTAATGTCAATTGAGGGATTACCATTTCAATAAAACATTTGGCCCACTGTGAAGGTTCCCTCTGTGACACTGATCAAACGGCAGCACACCTTCCAAACTGCAACTCTTTCAGAGAATAATAGACATCCTCAGCTCAGTAGTTTATTCATTTAAATGCCTAAACAACCATTGCTACGACAGGGAGTGAATGAGTGACATCAGCGGAGTATGAGTCAGAGAGGAAAGTCCTGAAGTGAGACATTTTCAAAAAAGGGGACAAATGTTCCTAATTTTCTTCCCATGAAGCCTTGCTCCCCTTTGCTGTCCCTCTAAAGCAATTTGTAATACCAGATTGCCTCTGTGCAGTATGACAGGGAGAAGTGGCTGTTTATCAGACGAGCTGGTATTTAACTTTGTAGGACACATTTGTATTGATTGGGCTTTGTAATTTTCTCCTGAATAGATTGAGCTGCTGGTTGCTGGCTGGCATGCATTAAAATTAACAGGATATGCCTCCAGCATGGCTGAGTAATGCCACAGCGTAGAGAGCCATGCATGATTCTCACAGTCATTTATGTAATAAAGAAGATTGCCACAGGAGAGGTCTTTTTCATGACTGAGAGAACCTGAAGTATTTTTTGGGGGTACTGGGTAAATTCTAAAGATGTACCTGGCAAGCTCTGTACTTGGTTTAAAGATGTGAAATTAAATTTTATTGATGCCCACGGGGAAGGTTAAAGTTACTATTTTAACATGGTACTGCTGTGAAAAAGTAACTGCACGCTTCTGATGTGGAAAGTTGAGACACTTTTGTTTCAGTGTTGTCGGTTTTTACTGTTGCCAGAAGGTTCTGTGTTTAAACCTGCAGGCCGCTTGAATTCTTTCTGTCTGGAGTGTAATTTCTTCTATGTGGGTTTTCTTCACATAGAAGAATAAAATGTATCAAGGAGATCTAAAAGTAGTTTAAAGTTAAAAGGTTTTATATATGTTGCCAATAGTTTTGAATACATATATTTAGCTATATTTATACATTTACTCAAAACAAGAAATATCTGCGTGCATCAGAAATGCATGTGTAAACCGTACATTTCGTAACATTCATACACAACAATAAGTATTCTCTTGTGCCTTGCAAAATATTTTTGTGGAGAAAGTCATTTACATATAAACCCCCATTTTGAATCATTCTGTGTGCATTGATTAATATTGAGAGAAGAATACAAATCTAAAGTAGTTATAGCAAATGTATGTTTTGGACTTAGAAACTAAAACTCTATGTTAAGGTGAACATTATTACAGGATATAAATGGAATGGAAAATTTGGATTATCTTCTTTTATCTATCTAATTTATGATTTATTTTTCTTTTATTTATTATTTATCTATTTATTTTCATTTTTCTTCTTTTCCTTTCCTTTTATTTACTCATTCATTTATTCATTTGTATGCTTATTTAATTGTATCGTTCGTTTTTGCCATTATGTAATTACAGACTTTTTATATTTTGGACTTTGATATAATCTACACATAGACACTTTGTACCAGTTGTACGCTGCATGTACAGTGTAGTTTAATTTATTAATATGAGTGGTAGTAAGTGAAGGCTGGGCAGCAAAGTGTTGAAGCATTTCACATGATGGGGTAATTAAAGATTCTTTACTAAATCCCAGGAAGCAACAAAAAGCAGGTCTGATCTTTTTGTAGCTTATTTCAAGGTCCATGCAGCTTTACAATCAGCAGAGCAGTGCCTGTGACCTCAGATATCTGCTGGACTGATACTATAGTAAAAGATGAGAGATGTACTTTGGTCCTAAGCCTTTTAATGATTTATATACAGGTGGCAGTTTTTTTTTTTAAATCGATTCTCCAACAGACTAACAGCCAATGCAGAGATTGAGAACTACAGTGGTGTGCTCAACTTTCTTGGATTTTTGTTGGAACTCGAGCGGCAGATCATTCAGTTCTCTGAGTGACTTGTCTGAGATGTTTTTTAGAAAGAACTTTAGAAAAGCCCATTACAAGTAGTTCAACCTATTTGACATAAAGATGTGGATTCATTTTTCTGACCTGTGTTTAGATATGAATTCTCTTCGCCTTGCTGTATTTTGTCTTGATGCGGCTGCGATGACTATTTGACAGCACCAAGAAGCAGTGGTGTGTACGTAGAGTAACAATGAAGTCTATGCTTAATTGAAAGTGCTAATTGGTTTAAAGCACTCTGATATGAGACAACCTGACAGTGTGAGTGAGCATTTGGTTCAGCTCCATTAAAAGAGCAGAGTAAGAGGAGAGAAGTAACCTCTTGACTCTACCGAGTTCTTTCCCCTCCGAGGCCTACTCGCTCCTCCTAGCAATCGCCCTCTTTCACCTCCTCTCTCTTCTTGCAGCCTTGTCTGTTCAGACTGCGAAGAGGTGGAGTACGAGTGGACGTACCTCTGACATCCAGTACTCTTCATAAACCGCTGATCACTTCACTCTGGCCTTGGTATCTGATGTGGTAAAGACGGCTGGTAGGAGAGAACAGTGGTTTGATTGTCTATTGAAGATGCAGCTTAGGAGCTAATGTGGAGGGAAATTTATAGAATTCTGCAGATGAATATTCATGATAATGGTTAATACAAGTGACATGTATTGGAGTCCGTTTTAATATTTTAGTTGCTTAGAGGTTACACAGTCAGTGAGCAAATGAATGGTAATTGAGGGACAAGTGTTTTACGAACAGTGGTGAAAGGCTCCTTTTAAAGAAGCATAAGCTCATTAAATTGGTCAGTGTTCAGTGTCTGGTCGATTCTTGTTAGTGTCCCTTAGAACAGTAGAATCCGTAATGTCTTTCAAAGCAATACTCTGAATACCGAAAATCCAGCTTTTGTTCCATTATGCTCAACTTTCTGAGCCATCTGTCAAGTCTATGTTCAAAAAATAGATGTTGCCATATAAAATCTTTTGAATGTAGCATTCCTATAACTTTCCTAGACAAAGATCAGGGGAAAAACCAAATGACAACTCTAAACAAAGTTATATTTCTTGTAACAGCTACAAAGGCTCTGTAAGGAGAGACCAATTGGAAATCTCATCTCATCTCATTTTCTATACCGCTTATCCGTCAGATTCGCGGGGCCTATTGGAAAATGTATAGCAGTATTTACTAAGACAGCCAAAGAGAAATGTTTTAGTGTTTAGTTTATTACAGTAAAAATGGAAAAAGTCGTCTAGACACCGTTAAAAAAAAATCTCAATATTATAGTGGAGATGAGTGAGGTGGTGGATTGTGCAATAGTATCGTAATAGAGTGACAGAATGACAGAAGCAAAAAGATATTTAGAAAGCAGTGTCCAGCAACTCTGAAGTGGGAGGAATGATGATTGGCTAAAAATTATGATGTAAGAAAGTGACAGCGCTGGCAGTGATGGAGCGGCTGGAAATTAAGTTTAGATTGGAAAGAAATGGCACCACTTCAGTCTCATGAACCACACTGCTGCCTCGCTCAGTTATGTTGGAATCAAACATGTCCATCTCCCACAAAGGTAGGGGTGAGACATTATCACTCCTCTTTTAAAGCATGAACTATTCTGGATCTACACTCCAGACAATATGTCACCCAAGGACCTCAATAAGGAAATGGGCATTTTGTTATCTCCTTTAACCCACTGCTTGCCAGTTACATCCTCTTGGTGTTACCTTTCTTTCTTTTTTCTCTCTTTTTAATGGCCTCTGTACTGTTGCTGTCTTGCTGATAATATTGCACTTTTGAGGCAGATAGAGGCAAATAGAGGCACTTCTTTGATGTGTTCCTATGCTTGAATACAGCACTAAAAGGCTGACGTTGGTTAGGGACATCCTACTAAATCCCTTCCTCTTTATATTTTCTGTGTGTTGTTATTGTTTTTTGGGGATATGTATTAACTGTCGCCTTCACTGCTTCATGTGTATATTTACGACGGCACCATGCATTGTCATTTTAGTGTACTGAACAGAAGTGGTGCTTGAAATGTCACTTTGGTGTAATAGATAAGTGGACATTATTGCCCTGCAGAGTGCGAGCTGTTTATTTGTTTATTTTAAGAAATGTCAGAAACCCACCGAGTGAGATTTAAATATGAAACATGAGAGAAGTGCTCTTCTCATTGAAACAGATTTTCCCCAAATCTCCATTTATATGACATTGCTTTGTTTCTCAGTGTGTTTTCTTTATTTTTGGTGGATAATGAGGCTATATGTATGGAGACCACATGTCTTGCTTTTTCTGTGACTGCCCTGGTTTCAAGCTGGGTCTACCAGGTCCCCATAGATATCTGTAAAACACTAAAATGTCATGCTTTTAAACATTCACTACCACATGGTCCTGGTTGTACAATTAAAATAAAAGAATATTAAACTTGTTTTCAACACTTACATGTATGTCGATCATGTTCTATTTCCACTCATTAGCACCTAAACCAATATGAAAACATAAAGAATGTGCAATGCACCTGAATTGTTTGCCTACTGTGGAATGCCTGAGGGTTAGGAATCACCAATTTTTTTGTTAGGGCTCACCTAGTCAGAGAGCAGGACATGAAAATAGTCTCTGATCCAGCTTGTGCTCTTCTCTGAAATGCCTGTCCTCTGTCAGAACATGTAAAACCACTACAAACCTACTGTAGGTGTGTAGTTTCAGTACTTAAGGGTTCAAGCAACGGCCACTTGGTTGTGTGTTGTACAGACGTTTGTGTAAACTGTAGACTTCCCTGTCAGCGAATTGTATTCATTGTACTTTCTATACTCTTGTGGTCCCCCACACACAGGCACGTAAAATAAAGTATGTTCGCTATTCTGTTCAGTCTCATTTCATTGTGGAGCACGTTGAGGATGTGTTGCCAACATGTTCTACTAAATACACAGCGTTTGTACATCAAGGAGGCCTTCAGTAGTTGCATGGCAACAGCAGGAGCCGTGACGAGCTTCTCCTCTGTGGGGGCTCCTTGGTGGACAGGGTGAAGATGCCCTGTTTTTTGACAGCAGTTCATGTTGTTAGTGACACTTAGTTTACTTCACTTTTGCTCACTCCAGAGTTCAGCTTGTCAATTATATCGGCTTGTCGCAGTTCACTGCCTCATTCCGGCTAATTTCCATCTGAGCGCAGTCGTGATTACTCTCCATGGCAAAGTGAGAGCAAGTCTTGATAAACACCCGGGGCTCCCTGCTGACAATCATTATTTTCATTCCCACCATTATGCCAAAGGTCAACACACATACGCACTCACAGACTGACAGACACACACACACACACACACACAATTGGGTTTCCAAGATCCATTTTTTCCATCTCATTATGAATGTACTCTAATGAAAACGTTTTTGTCGGCTTTGGAAAGAGTGGAAAGATGGCGGGGGGTAATTGTATCAGCAAGAACGAGAATTTACATTAACAACATCATAGTCACTGATTTTTAGAGACATGGTCACACTTAATGTTTTGTCCAGCTCAAATTGGGCTGCAAGAGAGTGGATGACATGAATTCATTAAACATTATGCAGATATCACCTTTTGAACTTTCCAAACTTAAGCCCAAACCTGGAAACAAAGGACACAGGAAACCACAGTACAGTAGTTTATGTGAGCATCAAATTCACTCACATACATTCACAAATTGACTTACATACACATGTACATTCAGATTCATCTACTGTACCTAAACTTATTCCATATAATAATACCAGACTCTTGAAATTCCCTCCAATTCATATCTGCATTTCCACATAGACTGAAGCCCTGTTGGCTCGCACTCTGAGGTTATTTCTGTTTGAATCTTGTGAATTTTTCATTACTGACTGGTTTGAAATGTGATTATGGTACACTTGGTTGTGTTCTTTTATATATATATTCCTTAGAAGAACCTTTCACTAAACCAACCAGGCATTTATAAGAAATTTGCATTCATAATCACCCTCCTCACGCAGATAACTGTTTCAGAAAAGGTGTTAAACTGCTCAGTCCTTGAGAGACCAAGAAGACAAGGAAAGTGACCAAATATATACAGAAGTGTCACTGAGGGGGTGGAATACAAACTGCTCTGATTATTCTACTTTCCTTTACCAATGTTTCAAAAAAGTCACTCAGATCAATTTCATTTAATGTGCTTAACAAAAGTGCCATCTAACTTTCCCATTTGAGTGGTGAAAAAAATTATTTTTCAAGTAGCTTTAGCACTTGAACCGGATCCCTCGATTAAACTGAAGAATGTAAAATTCAGCATTTGAGTCATCACTTATGCAGCAGCTTTGATTGCTGTTGTAAAGACTGAGCGAAACAGAAAAAACAATGAGAGTGAGGGTAAAGTGCAAGTATGTGCATGTGCGGTTGTGATTATGTTATATGGAGTGCTTCGTAGTGGTAAGTTAAATGAGCAAGAAGGCCTGGATACTGCTCAATCTGATCGTACCTGCACTCGATCATCCTCTGGCTCTCAGCTCCTAACAAGGGATATGAGTTCTGCTTCCTCAAAGCAGGTTACTGGAATCCCAGCGGTCCCTGCAATGCTGGGGTGGTCCCTGGTGTAAATGTGTGTGTGTGCACGGATGTGTGTGTTTATACTTTGCTATGCACGTGAACGTGTGTGTGTGTGTTTGTATGTGCATGCACCTCAATGCGTAGGTGTGTGTTTGTGTGTGAGAAGGAGAGTGGTCCAGAAAGGAAAAGAAAATCCACTAATAGCTCTGTCGTCTCTGTGGGCTCCCCTCCAGGTTCGGCCGACCTTGAGCGGGGGGCTCTTAAAAGATGACATGCCCAGGCTTTCCACTCGCGCTCGACCCAGAAGTTGGAGAAATATCGTGTAAACCCTTCCATTAATCATGCAACTCCTGGGTCATTAAGCACCTCAAATCGCCTGCTGCAACATCTACTTTTGCAGTCATGCTATTTCCCCACAATGGCCAGGAGCTGTGACATTGCTCTTTAATAACAACCACACACACACACACACACACACACACACACACACACACGCATACCTGCCTGCTGCCCTCCATCCTCCCGGCCTAACAGTGCAACTCGGCCTGTTATGCACGAGTACTACGCTGCTAATGCAGAGAGACGTGTGTAAATCAGAGGATAATGAAAATTCCGAAGGCTGGATCAGCTCCGTGTGTTAATACCTCCACTCTCTTCACTGGAGGCAAGTAGCAAGACAGACGTGATTTCACGAGGCGCTGAACAGTTTGCCTCCATTTCAACGGTAATGATAAAAGATGAAGTATGATGGGGTGTTGGTGTATCGGCGGACGCAAACAGGGCTCACAGTGAGACAGTTCACCGGTGACGCTGGGCCGAAACCTGGAAATTGCTGCTCTTCCCTGTCTAATGTTACCTGAAGTAGCAAAAACTGCATGAGTCCACTGGCTTTTCACATCCAAGTGGTTAGTGTAATTACTTTGGCAAGTGAGCCACAGAGAAAGCTAGCTCGTTATGTTGATGGACAATACCAATTTAGACTATAACCCAAAAATATATAGTATACACAATATACAGGGCTCATTATTTTTGGTTTTTTCGAGATATACAGCAGCTCATTTTATGTTTCACCCATTTGTCTCTTCACATTCTACTATTTTGCTGTAAATATTTTTGGAGTTGTGCTTGTTGCAATTAAATCTATTATACTCTAAACTGCAGCAAAAGAGAACCATTGCATAATGGTATGTCTGGGTATGCTTTTCTAAAATCTTTTTACATCTATCTAAACATATTTTTACATACAGTTACCATATAGAATACAACAAGTTCACTTAATATGTATGGAAAATGAAATGAAGACACGTATAAAATACAAAATAAGTCTCGACACACAATGTCAAGCAGAGTATTTGCTCAGTTGCTTGTCCCCAAAACTCACTTGCACTCACGATTGATGGCTTTTGACAGCAATCATCTGTCTTTTGAATCTGCCAAATATTGTCAGTATGAGAACTGATGACTTTTCTTTGTTGCCATAATGCCAGATGGAGTCCAGTTGGATTGCCATGACCACAACCCCTCTTCTCCTTTTCAAGCAGGCCTCACCATCCAATTACTTTTAATTACTGAGGGGAGAATGCCCACAGCACCTTAGCAACAGGCTGTGTGAAAAGGCTCACCGGTGGGTAAATGGGAGTTAGCGAGCAACAGGGCTGACATGTGCGGTTTATGGATGACTTCTTCTGGGGTTTGCAGGGAGCCTCTGTCTGTGCGTAGCTCCTCAAGGGCTGAATTAGCCCCCTGATCCACTAATCAATTTGGCGAGGTAGGGGAAAATTAACACAGGTAGTCCCGCTTGGAGTCAAGGAGGAAATATATCCCTCCTGGTGCTTATAATTTTCTGCTTGTATGAAATGGATGCCAATATAAAGAGCAGGCCATTTGTGTCAGTTCCTTGGTTCTATTGCTGTGTGATATATAGGATACGGCTGAGGTGTTTTCTGTATCTGTGGAAAAAAGTATGAATCACTTTCCTGGCATAAACATTGATCATTTTTTAGGTTAATGATCACAGTGTCAGGTCATTGTGATCATGTTAGAATAATATTTGAGCACGTCCCATGACCTGTATAAATCATATCCAGCGGCATGGTTAAAGTATTATTGTGCCATAATGAAATATTCAAATGCAGCCTGCCTGCTTCCAGCACGATGGAGCAGGTAAGTCTGTAATGATGACATAACGGCCTGGGAGGAATAAATGGGATTCATAGGAAATGAATAAGAGTCTGCAGGACTCTCAATGTGACTGATGAGGCCAGAAAGTGGGTCAGAACCACAGGTTGGTTGGCTGCACAACTGGGCCGAGACACAACACACAGGGCCATCAGGCATCAGCAGACAGGCAATCCCTGCATTCAGCCACTCTGATCAAATATCCTGAGGTCAATTATAGATTGTGGCTCACCAAGATCAGGCCTTGCGATGATGAAAAGGGAGACTGAGCAATCATTTATTTTGAGTTTGTCAGCAGAAAAAAATAATACTTCCAAGTATCCAGGCCTGGCTCGCTTATGACTACTTCTAAAACTCCAGCTGTCTCTCCCAGCTAGAACAACAAAGTGTCATTTGTTAATCAAGGGAAACTCGATTTAGCCCCCTTTAACTAAGCTCTGAATTTTTCACTAAGTCAGTCATATTTTAATCACACCAGCCCTGCAATTAATCATCGGGCTGTTTAGTGTGATTGCAATGAATATTCAGATACCTACTGAGGTCTTTCGCCCGACCCTTCCTCTCCCCTCATCTTAATTATATTCTGTTCTGTGGCTCCTGTGGTGGAGCGGCGCCTGTTTGCCTTGCTCACCCAGCCTCCCCTTAACAGTCATTAAGAAAAATGACACAAGCGCAGGTACTGAAAGTACCTCAGTATGCAGAAATTAGTTTAAAGGCAGACGCCATACAGCTCGCTGTAATGAAATCCCCTCTACGTGTAGTTGCTCAGTGCGGAGAGTCATAAATCACCACATGCTACTTCCTGACGGGTGAGAATCAGAGCGTTCTGTCTTTGAAAGTGTGAGGCTGGGACACTCGCGACTGCACGACTGCCGCAACCTGCCCTTCAAAATGTTTCGCTGCACTGGGGTTATTGTCGAGTACTGTATTCTGAGAGTTAGGAGCGGAGGTAGCTGAGGTGGTACTTTGAGAGGGACTACAGAGATGAATGGGAGAACCCCAGTAAGATTAATAGGCTGAGAGAATAGTTGCATTGATTAATGGATAATTCCATTGTTTATTACTGGCCTCACAGTCAGACTGAGTCGCCATTTTGTTTCACTCCATTCGTCATAAACAGGCAACTCGCTGTTAGTGTTTTTGAAGCAATCTACGGGTTTCAGAGTTGTTATTTCTATAAGATGACTTAAATGAACAATTAGCTTTTCACGCACACTTGTCACCATTTTTGTGTTTATTCTTATGGATGCTGCAAACTAACGAGCTATGTAGGAAGATTTATACTTAATTCCTCCTAGAAAACTGTGATTCATTGGTTGTTTCTCAGACCAGTTTATATTGCTGAACAAACTGT